>NC_138031.1:43753971-44353971 GCF_964106645.2 Podarcis pityusensis | reverse complement strand
TGTAAGAAATATGCTGAGATGCTTTGAAATTGGGGTGAACACAGAAAATGCATCCAGCCCTATGTAAAAGAAAACATTCAGTTGAGATCTGAGCACAATATGTATTCTTCCACAAAACATATTTTTACTATTAATTTTGCAAGCTGTAACCTTTCGCTTTCATTTGCATTTTATGGTAGCACAGCTGTATTAAAATGATTCACATGTTAATATACAGTCACACTCTCCCCTGTTGACAATCTAGTTAAAACATATCTTCTGCCCTTAAGGTAAGATATTTGTGATGCAAACAACCTGGTATTTCTGGTATCTGTTGAATAATTCTATGCTATGAGTTGCTCATCTATTTAATCACTGCTTCAATTGTGGTAACCTCTTCACTGCCAAAAGGCAGGAAATTCAAGGATGCATTCTTTTAGAAAATGTTCCTGTTTGTAAAGAAGGCAATCCAAACCGCACACATACCATATACATTCTTTGGGAAAATGGAAATGTACAGTCATATTCAGCACAGTAGCAGAAACTACATGTAATTGACCAGCACAGATAAGGGCACAATCCAAAGCCTTAAACCTCTCTCGCTGAAATCAGTGGGCTTTTAAAAGTGCTTAATTTTGATTGGTTCTGTTTCCAAGGTGTTTTAGTTCCTATAAATCTACACAAATATGACTAAAACCTGATGAGCAAAGTGCAAAATTTATCTATTTCCAAAGCCTCCCCACCTCCACCTCCCCCATGTGCTTTTTAGGAAGAATGACTTGTATGCTGGCTTCCAACTAGATTCTTGATGCAGATTTGAGAACACTGCAGTTCATCGACGTCTCGTGATGATCCTGACTATGTCTTTGCATGCATACATTGACCCAGTTCACACATCATGGTAAACCATAGTTAATGGTTGTGCTAAGTAGTCCTTTCACTGCTTCTCTCGCACACTGCAAGAAAACTAAGCACGATTCCTGGTTTTGTGATACATACCAGGTGATTGAGTAGGTCAGTTGTTTCACCTGAGATGTTCTACTTATTTACTTATGCATCTTTAAAGTTTTATTTCTACCCATCCTTCATCCGATGAGACCCCAGGTGGAATACAATGCCTGAAAAATACAATAAAATGAAAAGCCAACATTAAAACTTGAAATGCGGCAGAAACTCCACAACATTCTAGTGTCTAAACATGGCTCTCACTTGTTCCATTTAAGTCTTTAGAGGTCCCTGGGAGCTTTTGTTTCAGTATTCAGTGCTAGCATAGAAGGCTGATGACCAAACATCTCAAGTGTCCAGAGGCTTGTTAGCAAAGGCTTGTCACTCCTAGAAATCTACGTGTCTCTGTACCGCGTCCTTGGGGCACTGATCCCGGTTGTGCAGCTGAACTCTGACGAGGGCTCCACATTGTCTAACATGACAAGGAGCTACATTCTCAGGCTAACAGGCAAAGAGTCACTTTCTCATTGAAATGGCAGCTTCCGTAATAGCAGGCGGGAGATAGGTATGTGTCCTACTCTCAGACAAATCTTCTTTGACTTCTCTCAGCAATTTCCAAGCTTATTTCTGGCAATGTTTTCTGACGGGTGGGATGGGGGATGGAAGATGCAGTACTCCTCATGTCACTAGGAGCAGAATTACAGTTCCATATTTGATTCTGTGTTATATTTCCTGCACTGTTTCAGCACACAGCTTAAAAATCATGTGCATTTAAAGCACATGACTTCCCCAAAGAATCTTGAGAACTGTTGTTTGTTAAGGGTAATGGGAACTGGAGCTCTGTGAGGGGAGGGGGAAGTACAGTTCCCATAATTATGACCTTTAAACATAGATTGGATGTACTTCAAAAGTATGGTGTGGATCTGCCCACAACGAATGTGGAGTCGTGACATGCTGACTCTAAAGTCCCACTACAATCTTTCTCATGATTGGGGCTGCAATCCTATACACACTTACCTAGGAGACTACTCTAACAGGGTTGAGTTTTCTAGTGCTGGTAGCTGAGCTCCCTGCTCATGGTAGATACTTTACTCTACCATGCAAATTAATTTCCCTATCACAACATGTGGGAGGGAGGCCCAAGCGAGCATTGCTCCTTGTCATGCACCCACTTTGAAGGCCTTATGATGCCACACAGCATCTTGGCCCTGGCTGTGGTTGGTTCAAAAAGGTTCAATATCATGAAACTTTTCACCCCTCCCCTGTTTCCCTTATTTCATGCGGAAAAGGTTCAGCAAATAACTTTCAGCACACCTCTGGTAAAATGCAGCTTTCATTGTAATCTACCAGAGTAGTTATGCCACTTTGCACAATGCAACACTATAAATCAATGCATAAACAATTTTCAAGATATGAAAATTGTCCAAATGTCACTGCTTAGGCAAAGATAATTGTCCCTGCATGCATTTCTAGATTCTTTCTTTCTCCACGCTGAAAAGAGCTATCATTCAACCCATCTTTCAATGGTACTTATATAAAGCTGGCTTAGATTATTTTCTCTATATTGGTTTCATATTACTTCCTCAGCCAGCTCTTTCTTTCTGCTAGTCTTTGTTGTTCTCTCTACTTCCCTCGGGACTTGGCTTTTAATTTGCATGATACCCATCACATCAGTTTGCTCTTCATTTTCACTACAACTTATTATCACCTTTCCATGATAAATGCAGAAGTCTACAATGTGTCACCCACATTAATAAGTGCCTACAAAACAAAATGCAAAACTATAACCCTAGCCAAGATGCTGATGCAAGGGGGTTACATTAAGGGAATGAAAACAATGGGGCAGGGAAACAGTCACAAATCCAGATTAATAGGCTGATAATCATTGTTTTAATTAGGCACATCCCATGGTGTATATTAATGTACAGACAGAGAGGAAAAGGAGTCGTTCCAAATTTTCTGAATTAGACTTTCTCCTTCTCTGGACTTAGCTCAGTTTGATCCCAGATAAATGATGTCCGTTGATCCTATCACAAAAGCACAACAGTGAAAACACATGGGGTGGTGTTCAATGTTAGTCCTACTCAGAAGAAGTTAATAAATGTGTTAGGTTCATTCATTTCAGGGGTCTACTGTAAGTAAAACTTAGATACAACCCATAGTCATGATTCAAGTACAGCAATTGCATTTGGGTATAGCTTACATTTCTCTTTCTGGTTCTTTTTTTATTTACTTATTTATTTAAAAACATTTCTAAATGGCTTAATATATATTTTTAAAAATTTAAGATGTGTACAAAAATAATATTAAAACAATAGAATGGCATTGTAACAACAACATTATTTAAAGAGCTTAAAAGGGGGAATTCAAAAGTAAGAGTCCAAACTCATGGGTCAGGAAGCCTGGATCAAAAGATGTGTCTTCACAAGATGTCTGAAGCCACTGATAGACGATACTTTCCATACAGTAGGGGGAAGGGCATGCCAAAGTGTAAGAACAATGGGAGAAAATGGTCACCTCCTTGTCATATGCTCTGCCACATTGAAGGGCAAATGGGCAGGTAGAAAATGTGTGTTGAATACATGCAGTGCAGAGTTGGCTTTCTGCAGAGCAAAGTCTTGGTTTGGCCAGCTTGAAGTCCTACTCATGCCATCATTGCAAAGCTGCTCAATGGTGGTTGAATGTTATAGAATGCTGAGATGAACAGAATTGTAATGTGGGTGTATACAGAACCAGCACCTACCCAAGTTGAAGAGAGTAAAGGTAACATCCATAGGGTCTGACACTTCTTCCAAATCACCACTTGAACAGCCCTCAAGACTGTTGAGAAGAAAGAAGCAGCAGAATCTGCCCTCACCATCCCAGTGGGCCAATCAGGAGACAGCAGGCAGACGAACCATTGATTTAATAAAAGTTGCAGCTGATGGAAGTTGGAGTCCAACAGCATATTGAGGGCCACAGGTTCCTCATCCTTTACCTAAATCATGCCTTCTGGTGCACCCCAAGGTGAGCATTCTAATCTCTGCTTGAAATTCATGAAGTCAAGAATTTCTACAATATCCCTGGATTCCTTCTCCATATAATCCGAACTGAAAATGCTTAATCTAAATCTCATTTTCTGTACTTTGGTTTCTTATTCTTCCTGCGATGTCAAAGCTACAGGGAGGATTAGTTGAACACACAGCCTAAGTCAGGGATGGGTAGACCTGCAGTGCTCCAGATTTTGTTGGAACCCAACTTCCATCAGCCCAACCAGCACAGCCAATGATCAGGGATGATGGTGATTGTGGCCCAACAATATCTGGAGAGCCATAGGGTCCCCATTCCTGACCAAATCACACCATCTGCACCAGCCAACAGATGCTTTCCATGCCTAGCAGCCACTTGGAAGCTGCCTACTTATACAGAGTGTGACCATCAGTCCATCTAGGTCAGTAATGTCTACACAGACTGGCAGGGTTTCAAACTGGTGTTTCTCCCAGCCCTACCTGGAGGTGTTGTGGACCGAACCAGAGACTTTTTGTTTACAAAACAGATGCTCTGCCATTGAACTGCTGCCCTTTCCCCATGAGCAGTGGATTCTTCAGAAAGTTTATGCTCACAGTAAGCTTCACTAGAATTGGACAGATTTTAAGGCAGGCACAGCCCATGGCATGTGTATATCAACTTGGAAAGTAACAACAGCAACAATCCTGGTCTTGCAGTAATAGGGATGAGTGTGATGAACAACCGTCCTCTCCTTCTTTAGATAGCTGGTCCTTTGTGGGACTCAGTAAACATAGCTTGATCCTTTGCAGCACATGTCAAGCTGAAGTTGTGTCTCCCCTATGGAAAAATAATAATAACGTGGTTTCTCTGGCAGTTCATTTCTCTTGATAACAGAGAAAGTTGAGACTAGTTCATATGTGTCTGTGCATGGAGGGAGGGGGGAGTTGCATCATTAAAACTTTGCTTGGGTTAGGAATATCTTTGATAATTGGAGGGCAGCACTGCTGTGTGCTTGCTGCTCAGCAAAAATATAAAAAGCTCCTTAAAATATTTGATCTAGGTATTGCGTATGCTTTTTTTCTTCTTCTTCTCTAACATCCCCTGGCTATCTAGCAAGTGATAGTTTACAGATAATAGTTTCCCTTTTGAGTTTTCCTTTCATGTGTGCTAACGGAGAAGAGCTCACTCCTTGGTTTGCCGATGAAACTCTGTCTGCCTACTTTGGTAAATTCTTTGACATTCTTTCCCTCCTCCCTCCAGTGTAGCTCTCTTCAGTGCTTGTACCCATCAATACAATAACCATTTCTCTTAATTATCCCTTAGTCACACTTACCAGGCGATAGTTCTCCATAATTTATGGATTTTATTTATTTGTTTATTGTCAATGTTCCCATGCTGCTGCTTCCTACATTTAGTCACTTTTTTGTTGCAAAAAAAGCTTATTTGTTTATATAAATCGCTAAGCAATCAAATCTTCCTAAATAGTTTAAAGCATTAATAACAATAAAAAGACTTTCCATTTGCAAACCTGTGGCTATCAGGCTCACAGATGTAGAAGCCCCCTGTCCAGTTGGATATTCATCCCATCCCCTAATGTGGTTAGAATAGGACCTTTCCCATCCATCATAAATGTGTCCAGCCCTGTCACTCCTTAACCATTGAAGGATCAGCAGCAGCAGGGATCTTGTACAGTATTCTAAATAACATGGGGAGCCTCTATAAGTGCAGCCAGTCTAATGTATGGCTGAGTGGGCCTTGGAGGACAAAAGAGAGGGCAGGGCCAACAGTATTCCAGTGATGCCATTCCAATCACACGGGGACTCCAATAGGACTTCAGACTGTAGACTAGATGCCAGCCTATAAGCTTCCTGTGCTTTATTCTTCCAGATGCTTTTTTCTCACTGTTGTTCCCAAGTCTTCAAAGCACAGATGTTGTCATTTTTGACATCTCAGGTGCCAGCATGAAAACAGAGGATAGATGGAAGCAAGAAATGGATGCACTGGGTGGTGCAACAAGCCTGTTAAAAGTGTTGGCCTGAGCCTGGGGAGAGGAGCATTTGTGTTCTGCTCCTGCAGCAAAATGTCGTGACATGTCACAGAGGCAAGTTACACACTCATCTGCTTGGAATAATTCCTTTCAAAAAAATGTACAGGTGGTAGAAAGAATTAATGACCACGTGACAGTGATAGTCATGGACAGCAGTGAGATTAAAGCAGTGAAAACTTCCCCTGCCCTGCAATATTCTTTTTGCACTCCTTTATCCTGGTGTTACATGACTTTTTTTGTCATTACTTTATCTTTTTCTTCTTCAGCTATGTGCCAAACAGAAAACTGAACAATCATCACTATTGCATATATGTTGCTTTCCATACTAGCAATTTAGTCTAGAATTAACATCCTTTGTTAACTCATTGTTTACAGAGAGTCCAGATAACATCACTGACCAACTGTTGCATCCCACTGTCTACCATGTTGTTCTCCCTTTTTTTCAGATCAGATTTATGGCCATTTTTTCATCTTGAAAAGCACTTGCAGTGACAGCCTGTCCTGTACAGAGTGTGCGGGCAAAACTTAGTCACCTTCATAACTGGATTTCATAATTTATAACTGGATTGATGGGTGGGGTGCAAATTTCAATGCTTAAAAAAAACAAGGATTGAGGATTTCAGTATTACTGTCCCTTTAATTAATTACTGTCACTTCATTCATTCACCTTTATTTTAAGTTAGCTAATTAGTTACATGGTTCACATGCTGTAGCCATGAGATCAATGGGTTGACTTTAATTGCTCAGTTATTGTTCCAGAAGAGGAGGATTATTAGTTTCCTATTTGCAGGCAATTATTTCCATTTCTAAAAAGTATTATTATTAGTAGTAGTATTAATGCATTTTCACAGTCTGTAATTCCATTACCCATCTCAATGTCATTTCAACTTCAACTATCTTATTAGATATTACTTCAGATGTAGGACAGTGGGAACACGGAGGTCCACACAGAAGGGCCAGTGGTCAAAAAACAATATGATGTTCACCAAGCTCTGGTTGGCTATTACATCCAATCCAGGATGTGCAACCATGGCTGGGTGTTATGTCATCAATGCAGACCAAATATGCCCACTACTCTGCATATACAGGGATGACAGTGGGTTGCATTACCACTTGTTGTTAGATATGTTCAGGAAAAACCGGAACAGCTCTTCCATGCCATCTAGAACACCATGGATGAAATATAATCCAATCCAAGGCTATTGCTGATTGCTGGAAATATGCCTTGACTGCACCAAGACTAGGTGACTGTGATGCACTTTATGTGGGTCTCCCTTCAAAGAACATCTGGAAACTTCAACTGGTTCAGAATGCAGTGTGCAGGCATTTAACAGCATATTATTTCTGCATTATAGCAACTTCACTATTTGTTGCAAGAGTCACCAGTGTGGCATCTGCAGGGACATATGGACTCATTGATGCTTTTCCTGGTGCTCACATGGTCCTCTGCACCTCCATCTGTTTAGCCAAAATTAGGCTTGAAAAAAGCATTCTGTTGTAGACAGTATAATTGGTCATGATGTGTGTTTGGGGTGTGTATGCCCACAACAGTTTTGCCAGTTTGCAAATGTGCCCACTGCCTCCCAAAGGTTGGTAACCCTTGGTCTACTGGTTCATTTGCAGAAACAATTCCAAGCGGTCCTTACCTTTAATGCTTAATGCTCATCTCTTTCCATTTAGCCTGTCCATCTGCTGTGCTCAGAGGGAAAAGCTCCTCTGACTGTCCCATCAGTATCTGAGTCACAGCTGATGCGAATGAAGGACCAGGAATTTTCTGTGGCAGTGCCAAGGATGTGCACCAAGAGATTTATCTCACCTCTTTTTATGATCTTCTGCCAGGATTTAAGACTTTTTGTTTCGTCAGGCTTTTGATTTCTCTCTCTCTGGTATATTATAATCATAACAATCATAACAATGTATGTACGTCTCACCAAATTCAACAGGGCATCCGCCCAGGTAGGTGGAGTTAGGATTGCAACCTTAGGATTGTATTCAATGGACTTGAGTAACATAGTTCCATTAATTTTAGTGGGTCTACTCTGAGTAGGAGTTAGCTGGACACAAGCCTTCATTTGTAATGCTCCACTGGAATGGAAAGGGTGGATGAAAATGCTGAAATCAATGAATAGATGATTTTTAAAAAAAAATAATCATTTAGGCTATCACGTGATAGCTGCAGCTATCCTGTAAGGAAGTAGCTATTTTAGAGGACTCTCCCTGAGAATACAAAATAAAACAGTATAAATAAATAATAATAATGCTCTGCGTTATAGAAGATTCACCCTTCATTAACCAAAGCAATATGTGGAACCTCTGTCTCTCCAAGCAACAGTTTTCTGTCATGTCAGTAATCAGCAGTATGAGCAGAATTGCAGAGAAAATTGCCAGAACATCTACAGCTCCCCCAGTTCTCTCCTCAGTTCCCTGAAGTCATACTTCATGCTATCAAGTACTAAACGTAGGGTGACGTTTAATTTACAGAGCAGATTATCCATCATTCCCAAACTGTGCTATACAACTTCAGGACGTTGCTACCTAACAGTTTGATGGCCAGTTATTGAGAGGAGACTCTATAAACTGCAATCTGGCCAATTTGAAATAATAAATTAAAATGTAGCTCAGGTTCTTCCATCTGCTCCCAAGCTTCCTTATCGTTTTCAGGGCTTTACAATTACCTCCTCAGCTGCCTTCCCTGCTTTCAAATGCATCTCCCTTTTCCCATTTCAGTAAAAGAAAACCAAATAATGAACCCAGGAACTGCTATACTGGGTCAGAGAAATAGTTCATCAAGCTGTCTCAGGAAGTGGCCAGATTCAGATATTTTGTGTAGTTTTAAATGAACAAGGTTACTTGACTAAACATGGGGGAAAGAATGAAAGTGACTGCTAGCTGATTCCACAACTATTTTCCTAAGGGAAGCAAAAGGTTGTGTTGCCACCAGGAGAAATAGATGAACCTGCCAATTTTGGTTTCTCTCATTTTTTCATTTTTCCAGTCCTAAATTTCTTCAGCAATTTGTGTGTTTTTTTAAACCCTCATGCAAATTGACCTGCACTTGCATGCAAATTTCTCATGATATAAGCAATATACGGTATACGCATCTCTGCAAGCAACTTTCCCTAATATAATGCATTTTTATGCAATTTCCCCCCTAATGTATGATGCGAACTCAGTCGCAAAACTAAGAGTTGTGCAAATATCAAAGAATAATTGTGTTTCATTTAGCTGGCAGAATCAATGTTGTTGTGTCCTTAAAGGGTAGCAGGACATACCTTGCTCTTCCTCTTTGGCTATACTGCATTGCTCCTCTCCTTTAGAAAAGGAATGGAAAGAACAGGAACTTGCTGTTAGTTACAGCACTGGATTTACCTAAGGTAAATTGCAGCCTTTCTCTATGAAACAGTATTCTTCCCTCACCCCCCAAAATCATACACAAGCTACTTTTGGAGGCCAGATTTTTCCCTTTCCCCCAAACAGACTATTTTAGTCAACTGGTTTGCATACTGGTCAATGCTAGTCAATTGTCAATATTAAATTTACATACATTTAAATAATTCAAAATAAATAAGTGAGGAATGATGATTTAAAAAAATACATCTGAGGTATAAGTTAGCCGTAACTGGAATAACCTCCACAAATGCAGTATGAACAAGCCAACTGTTTCATAGTTTAGAGATGCACACATATTTCAAGGAATAAAGATTGCTTAAAATGCCTTGGTAAATGGAAATATCTTGGGAAGAAAGCATTTGTTGACTTAATTTGCATGAAAGATTCATGCAGAAATCTTCACAGTAACAGTGGTAGGATATTTACCTTACACTATGAAAATAATGTAAGAAGGCAGGTGTGTGGTGTTGTTTTTTAAAAATAGCATTGCCCAATAAATAAGCAATGTTGTACGTGTGTGTGTGTGTGTTGAGGAGATATTTTCATTTCTGCATCAGAAAGCTCTGTAGTACAATGAAAATAAGGGTTAAACTCAGAAGCACAATGGGCCAGCCATGTGTAGAATTGTAAATAAAATGAAAGAGACCTTTTGTGCCACTGACAACATGGTATGCAAAGTCACAGGGCATAATATTTTAAGAGGATTACAGCTAAAGCTTTGGAGACTTCGAAACAGCCCAGCCAACCTTGTGCTCTTTTCAGTTTAAATGGGTGCACAGGACACAACACAGCTTTGCTAGGCATTCGGAATTCAGCTGCACTTGCCAAGAGGGGAAAAGAGATGGAGAAAATCTTGGGGTTTAATTTAAAGTTAAGCACTTTCAAGGGCCATTGGTTTCCATAAGAGAGAGGTAAAATACATGCTTAAGTTCCCTATTGGGCTAGGCACTAAAAAGTGCTTAAGTTCGGCAGAATTGTGCCTTAAAGGTTTCTCTGTGTCTCTCTTTTCCCCTGAAATTAATCTTCCTTTGGAAAAAGTGAAATCAGAAAAGATTGTTACTAATCTAATGCTAATGTTTTTCTCATTGCCTTCCAACTCCAGGGAGGTGACTATCTGCAGCAGGGAGACTTTTGTACCTGGAGAGGCTCCCCATATTTCAGAACTCTGAATATGGATTCTAAAATGCACAGGGAGTGCCTGTGAATAGAAAAGTCTCCCCACTGTAGACAATCACTTTCCTGGAGTTGGAAGGTGATGAGAATATTAACCAGTGGGGTTGTACAGCAGCTGCTCAGAGATGAGCAGCTGAAAGAGTGCATGTAAAGGAACCAGAAAGAAAAAAGTAAGACTCTATGGTGACTAGGGATGATAGTGAGCAAATGAGGCCAGTGACATGTTCTTAGTGTACAGTGGTACCTTGGTTCCCAAATGACTTAGTTGTCAAACAAATCGACTCCTAAATACTGCAAACCAGGAAGTAAGTGTTCCAGTTTGTGAATGTTTTTTGGAAGCCAAACATCCGATGCAGCATTTGAGTGCAGGAAGCTCCTGCAGTCAATTGGAAGTTGCGCCTTGGTTTTTAAACAATTTCAGGAGTCGAACGGACTACCAGAACGGATTAAGTTTGAGAACCAAGGTACCACTGTATTGTATGGGGACTATTGATCTCAAGGGCAAATCTACTACGAAACGAATGAAGATTGAAGCCATCTCTCCCAGATCCTAGTTTTACACTCTAACCACCAGGCCACCTGGATGCAGGTGATGGAGGCTTGTATAGGAATATGAGGAAGAGTGTGAGGTGGGATTAGATGCAACACAGCTTCAGCTACATGCTATTAGTCCTAGCAAAACATATTGTGAAATGTATTTCCCAAAATGTTTTTATGAACTTAATGGTATTGACATAAAAGGCCTGTGTTTTTGTGTTGGTACACACACACACACACACCCCTGCATCTCCACCTAGGCATAGGGAAAGTAAATAATGGTTGAATGGCTATTTGATGACTGTGTGTTTAATCCAAAAACACTCAGGCTGGTTGCTTCCAGTTCTCCTTGGTCTCTCCTGTCATGTCCTTTTAGCTTACTAGTGGCCAGCATTTACTCAGACTAACGAAGTTCATGGGGAGATAAAGCCTTCGGTTGACAAAATGGAAAACGAGCTATAAAAGTAACACATTCTCACCATCACCACTGCCATGTCCTCAAAGATTGCATTTTAAAGCAGTTTGCGGCTTCTGCCGAAGACATAATTCACTGTTGAGAAACGCAAGAGGAGTAGAAGCCTCTCCTTAAAGGATCGTTCCCTGATACACAGCGCCAAGCAACTCTCTGTGCATTTCATTTGAATAAGAGACACAGTGACAGCTAAAAGCAGAGCTGAAACAATCTGTCACTGTAGGCGTGTAGCTTTCTCCAGATACAGTTCATTACGTTGCATGGCTACTTCCATTTCCTCGTGAGTTCAGAACAGGACAAGGAAGACAGTACATGCAGCAGAGACCCATTTAGGCTGAACTGCTAACAGCAGGGATATTTTTACTTGGATTCAGAACACGTGCCTGAAAGATATGTAACAAACCTCAATGAAGAGAAGATGCAAGAGTTTTTCTGCAAAATTGAGTTGCATTATAATTAATTATTGCATTTATCAACTTATCCTCCAAGGAGCTCAGTCAGGGTGGCATGCATGATTTCCCCCCTCTTTATTTAATCCCACAATGACCCTATGAGGTAGGTAGGGCTGAGAGTCAGTGACTGGCCCAAGGTCACCCAATGAGCTTCATGACCATGCAGGGATTCACACTCTGGGCTCCCAGGTCTAGCTCTTGTTTTAATCAATTCAAGGCCAATTCATAGTTTCTCATTGGTCCAGTTTCACTAATTCTACAGCCCAAGCTCCACTGGTGATGCCTGTATCCCGAAAGAGTTGCCCATTAAATCTGAGATGGTGGGACCCATGGTCCAAAAATTGCCCTTCTGGAAATTGCTTCCTCTTCCACTTCATGTGTGTGCACAAGAGGAGGAGAAATGATGGGGAAATAGCAAGCTGCCTTATACCAGTTTGGACCATTGGTACATCTAGCTCAGTAATGTTTATTAGCAGTGGATCCCCAGGGTTCCAGAGATGGTACTCTCCCAGCCCTCCCTGGTGATGCTGGGGATTCAAGCTGGGAACTTTTGCATGGAAAGCAGATGCTTTACTGAGCTATAGCTCTTCCACAGAAAGTTGTAGCCCCTTTGGCTCCACCTTCTGTCAGTTCTAGCTCCACCCACCACTGGCCACAGTAGACTGTTCTCATGGGTCCTCACCCCTGCATTAAGCACATCAACCACTTATGGCACTGCAAATCTCCATTCCCCCCTTCACCCACAAAGAGGTGGGAAAGCTCAAACACTGTTAAAATGAGAGATATTTCTAAAACAGCATGCAAAACTGTCACATAGAAAGAGAGAGGCATTATATTGTGCGTTTTATAAACCCCATTATAGATTCCTCTTAATTTAGCAACACTTGGAAGTCTAATCAAGAAGTGCTCACCTCTCATGGGTTTCTTTCAACAGCATCTTTTATGTGTCAACAAAGTGCATTTTCTTGCTTAAATCTACATGGCATCAATATAATAGCACCTAACAAAATGCTTTGAGAAGAGTAAGAAAATTAGCTTCTCTGGAGTTGGAAGTGTATTATGGGTAGCAATTAGGAAATCTTTGCATCAACCATAATCCAAATTGGAAGTTTTAGTGCACCTCTGAAATGAATGAGTCTATATGTAAAATTAAGGTAGAAATGCTTCCTAGGAATTGAGCCTCCACTTATGCAGAACAGGAATGTATTAATTTCTCAAAGCACCAGAGGGAGCTTCTTCTCAGTTTAGGACATGGCTGAGATGGACATAATAGTGGCACATTCTTCTACTTCAGCTTTTGAAGATTCATCCATGCATTGCCAAAAAAGCAGGTAAAAGAGGCCCCAGATCTGCATAGAATTGGAATAGATGAAAAATTGGAAATAATTGCTATTATTTAAATAGAAATGCATTGTTGTCCAGATGTTAACTCTTGATGTGCGGTTTCAACCCCTTTTTCTTTGAAACTGGACTTGGACTTGACAGCCCTTCAAATAAAGGACAATGGAGTGTCCTCTGACAGCTCTTCTGGAGTAAGACTGCAAAGACTCTGTAAAGTGGGACACAAGGTCACCCTTCTGGTGGTGGTATAAGGGCCAAGCCAGCACTGCATTATGAGGATTCAGTTGAGAGATAGAGCTTTTGGGTGATGGTTGTGGTCAGAAATCTAAACTCATCTTTCTTTTTGCCCATTATCTCACGCCTCTTTAGTCAGTATCAGGGCCCTTTCCCCATTAACCCCACTTTTTAAATAAATTATTCCTTTCTTTTCCCTACCCAACCTCACCACATCCACATGACATTCACCTAGAAATCTTGTTAATTTCATCTGCTAATTTATTTCAGCAGAAGCTAAATCTGGCTACATCACAACCCCATCTCAAAGTTCTGTTCCTTTTTGGCACACTTTTGAATTTTTACTGGTATGTGGGCACACAGGTACAAAGCTAGTGATTTCTTAAAATAAATGTGCAATGAATTGGAACAAGGATCCCTGAATGTCCCTTTTTTCCACTTCACCCTGTTAGCTCTATTAGTTTGACTTGTCTGCGTGGTGAGGATCAAATGAAGAAATATGCAGAAAAGTAATGCTGCCTGAAACCCCAATCTCTGAGCCCTGTGAGATTCCAGGGTTCGATTTCCTTGGAATGAGGGACCGTAGAGACTGTGGTGTCTTTATGATATATGGTTTATTTACACATGTATACAACCTGAGCCTACAGTGGAGGGGTCCATGAGGGTCTTGTTTCTCCTGTAGTCACAGCCTTGGATTCAAACAGATATCAAACATGGTTCTGTCTCTCTGTCCTCACCCAGACTGCTGCTCTGTCCCACATCACTGCAACTTTTAACTCTAAATTCTGGCTCTGTCTTTCTCACTACCCTGAGTTGAGGGAGGGGCTCCCACCCATTTGCCATCTCACACAGAGACCCTTCCTTTCTTCTCCTTACACCTCACCAGGAAGCTGGCCTGGCTGTTCCAGGAATTAGAAGACTTTATTAGATTTTAACACTTGCTGGATCCCGTGATTAAAAGGACCTGGCATACATCTTAATACCCCCATCCAAACTCATAACAGTAACATAGTTCCAATACTGGCCATTTCAGGGACAAACTACACATCATGCCTAATGCATAACTCATCTTCAGTCTTCTGTTTTGGATGCTGAAGGTCCCTGCCTGGTTCAATCCCTGATAGGGCTGGAAGGGACCCCTGTCTGAAATCCAGGAAACCCACTGCCAGTCAGTTTAGATATTACTGAGTTAGTAGGAGCAATGGTCCAATTCATTAGATAGCAGCTTCCTATGTCCCAGAAACATCTCTTGTTATCTCAAATTAATGATGGCCATTGAAGGAGCAGTTATGATCAGAATCACAGTTGCATGGGAGAAGGTTTATTTTTTTCTCTTCACAGCTGTGTTCCCCTTATTCCCCCCCCCAAAAAAAAACCCTCTGAATATCAGCCTCCCTCCTGTGGCTACAAAGCTCAATAAAAAGAAGTTTCCTTTGCTTCCAGTTGTGATGCATAGCTGCACCGGCTAGGTGGGGGAAATTTTGGTGGAAGCCACAACTGGGAAAGAAAGGGAGAATTCTCCTCTCTCCGACTCAGATGCTATCATCCCAACACCACCCAGAGTGCGCTGTGGCTGCAATTAATTTAAGAAAAACATATTCAGCACGGTGTGTGGCTTGACCCGCAGACAGGACCCTTCCCAATAATAAAGAAAAGAGGACATCTACAAGAAGAGCTGTCATGATGGTGCCGCTGAATAAAACGCTGGTTTAAAAATAAGCATTGGTTCTCCCCCACCCATCTTCCCCGTTCTCTTGTTGTAATTCCCCTTCCTTGCTCTTTGAAGCCATTTTGACCTCTGCCCACATTTCAGAATCCCCAACACTGCAGACTTAGCCACACACAGCGTTTCCAGAGTACTAACACCTTATGGCTTAGTGTTAGTAATGGACTGGCCTAGGCCAGATGTCCATGCAATGCGAAGAGATTTGGCTCAGGTCATTTGGGGGAATTCTGCATAAGCAAAACCCCAGGACTTGTCAGCTGTGTCACTCTCCAGCTTGGGCCGGTTTGATGTATTTTTCAGCAGCAATAAGAATAATACATATAACAATCAACTTTGCCATTTGGCCTAATGGTTTAGCCAAATAGTTTGGAAAGGCACAAAACTCTTTCAAACAAACACAAAAATATTTAATAACTTTCATAAAAGTCACACTTTAACCTTGCCTCTAAATAGGACGCGGGTGGCGCTGTGGTGTAAACCACTGAGCCTCGGGCTTGCCGATCAAAAGGTTGGTGGTTCGAATCCCCTTGATGGGGTGAGCTCTTGTTGCTCGGTCCCTGCTCCTGCCAACCTAGCAGTTCAAAAGCACGCCAAAAAAGGGCAAGTAGATTAATAAGTACCGCTCCAGCGGGAAGGTAAACAGCGTTTCCATGTGCTGCTCTGGTTTCGCCAGAAGCAGCTTAGTCATGATGGCCACATGACCCGGAAAAAGTGTCTGCAGAGTGGACAAACACCGGCTCCCTTGGCCTGTAAAGCGAGAAGAGCGCCGCAACCCCAGAGTTGTTTGCAACTGGACTTAACTGTCAGGGGTCCCTTTACCTTTACCTAAACAAACTAAATAGACTTAGAAATGATATTGATCTTACATTACCAAAAAAAAAAAAAAAACCCCCACTCCCAGCCTCTTCTGAGATTTACCCTCTCCCGTTAAGGAAACAATCTGGGTTGCCCTGCCTAGCTAACCCCTGATTCAGCCAAAGCCAGGCTCTAAACGTATCCCTTTCTAAGCACTTTCCAAGCCCTAACTCACTGACAGACAAGCCCTATCTGTGTTCTCACACACAGTCAAGCCCTATCTGACAGTCTTAACTGTCAGGTTCTAACTTTTAATTCCCTACTCTCTCCTGATTAGATGACACTCCACCCAGCCCTGATTGGTTTCTGGGAGACCAGGAGGCTGACCCAAGGTCTATCTGTCACAGATGCCTTCTGACACCCCTAGACAGAAGCCAAGCTTATTATGAAACTACATGAAGCAGTCCCTCCAGGCAACGTCTGGGTAGCAGGCTTGCTATTTTCTTCTCTCTAATCTTCATCTGTGTCATTGTTTGCTGAAGAAATCAGTTTAAGCCAGAGTGGGAAGGTGTAATTTTGACTTTGGGCTCAGGTATAAAAATTTCTACAGTCACTACTGAATCAAGCATTATATGAAGTGTAATAAAAATTGAACTAAGACTTAACACCCTGGCCTATCTTCAAGGTTCCTCAAACACATCAGATCAGATGCATACACAAATACACCAGGAGTGGATCTGGCACATTGCAATGGGATGGAGAGGAAGAGAGAGCTCTCATGATGCTCTTGTTAAAATCCGATCCTTTTATATCATGGAAAATATGTAGATAGTCCTTTCCTTCTGAAACAAGCGTCTCCTCTCTCTCTCTCTCTCTCTCTCTCTCTCTCTCTCTCTCTCTCTCTCTGCATGTTGCCAAATTATCACTGCCAAAAAAAGCACCTTTTATCTCCAGGGCTCCACAAAGCTCTTCTGAAGTATGTATTTGCCTTGGAAATGAAACAGATTGCATTTGGTGCAACTTATTAAAAATGTTTTCTGGAGTGAACTGGTTTGAATGGATGGATTAATATGAATGTTTAAATTAAGATGCTCCAAATTTGCTGTTTTCTTTGGGGGCAGGGGCAGGGGATTGCAAAATTATATAAAGTCCTAGCCGGCTTCAACCCAATGTAATTGAAGGAATGCATTCTTTCATATAATGCATTCCTTGCATTCCTCCATGTTTTGAGATTTAGAAGTGACATTTTACCTTATTGAAAACTTCAAATGATAGAGAGCACATGGGAAGGGAGAAGGATCATTGCAGTTGGCCATGCCCCCAACCTATCCATCTTCCATTGAAATGCCTGTGTATGCAATATATGTGTATGTGCAGAGGTTTCTGTGTGGAATCAGAAAAGCGCAGTCCACAGCTACAGAGAGAGGACTCAATGCATATACAGTTGTATATTCATAAGCTCCATGGTGGATCTTCAACCAGTGTTCACATGGCCCTCCCTCATGTGCACTTGCTTAAAGCAATTTGAATGACTGCACAGATTTTGGTTTAGGATGAGGGAATCCTTCGGGATTATGGATCTTCTAGTGCAGCTGTGAGGAACCTTTGGTCAGATGTTGCTGAACTACAGCTCCCACCATCCCTGGCCATTGGCAATGTTAGCTGGGGCTGATGGGAATCATAGTTCAGCAACATTGGGAGGGTCAAAGCTTCCCCACAGCTGTTCATGTGCTTAGATCCAAGCCTTTCCAACTTGCCATAATTCTCCAGTAAAGAAATAAGCAATGAACTGGCTGCCTATTGTTTTATCTTGAGCATTAACTTAAAAAAAACATTTTGCTCTTCATTTCTCTGGAAGCCATTGCATGTTATTTGTGTATGCTAACCTACCTTACTTTTCGGTTGAGTAAACATGCGTGTAAGCCTGTTTGTTTCCTTTTAAACTTCACTGTAATTTTAAATTCTTGTAAACCACTGTGAGGCCAGGACAGACATTGTATATAATATTTGAACTAGAGGAAGTCAGGGATGATGGGGATTGTGGGCCAAAACATCTGTCAATTTTGGTTGTCTCAGTTTCTTATTTTTCCAGTCTTAAATTTCATTCTTTATACTTCTGCATCAGTTTTTTGTGGGGGGTTTTTTAAAGTCCTCATGAAAATTCATCAGCATTTTAGTATGATAAACTGCATATATAATGTGTTTATTAGGAGAAATTACTAAGGCATACATTTTTGCAAGCAATTTCCCCTGATGTGATGCATTCTTGTACGTTGTTTAACATATTCATTGGTAAGCACACTTTCCCCTAACTCAGCCTTCCTTAACCTGTTGCCTTCTAGAGGTTTTGGACCACAACTCCACGTGGCTGGGGATGATGGGAGTTGTAGTTCAGAATGTCTGGAAGGCAACTGGTTGGGGAAAAGGCTGCCCTTATGATGCATTTTCATAAACATTGGCTGGTGAACTTGGGCTTCCAAGCCCATTTAATTGGAAGTGTGAATCATTTGTGCTCATCACATGCTCCTGCATGGAAGTATAAATCAAATCTATGCGAGATCCAATGTGAAGCTGTTTTAAATAACATTGCAGTCAAAGGCTGTGTGCTGATCCGACTGGGCAGAAAGGCATATCATGCCACTTTTTATTTATGTTTGCCTTTTGTTTTCCACTGTTTTGCCAAGGACCCTGCAGCAGAGTTCAGTGATAGCTGGTAGTGTTTGAGAGAATGGGTAAAGGATGTCAAAATGAGTACGCAAGCAGGAAAGCCCTGGCCTTGACTACCGGCTTGCCTGCTTGGCCTGGAAGTTAATTCAATGATACAAGCTTTCAATCAACTGCTCCAGTGCAAGTATGAGAATATACTCTCCGACCCGTCTCTTTCCCGACACGTGCAGTGGAGGCCTTAGGCACCTGCTCAGATTTCTCCCCCTTTTTGCTGCTGTGAAGAAAGAGCTTCTTACCTGTTGGAAACAGGAAGTCGGGAACCATGGGTCATGCTAATGGCTTGTGAAAGAGGTTCCTGGCTCTTCCTTATATGAGCCTGCTCTTTGTTTTTTATCGTGCTCTCGGAAGCATCAGCTTGGATGGCTTCCCCACACCCCAATGTTGCTGAGCTATTCTACAGTTTCCAGCAATTACGTGAATGCTTCACGGTATGGTGCAGGTTACAGAGGAAGGGGAGTGTTGAGAAGATAATGCTCGGAATCTGCATGCTGGGTGCAGACAGGAGCTTAGCAAGTGAGATGATCACCTCCTCCTTACCCCCATTTCCAGCCCACTGGTCTGTGGAATAAGAGTCCTGAAGTCACATTAGGATCTTTGGGCTTTGGGGTTGGTCTCTCTCCCTGCCCCCACCATGCCTTTTCATTCCATATAATTTCTCACAATCATGATTCCATACCCTCTAACATTTCTCTGATGGAAATAGGGACATCCTATTCTCTCCTCCTCCTCCTCCTCCTCCTCCTCCTCCTCATTTTACTATTTATACCCCACTCATCTGACTGGACTGGGTTGCCCCAGCCACTCTGGGCAGCTTCCAACATATATAAAAACATAATAAAGCATTACGCATTAAAAGGGTTGCCCTCAGATGTCTTCTAAATGTTATATAGTTGCTCATTTCCTTGACATCTGATGGGAGGGCATTCCACAGGGTGGGGGCCACTACCGAGAAGGCCCTCTGCCTGCTTCCCTGCCATACCCTCCAACATTTCTCCAGTGAAAATAGGGACTTGGAGGGTCTGTGATGTACTTCTCCTAGTACAGGCAAATTCAGCATGTATCTATTTACTAACCTGCACCCCAGACCAATGAGGACAGGTAAATAGATTTTAACATCTTTATTGGGGAAATACTCATTACGTCAGCTTCCTAATGTGCAGTCTCTGACATGTGCATTTCACAAGCAACATGATCTCAAGAATGCAAGATCCAGAGTGCAGCCTTCTCATATCAACCTTTTTGTTTTATTTTATTTTATTTTATTTTAATTTCTATACTGCCTTATACCCTAAGGTCTCAGGTTAGCTAGCCTATAGCCCCGCAATTTCAATTCCCATCATCCCAGACTATTAGCTATGCTGGCTTGGTCTGATGGGAGTTTTAGTCCAACAATATCTGAAGGGCCACAAGACAAGTTCTAGCCATATTGCAGGGATGGAGAACCTTTGGGCCTCCAGGTGTTGCTGGACTACTGCTTCCATCATCCCTGAACATTGGCCATGCTGGCTGGGGCTGAAGGGAGTTGGAGTCCAGCAACATCCTCAGGGCCACAGATTGCTCATCTCTAGTGCAGTAAAGTCACTTGGAAGCTGTCTGGCTCTCAATGTAAACCTAAGGCTTTGCTGCCTCCATTCCCTGCACCAGTGCAAGACTCTCCAAATGTCCCTGTTTTCCAGGGACGGTCCCAAATTTACAGAAGCCGTCTCAGTTTCTAATTTGATCCCAGAATGTCGTGCTTTCCCTTAGGCAGTTCCTATTTTCATCAGAGAAATGTTGAAAGGTATGGAGTTTTGTGACCCCCAAGACAAAGAGAGAAGTAACTATACAACCTTTCGAATACATCTGAAGGCAGCCCTGTATAGGGAAGTTTTTAAATGGTGTGTGTGTGTGTGTGTGTGTGTGAGAGAGAGAGAGAGAGAGAGAGAGAGAGAGAGAGATGGAAGCCACCCAGAGTGGCTGGGGCAAACCAAGCAGATGGGCAGGGTATAAAAAATAAAATTGTTGTTCTTGTTGAATAGGATGTCCCTGTTTTCATAAGAGAAATGTTGAAAGGTATGCAATTTGAGCAATTCCTTTCCTTTTATTTTGCTTCCTCTCTTCATTTACCAGGATCCTGCCACTGATGCCTTCAGAGCTATGGTGCTTGATGCCAGATAATTAAGGCAAAGAAGCAAGGCAATTAGCCATTATAACACATTGTTCCTTCTCTTTCTGTGTTTAAACTTGCCGCTCCTACAACCCTTCACTTCCTGCCTGTGGTTTGGAATCTCACATTATGGTTGCGCTTGAGAACATAAGCATCACGATTTTTCTGTTTATTTAAACCCCCTAAATTCTGGAGTGCCAAAGGTATTGCCCAAACAGATCGATAGAGAACTATCATTCGATGAGCAGGTGCTGACAAAGCCAAGGAATTTTGGGGTGAGGAATACATAGAATTTCATCTTCATCTTCCTATTGCTCGTTGTCAGTGCTTTGTTTTATGTCCCCCCCTTTAGCTACATGGAGGAACCACTTCTAAATGCAAGAATTATTTCCTATAGGGATGGGGGGAAACAAGCCGAACCAATGACAAGGCTGACTAAAAAAACCAAAACAGAAAGCAAAGTGTTACTGTGCTGCCCTCTAATGGTCAGCATTTTTGCATTCATTCAAGGACAGAGAGGCTTAAGGTTACCGCTAACAATGAGGCAAAGCATCATTTTCAGCCTGCCGCTGGTCACAGAAAATTGGAAAATCAGGATTTGACACTAAACCCCTTGTCACCCTTGTTAGAGCAAGCCTGCTCACAGTGGAGGCATCAACTGATGTGTGCTCTGCTTCCATAATCCAATTGTGGGGAAAGGGGTGTATTTTTTGTTTGTTTATAGTGTGCTCTAACTAAATCATAACCCATTGGAGGAGCACCGATGGACTCAGAGCCAGAGACAGCTTAGCATAAGAAGGCTTTGGTGCCTTGAAGTGTTAGTCATTGCAATCTCTGTCCTGTTATAGCTTGCAGAGCTCCATTAAACATGATTGCTTCATCTTTTGTCAGGAACTACCTGATGCTGGATTTATTATCCTCATCAATCTTCTTTCCAGTTTAACTGTCTCAAACCCAGAATCCTGACCATCTGAGTGCTGTGCTTTCAGACAGTCACATGCACACTTTTAACAAACAGCAGTGACTCAGCAAATTAGTTGGATCCTTAATTCCACCCTCCTTGTTTTTTAAATAAAAAGTTGCCCAGACTTGGCCTCTGGTGTGAAAACCCTAGTAACAGCTGCTCCCCCTGGGGAGTGAAGAGTAGGAGGAGGGAGACTTTGCACCCAGGAGCTCAAGAACAATGCAAGGGAACAATGCAGAGGAAACAGGCAGCAGACTCTATCCAATAGCTGATCAGCACATTCAAAGCTGACAGTGTGGTCCTCTGTTAGGTGGTGGAAATGTGGGAGGATGCTCAACTTCAAAAGTGGGCTTGCTGACTCAAGACTTCAAGACTCGGACTTTGGCTAAAGGGGTGATGAATTTCCATGTTTTTGAGTGCTGCAGCATCAGGGTTAGCCAAACATTGTAACCTCCATCCCAATGTTGCTGGACTACAACTCCCATCACCCATGGACATAGGCCATGCTGACTGCAGATGATGGGAGTTGTAGTCCAATAACACCTGGACTGCCCTGGGTTGACTGTTCCTCAGGCACGGAGTCTTTCAGATCCACATTTCTTTGCTTATATTTAAAGTCTCCTGAAATTCAGAACTAAAAGCCTCATCAATACTCACTAGAGAACGGAGGTTTAAAACCTCAGTCAATTAAAGCCACATAGAGGAGTAATAAGAATTTGAAAAATGGCTTCCAACACAGCAAAAGGAAGGACTTGGCAGCACAGGCTTTATAAAGCAATTATATTTTTAGTTACATAACAATACATCTCCAGACCTCTAATTGCTCCAAATCTCTCACCTAAGGAGTCATTACATTCAGTTTTAACCCCTCTCTGAAATCATAATCTAATGTAGTAATTGAACTGTGTTCCCACTGTTCTCAGTTCAAAGATATTAGAATTACCTTTAAAAACAAAGAAACAAAACCCTAACCCTGCGATTTCCCTCTTCTTCACAGCATTTCTCTGTATCTAAATGAGTGAAATGTTACTCACACAAAAGTCACCATATCCTCTTACCTGCAGCAATTTGCCTAGTGTAGATAAAGATAGAAACATGTTCCTGGCATTTCTAATAGCAGCTAACACTGGTTATTATATATAGTGAAGGTAAGTAGCAAAAACAAGGTTCTATCATTTTAAACCTCTAAATTTAGTACCTTATAAGAATGGTGTCTTTGCCACAAATAATTTAAAACTTGGCACACATGATCTACCTGATGAGTTCTACAAATGCTCCAAATTTCAAATAGATTAATTGAAATTTGCCACAGATGCAGCAAAAAAAGTGATGATTTTTTTTCCAGTTTTTGGGAAGAAATTCCATATATTTCATTCCAATTTTGGCAAGAACCTGTCATGTATTTTATTCAGACTTTGCTGCAGAACACACAATTTCATTAGTTTGGTGAAGTTTTGATCAGTGGTTCAAAAGGTGGTAAAGTTTTCCTGCCCCATTAAAGTCTATGGAAAGTTCTGGCAAAACTGTGTTGTGTTTGACTGAACACAAAAGTGAAGCTAAATTTTTGCCAGGAACACAGAGGTAGCCAGATAGTGGATTATTTGTGCTATCCCTATCCCTTTAGTTACATAGTATCACAATGGATTGGAGTGGTTAGATGAGGGCTTGTCCACTTTTGGGGGCCCATGAACACATACGGAAACTTGTTTCTCAACTCTTATGGTAGACGTCACACTACACAACCATGCATGCACCCCCACACACAACCACACACACTTCCCAGTGCAGAACCTCTCCCCACAAACACTGCATCCCACCTTGGAATAGTCACCCACAATAAATACCACCCTCCACACTGAAAGAAGGCCCCCCCCCCGTCGGATGGTGGTTATTGTCTTTAATCTCAGAACAACCCAGTGAGGTAGGCCATCTGCAGAGATAACAACATGGTCAATGTATCCCTGCAAGATGCATGCAACCTATTGAGCCAATGACACACCCCCAGACGATGCCAGCACCGTTGAATTCAATGAGACTTGCTTCCGAGTAGAGTGTGCTGAAAGGGATTTAATTTGACACTCAAGTCGTTGCTGTTGTTGTTATTGCTTCATCTATGAATCACTTCCTACAAGGCGTCTCAAAGCAATTTCACAACACAATGAACACATCTAAAACAATTGCATATATATATAAAATTTCAAACCCCACCGAGATAGTAACTAGGTTTTTTTAAAAAACATCCACTTAGAAGGTTTGCTGAAAGAGCAAAGTCTTCAACAGGTACCAAAATGACAATAGAAACTGTCTGGTATGCAATGTGAGGGAATTCCAGAGAGCAGGTGCTTCCACAGTCCCCACACTGTGCATGGCAGACCTCCTCATAAAGATGGAATCTGCAGGATGCCCTCTCCTACAAAGCACAGTGATTGGTTGGGTGTACAAGGGATGAGATGCTTGATCTTTCGTGTATCTTGTCCCAGGCTATGTAGGGCTTTATACACCAGTACCAGCACCTTGAATGTAGCCTGGAAGCTAACTAGCAGCCAGTGCATGTTTTTCAACAGCAGCGCATTATCATGGAGATTTTCTGTCCCGTTGAGCAGCTGGATCACCTTATTCCACAGGAGCTGCAACTTCTGGGTCAGCCTCAAGGGAAGCTCTGCACAGAGTGCATTGCAGTAATCTAGATTTCAAGAGTGAATATGGATATGGTGTCTGCCCAGGCTCTCATGCCTTTCTGAGCAGTCTAAGGATACAGTAAATTTATCCCAGTTGAAGATAGGAGCCCAAAGGCCCAAATCACACTCCAAAGGCAGAGAGAAGGGACGGAGCAGCCATCGTGACATCCCAGAGATTGAAACACAGAAACACTTTCTGCTCTAGTGTTTCAAGTAAAAAGAAATGAGAGAGAGAAAAATTTCCTTCCAGAATCCAGGATTGTGCAGCACTTCATGTCAAAAACTGGGGGAAAATAAATGGGGCCTTATCACGGAAGGAAGGTGAATGATGACATGAGCAGCACCATATTGCCCCCGGATCACAAACGATCTGTGAATGGTGCTTTCCTCTCCTGTGTTGGTCAGAGAAAAATCCACATCCTTGGTTTTGTATTACATAAGTGTAGGAAGGAAATTCACAGCAGAGTAGTGAAGAAACAATGTCAAAATATGTATTTCCCAACCATGCAGAAAAAGCAGCTGTTTTTACATTTAGGAGTCAGATTTCCCCCCACATTTTCAATGCCATAAAAAGGGTATAATGGACTAGTTGGACACACAGAAATGGTGGGAGGAACCAGCTGGAAAACCCTCAAGGGAAGAGGGTTCAGAGTCCAGGGATTGGTTGTGGAATGATGATGAGTGACCAAAGGGAGAAAAGGGAGCAGACTGGGAGCAGGAGGTGTTGGAAGCTAAAGAGGGAACAGGGTTTAGTGAGTGTGGGGAGTCTGTGGCAGAGAGCAGTCCGGAATCAGAGCTAGAAGCTGCAACAGGAGAGGAGGATGGGGGAAGCCAAGAGGAAGAGGGGAGTAAGGCTCTTAAAGAGGAAAGGGTGGTCATTCCCGCCTGCTGAGACAAGCTGCCCTCCCTCCTGGTCTCCCAGGACCTGGAGAGGCGGGAAGCAGGAGGAGCAAAGACAAGCGCATGGTTTTTATGAAGTTCATCACAGATTGCAGACTACAAAAAAGGTGTGTCAGCATTGTCCCAGTCTACATTTATACATTTTGGAGTGTGTATCACAGGTACCTCCCTACTGGGCAGAGCTAATGACAAATATCTCACCCCACCTCTCCCAAACAGTCTTGGAACTTTTTGTAAAGTGGTGGGATGGTTTATTTGCTGTTGTTTTTTAAGTAAAACTTAAAGATATGAAATGATAGAACTATAAAAAAACATATGAACCATTTTTTTAAAAAGGGAGAGAGATAGAAAGAGTGAACAAGTTTTCCTTTAGGAGGGAATATTAGAGATGCCATCACATGCGATGTGCAATCTCACCAACACCTTGGCTCATATGGATCATGAAGTAGCAACAGAAGCAACTGGGAAGCTGAGAAAATAGACTTCCTTTTCTCTAGCACAGATTTCCCATCCTCTCCTATTACATTTATACATTGTTGATGCTAGAAGCATGATAGATCGATAACAAAATAGGGAGAACTCATTCCCCACTGCTTCTCAGAAATAGCCATCTGTATACAGTCTTTTTTCTCTTTCCCTTGCAATGAGTGGGGGCAATCTGAATAAAATAAAATAAAGTTCCATACATTATGCTGGCAAGAAGTAATGTACCAAGGTTATCCACAGGTTATGCTAGGATAAATATTTTGTTATTCATGCAAATAAGAAATATTAAAGGCAGTAGTCTTTTTAAAGCTCAAACTAGATTATATGTTTTCTTCACTGTAGGGTAATTGTTAGTAGTTGGTAATGCATCCTCAGTTGCAACAGTGTAATTAAGATTCCATTCCCATCAGCATTTCTGTTTTAAATCCAGCCATAACAATTTGCTCAGAGATGCAGCTTGGCATACAAGGTCTCATCACACTAGTCATTTTTATGTGTCCTGTTTTATATTTCATAAAGTTCATTCGGCCATTTTATAGCAGAGAAAAATAAAATCAAAATTAGACTCTTCCAGATGCTTCGTTCCACTTCTATTTAAACAGTTGTAGCCTGTGGTGTTTAGAGAAAACAAAAATGGTAGCTTGAATTTTGTAACAGACATCTTATAACTCAGTTTTGAAGCAACAGGGAATGTGTAAATACCCTCACTGAGCTCTACCAATTCATCTCTTCCTTTTTTCTTTTTTGAACATGAACAACCATTTCTATGTCTTCTGTAACAAGTGCCTCTGTATATATGGTATGTATACTGTATACATGGTATGTATACATCTATGTATTGTTGGTGTCCTTTTTATTCAACATCAATATTTGGATCTCAATTCCTGATATCCAAACCTGAAGAACTAATGTTATCTAGTGTGGTTTACAAGATCAGAACAATGGCTTTGATCCTAAGAAAGTTAATAAGAACAATATTTTTCTCATCCCCCTGCACCCTGCAGCCACCTATGCCTCTCTCCCTGAAAAGCCTCTCTATGTGGTTGGAGGCGCTTCTGAACAATACTGGATGAGGAACAAGGAGCTGGTGAGAAGCAAACAGGAAATATCACATATTAAGACCTTATTTTAACTAATCTTTGGATCCAAGCCATTGTATAAACCACACTAGATTGCATTAGTTTTTCAAATTTGGATAATGAAGAATAATAGCCAACTGAACTCCGCTCTCTTCCAGAGTTCTCTGAGACCTCAACCCACATTGTTCAGAAGGGCTCTCTGATCCCCCTGAGAAGCTTTTGTGGAGAGAAGCAAGTGACAGGTGTGAAGAGGGGCATGGGAAATTTCCCCTCTATGAACTTCCTTCAGTTAATTTATTTTCATCTCAGTGAAACAAAATGAATCCATCTCAGTATGGAAGGACAAGCCATTTTTAACTTGGGTGGCAAATGTACAAAACTTGCCAAAGAGAACGTCATCTAGTATTCAAGCATTTGTGTGAGGAGTTTCTAGACACATGGGCTTCTGAAGAACCTTCTTCCTACTGCAGTTGCTAAACTCTCCAGACATTTCTCTCAAAATAAAGGATTATAATAACAAGGACCAGACCAAAGATCCATCAAGTTCAGTGTCTTATTTCCCAGTGGCTTCTGAGAGGCCCATAACTAGTGCATGAAAGCAGGAGACCTCCTCTATTGTTACTTTCCATTAAAAGCGATTCATTGGCATTTTCCTCTCAATCCAGTTATAGTCATTATGACTACTAATCACTGAGGGGAAGAAAAAAAAAACCACTAGTAAATTCAGCTATGGCCACCGTGGTCCAAAATAAAGCCAGGAATAACTGCTGCTGAACCATGCTGAGTTTGTGCAGAGGTCTGTTCATGTGTTACATGGCAACACAGGACTGATATCTTTGCCTCATAAAGCTGGCTTCTCCACTTGCTTAGCTAGACCTAGTCAAGCAAGGCAATATCCCCAAGTGACTCTAAGGCTCACTTTATATAAGTAGCAGCCTTCAGCAAAGGCCTCTTTGAGATACAAGTAGGGAATTGAGAGATATGTTATTTACCACTGTGGATAAACTAAAGCACCAATTTTATTGTTTCTTTTCTATCACTTTTCTCTGCACTGCAGACGTAATTACCAGAGCATACTCCACTATGCACACCGTCCATTTAAATAAAGGCTGGTGTTTATTCAGTCCTTCTTTCCAAATGAGCAAAATGCAAATGCATTTGTATCCTGCTAAAATTTCATCCCACAGAAACCTTCACATTAGCTGCTTATATGTCTTAAAAGAGTTAATTTCCATTTTGACTGTCTTATTAAGAGTCTACAAACATTTGAAGGCAACCAAGGAAGTGCTTTGAGAATATGCTTAATTATGCAGCCTTAGGAATTGTGAAGGTGCTGTATTCAGGGCTTGTAAAATACTTGACTACTGTTGTGCTGCTTTTCCATCTGGAAACAAACAAAAGCCCTCTTTTTTAAAGGAAACCTAGCTCACTGTTTTCATTTCAGAAATTCTGGAATAGGGTTGCCTTGTTGCTCTTTAGACAGATAATTAATGCAGTGAACCGAATATTGACAATGATTTGGAGCTAATTGGCATTACATGTAAAGTTCCCATAATGCACCAGGGGTGTTGAAAGGAAAGAATCAAATTTTGTTTGGAATATCCAGGATCCTTTCCATTCTGTTGGGTAGACTGGGGAAGACCAATTGCCTAGGAACCATGCAGAATACTTCCCAGTCTCTTCATAGGAGTGATGAAATGTTTGTTTTATTTATTTGTTCATTTAAAATACTTATATCCCACCTTTCTAGCAGATAAACAGAAGGTGGGTGATAATAAAACAATGCTAAACCATAAATATATATAAATGTCAACACAATCAAATAAAGTAATTGGCTGAATAAATTGAGCATCCTTTATGGCTTTGTGTGTCATTTCTTATTCTAATTTCTGTTATTTCTGTTATAGCTGTCACTTATTAAACCTTCATAATCCTTTGCACTTTTCTATCCCTGCTTGGTTCAAATGGTGAGATGACTCCAAAGAACTCCAGGTTTGGATCTTCAATGATGGTGCTGGCATCCCTTATTGGAGAGTGTTGGAGTAACATTATAAAGTGTATCATAAACAGAAAACCCCCTACACCTCTTGTCTGAATCTGCATGGTGCTGTGGTGTTCTAAAATGAAGACATACATTATATTGTGATGAACTATGGTGGTTTGAGAAAGCGTGCAATTCATTCAAAAAGCAGGATATGTACTATAAAAGGAGGGCATGGTGATATGGGAATGCTTAATTATATAACCAACAAGAGACAAATAAGAGGGGGGGTATCTAAACAGGTACTCCGCTGAGACAAGATACCAAAACAGTATTTTTTTGTTATTCTAATGTTGGTTGTTTGGTCAGTAAAAAGAAAGGAAAAGCTCTTGGGTCCCTTTAGGTACATATATTCAAAGGGTACTATTGGTTATATTATGCCCTATGAATGAACCTATCCTTCCTTTATGCCATAATTAAAATTGCTATCATTTATTTGTTAAGCGCTTACTCTGGTGGATTTCAGTCAGCAACCTACAGGGGAAAGCTTAGCCATGCATTCTGTTAACCAACGCAAAGAATCACCAGCCTTCCCTTGACTCAACTTTTTAATATTTTCTTCGTGACTGCACAATCAGCTTAACTCCCTCCTAAACCTCCTTTTATTAGAAGATCACAGTAAAATGGCCCAGTTCAAACTTCTTTGGATAACCGACATAATAAGCTTGTGTGCTGCCGTGTTTAACAAGTCGATCATTCATTATTATAGTAAGAACATCATAGTCACAAAAAGTGAGTTTACATGAAGCCAAGTCATAAAAGAAAAGGGAGGCAGGAAGAAAATGGTCAGAGAATTGTTGTTATTTTTAGTTCATGTTTTGAAGGGCAATACAGAATAGTAACCAAAACAGCAAGAATTGCTTTTTAAGAAGACTTTAATTTCATGTCATATTCTCATAGAAAGAGCAACCATAATATGGATGGCTGGAAGCCAGGAACATTGGTTATAATTAAGAGAAAGAAAAGCATGCTTGGATTATATTCAGTGTTTAGCTTTAGAACGGGGCTGAAGCTACAGAATGCAAGCTGGAAGAATAGGAAGACTGCTGGAACCTATTTTGGATGTAATGCCACACTTAATGATTTCTCTTTTTTATGAAATGCATTTCCTGCCCAAATAAACATTACCCAGGGAAGTTTGCAGGTGCCAGCTAGTCTGCTGAAATGTAGAATTTTAAGTTACTTGGATGGGAAAGGGAATGTTTCAGTATCTTTATGTCGTTCAGTAAAGCACCATATGCAGAGATATCCCTGTATAAAATGTGCTCATCTCTGAATGATGAGAAGTCCTGGCACAACACTGCTTGGGTTCAATTTCTTCTGAATGGCAGAGCACTAGATGTGCATTACAGTTTTGTATATTTACATCATTTACAAATATATCAGGAAAGCAAGGAAGCAGAAACACACATATTCAAGCTGCAGAACTATTATTCCACATCAGATCCTGAGTGAAAAGACATATACCTACAAGAAGTTTCCATTCTTCAACCAACTCATAGCTCTCTGACTCTGTGGGGCAGTGGTACATGCAACCCCACTGAATGAATGTGTGGAGGGGCTCCCTGGGGCCATGTAGGTTAACTCAGCCCATCACCCAAATACTTCCCCAAGGAAAATCAACTTGATGTTCACCAGAAAGACTTCTCCTTTACAAAATACACAATGAGTTGTTTATTGGGCAATGCTCATCAGTCAAACAATTATGGGAAACAGACTTAAACACTGAAATCGGCAAGGCTGATTGGAACAATATATGAGGTGGGGGGACACCGTTTAAGGTCAGTGTAATCCCATATAAGAGAAAATTCTTTGAAGTTGATTTATAGAAGGCATTTAACACCTTTAAGATATAGCTACATATAGACAAAACATCCTCACCAAGGTGCTAGACAGTTGGTGCAACATTCCACATGTGGTAGTCATGTTAACTTATGCAGTCATTTTGGGAAAGAGTATGTACAGTGTATTCCAATTCTGGATTTAACAACAATATTTAAAGAAGATCAGCTCAATCTGCAATATAAGGAACTTATCACTTTATGTCCTGGTAGCTACAAAATTGAAAAGGATTGAACACATACATATCACATGATGGTGACAGAACGTAAGGGCAAGGGCCTTATCTTAAAAACCTACCAAAAACAAAGAGTGCATGCTTTGAACTGTGCAAATGATGCAGATGATTTTGTTGAAATATGGTACCCTTTTATAAGACATTCAAATGAACATCCGGATGACTGGCATCTACTGAACTTGCAAACAAGCTTGTGGCAAAATCTGGTAAACTGGTCTTCTGTTCTGGGGGAGGGGAAAACTGTGTTTTTGTTGAAAATCAATTTTAAATTCCATTGGAAAAAAAGAAAGAAAGTATTCTCTATGTATGCTTGTGAAGAGATTCTGCATGTGAGGAGGGACTTTGGCCAACTGAGATTCCTTCTCATGTGTGGAGAACATCGAGCAGATATACATCAGGGGATACAGAAGTGGTAGAAGTGGCTAAGTCACACACCCTCCTCTACTCAGCCACTAGTGTGGAGACAAACAGAGATATACAAACACTCTTTGAATACCTGTTGGATATTTTATCCAACAAGAGAAAGATCTCCAACTATCTCCTAACCATTTGCTGCCCATACACAGTCAGGCTGGGCTCAAGATAGTTGTACAAATTTACAAAGCCCTTAAAAACTTAAGAATCACCTGATTCCTTATATCTCTACTTGATCACTGAGTTTTTTCACAGAGTCACTGTTGGTGAGGCCCCCTGGCTCGGATGTACAGATCATCTCCACAAGGAGCCATGCCATGTTCAATATTGTGAGCTCCATTTTATGGAACTCTCTTTCAGTACAGATTAGACAGCCTCCCTCCCTGCTAAACTTCCACCGCCTACTGAAGACCTCTTTGTTCCCATGGGCTTTTCAAGTCATTTCCAATTTTATGTTTATTGTTGAATATCAAACTCGCAGACAATTGTGATGAAGCAGTATATAAATTGTCTGATTAAATAAATTTGCTCCCATCAGCTGATTCATTCTGTTCTATTAATTAGCAATCTGCTAAAGGATTGCTTAGCTAGCAGAACATAGCTGCTGCTGCTGCTACTACTAATAATATCCAAACTAAACTGGACTGAATCTGCGGAAGGAAAATGCAGGCCTTGTGACAATAATGTTTCTCACACCCCAGGTTACATTTCTTTCCACCATGCCACTCCTTTTCCATTCACCCTCCTACGGTCTGCTCCTTTTTCAGTCTCCCAGGAAAGGTTTATTTCCCCCCAAATATGGCATTTTAATGAGTTTAGGTGGGAATCTGGGCTTCGGTCCTATGCATACTTTCTTGTGAGTAAGCCTCATTAAACTCAGTGGGACTTACTTCAGCATACAAATGGATTTAATGGATTGATCTGTTAATTTTGGTTCCCCTGAAACTCCTCATTTTTCCAAGCTCAAATTCAGTTTTCCAGATATCTGCAGTAATTTCTGATGTCTCTCCCTCACTATATCCTCATCAAAATTCATCAACATATTAGTGCAAATATCTGCTAATGAATGGATGCAGTTTTATTAACATATACATTTTGAAAGCAATTCCCCCCCCCTAATATAATGCTTCTTTAAAAATGTTCTTTTCATTTGTATGTACACTTTCCCCTCATGTATGCAGTTTTTACACATGGTTTCAATGGAGAACAACCCAAAATCCAGAGAACTGTGATGGACACTTTGTGTGTTGGTTTGAGAAGTGCAAATTAAGTATTTCCTCATTTAAATGCAACTCCCTTCCTCAGATTTCTCCCCAATCCCTACAGAGTACACCTGTTTAGGATTGCACCATGACTATCTGTATTCTGCCTCCAATGATAACCTCCACCCAATCTAGTTTTTCCTTTGATTTTGACCTTCTGTATGTTTTCCTGCTTATCAAAGTACTCATTCAAAGCAAAGCTTCATTTCAAAGCCAGTAGCAGAAAACAAGCAATACTGGGTCATTGTGCTTTTTAATTCTATTTATAAAATCTCAGACAGTGCTGAAAGTTGCTTATATCCATGTATGGTAAAATGCCTGTTCTAGACCCAAATAGTAAATTTTCCAAAGGAGGTGCTATCAACAATAGAGACCCACATGTTAGCCTTTGTTACCCTCCAAATCCTAATCAGAATGTCTTCATAAATTAAGGACTTGTCCACACTTCCTCTTATTTCTCTGCTTTTCCTCAAGGGAGAACCGCTCTTTAGCACTCAATTTGAGCAAACAGCAATTTGAGTTTTCTCCAAATTGACATTTGCTCCATTTTAGCACTAAAGAGTGGGTTTTCCCTGGGAAAGGAGTGGGGCAAGGGGAAGGGGGGAAATAGGACAAGTGGAACTGTGGAGGAGCCCTAAGTCAATCACATATATGGAATCCTGTGAAGGGGGGAAATGACCATTTGTGAACCTGTCCAATAATTACCTGAATATGTGAAACTATTTAAAAGGATCATTGTTTCTTCTCATCTCTAAGAGTTATTTAACAACAGAAAACAAGCAGGGATGTGGTAAGACTATCGCATGGAACCCATCCCCTTAAAACTTTATCCCTGCTAGCAACAGCAGACGAATCAAATGCAATTCTGGAAACTAGGAAGCAAGTTTTGCATGTTCACCTAGCTGGTGTGTAGTGCAATCTTAAACATCTCTTCCTAAAAGTACACCTTAATATAGCTTAGGGTGCATAGTAATGCAGCTTTAAACCATTTATTTCCATTTTAGTGTCATGCATGTTATTAATAGAACAGGAAAAGAGACGTTTTTAACTGAATGTACGTTCTTCATAATTCAAAGCGTCGTATGCTTTGAATTAGCATTATGGGCCATTGCAAGCAAAAAGCAGTTTAAGCTTCATGTCTTAAAATTACCCTGGACAGGTCAGGAATCAGAGCCTGAACCAGATCGTTCAGGATTCACTTTTCCCATCACAGAAAGCGTGTTCTCCTTAAAATGAGAGCACGTGTTGCGGTTGGGGAAATACAAGCCACCCTGCTGTTACTGGGCGGTTTTGGAAAGGGGCAGAACCCTTAAAGGGTTAAATGGGTTACTGGGGAGTTTTGCATGTTGCCAATCCTGGAGGAGGAGCAGAGGCTATATATACAGGTCGCTATTGTCGGGGCGTCCTCTTGGCCTCTGCATCGGATCACGGAGCAGATCGTCTGGAGCCGGTTGTATATTGAGCGTAAAGGAATTTTTGCTGCTTAACTGCCGCTGATTTTCTTTGAGCCCTTATTGCCTCCGTTCATCCCTCTTTTGTTTTATTTCCCTCCCTCATTCCCTCCCTCCTCTTCCGTTTAATTTGCTGTCCTTTTCGGGTTAATTTAATTTCAACTAGCAGCGGCTTTACTGGGAGTGGGGTTCCCCCATCTCCCCCCCCCCAGCCCGGGGGAGGCTTTCCTCCCAGCGACGGGGAAGCGCCCGCGCTTTTGCCGGGCCGCGGCCCGCCCCCCTCCCCCCCTCCATAGCTCTGTAGCGCGGAGCGCCTCTGGGGAACCCCCCCCACCCCCCCGCCCCTCCTCACAACTCCACGTGGTCGGGCCTACCTGGAATCTGCAGCGGGCGGTTGGATTCAGGCCCTAATTTTTTCTGGGGGTCGTTGCCGCGTTCGGCGGCCTCCCGTCCTCCGGGGCTGGGTCCGCGCGGCTGCGCTGCGGCGGCGAGGGGCACGTACCGCCGGGGTTCAGCAGGCCCCATTCCTGAGCTCTAAAAGGCCCACCTGCCTCGCGCTAACGCGCGGGGGCCCATACAGGCCCGGTTTTTTGTCGGCGCTGCGGCCTGGGCGCGCTCGCGGCCTGGTAACGATTTTGCTGTGTCATTCCTGATAGCTCCGCCATTTTAGGTAGCGTCTTGCCGAGGGAGGCTCCCCCTGGTGGCTCTGAATGGTACTGCGCCTCAGTTGCCTTTGTTGAGGAGCTAGGCCGCACCCCCCCTACCCCTCACCCCCTGCTGGCCGCTGGGGTATTGCACTGTCGTTAATTTATTTCATTTGGACCGGTCAAGTATAACTGATTACTGTTTTTTGGTATTATTTCTTCTTTGCCTCTGGGCCGGTTCTGAGGCCTCCTAGGTTGGCTCCAGTGCTCAGGAGTGCTGTGTTTGTTTGATAGATAGATAGATAGATAGATAGATACTTAGATAGTTAGATACACCTGGCTATTGCCTTGGCCAAGAGTCAGTCTTTATTCCGAGCTTCGGCCTAGACTGCACTTGAAGAGTGCTACCTAGCAGCAGCTGGTGGAAGGCCCAACAGTGCTTATTTGGTTGGAGGTTGCTAGCTTTATTCAGCTGTTGTGATTGGAAATTTAACTGGTTTTCGATTTTATTTCCTGCTAGCAGGTATGGCTCCAAAGAAAGCTGCTGCTCGCTCCAGCTCTGCCATCGCTTCAAAGCGGCCTATTAGAGGTCCATCCCAGGCGCTTCGCTCACCCTCTTCCAAGCAACCAGTGGGGCGAGTGCAATCGTTGGTGGCAGGCATGGCTGGTGACCCTGCGGCTCTATCTCGCTTCGCAGCTGACTTGGACCTTTTCCTGCAACATCGTTCCTCTCAACCGTCCACGTCTGGAGGGCCGCCCTCTTCAGCAGTGGTGGCGCCTCCGGCTTCATCGTCATCTAGCGAGGATGAGGGAGAGGGATCGTCATCACAGGGTTTAATTAGGAACCCACAGTTATCCCAGTCTCCTGACTTACCTGTAATACGGAACCAGCCTCGGAGGTCAGGCCGCCTCTCCAGGCGGGCCTCTGGTAAAAGTGCCCCATTGGCTGTGTCCACTCGCCGGCGCACGCCTGCTCGGTCTCCACCGGTTGTGGCATCCGGTTCTGGTATCTCACATGTTGTCTCTATGCAGTCTGTTTCAGTTCCGTCCCAGCAGCACCCCGATTCGGAGTCCTCTGTCGAAGACAGTCTCCCGGTCCCTGCCAAGAAGTCCTTGGGAGGAAAGCGTCGCCACAAGAGGGCGTCCCGAAAACGTGCAAAGCGCAGGAAGGATGACTCCTCTTCCTCTCTTTCGGGTACGTCTTCCTCTAGCTCCGATGATGAAGGTACTCACATGGAACTTTATTGGGGTTTTGGCGAATCGGTTTCGGGGCTCCCTAGGTGGGCTTGGGAACGCAGGTCCAACGCTCATCGGGCAAAATATGGAGCTGTTCAGGAATGCAGGGATGGCGTGTTGGTTCCCGACGTTAAAGTCTCAACCAACTCGGCCAGGGACATCATTCCAGGCTCACACTTGTCATCGAAATTGCGATCCAGGATTTTAAACGGACGTTATGTAGACATTTTCAAATTAGCCCCGCCTTCTGAAGAGCAAGAAAAAGGAAGTGCTTCAACCAAAAAACGCTCAGGGGTCTCTGCGGTGGGCAGGACTTTCGAACATTGGCTTGACTGTTTTCAGGTCTTCGCTGGCATAGTTATGGCAGCTTACCCGCGTAGGTCCCTTCATTTGTTGGTTTATCTATCTATCGTGCGCTCTGCCTTTACCAAGGCTGGAGATAAAGCCGCGATCAAATACGATGAGAATTTTAGGCGCCGCGCGGCCAAGATCCCTTCTGCACGCTGGGATCGCAAAGATCTCGATGTGTGGACTACTTACGTCGCTCCGCTTATCGACAAAAAGGTACCAGAGCAGCAGAAATTGGGTACCTCTGCTTTTAGACCTGGCCGTCGATTGCCATGTTGGGATTTTAACAGGGCCTCATGTCAGCGTTCAACTTGTAGATTTGCGCACACTTGTGAGAAATGCAATGGATTGCATCCGGCTTCTTCTTGTTTTGGTGGGCGGCGGCCCTTTCGTGGAGGAAGGGGGGCTCTCAGCAACCCCCCAAGTCAGTTCCCCCCACACCCTCAACCTCCGGAACAACGAAGTAAGGTGCTGACTTCCTTGGCCCGGACTCCCGTACGTTTGCCAGCCCTTCAAAAGTGGCTCCGGTATTACCCAGATAGGGAGGCGGCACGTTACTTGAGCGATGGTTTTTCTGTTGGTTTTCGGATTCCAGTAGCCATGCCTCCCGTGGCTCGGAATTCGTCGAATCAGAAATCGGTTCGTGAATTGCCCGAAATTGCCCGGAAAAAGATTACAAAGGAGGTTGCTATGCAACGGATGGCTGGCCCCTTTGGTGCCCCTCCATTTCCTAATTTGCATGTTTCCCCACTGGGCATCGTGCCAAAGAAAGCCCCTGGGGAATTCCGCCTGATTCATAATTTATCACATCCCAGGGGTACTTCAGTTAACGATGTGATTCCTCCGGAGCTTTGCTCAGTTAAGTATGCCTCCCTTGATCATGCCATCAAGATGATTCGGAAATTTGGTCGGGCTGCTTTGTTGGCAAAATGCGATATAGAATCAGCATTTCGTTTGCTACCGATTCATCCGGAGGACTTTTGGCTGCTCGGTTTCCAGTTTGAGGGGAAATATTATTTTGACAAGGCCATGCCCATGGGCTGTTCGATAGCGTGTGCTGCTTTCGAGTCTTTCAGCACCTTTTTGGAATGGGCCCTCAAGATGAAAACCGGGCTGGATGGGGTTACCCATTATTTGGATGATTTTTTATTGACTTCTGATTGTAATTCTGACAATTGCTCGGTGTTGTTGCGTGCTTTAGCTGACCTTACTGACGAGCTGGGGGTCCCATTAGCGGCAGAAAAGACTGAGGGTCCCTCGACTCAGCTCACGTATTTGGGTATTCTTTTGGATACGGTGTCCCAAACCTCCAGCTTGCCAAAGGTTAAGCTGGTGGCGTTGAAGAAGGTCATAGAGGAATTGCTTCCCTTAAAGAAGGTGTCCCTACTCCAACTCCAATCGCTGTTAGGTCACCTGAATTTTGCCTGTAGAGTGGTGGCCCCAGGTCGCCCCTTTTGCTCCCGTCTGGCTCGCCTCACAGTGGGCTTGAAAGCCCCGCATCATCGTGTTCGTCTATCTAGGGAGGTGAGGGCCGATCTCAGTATTTGGCTCGAATTCTTGGAGGAATTCAATGGGGTATCGTTATGGCAAGACACTTTGAACTTGCATAACGATTTTCAGGTGCATTCGGATGCTGCAGGGTCCCAAGGTTTTGGCCTATATTGGATGGGCAGGTGGTGTGCTAAGCGCTGGCCTCCTGATTGGCAGGGAGCAGCCATTACGCGGGACCTAACTTTTCTTGAGTTCTTTCCCATTGCAGTGGCAGTGCATTTGTGGGTCGAAGAGTTCAGGGACCGACGTGTCTGCTTCTGGACTGATAACCAGGCGGTGGTGAACGTGCTGGCCAAGCTGTCGTCCCGCTCTCCTAGGGTGTCGGCCCTTTTGCGGGCCTTTGTTTTACATTGTTTACGTTATAACATACTGTTTTCCGCTCGTTTTGTTCCTGGGGTGTCTAACGAAATTGCCGATGCTCTGTCCCGTTTTCAGATGGAGCGGTTCAGACTTCTGGTTCCAGAGGCTCGGAAACGTCCGGAATATTTCCCGGATCATCTCTGGAGCCTTGGCAGGAGCTAGTTTTTCAGGGAGTAATGGCTTCTATTTCCCCTTCTACTCTCAGGTCGTACACTAAAGCTTGGACTGATTTTTTGTCCTTTACATGTCAGTCAGATGGGGAGCAAAGGTGGGCTTCCCCCTCTACTTCTCAGGTGCTAAGATACTTGGCGCACCTGTTTCAGTTGGGACGGGCAGCTAAGACACTAAGAATTCAGGCAGCTGCCATTGCCTTTTTCTGCAAAGCTTATTTTGATAAAGATCCTTGCGCGAAGTTTGCCGTGCGTAAGGCCCTAGAGGGATGGGGTAGGCTTTGTCCTTCCCACCCAGCTACTAGGCACCCTATCTCATATGAATTGCTGTGCAAGATGCGCAAAGAGTTGCGGAAGGTTTGCTGGTCCAGGTATGAGGCTCGCCTTTTTTCCGCGGCCTTTTCTATTGCCTTCTTCGGAGCACTAAGGGTTGGTGAGCTCGTATGGGAGGAGCACAAATATGGCCGTTCTAGGGGATTATTGCTTCGGGATGCACAGTTATCCCCGAATGAGCTGGGACTACTCATTAGGAATTCAAAAACAGATCAGAGTGGAAGGGGAGCCCTCATTCGTCTTCCCGCCACTGGGGAGGCGGGACCGTGTCCGGTCAAAGATGTCAGGAGGTACTTGGCCATCCGGGCCCCAGGGGAAGGTCCACTGTTGAAGCATGAAGATGGGTCGCCTCTGTCTAGGCGACAGTTTGCAAGGGTGATGCGGAAGGCCATCGTGGCTAGTGGTGATTCCGCTAGTGGTTTTGCCCCGCACTCTTTCAGGATTGGGGCTGCCACGACGGCAGCGCATTGGGGCCTGTCTGCCGGCAGAATAAAGAATTTGGGTCGCTGGAAGTCGGACGCGTTTCGAGGCTATGTTCGCTAACATGATGTTTTATGTTTGTTTGTTATACCAGGTTTAGCAGCCGTACGCATATGGATGGTGGGGCACAGTATCGTACACTGGGCCGGCGTTGGAGCCAGGCAGCTCAGATTGGGACCAGGTCTCGGCCTTCCTCCTCACGTGCACGTATCTTGGCTGGCCAGAAGGGGAATGTCATGGACAGAATTTCTGCCACTGATTCGTAGGCAGTTGGCTGAGGAAGGGCCGCCCACGGCCATCGTGGTGCAGTTGGGCGAGAACGACCTGGTTTCTATGGACTGTGCCTCGTTACGTGCAGCTATCCTGGGTGACCTTGAAGTGTTGCGAGCAATGGTGCCGGCAACAAAAATATTCTGGTCGAAGTTTTTGCAAAGGCGCAGTTGGAGGGGCAGTCGTTGCCCAACTGCCACCGAAAGGGCTAGGAAGCGGATCAATTCGGCGGTCTCAAAAAAGGTTTTTGAGTTGGGAGGTGACGTGATTTCACATCCTGAGATTCTGGCCAGGGATGAATCCCTTTTTAGGGATGATGGGGTGCACCTTTCGGCCTTAGGGAATAAGGCGAGGCTGGGTGCTGTGTTGGCTAAGCTAAGGTCTTGGCTGGGTTCGTGAGTGGTCTGGCGGTGAGCGTAAGGCTCCATTGGCGGTTAGGCATTGGTTAAAATCGGTGGTGGAGGGGTAAGTGCCTACCCCTCCAATGGTGGTGTGGAAAGGGAATTCCGTTAAAGGAATCCAGGGGCTTGCCATTCTTTCGTCCTTGTCCCCGGAGTCAGACTTGGGCCGTGCAAGCCCCACAGGAACATGAGGGTGAGAGGTGTGGGACTGTTACCCAGCTTCACTTTCTCACCCAATACTTGTTTCCCACGCTGGCTTCCGCTGGAATCCGGAAGGCCAGCTCTGTCCCTGGGCAAGGACAGATAGTCATAACCAATGCCTAAGCAACCACTCACGTATTTGTATTTTAATAAAGTTGTGGCCAAAATCATGCCAAAAACCTTAAACAAAATTATCGTGTGAAGTGTGAATTATTTGGTGAGGGTGGCTTTGTGGGACTCAACACGCAAAGCGTGTTCTCCTTAAAATGAGAGCACGTGTTGCGGTTGGGGAAATACAAGCCACCCTGCTGTTACTGGGCGGTTTTGGAAAGGGGCAGAACCCTTAAAGGGTTAAATGGGTTACTGGGGAGTTTTGCATGTTGCCAATCCTGGAGGAGGAGCAGAGGCTATATATACAGGTCGCTATTGTCGGGGCGTCCTCTTGGCCTCTGCATCGGATCACCCGCCCACCCTCCCTTTAAAGGAGGGGTTTCTGGTTATTTGACCTTGCTATGCCTGTCATGGGGTCGTCCGCCTTGGTGCGGGGGCCTGGTAGGAATTTACCATTTGGCTAATTGGCTGGTGCCATTTGGGTTTCGCCTACTGCGTAGCAAATAAGTCACAACTTGTAAGGTTGGCGGTTAGGCATTGGTTAAAATCGGTTGGTGGAGGGGTAAGTGCCTACCCCTCCAATGGTGGTGTGGAAAGGGAATTCCGTTAAAGGAATCCAGGGGCTTGCCATTCTTTCGTCCTTGTCCCCGGAGTCGGACTTGGGCCGTGCAAGCCCCACAGGAACATGAGGGTGAGAGGTGTGGGACTGTTACCCAGCTTCACTTTCTCACCCAATACTTGTTTCCCACGCTGGCTTCCGCTGGAATCCGGAAGGCCAGCTCTGTCCCTGGGCAAGGACAGATAGTCATAACCAATGCCTAAGCAACCACTCACGTATTTGTATTTTAATAAAGTTGTGGCCAAAATCATGCCAAAAACCTTAAACAAAATTATCGTGTGAAGTGTGAATTATTTGGTGAGGGTGGCTTTGTGGGACTCAACACGCAAATGTATTAGCCAGAGGCAGCCATCATGGTTTGTGCTTAGTAGTTTCTAGCAAGCCTGAAAAGTAGCTGCCACTCATGTTGACCAGACATCCATCAGCCACTGTCCTCTGCCTCCCTCACAGTGCCCAGTGAGAACTGAGATACAAACATGCAATGAATCAGAAACATTGCTAGTCCTCAGTGGGTTGGCTGAAAACAGAATCTTGCTCCACAGTCTCCCTGACTGTGGGAGCTGCATGTTGCATAATGCTTTCTGTTTTAAAAAAGGCACTAAGTGAACTGAGCTGGTCCCCAGCTAATTTTTCACCAGAAAAAGTCAGCCAGGCCCGTTTCTCCTTTTGAATGCAGAATAGTCAGCAGAAATCAGAAGGCAATGCTTTTGACAATATGGAACATTATTTCTGATTCCTGTCTGCAGAGCAAGCTGCTGTTAAAGGCATATAAGGAGGACCACATGAAAATGGTGGGAATCTAATGCTGAAGCCATGATAAAGAGCCACCTTTTGACAACTTGCAGGTTCAGCACCCTGTTCTCACAGTGGCCAACTGGATGCTTAAGGGAAGCCTCAAAGCAAGACGTGAGTGTAACCTTCCTGCGGGTTTCAGCAGCTGATGTTTAGAGGGACAACAGCAGAGATAAAACATAGACCTAGTGGCTAGTAGCTATTGATAGCCTTATCTTCCATGAATTTCTCTAGCCCTCTTCCAAAGCCACCAAATTGGTGGCCATCACTACTTCCTATGAGAGTGAAATCCATCGTTTATCTATATGCTATGTACTCTTTGGTCTGTTCCAATCTTCTAATGTTCACCTTCATCTTATATTCCCAAGTTCTAAAAACAGGTAAAGGTAAAGGACTCCTGGACAGTTAAGTCCAGTCAAAGGGGACTATGGGGTGCATGCTCATCTCACTTTCAGGCCAAGGGAGCTGGTGTTTGTCCACAGACAGCTTTCTGGGTCATGTGGCCAGCATGACTAAACTGCTTCTGGCGCAATGGAACACTGTGATGGACACTGTTTACCTTCCCACCACAGTGGTCCCTATTTATCTACTTGCACTGTCATGCTTTTGATAGGTTGGCAGGAGCTGGGACAGAGCAATGGGAGCTCACTCCGTTGCGGGGATTCGAACCGCCGACCTTCTGATCGGCAAGCCCAAAAGGCTCAGTGGTTTAGACCACAGCACCACCTGCACCCCTGAGTTCTAGTATTATGAGAGAGCGTAAGTTCAGCTTGATGTTCCCTTCCTCAGAATGCCTTAGAGTCCATAGGAATTCAGCCTGTTTTGGATAGGGTGTCACTTCTCTTAAAAAATCAAGTACTTTCGTTGGGTATTTTGACTGGGAAATCAAGATCACTAGGTGACTAGAGAGGCTCCTGGATAACTCAGGTTGAAGCCAGGCGGGCTGTTGCCAAGCTACAGCTTGTACTCCAGCTCCTCCCAGTCCTGTGCAGAGCAGACCTAAGAACTAAGGTTACAGATGCTTTAGTTACGTCAAGGACAGACTGTTGTAACACACTCTGTATACCTTGCCCTTGAAGAGTATGTGAACATGTTAAGTTGGATCAGAATGCTGTTGGTTGCTGACTGGCACCAAATTGAGATGCCATACCATGCCACTCCTATCCCAGCCTTAACCATTCAGGACCTGGATACCTCAAAGACTGTCTTGCTCCATATGATCCTGCCTCAACCCTGAAGTCAGAAGAACAGGGCCTCAAGGCTGGCAGAAGGACTTAGGAGGCCCTCAATAAAATGCCCTCTCAGCTTTCCCTCCTCCCTCCAGCTCCATGAAATGAAGATGGTCACAGCTGCGGCTGCTTCTCCTAGCCCTCCTTTTCTCAGCACCAGGCTGAGAGTCACCGGTCCCCAGCACTGTTGCCTGCCCACCACCTCCCCAAATCTCCTCCATCAGCTTACCACGTCAGGCCACAACACTCAGCCCACCACCAAGAAGCGCCAGGTAAAGCTGTCATCACCATCTTTATTTTCCCAGAATGCCTTTGGACCCCTTGTCATGTCAGCTATGTCTCTCACCACAGTGCCCTTTAAAAGCTTGTTGTTGTTGTTTTTAATGAAGTAAATGAATGTAGGAGACCAGCATCAGTCCCAGTGGGATTTTGGGGATTTGGCTCTACCATTTCTACAACCATTCTGGGTGCTCACACTGGGCCTCCGGGCTCTTCTCTGTGCCAAGAGCTCTCTTCACAGGCCAAGGGAAATGTGATGGCAACAAGGGAATGAGTTTTGACTAGCAGCTTTGACATTGTGGAGCTCCCTACCCCATGAGATTCAACTCTTCCCTTCCACATATTTATATGTCCTCAAGTGAAAACTTGTTTGTTTGTTTAGGCTTCCCTCCTTGTTTTCTTATTTTCCTCAGTCTTATTATGGCTTGCTTTTTTTTAAAAGGGTGTGCGATTTTTGCTCTCTTGTGTCTTATTATATCATCATTATTTTTTAAAGTATATCAGCATTTATGTTCATTGCTTCTGAATATTATAAACCATCTTGAATATTGCCACATGAGTAAAAAAACTGGAATTTAAACCCCATAAACAAACAATTAAAAACATGTTCTCATCTTCCGTCCCCTTGCTGTTTTCTGTGTAATCCTATACATCTTTACTCAGAAGGAAGTTCCATTTAATTCAGTGGGGCTTACTTACAGATAAGTGCTGTAGGATTGCAGTCTTGGAGCTGAATATATATATTCTTATGGGCTGCAGTTTGCTGCTGGACAACCCGTGATGTCCCATGAAGCAAAACTATGCCAAAAATGGAAACCCCTAGTACTAGCAAAGATGCATCCTCAGGTGGTGAAAATAAGAAACAGCTCAACATCTTAATGAAACTGATCCAAGCTGAAAATCTAGATGACGTACAACATCTTGATCACTGGACAGATGGATAATTTAACACTCTATTACCAGAATAAATTACCTTTTAGATAATAGTAGCAGATGGAGCTAGGACTAAAAGGACATTTTGGGAGGGTCAGACCCTACTAAATTTACTTGTAGCTGGAAAGGGGAGTAAATACTTGGCACGACATCAAGAAAATTCCTTCTGCTTACTTGCACAGTATACCGGGTTTAATTACAGCACCTGTTTGCTGCTCTGTGCCAACATAATGGCTGCAGGCAGCCAAAGCAGAGCCAAACTTGAGTACCTGCAGGACCAAGTGCCAGGAAGCTCCAGGAATCAATGGTCCAAGATGGTACAGAAAGGGAAACTGAGCTTTTCCCTCTGCAAGTGGGAGGAGGGAGAGAGAGCAAACAAACAAACAAGGGGCACAAGCAGTCCACACCATATATCTAAAGCACTTTCATCCCATTTAACCATCATGGCTTCCCCCAAAGAATCTTGGGAACTGTAGGTGGTTAAGGGCGCTGACCTCACAGAGCTACCATTCCCATCAAACCACAGTCCCCAGGACTATTCATGACTGTTAAAGTGGTATAAGGATGCTTTAGGTGTATGGTGTGGATGTGACCATAGACAAAGCCTAAACTTTTCTCAGGAATCATTTATAACTAGGCCAGGTCAAGAAGTCTCAGTAGGATGACTGGGTGGAGTCATGCTGGAACTGCTCTTTGCTCCTGCCACTCTGTAATTACAAGGAGCACCAAGCAAGCAAATCAGATCCACAAACGTTCTACCACCACTGCATAAACAATATGCCTCTGAATACTAGAGTGATGTTGTACAAAGGCCTGCTTCAGGCAAGTCAAAACTGATCACCTCTAGGCCAGTGGAGAGTGTGAACTGTATCATGGGTGGTCGTTTTTTCATCCCAGTGACTCCAAAAGGCTCCACCCACAGCAAAATGGCTATAGCTCAGTGGTAGAGCATCTGTTCTGAATATAGACAGTCCCAGGTTTGATCTCTGGCATCTCTAGTTTAGGATGGGAACGTCCCATGTGAAATTCTGGAGAGCCCCTTCCAGTCAGTGTAGACAATACTGAAGTAGATGGACCAACGACCACATTTGGTATAATAGAGCCTTCTGTGTTCCTAGCTCAGCGAATTACTTCTCATGCCACCTAAAAGTACCTTCCATTTCATGTTAGAACTGCTACCCAGACACAAACACATTTTTATTTTTGTCCTTTGCTTTGTGTTAGAAGTTCTGGCAACGCCTCTATGACTGCAGCTCTTTGGAAATCATGCAAAACGCGAGGCGCTTGAGTTAAAATCCCAAGCAATTGATTTAGGCCCCCCATTTAGCTTAAATTATATATTTAAAAAGACAAAGGGTGCTATCGACATGGTGCAGCACCTGTGGCCAATTTCCAAAGAGACTGGAGAGTAGAGATGTCTTTTTTCCTGTTTGAAGCCTTTGCTGGAGGAATAAGAGGAAGCCGGTTGGAGGGAGAGATGTAGCAACTTGTGGAATACTGTACCAGCAGTGGCTTTATGAATGATGCATGAAATGAAATCTCTCCCTGCCTTCTGCACAGAGGGAATATCAGACAGTGCTGGGAGATCACTGCTGTGCAGGCATGTTTGATGTAATATTCTGTGCAGAAAGTCTCAGGGAAGCCCACCAAGCCCAAAACTCTCAAAGTAAATGCATCAAAAAGAACTGGGGAATTATTATTATTTTTTAAAAAAAATGTAAACAGTTTTAAGATAGTGCCCTGGGTTTTCCTCCCCCTTCTTTTCTGCTGGATTCCAGCCACACATAACCATTCCAAGGTGAGAATAATTTCTCAAACTGTTGTGGCCCTCTAGGGCAGCTGACTCATTTAAAAGAAACATATTAAAAATGTGGGTGGCCACTGCTCACTTTGCACTTGAAGGCTTCCCACTTGCATCTGATTCCCCCACTGTGAAAACAGGATCCCAGACCAGAAGGGGCACTGGCTGGATCCAGCTAAGCTATTCTTATGTTCATACCCTTGGCTCCCACATTCTTTCCAAAACTCATATTGCAAACAAATTCTCTGGCTAACTGATAAGAGAATAGAAGAGATTTCTTTACGGTGTTAGATTCTATTATGCTGGGCACATTATTACCTTTTGGTGTTCAAGATTATGTCAAGATCTTTCTTTGACTTTAGCAAAACATAAACAAGTATTTATGACTGGTCTCTGTTGTTGTAATTTATTATAAATAACTTGAATTCTGGCTGGTGTGTGTGCATTTTTTTTCTTTCAGTGTAATTGGTTACATTCTGCCAGTATCATCCATCTGTGGTCTGGATTGCTTTGAAGAGAAGAAGTCACAAGTTACAAAGAGATGAAACTTTTAAAACAAGATTACTGGCATCTCAGCCTTGACGGCATCCTATGTGTTCATCAGTTATCATCACATGTGTGGGGGGGGGGAGTTGGATTTCCAACAAGATAGAGAGCACATGCACAAGATCAGTTAACTGGAAGGATCTCATCTATGAATGGATCTATCTAGAGCTGTCGGAATCTAGGAGTGCATGAATAAAAAACATCCAGTAGGAGGCATCAGCTGTCAGAGGTGAAGAGTCTTCTTTGGCGATCACTTGTAGCCAAGTAAGATTGTCATCCATAAACACGGTTTTAACAATGAGTCCATAAGTGACTGTGGAGGCAAATTCTGAATCCACACATCCTTTCACACTGGGGCTATTGGTTTCCGGGCGGGAGTTGATCATGGTGTGGATTTGCCAAGCGTGCCTTCCTTCGCCCTTGCGTCCTGAGTTCGAGTGTCTCCAAAGCCCATGACACCTTTGATAAAGGCTGTTCTTCAATTGGAGTGCTCGCAGGCAAGAGTTTCCCAGTTGTTGGTGTTTATACTACATTTAAAAATTTTGCCTTGAGTCAGTCTTTAAACCTCTTTTGTTGACTACCAGCATTATGCTTTCCATTGTGAAGAGTAAGAAAAGGTGAGGCTGAACATCAAGGGGGACCATAGCTGAAAGAACGCAGGAGCAATTAAACTCTGACCAATAATATAATGCATTATAGTCATCACCATTAACTACAGCAGCCCCAGCTACATTTTATGCACATATCTAAATCTTGTATGATTCACTTTTCATGCTTTGCACTCTGTGTTTGCAGTCTTGAACACCCTCTCTTAGTCTGTGCAGAACCCACTTTACTTTAAAAGCCTAGTCAAGCTAAGGTCATAATGGAAAACACAAATATTTCAGCCACATAAAGCTAGGGAAAGATAGAAGATTAGATTGCATGAAATAATAATAGTAACTATATATTGGCAGAGAGCATCTATTTGCCAGCCAATATTTACAAGCCGATATTTGTGCCATGTGCTTTGACCTAACAAGATAGATGACAACACTGGGGCTGGAACTAGGATTCATCTTCTATTCCTGGCTTTGTCGTCGGTCTTCTAAAAAACCTCAGACAAGTTGAAGTCATACATGCTATATAGTGATACATGAATAGGAAACCATGACACTAAAACACCTTCAATAGTACTTCTGCAAGCATATCTTATGCTATAATTTAGTGAGCTATTTTTTAAAAAGTAAAGGACCCCTGACAGTTAAGTCCAGTTGCAAACAACTCTGGGGTTGCATCGCTCATCTCGCTTTACTGGCCGAGGGAGCCAACGTTTGTCCGTAGACAGTTTTTCCAGGTCATGTGGCCAGCATGACTAAGCCGCTTCTGGCGAAACCAGAGCAGTGCACGGAGACATCGTTTACCTTCCTGCCAGAGCGGTACCTATTTATCTAATTGCACTTTGGTGTGCTTTTGAACTGCTAGGTTGGCAGGAGCAGGGACCGATCAACGGGTGCTCACCCCGCTGCGGGGATTCGAAATGCCGACCTTCCGAATGGCAAGTCCTAGGCTCTGTGGTTTAGATCACAGCGCCACCCGTATCCCTATTAGTGAGCTATTTAGGCAGCTCCTATTCATGTGTGATGGCAAATAATCTGCTTTGGCTATTATTTAAAAAGAAAAGCAAATCTGCAGTCCTCAGGATCTGAGATATATATATATATGTGATGATAACATTATGCCTGAAAAAGCTTTAGATTCCTAGAAGAAATTCCGGACTGATTGGTTTTGCTTAAACAGTTGCCTAGCATTAAAAGTGTGCTGATATGCTAACTGTTGATGTCTGTTCTGGAGAGGACACCAAGTAGCCTCAACAGGAAGTAGATCCTCTGCAGTCATTTTGATGAAGAAACCAAGATACAATCACATTGCTCCAGGTCCCATCTGTGTTATTTATCTTCAGATCCACAGCATATTTCTCAACTCTGCAAGTAGCTTGAGTGGCCCAGTTTGATAAGAACTCCAGCCTGTTTCTAATTTAACAGAATTAATTGCACTCCGATTATTAAATTCTCAGCAATCCTCATTTGCACTTCGGAAACCTTTTTCTTCTTTATTAAATCTGAATTTGAGATCTAGCATCACATGCCAGATTTTGCAGCATGCTCAAATGACAAAGCAGGGAAGATATGCAAACCATTTCGGAGATTACAGACTGCAACTGAGTTGCTTTCTTTTCATGCTGGTAAATTGTGCTGGCAAAGACGCTTAAAGGCGGTTTGAAATCTCTCATTGTCTAGCTCCTTTTACAATAATAAAAAAAGTCTTTTCTGACAGTTTGCATCTTTCAAACATCCTGTTGGTTAATGCTTTTAAAGGGAGGGGGGATGGAGAGAAAGTGACACTTCATTTCCACTTTTCCCCTGAAATGCATAATGAAAGGTGATGAAATATATCGTAAATTCATAATCCTAAGCTTGCTGCAAGGAATCAGCTTTAACATTATAAAACCTTTCCACTCCTTGCACAAAAAAATTCTGAAGGTGTGATCAGCAGAGCAGGTTACAGTCGAAAGAGACTTTGTTTGAATAGAATGTGGAAAGTATTATGCCAAGCTGTTTCTTTTCTTTTACTTCCTTGAAATGCCTTGACATCTGGTTATACTAGCACTTCGTAGTATACTGTAAACCTTCTAAGTTTGGAAAGATATGCAGTGTCACCTAGAAAACAGCACACTCCTTCACGGGACAGAGATATTTTCAGACATTACTTCTGTGATCAATAAATGTATGTAGGTGTAGGGAGTGGAATTGCAGGGGTCTGGCCTGTCTTCAGCATGGCTTTTTATTTGAAGGGTGGGGTAGAGCAGGGCTGAGAACCTCAGGTCTGGGGTGAATGTGGCCCTCCAAGATTCTCTTCCTGACCCTCCAGGTCTTTCTCCAGGCAGCTGTCATCCCCAGGCTGTGCCCATCACTGTCCCTGCTCCATGACCCCTTTGAAGATTTTTGCCAGGCTGCATTGTGTCATCTGCTTCTTACTTGCCTGGATAGAAAATGGAGAGATGCTTTGTGTTTGTTATTGTTGTTCAGTTGTTTAGTCGTGTCCGACTCTTTGTGACCCCATGGACCAGAGCACGCCAGGCACTTCTGTCTTACACTGCCTCCCGCAGTTTGGTCAAACTCAAGCTGGTAGCCTTCAAGAACACTATCCAACCATCTCGTCCTCTGCCGTCCCCTTCTCCTTGTGCCCTCCATCTTTCCCAACATCAGGGTCTTTTCCAGGGAGTCTTCTCTTCTCATGAGGTGGCCAAAGTATTGGAGACTCAGCTTCACGATCTGTCCTTCCAGTGAGGGCTGATTTCCTTAAGAATGGATAGGTTTGATCTTCTTGCAGTCCATTGGACTCTCAAGAGTCTCATCCAGGACCATAATTCAAAAGCATCAATTCTTCGGTGGCTTTGTGTTTAGAGACCCTTAATTGTTTGCACAGCTGGAATGTGGCAAAGGTAAAAGTCACATCCATTGCACTGGTCCTGCCCATCACTAGCATGCAGCACCCAAACAGTTTCCCACAAGGGATTAGGCCCCTTGCAGACCCTCCATGTGTCCCGATTTTCCAGGGACAGTCCTGGATTTACAGAAGGCGTCCCAGTTTCTGATCTGATCCTGGAATGTCCACTTCTCCTTAAGACATCCCTATTTTCATCAGAGAAATGTTGTAGGGTATGGAGTTATATGACCCCACCCCCGAGCCAAGGAAATAAATAACTATACAACCTTTTGAAGACATCTGAAGGCAGCCCTGTATAGGGAAGGTTTTTAAAACTTTTTTATTATGTTTTTATGTATATTGGTAGCCACCTAAAGTGGCTGGGCAACTCGGTCAGAGGGGCAGGGTATAAATAAAATTATTATCATTATTATTATAATGGAATAGACCAGTGCCGGATTTACGTATAAGCTAAACAAGCTATAGCTTAGGGCCCCACTCTCTTGCCCCCTCCATATACTTCTTCTTAATTGTATTTCACTATTAATATACTTCTTCTTAATTGTATTTGAGTTCAACAATTACTTTGATAAAATACATATTTTGTTATGTGCAGATGGCTTTAGATACCTATTAGGTTCATAAATTACCATATAGCATATATTCAAAAAACAGGGACAATCTGTTGTTGGCAAAGGACAGCTGGACATATAAAGGGCCCCATTACCTTCAGTGGCTTAGGGCCTCATCAAACCTAAATCCGGCCCTGAATAGAAGTGACTTAGTCATGCTGGCCACATGACCCGGAAGCTGTCTGCGGACAAACGCTGGCTCCCTCAGCCTATAGAGTGAGATTAGCGTGCAACCCCAGAGTTGTCCGCGACTGGACCTAATGGTCAGGGGTACCTTTACCTATTTTCATCGGAGAAATATTGGAGGGTATGCCCTTGGGCAGAAAAGAGTCTGCAGTGCTGACCATCATATAAATAAGCAATCCTGACAGACACTTACACCAAAGGTCTGAAAAGGGCTTTCTGAGTTAAACTTTCAGCATCAGTGCATTTGCGTGCATATGCCATAGGGCCAATTTCCTCCTGGGGTGAAGGAGCCCTCATTGTGCACCTCTGTACAGGCCCTTCACACTGAACATGCAATGGTAAGACAGCTTGGCTAGCATACTGTACAAGGTCTTGCTTTCCCCACACATGAAGGCCATTCAGTTGTTTGCAGCTCACGGCAGCCTCCACATCTAATACAAGGTGGCTGTGTTGCGTTAGGCTAAGCAGAAAAGGAAACAGACTACAACTGACCGAAGCCAGTAAGTTGATGATTTTATTAGCACACGAGTGCACTGCATCTCCTGAAGTGGTTGAAATGTAAAACAAACACATGGAAAACTACTGAAGGCGTTGAATTAAATAATTTAATACACATTTATGCAAAAGGCATTTTTTAAAAAAACAAAAAGCAAAGCTGAGCACACACTGTGTAGGGGATCAGGATTACCATAATTTACTCGTATTGGGAGAGGGAAGAGTGCACCAAATTAATGTGTTCATCAGAAAAGCAGGGAACTGTTGCTTTCCCCAGCAAAGGCAAAGAGTGCATGTGGTCTCCTCACTTCAAGGGATGTGGAACTTTTGATCACTATGGGACGGATTACCAAAGGTGCTTCATAGGTATGGCACAAACACCCAGCAGGAGGACTGGTTTGTGGCAGAATGCTGGGTGAGATTTGCAGAAGGCAACACAGGGACAAAGTTACAGGGAAAGCCTGAGGATTCGAGAAGAATCCAAGGTACTGAACCTCAGCTGTAGCTCAGTGGGAGAACATCTGGTTTGTGTCCAGAAGGTTCCAGGTTCAATCCTTGGCATCTCCAGGTCAAGAACCCTGTCTGAAGTCCTGGAGAGCCACTGCCCATCAGTACAATACTAAGTTAGGTGGACTGATGGTCTGTCTTTGTATACCATGGCTTCCATTGTTAACAAAGCTTTGCACAGTTAGAGAACCCATTTCCCCAAAAGGCTCTGAGATGGCCCAGTTATTTATTGGCATGTGCATATCAACGGGTAACACCTTCTCTCTTCATAACGGGAAAAGCTTTGCCTGTTAACTGTAATCTCTATGCCCCTAGCCCCAGAAAGCCATAGAAAGTTGGCATTCTTAATAGACTATGCATGTTGGGGACCAGTTTTCACTGAAGTAGTAAACCCCTATCTGTAATGCTACAATGCAGAAATATCGCCTCCATTTATTTATTTATTTTTTAAAAAAGCTTTCAAGGATAAGGAACTTTGCCTTTCCCCAGATCTATTAGTTTTCTATGTGCAGGGAATTTCTATAAAGAGGATCACATACAACAATACAAGTCCATAGTGTGAAGTGACATAGGTTTAACTGCTCTACCACTGGCCTATGGCTCGGGTAGTATTTATTTATTTGGTTGTTAAATTTCTATACCACTCTTCCTCCCAAAGTATGCATGCAAGGTGTAAGGAAACGGAGGCAAAACATGAATCCATCCTTTCTGAAGGATACTTGCTGGTAAACACATCATGTTTAAAGATATACACATCTTACGCCTAGGTTGAAATGAACATTTTAATATGTAGCTCAGAGGACAAGAAAGTCTGGACACAGTTTGAATGGCCATGAAACAGTCGTCGTCGTCCCCCCCCCCCGTCCTTTCCCTGTACACAATACTTCTCTGTGCATGTTATCTCCACACAAAAGCCATTGTGTGGCAGGCAATGACAATGGCAAATTCAAAACACTTCTTTCTCCTCTAGACTTTAGTGATTTGTCCTTGTAGCAGTTACCTTGATGTGTGTTTTTCTACAGCTCTGGCTGTTTTGTGATAGAAAGAATTGCATTTTGCAAAAGTAATGGTATAAACTAGATTTACTCTATAAATGTTTCCAAGATGATTTGCAGAATCACTTAGGTAATAAAGCAAATAATGTCTTTAGGGTTCCCCCCTGTATCAATATTAGTGCTGTTGAGGCATTGCTCCTCTTTCTTAATTTTGTTTAATTAATAAATAAGTGGAATCAACATGATGGTTGTACACAGCACATAATATAATACTGTATTATTCAGCAGTGCCTATCTCCATAGCAAAAAAATCCTACAATAATATTTATTTGGAAGAAAGTTCCATTCAGCATAGGTCCCCCACAACTGTCCCATTAATTTAAAGCTTCCTTCTTATGATTTTGGCCCCTATAACTGCCTCTTGTTCGATTGGGACACAGCATTACTACATTGCCCCTTAACTGACTCCAAATATGTCAGTTCCTGTTCCTGCTGGCAGAGAGAAGGCTTTATTTACTGTTTTGAGAGAAATTATTTTGTTTCTTTGTTTTACAATGGCAACTCCAATATTGTGACTTAGTTATTTTTATTATTGCTATTTTAAAATTGACAGCAATAAAAAGAGAAGCTATTGCTCTGGAAACAGTGGTTTATACAAAAATTAATACCCAAGGTCTGAAGACACATGAAGTCACATCCTTGCTGAAGTGAAGCAGGCCTGGGTCTGGTCAGTGCCTGGATGGATGACCATCTGGAAAGCGGACATATACCACCTTGGGTTCCATGGCAAGAGAAAGGCAGGCTATAAATGTAATAAAACAAACAAACTTACATTATATCCCTACTTGCTCCCTGAGATCATCCAGAGGAACACCATTAGTTGTCCCCTGTGTTGCATAGACCTGACTGGCTTCAGCTGACCATTTGGCATTGAGTGTTTCATTAAGCATCTCCACTGCCATCATTCAGCCCAGACACTGAGGTCCAAGCTGAGGGCCTTCTGGTGGTTCCCTCACAGTGGGAAGTGAGGTTACAGGGAACCAGGCAGAAGGCCTTCTCGGTAATGGCATCTGCCCTGTGGAACGCCCTCCCACCAGATGTCAAGGAAATAAACAATTATCTGACTTTCAGAAGATATCTGAAGGCAGCCCTGTTTAGGGAAGTTTTTAATGTTTGATGCCTTATCATGTTTTTAATATTCTATTGTGAGCTGCCCAGAGTGGCTGGGGAAACCTAGCCAGATGGGCAGGGTACAAATAAGTATGTATGTATGTATGCATGCATGCATGTATGTATGTATGTATGTATTTGTGTTCTTATTCTTATTATCTTCCACCAGAGTTTCAGCAAGCATCCTCACTTTGGGCTTTAAGGCAAGACTTTTCTTAGTTTGAAAAACTAAGGTTTATGCAGCTCCTTTATCTCATAACCCTTCACATCAGATTTAGTGATGATCTTAGGAGGGGTCCAAAGGCACAGAGGACAAACAGACAAACTTTCATTTTATATATATATATATATATATATATATATATATATATGTATAAAAGCCACATTGACCACCAACGTCTTCTCCACAGTCTCTCCACTACAGTCTCCATTTGCCCTGGACCTGCCCCTTGATCTACTCCAGACACATCCCTGGAGCACATCTCCTTTTTGACCTTGGAGGAGAGACCACCATGGAGGTTTCCACAGCTGAAGGGAGGATGTGGACTTCCTCCACCAGCGAATCTCCCTCTCTACCTGCTGAAGGAGAGATCTGGGACACCCTCCCAGGGAACAAAAGATTGTAGATTCGTGAGTGTACACATGCATAGAAATACATGTTTCTCAGATGAATGAATAAATAAATAAATAAATGTGGCTACCATACAGTGGTATTTGGTCAAGGCAATCTTATTATCCATCATGTACTACTAACTATAACTGCTACAAGAAACAGTACATGAGGTGCTACACTAGGGATTTCCTCCTGCGTGCATCCCCCCCACCCTATCTGTTAAATCTGTTTGGTGACTTTAGCCTTCTGCACATTTGGATTAATATCTTCATCAGCCCTGTCAAGGTGTTGTCAGGATGAATTAATGTTTGAACAGCTCCTTGAAGATGCCAAGTGCTAAATGAATAGTTACTATTCCTACCACTGTCAGTTTCACACTCCTTTCTCCCATATTGTGATTGCTTGGATATGCTCCTCTAAATATAAACTATTTGTTTAATGTTTAAAAAGCATATTGTTTAAGGCAAACCAGTGTTTTAAATGTCATTTAGTGAATTTATTCTTACAATTCTTTAGACGCCTTTTATGTTCATTTCCTAAATTGTTAAGCGTCTGTTTTTAAAAGTAATGTTTATTTTCATTTTCTATAGATAGATTAATGGGTTCAATATCTATATATAAACCAGTAAGTTTCTTGTTTATTTCGTCTTTTAATACATTTTTATCCATCTTTCCTATTAATTGTGCAAGGCGGCTTACATTTTACGCACCTAAAACAGCAAACTTGAAAGCAATCCAAATCACCATCCAGGAAAACAGCAATAAAACTAGCAGCAGTAAAAGCCAGAGCAATAAAAGCAATAAAAGCAGCAGGAAACTCAAACAGAGAAAGTAACTGAAGGCTGGGTTGTCACAATTGGGAAATATCCAGCTTCAGTGGATGAAAAGAGACAAAGACAGAGAGAGAAGAGAGCACCTCACTGACTGCAAAAAAGCTATACCAAATCTAGGCGGTTAGAACCTTCAAACTGCCCATTGTCCATTAGTGGAGCAGAGATTCCAGATGTCTCTGCCCTGCTACAGCCCCCACTGAGGACTTAGGGATTGTCGAAAATAGCATTTAGTACAGCAGCCATCCTGGTGCCATCAGGAGCTGCTGGGAGTTGTAGTCCAAAATAGCTGGAGGGCACCAGATTGGCTGCAGAGTGGATGCCTGGCGGGGATGGGAACAGGTAAAGATGAGGGAGATATTTGTACAAGCCAGTGTCCCACTGGAATCAAGCAGAGAATCACCCTGACCTAGCAAAGGAGTCCGTTTCTCCTAAGCAGCCATCGGTACACTTTGCTGATGGGATATATGTCTTACTATGCAGACAAGTTGGCATGCTCATGTGTTCCCTGTGGAACTGGCTTCTTTTGATGCAAATTGGATGTGCTTGTAGAATCACTGTTTCTTAGGTGTGACTCATTTCCCATAACTTCAGACAGAGGGCATTGTATCTAGAGCTAAACCAACTTGTTTCAATACCGACAGCAATTTATTACAATGTGCTTTTCCTTTAAGAGAGAGAGAGAGAGCTAATAAAATGTTTCATTAAAATCAATGGTTTCAATCAAGGTCTTCGCTTGGCGATTTAAATAATAAACTCTGATGCTATGCTTTCCAGACAATACTTTCCTAGCCTGACATGCTACTGGGAAAAGCTGTTCAGAACTACTATTAATAATGAATACGAGCTGTTGGTGGCCCTGGACAATATATGCTGTCTTTAGGAATGGCAGCAGAACAAATCAGATATTTATATGCAGAGGTGTACCCAGAGGTTAGCAAAACAGGCCAAAGGTCTATTTAATCCACTATCCTTTTTGAGATGCCTATAGGAAGCTCATAAGCAGGACTCGAGTGCAACAAAGTTCAACTCCATTTGGAATTCCCAGCCTACTGCCTCTGACAATGGAGGTAGAACATAGCCAAAGCTGTAGCTTCTCTTTTTTGTTCCTTTTCAAAGATCTAGGTTACATCATCACCATGCTTAGTTGGAGATGTGGAGGGTGGGAGAAAAGCATGTTCCCTTTCAGGAGTGTCCAAGTATTTCCTAGCTATTCAGAAAGCATCTGAGCCACAGTTTTCCTAAGAAAGGGAAGGTACAGCCAGGTCTTGCTGGCAAGTGTGACTAGGTAGGGTGACATTTAGCAGCCCAGGCTTCACTCATCCTTTCAGTTCAAGCCCCCCAACTCTCAGCATGAGGTTCTGAATGCAAAATTCACACATGCATTCAGAAAAACCATTCACTCCAAGCTGTAAGCAGAATGTTAGCTTTAATGCAAGTCAGTCCTGTTGCAGATATTAATATTGGAAGCATAAGATGTCCTTACTTCACAGAGCCATAAGACAAAGGACACAAAGGTAACTCCCTTAAAAATGGGGAGTTGCAACCCAATACCTTCATCACATGATCTAAGCTTACAACACTCGCATGTTTACTACCAGAGAACAACAACCAGTTAGTTAATTATCAGCAAGAGCTCAGAGTGCTCTCCTTGGCTTTACTATAGCCCTAGGAGAAATCCCCATATTAAACCTTCAGCAATATACATTTAGCCATTTTTCATTTTATAACTTCATTAATACACATACGCTTTCCATTTATGTGTCAATTAAATCTATTATACTTAACAGGTTCTGCACAGAGTAGACCTACTGAAAGCAACGGACTTGGGTTAATCATGAATACCATTTACTGCAAAAGGATTCATTATTCACCTACCTATCAATGTTTCATGTTTTTCTAACAATTTCAATGCAATTTCTATTTAATGTGGAAGCAGCTTTAACTACAAAGAAAGTGATGGGGCTTTTTGAAAGAAAGTTGCTTGTGGTGTTCCCATATTCAGTCGAAATGTCTATCACCATCTATAGGGGGGCAATTATCAGTGACCTTTGTATTACCTTGAGCTTCTTTTCATCCAGCTGCTTGATGAAAAACAAAATCACTTTTTCATTGTCAGCTTTGCCAACATCTAGCTGTGAAGAAAACTCAATTTATAGACCTGTAATTTTTACGGCCAGGGAGTGTGCATTTTGGCCTGTTGTTCCCACATCGTTCACAATGGAAACCTTAGAACAACATCCGATGATGTGAAGCAAGTTTATCTGCCCATAGAAATCTTGGTAAAACAAATTGTTAAAATATTTGTCAAGGGAGAAAGCATCTGAAGTGATAAAAGTTAAACTATGCTCTACAGCAGGGATGGGAAAACTCTAATCCTCCAGAGGTTGTTGTAGTCCAACTCCCGACAGTCCTACCCAAATGGTCAATGGTCAGGGATGGTGGGAGGTGGGGTGTAACAAAATCTTGAAGCCCACAGGTTCCCTATCACTGGCCTATGGTTTCACTTAAAGCTGTGCATCTCGTGAAATAAGCAATTCAGGATAGCATCAACATTTTGGCATCACTTCAGAAGAGTCCTAGGAATGGACCAGAAGTATATTGCACTCTGGTTTCAGGAACTTGGTTCATCAAGAACTACGTCTTGGGTAGCATTGTGTATTCTCAGTGTATAATGATTTCCTGTTTCCTTCCTAATTTGTCTAGGCAGAATACAGTAATGATACATTTCCAGAGGGGAGGCCAAGTTAGTCTGCAGCAGCAAAAAACCAAAAGAAAGGGCATTTTCCCATGGCAGTGTATTATGAGCTTGGTAGTGCTCGTGCATCCACATATCACTGTCCCCGTCAAAAAGCTGCCCCATATTATTTCCCCATTTAATCTGTATTTGCCACTTCCATGGAAAATCTCATAACGTGAAAACCCTATAGAAATGAGACCTGGACAGCTCAGTTGGTTAAAGCATGATGCTGATAATACCAATATTGCAGGTTCGATCCCTGTATGGGACAGCTGCATATTCCTGCATTCCAGGGGGCTGAACTAAATGATCCTCAGGGTCCCTCCCAACTCTAAAATTCTACTAATCCTCTACGATACATCTGGATTAAGTGTGGGTGTGTACAGGATGCCATTTTGATGAAGACAACACTGTGAAGATGCTGAGAAAATCTTGGTTGCTTGGGCACCTACACTGAAAGTATCTTGTGACACACCTTAAATAGACTAAACATTCCAAACATTAGGGTTGTGTCTACTTCATACTCAGAGCCGAGCCATTAGAAACAGTAAACATGAAAAACTAAATCCATTGATTTCAATGGGTGTTCTGAGTACTGGTCTTTAATGTGCCACATACTGTGATAAAGAATGTTATGAAAAATGTTTATGGATCCAGCTATTCTACCCTTCACAAAAACCCATGAGCTAAGGGCTTAAAATATGGGAAGATGTGTGCACTGTTTTGAAATAGGAGAGCACAAGAGAAGGTAGTTAATTGCTTATGTTTTGCATTACTTACCTAACAGGCGTTAATATCTAAATGATCAGCATGGAAGTGAACAACCAACAAATTAAGATATGTGTGTTTGCAGATCTTGTGGTTTCACTGTTTTAGCCCATCGCTTTGCAAACCCTACTGAATATCACACAGTGGAGATTTTTTAGCAACTGCAAGCTAAACTACTTCCTTTCTAACATGGTTGAGATCACAGCATGTGGGAAAATCCTAAATCTACTCTTTTTCTCCAAGTCCAGGGATTTTTATTTTGCCAGCGAGCTGCTTAAATGATGCCCAAGGAATTAGTAAATTACTCTATGCAAAAACCAGCCAATCACAAAAGTCCATGTTAATCCTGAATTTGCTGTTGTGGTGTTGTAAATGGTGTGTGTGTGTGTGTGTTTTAAAGATATTATGATTATTCAGGTCTTTGTGGTTTAATACTAAATGTCAGCCTGTCAGTGGAAGTTGAAGGAGGTGCAAAGTCGATAATGACACGCTATAACGAAAATTCTTCAAGGTGTTGCCACTCTGGAAAGGACAGAAGTAATTAAGAGATAATTGTGAATAGAATAGAAGTGTCTCACAAGAAGGTGGTCTCCTGCTAGTAAGAGAATCTCTAGAGAGCCTGGGACATTAATGGGAAATAAATGCTACGACAAGGCCAAGACTTTTGCTTTCAGATAGCTGAACAGCGCACTGATCCTGTGCTCTATTATTCTGAGCCATCAATGGCAATTTGCTATTTGATACTTTCACCACTCATGCTTACATGGTAAGGTTGCTGCATTTTCAGAGTCTCAAAAAAGACTAACTCTGTGGCTCTTTGGTCTGTTTCTGAAATACATCCAACATTTTATATGTACACTAACCCCACCCCCCACCCCATACAAAGAAATGAGATAATCTAGTTGCACGTGGCCTGCTGAACTCTAGGGGTTAATTTAGTTATGACAAATTTAAGTCCCCTTGAATTCAGTAGGATCTAAGTGTACTTAACTTCCTCTGGACTGTGGATACAAGTTTTGAACAGCCATTTGTTGGTTGTTTCAGGGACACACTTCAACTGCATCAAAGTTCATTAGGGATTTTTCTCATTCACTCAAAGACACAGTTTGAAGTACAATAACCTATTCAGATTTTTGCCCTAAGAATGGGGAGGACATTTGGAATTTCCAAACGTTCCTCTGAAATTAAAAGCTAGGATGGGGGGGGATGTGTGGTGACTAACCTCAGCTCATTGTTTTCAATGTGCCTTTGAGTATGACTTAGTTGGATATTACTCCATGTTTTTTAATTCATCTCACTGGAATGAAATAGCTATCTAGAACGAAAGAGTATCTTAGAAAGCGCTCCCAAATACATGTGTACTGCAATATAGAAATATGAGCAAGACTGATCAGCTGTATGACATGACTGGCACCCTTTCATATTTAAATTATGTTGGCAAGAAGTGATGGCCTTTCATGAGTGCTACCCTGTATTCAAAACATTTTTCTTTGCTTCAAAATAAATTATCATCTTCCCTTCATGCCCATTCACATTTTGACTGTCAGCAACTGGCTAAGAAACCATGACACATAATAACTGGCAAGACATACTACTGTATCTGTCCTGCAAAGAGCTTGTGCTTTAACTTGCTGAAGAACAAGGAATAAACTTCTCAGACCGCTCCATGTTGCAAGGGCAGCAGTGACCATATTACACAATACAGAGAGCACTGAACTATGTTAGACTTAAAAAAAGTAATGGAGCCAGAGTGACTGGACAATTGAGAGCCAATGAGATACAGTGGTTAGAGTTGAGGACTAAGACTAGAAAGACCCAGGTTCAAATTCCTGATCATTCGTCACAATGACTGGAGGACATTGGCCTAGTTACAATCTCTCAGTCTAATCTACTCCATAGGGTATTTTGAAAGGATAAAGTGTGGCAGTGGAGGGGAGGGAATCATGTATCCCACCTTGAGATCCTTGGGGGGGTGGGAATCCCTTCCCATCCTCAAAGATGGCAGGCAGCCAAACGCAGATCCAAAGAATGATGCCCATTCACTGGAAATTGCAGGGTAGAAGACCAAATTAATAATGAATTTTCCCTTATGTGCCTGCCCACATGTTAGTCAGTTTCAGCATTTTTTCCCTGTGTGCACAGATACCTGGTTAAGGAGGCAGACCCTGCTCTATATGGATAGCAGTATCAGAGATGGAAAGCTCTACTTTTTCTGTGTACCGGGGTCTATATTTAGCCTTTGAATTATAGCTTTCTACGATCTGTGGCCAATTCAGCTATAGCAAGTATCTTTACAAGCATCAGGGATCCCTGTCCATCAATGCTAGCTTGTCTGACAGTTTCTTATCCCATTATTTATGTTTACTGCAATTGTTTGGCCATCTGAGGTTGTCATGCTCCATCACAAATGACAGTGGCCCATAACTCCTCTTGGGAGATTTTAGCATTCTTGAAGAGCAGATGTATCTGAAATTTCAGAGCTGTAGTCCATCATTCCGTAGCCAAGGGACAGTCAGTCTGAGACCCTTATGCAGCTTCTTCCCCATTATCAAGCTGTTTGATATTCCAGCCTTGGAATAGCACTAGTTGCCAGCTTTCAACATGGCATTTAACTACTGAGACAAATTGATGACTGAAACAATTCGAACTGAATCGAGACAAGACTGAAATAATGATGATCAGCAGGTCTTCTGAGGTGTGTGTGAGTTTATGGAAAGGTAAGGCCACTTTGTACCAAAGGTACACTTCTCTAGTCACTCAGGCTCACAGCAATAGATGTGAGGATGCTTGGATTCATATTTCTGTGTTGTGTGAGCTGGCATATTTACCATACAAGACTTAAACCACTGGAAATGAGGATTTGAACTGGTGTGGTCTATCACAGCTGTTCTACATGAGTGTGCATTCAAACCACACATTCACCATGTGACAGACAGACTTTGTGACAGTTGCATTGCATGGGAGGACACAGGGACAGTTGCCCCGGGCCCAAAATTGTTAGGGACATAAACTTTCAACAGCTAGTGTTGCCTCAATACAGCTATGTGCTTCTGTTGCTGAGCTCCATTGAAAATGGCTTCTCCATGTGAACCAGGAAGTGACTTCTCTAGACAACAGAACAACTCTTCTTTTGTTATCTCTGTGGCTGCAATCTCCTAGGTGATGAAGATGCCATTGGGCAGTTGAATGTGCATGCGTACTGCATCCATTTCCCTCCTTCCATGGGGCCCTGGGCACTGGCAATCCACACTATGCCACTGCTTTGTGGTCATTCTGCCATGTCAACAATTAATCTGTGAAGCCATCCTGATGTGCCAAAGAAAGAGCAGAGTGACTCCAAATGTAAACAGTTTTTAAGGAGTGTTCTGTTCCAGTCATGTTCTGGTCCTTAGAAGTTACGATCTTCCTGAAAATATCTCATGCCTCTGCATATGTGAGTGATCTCACCTTGCTTGCTTGAATTGGGGTTGCCATATTCTGAAGAGCTAAAAATTGGGGTTGCCATATTTTGAAGAGCTAAAAAGAGGACATATTTGTTGACTTAACTATGGATTGCTATGATGACTCTACCCATGAAAAAGAGGATGTGCCCCGGAAAAAGAGAACATATGGCAACCCTCCAATTTTGCTTTCTCACTGACATATAAGGCTTCCTTGTGGAGGGAGAATTTGACATAGGACACATTCAGACATGAGCCCTTCACTACACCAGCTTTTGCCAGCCTGATTTTCTCAACTACAACTCCCATCAGTCCCAGCCAGCATAGCCAAGCTGCTTAGTGCTGGTGGGAGTTGTAGTCCAAAACATTTGGAGGGCATCAGGTCAGTAAAAGAGACATGAACACCTGCCTGTTTGAATCAGTGCTTCCGAATGCTAAGCAGCTGCTGAGACAATTATTTGAGCTAACAGCAGCTGAGGATGGAGGATTTTCATCAAGACCAGGTAAGAGATGAAACGGTACCGTGTATTGTGTACTGTGGTCCCAATGAATTGTGTGTGTGTGTGTGTGTGCATATGCACACACCTTTTATTAACTATTTTTTAGAAGCAGATGCATCAGCAAGTGATGTGCTTATTTGCTCTCACATCTATCTTGGCCATTAGCAGATGCCATTCTCAAGCTGCTTCAGAGATGTCACCCTGCGACTTCTAATCTACAAGACTGTTTAGCTCCCTGTTTATATTTGTCAATATTTCTCCTTCACCTTCCACTTGCTACTTGTTTTCTCCAAACGGGGACTCCTTCAAACACTACAGCTTGCATTTCACTTCAGCTCCATTAATAAACCACAGTCTAATACTGTCATTGTAAATGGTATAGTCTCTAAAAGGCTCCTTTGCTTCTCAAAGGCCTCACTAAGCACAGATTGCCTATGATTCACTGGAAACTCAAAGCTTTAGAAGTACTGCTGAGAAAGTCTACAGAAGACAGAGGCAATGAGGTGCAAGAATGCCAGAGCCCCTTCTCCCTTCTTGCTTGATGTTTGCAAATGTGGGACTGAACCAGGCATTTCCTGGCTGCTCTCTGTGTTAGTTTACTGGGAAATGAGCTGGTGTTTATAGAACCATGTCAATGCCACAGGGATTGCACAAAATCAGCTATAATGAAATCAACTGAAACCTTTCCCACAGACCATGTATGTCAGGCTCACAGCTTCAAGCTGATTGAGAAGAGTTTTAACTCTAAGAAGTAATACTTTTAAGATGAGTATTTCATGTCAATGGTGGATGCTGGGAAAGAAGAAAGTGTATATGTGGCAGGGTGCAGAGAGGGCTTTACTTTTCTACAGAGGTTTTATTAAAAAGAAGGAAAAAAGAAATTCCATCAGTACTTGATGTATATGCTAATGGAAGGGAGTGGTGTGGATGAATTCCCCCCATTTTCTTCTAAAACAAAAGCAATCTTATTACATCTTGCATTATTTCTTTTCCTGCATGCAGAAAAATCCAAGTAGAGAAAAAACACCCACTCATTTCTCCTTCTACACTTCGTGTGTGTAGATGTATATGTGAACATTAAAGGTGATAAAAATAACTTATGCAATTAACAGTGCTGGTCATTCAGTGACATCAGTGAGTTTTATGCAGCTGTACAAAGAATATTATTTCTGCTTACTCAACTGGTAACCTGATCCAAAGTGTAGCTAAGTTGGATCCAACACATACCCATCAAATTCCAAAATGATGGCTCAATGCTTGTTTATGTTGAAGGACTACCTGGAGAATGTATCATGAGCCAGATGGCCATTATTAATTTAGCTAGTTGCATGTGCTTATAAATCAACACAGATTGTACATAAGTTGCATTGCTGCAGATGAAACCCTGTACCTAGTGGACATGTTGTATAACTTATGTTATTCACTCAGTGGTTCATAGTGCATTTCATTTTTAGAGAAGCATTACTGGCTTTGCTGAAGGATGGAGAAATTTCATCTCCATGAGATTTACAAGCTGGCTGAAAATATCCTAAAATCATGGGACTATTTCTTGGCAAAAAGTAATAATACAGGACATCATCATGATAAAGTCAAGTATATTTGATTCCCATTGCTTTCAGGTGGATAGTTAACCACAACACTCTCCCACTGAAATCAACACACCTTAATAGTGGCTGGATTATGTCCAGAATAAAACTGTGTGAGTGCATTTATGCTGTTGGACATGTTTTCAAACAAAAGCCACTGCCACAGCTCAAAGCTGGCAGAGCAAGAAAAGTCAGTGTTGTGAGACATAGAATGTCTCAGAAGTTGAACGTTTTGGCTTTTGAATGCCGAAAACCCAGAAGTAACTGCTTCAGTTTGCGAACGATTTTTGGAATCCAAATGTGCTACGTGGCTTCCGTTTTGAGTTTCCCTATTGTACACACACCCATACCCCTCTCTCTCTCTATATATGTAATTGAAGGTTCAAGCAGCACATCATGGGTTAATCAACTACCAAAGTCGCAGAGAAAAACAAAGGAAGGCCCAAGCTCAAAATACAGAAAATATCACAAGGCTTTGAGAGGGGTGGGGAGCGAAGCAACAAGACAAACAGAATTTCCACTATTGCCAGCTCACACAGGTGACCTGCCACAATCAGGTGCCCTGTTGGTGTTCTTTAAAGGTCAAATAAAATTGTATTGAAAGCCACATGGAGATCATTTAAAGTAGTGATTTAAACTAGCAGGGTTCCTTTTGGAGGCAGTGCCCTGACAATGTTTCACTGTGGTTTTTAATCAGCCTTAATTTGTTTAATGCTAGTATTTGGAATGACTCTGCTTGGAAGCTTTAATAGTGAAATGTTCTGCTATTCATGGTTTACTCCATTTTTGTGGTAAGTGCTGATTTCTTATCAGTGATGCCAATACAAGGAAAATTCTATAGACCCAGCTTCTTCATTGTATATATATAAAAAAGCCTTTTAAAGAGACAGTTACAGATTTTTAGACCATTCTGCGGTGTGGAGTGGAAGACAGATAAGTTCTCTGTGTTAACAGTCTAAGTATTCTCAGAACCAAACCTAACCACAGTAGATATCCATGTGGCAAGACAAGTTGAAATGAAAAGACAGCACATATTCAGACCCTTAGTATGAAAGACCTCCGCTTCAACAGAATGGAAGGTCTTCTACTACAGCGTAATAAAACAGTGCAACCTGACCTTTTTCAATTACTGTTCTTTTGTTGTGTGACTGGAAGTGGGCTCTCTGAAGCTTCTGCAGCAGGACCATCATCACATCTGTTATGTACTGAGTTGAATAGGATCCAAACTGCAGCAGTCTGATTGGTCCTAGAACAATAGGATCCAAAATGCAGCAGTCTGATTGGTCCTAGAACAATAGGATTCAGAATGCAGCAGTCTGATTGGTCCTAGAACAATGCAGCAGTATGATTGGTTGGCAGGAACCACCCAATCATGCTCCAGATATAAGTGAATCCACAACCTGATTGGCTTACAGTAGAATTCCATAATTAGCCAATCATGTGCAGCCCATTGTGTAAATAATGTATATAAAGCAGATACTTAGAGGGGACATTGATTCATTCCTCCTCACCACTATGAGCTGAATAAAGAGCATGAAATCACTTTGCGACTCTGAGTATATTTCAACATCTGTTCTTAACAAAACTCCAGCTAAAGACTAAGAGGACTACCAGCCAGGAATGGCACATCACATTAATTAGCCAGGAATTGTAGCCAGCTGAACAAAACCCTCCACCTTTTCACAATGAAGCCCTTTCAATAGATTTCATTCAGCATTCCCCTAGCCAGCATTTTCTCTGCTGTCATGGCTTACAATGTTTTCCTTCATTGGCTTTAGTCAACATAAGGCTGACTCACCAACAAGCACCATGTTGGAAAGCCTGATCAAAGTGCAGAGACTCTCTATTGGCTCACAATGGGACAAATATGGGCTACATACTGTGGGCTCAAACACTCATAGAATATCCCATTTACCTTGAAATGAAGGAGGATTCCTCCTATACCAAGACCCCCAAAGCACATTGCCTCTGCCTTGGCTGGCTCATCTCACACCATAAGTGACTACATGGAGGTAAAGTTAGAGGCCAGTGTCTGGAAAGGTTGGTGGGCTCTCAGGCAGGAAGAAGGAAGGTTTGGTTCCATTAGCAATGTTTTCTTTCCAGCCCCAGTAGGTAGTCAGCAGCAGACAGAGTACTGCTCAGTAACCTGATGCCACTGAAACAGCCAAATTGGTCAGAGACGAGGCAAAATGAACACAAAGACCAACAGCCTTGCTGAGCAGATGCAATCCTAGGAACAACCCCAGCCAGAGTTTCTTATTAAGTGATTCCTGTAAGGACCAGAGCCAGTTGTTAAGAGAGGGTAGAACTCCTTAAAGTATAATCTGAGGCTGGCCCTACCATTAGGCAGAGTGAAGTTATTACCTAAAGAGTTTAGATGCCATCGAAAGGCGGCAAATGGATAGTTACTTAATATTTTTATTGTTGGTACTTTAACTGCCAGGGAAGAGGCAAGGCTCTTGTGAGATTTTCTGCCTCAAGGGACACAATTGCTTGGCAGGCCTTTGGTACAATGGGAACCTTGACTTGGAGGCAGGTGGGTTGCCATTTGCTGCTTTGCCTCAGAGAGCAAAATGTATTGGGACAGCCCTGATATTGTCATATGATAGGGAAAAATATAGGCAGTGACACAAATGGGGTGTTGTTGTTTTTTAAAAAATGCACCCCGATTTATTTTTTTTACTATCAGGATAAATACAGCCCCAGGGTCTCCTCTAGGACGGTTGTATCCCAACTGACACACTCAAAAGGTTTCGGATTATAAATGTCATCACCCCTGATCATGCTCATGCTGTCTGGGGCTGATAGGAGTTTGGAGTCCAAATAATTTGGCTGGAACCAACCTGCAGTGCCTCTCAGGTCACCAGGGCCAAGTGGCTATCTGGCTAAATCTCAGTCTTTTGTATCTACTATATTATAGTCTTCCAAATAAGAATAGGTGTGCTCATTTCAGAAGGCCTTGAAGTGACGCTGTACAGCACTTGAATTAGATGGAGGCACTCGGCACCCTTTCATTAGCTACCAGCAGATAAAAGTAGCACAGCCATATTAAAGGCTGAGATTAGAAGCTCGACTACCCTTAAAGGTACGGATGATTCTCTTCCCCCTGAAAAAGTAGGTCCTTTGGGGAACATTCTAATCTGTTCTGCCAAGTATTCAAAATGTTCCTTAGCTTTCACAAAGTTATTACTGTATTCCCATTATTAGCTGGGAAATTTAATTTATTCTGTGAAACAAGTTTGTCTTTTTACTCTCTTTTTTGCCCCAGAATTGTTTGTAGTCTGAATGGTGCCCTGCAATTCAGGCGATGATTATGTTCTGCTTAGTGACATACTTCTCAGCCCAGTATAAGAACTTGAGTGCTAAAAGAAAGAGTGGCACAATCTAAGCAAAAGCCTTGAATGAAGTGCCAACCATGTTTCCCCTAGTAGTTCTACATCATTTAAGTTTGTCAGTAGCAGACTTAAAAGATTAAAAGCAATTTTGCAGATATTTTATTCAGCGCTGTTTATCCTGATTCTGCCTATTCAGTTTGCTTTATCAATATTTAAAATCTAAGGAGTGCTATTCTTTCAGGTCATACATGGCTTTGCTTAGTTCTTTTTGCATGTATACATATATTAAATGTAAATTGCTAGTACCTGGTTTGAAAAGGTGTTCTGTTTTCAACGCTGATAGAAGCCACACTTGCCTAACTTTTCTGAGCTGTACAGAGCAACTCTGCTGTTTCTGAAGGAAGAGCAGGACACAAGTCCAATAAATAAAAGGGCAGTATTATTCAATTCAGTTTTACACAGAGTAGAACCATTCATTTCAATAGGGCTACTCTGAGTAAATGCTGAATACCACCTATGGGGACAACAGCCAGCAACTCTGTGTGCTTAGTGATACATACATTGGTGCTCAGGCAGGGCCAGCTCTAACATTAGGCAGAATGAGGAGGTGACCTCAGGCAGCTAATTTTGGATGTCATGAAATGGCAGCAATGTATTGGTTATTTAATTTATTGTTATTATATTTTTACTGTCACAGAGTGTGGAGAAGTGCTTCTGAGATTTTCTGCCTCATGTACCAAAATCACCTGGTTGGTCTATGGTACTATGTACTTTGACGAGGGTAGATGGGGAATACCAACTGATGCTCTGTCCCTAGAAGCAAAATGTCTTGAGCCATTTCTATGTACATGTTATCCTATATAGTTGGGATGTCCAGTGGAATGTCCCATGTAACAGAAGGGAGATGCTTAATGAGCATGTTAAATGTTATTAAAGATGCTGTTGAAAATGTGTAGATGTCATGTAGATTTCACTGGGGAGAATTGTGTAGACTAAGAAGAAAAATGCCTCTAGGACAGAAGTAAATTGGGGATCAAGAATGCAGGGTGACAGTGAATAGTTACTGGTGACAAGAATCCACTGTTACAACTTAATTTAGTATGTGGCCAAATTTTCAGATGTCTGACATTTCAGACATTCAGTTCCACAGTTTTTGCTGAATAATCCGGAAGCATGATGTGTTGGAGGCTGTGTGTGTACAGACACACACACACAGAGAGAGAGAGAGAGAGAGAGAGAGAGAGAGAGAGAGAGAGAGAGAGATTTCACTGTGGTATTTCACTTACGTTATACAAAGTTCATGCCAAACATATCCCCACTTGGAAAATGTAATTGAAAACTTGCCAACTATTTAAACTCCCATAGAGAAGTGTGGCCCTTTTGGCAAGATAATAGAAACATAGAATTGTAGAGTTGGAAGGAACCACAGTAGTCAAGTAGTTCAACTAGTCCAACCCACTGCAATGCAGGAATCTTTTGCCCAGCGTGGAGCTTGAACCCACAACCCTGAGATTAAAAGTCTCCTGCTCCTGATCCATGATGACAGCAAAGTGTGTGCATGGATATCACAACATGCCACTTTGGTAGTAAGAAACCAAAGTTCATTGTCAGTCAGGCTGAATTCTTGTGATGGCAAAAATTCATGTAATTTAGCTAGGTGTGAGGAGTGAAGAACAGTCAACCAGACAAGAAAAAACAGTTTTTAATCACATGGTTATCAGCGCAGGTAAAATTGGAAGTATCGCTATAACAATGTCCACATTACAATGCAGCTAGACCAGAATCCAATTTCTTTCTTTCTTATGAGGAAAGCACTGCCCTGAAATCATACATACGTTTATGTAAATGTTTACACGGGTTAACAAGTAAATATATGATATGTTTTTCTACAGCAAAGCAGCGAGATTAAATTGCACAACGTTGCTATAGGTATCTATTTGACCCTAATAGAAATAAATAGAAGAACATGAAACTTGGCACGTTCAAGGCATTAGATGTCTAAATTATCCCCAAACATGGCGAAAGCACACATTTAACAAGAAAACTGCCTTATGCTCATGCAGCAGTTAAGCTAAGGAGGTATTAACCCTTCAGTATTGATTTTTTGTTCATAGCTCCAGGAGATTTTTATACAGGGGGAAAATAGATATATATCATTAGCCTATAAAACCCCACATAAAAATCAGCACTGGACTCATTATAGATCTCAGCTACCTGCCTGATATATTTGTATTCCTGTACTGTAAACAGCAATCCACTTTTTTTTTTACATTAAATTGAATTCATAGTCAACTACATTGAGTGCCTATTTTAAAAACAGTGGCATGACTGGTGTGTTTCTGACCCCAATACCAGATTAGTGAAGTGTTTTTCCAGTGTGGGAGGCTTAGTGTTTACTCATAAGGGAAAGCATGTCAGAAGATAAACATGAAAAGAAGCAGAGAAATACTGTAGCCTGGTTTGCTAAAGCCTAAAGAGAAAAGCTCTAGGTATGGAAAATTAATAAAATGAACCCCTGCCAATGTGAACCATTACCATCCCCCAAAATGTCCTCATCCCACCAACTGGCAAACTCTTGATTTATTTCCATAAGAAGTTGTAGCGAGGAAGTAAAGTAGAGTACAGTGGTACCTTGGGTTACAGACACTTCTGGTTACAGATGCTTCAGGTTACAGACTCCGCTAACCCAGAAATAGTACCTCGAGTTAAGAACTTTGCTTCAGGATGAGAACAGAAATCGTGCGGTGGCAGCATGGCGGCAGTGGGAGGCCCCATTAGCTAAAATAGTACCAGGTTAAGAACAGTTTCAGGTTAAGAATGGACCTTCAGAACAAGTTAAGCTCTGTTATGTACTGAGTTGAATAGGATCCAAACTGCAGCAGTCTGATTGGTCCTAGAACAATAGGATCCAAATTGCAGCAGTCTGATTGGTCCTAGAACAATAGGATTCAGAATGCAGCAGTCTGATTGGTCCTAGAACAATGCAGCAGTCTGATTGGTTGGCAGGAACCACCCAATCATGCTCCAGATATAAGTGAATCCACAACCTGATTGGCTTACAGTAGAATTCCAGAATTAGCCAATCATGTGCAGCCCATTGTGTAAATAATGTATATAAAGCAGATACTTAGAGGGGACTTTCATTCATTCCTCCTCACCACTATGAGCTGAATAAAGAGCATGAAATCACTTTGCGACTCTGAGTATATTTCACTGGCGACGAAGGTGGGATCTCGCTGAGCTGACTGCCACACACAGCACCGCAGCACCGCCACCTGCCGCACCGCTGCCTCACACCGTGTATCCAGGCTTCAGCTCCGGGACACAAGGAACTCAGAATGGCAACCGACAGCAGCTTCTCGTCGTTCAACCCAGCATCTGGAGACTGGGAAGCGTACGCCTCCCGTTTCACCTTCCTCCTAGAAGCCAAAGGGGTCACCGATGAAGAAGACGCCAAGAAGAGGGCGATATTCTTCAGCATCTGCGGAGAGGAGACGTTTGAAATCGCCCGGGCTCTCCTTGCACCTGAAGACGTCGCTACTGTTCCATACAGAACAATAATGGAACAGCTGAAGGGGCACTTTTCGCCACAGCCCTCAGTGGTGGCTCGTCGAAATGCCTTCCACGCAAAGCGGCAAGCCCCTGGGGAAACCATAACTGGGTTTGTGACCTCTCTCCGCCAAGCCGCCCGGTTCTGCAACTTCTCAGAGCTGGAGAACATGCTTCGGGACCGCCTCGTCGGTGGCCTGAAGGATGAGAAGCTGCAACGACGCCTCTACGCTTAGAAGGACCTAACGTTCCAGGTCGCTCTGGAGGAGGCCCTGGCAACGGAAGCTGCCGAGAGGTTGACGCAAGAGGCACGGCCGAGCCTGCCATCCCAACCGAGGGTCCACCACGAAGACCTCACCGACGACTCAGGTTCTGACAGGGAGGAGGTGCACCGAGTACAGCAGCGCACTCAAGCAGCCCACATACCACAGCTGCCTCGACGAGAAGGAGGGAACTGCGCAAGCTGCGGGGAAAGTCACGAGAGGAGGACCTGCCGTTTCCGCAATGCAGAGTGCAGGCAGTGCAGAAAAGCGGGACACATCGCCCGGGTGTGTCGAGCTCGGCCCACCCGACGCCAGGCATCAGATGACCAATCCAAGAGCCCCAGATCCCGGGGCCCAACGCACCAAGGCAACTCGACGGAGCTCACGGACTTCCAGGTATACCAGTTGCCCCACCCCAACATAGAGAAAATTTATGCAGAGGTACAGATAGAGGGGGCCCCATGCCGCATGGAGCTTGACACGGGTTCAACTCTATCCATAATCTCAGCAAGGACCTTAAGGAAACTGTGTCCTACTGTGGGTCCCAAACTCAGGCCGGCCCCATTCACCCTCCGGGACTTCCAGAAACGTAAGGTCCCCACAATGGGGGTGGGGACCTTCAGGGTGCAATACCGAGGGCGGACGCGGCAACTGGACTTGCTTGTGGTCAAGGGCCCCTACATTAGCTTACTGGGATTGGCATGGTTTGGACCATTGGGGCTAGCCATCACCGGGGTGAACCACACTACCTTACAAGTGGACGTGGACGCCATATGCAAGGAATTTCCAGGGGTTTTCGATGGGAAATTGGGACAGTATACGGGCCCCCCCATTGCTCTACAGCTTGACCCCACAGTACGACCGGTCAGGTTCAAGGCCCGCCGGGTCCCGTTCGCCCTGAAACCCTGTATAGACGAGGAATTGGACCGGCTCGTGGAGCAAGGAGTGTTGGAGCCGGTGCCTAATGCCCCCTGGGAAACCCCAATCATCACACCCGTCAAGCCTAATGGTTCGGTCCGCATCTGCGCAGACTACAAATGTACCATAAACAAGGCCCTCACGGCCCATGCATACCCAGTGCCAGTGGTCAGCCATGTCCTTGCCACCCTGGCTGGGTCGAAAATTTTTGGCAAGCTGGACTTGGCCCAAGCATATCAACAGCTGCCAGTAGATGAGGCCACAGCAGAGGCACAGACGATTGTGATGCACAGAGGAGCGTTCAGGGTAAAGCGGCTGCAATTCGGTGTCAGTGTGGCACCAGGCATATTCCAGAATCTAATGGACTCGCTCCTTAAAGGGATTCCTGGCGTCACCCCCTTCTTCGATGATGTGTTGATTGCCGGGCCCACACCAGAGAAGTTTGAGGACCGCCTCCGCACTGTTCTGCACTGTTTCCAGACAGCGGGTCTCAAGGTGAAGCGGGAAAAATGTCTACTAGGCGTGCCTCAGGTGGACTTTCTGGGATTTATGGTGGATGCAGAAGGGGTCCACCCGACTGGGGACAAGGTACGGGCCATTTGTGATGCCCCAGCGCCCAAGAGCAAGACTGAACTTCAGGCCTTCTTGGGACTATTGAACTTTTACCATTCCTTCCTTCCCCATAAGGCGGCGGTAGCGGAGCCCCTACACAGACTCCTGGACAAGTGGGCCCCTTGGGTGTGGGGCCAGCGCCAGGAGGCTGCATTCCAGGCAGTTAAGGACTTGCTTGTCTCAAACTCGGTCTTGGCACACTTCGACGAGAGGCTGCCGGTGGTGCTAGCATGCGACGCCTCGCCCCATGGCATTGGCGCTGTCCTGGGACACCAACTCCTGGATGGAAGAGAGGTACCGGTAGCATACTTTTCCCAGACACTCAACGCAACCGAGCGGAACTACTCGCAAATAGACAAGGAGGGGCTGGCAATCGTGAAGGGAGTAAAAAAATTCCATGATTTCTTGTACGGGCGGCCCTTCACCGTGGTGACCGACCACAAGCCGTTGCTTGGCTTGTTTGCCCCCGAAAAGCAGACCCCCCAAGTGCTGTCTCCTCGCGTCCTCAGGTGGTCAGTTTTCCTTGCCAGCTACCAGTATGCACTGATTCACCGCCCGGGGAAGGCGATGGGCCATGCGGACACCCTCAGCAGGCTACCACTACCGGAAACAGGCCCCGACCCAGCACCTGCACAAGAGGTTATGAGCCTGGAGCTGCTTCCCGACTGCCCCATTCAGGCATAAGAAGTTGCACACCATTCCAAGAAAGATAGGGTCATCTCCTGGGTCCTGGGACTGGGTGTGGAGGGGATGGCCCAGCAGCAGCCCTGGGCCAGAATTCGCTGGCTACACAACCCGCAAACATGAACTGTCGGCCCACAAGGGGTGCCTGTTATGGGGAAGCAGGGTCGTTGTTCCCCAGCTCCTCCGCAAAAGGGTCCTCACAGCCCTACACGAGACACACCCAGGGGTAGTAAGAATGAAGGCCCTGGCCAGGAGTTATGTGTGGTGGCCGGGGATCGACGGAGAGATAGAGGCCTGGGTCAAACACTGCCAGGCCTGCCAAGAATCCCGCCCAGATCCCCCAAGGGCCCCAGTCCAGTCCTGGGAGTCCGCCCGAGCACCATGGTCACGCCTGCATGTGGACTTCGCTGGCCCCTTTCAGGGGAAAACATTCTTCATAGTGGTGGACTCCTACACCAAATGGCTGGAAGTCGCATTGGTACCGTCTACTTCTACATCAGCAGCCATCTGGGTACTACGCAGGCTGTTTGCAATCCACGGGCTCCCTGACACTCTCGTCTCAGACAATGGGACTGCATTCACGTCAGGAGAATTCCAAACCTTCACAGTGCAGAACGCCATCCGCCACATCCGTTCGGTGCCATTCCACCCTGCCACCAATGGCCAAGCAGAACGCATGATGCGGACCACCAAGGACACCCTTCGCCGCATGACGCAAGGGGATTGGGAGTACCGCCTTGCCACATTCCTCCTAGCACAGCACAGCACCCCCAGTTCAACGACTGGCCGGAGCCCCGCTGAACTACTAATGGGTCGGCGCCTTGCAATCAGATTGGACCGCCTTCACCCCGATAGAGCTCAGGATGAGGTAGTGGTGGGGGAAGGCAGGAACCCCTGGACCTTCGAGGCCCAGGACCCAGTGTACGCAAAGAATTTTGGGGCAGGCCCAGCATGGGTACCCGCCACAGTCACCAGGGTCACTGGCCCCGTGTCGTACGAGGTGCTAGCGGATGGGGGGCAATGCTGGCGCCGCCACTGCGACCAGATACGGCGACGATTCCCAGGAGAAAACCAGGAGGAGGAAAGGTCAGAGGAATCCCAAGGGAACAGAGGGGCAGTGAGGCCCATAGAGCAGAAGGGGCCAGCAGGAGAGGCAGAATCAGTAAATACAGAGAGGACCCGCGAGGCCGAAAGGACACCGGAACCAGAACCACGACTGAGCGAGCCGGTTGCGCCAGACCAAACAGGCCCATCACAGCCAGCATCCTTGGAACACGAGCCAGAACCTGAACCCCGGACTAGGGAACACCACAGGCCGCAACGCACACGTAGGCCGCCGGCGTACCTCGAGGACTATGAATAAGACCTCCCGGGCAGGACTGGAACTTAGAGGGGAGGGGTGTTATGTATTGAGTTGAATAGGATCCAAACTGCAGCAGTCTGATTGGTCCTAGAACAATAGGATCCAAATTGCAGCAGTCTGATTGGTCCTAGAACAATAGGATTCAGAATGCAGCAGTCTGATTGGTTGGCAGGAACCACCCAATCATGCTCCAGATATAAGTGAATCCACAACCTGATTGGCTTACAGTAGAATTCCAGAATTAGCCAATCATGTGCAGCCCATTGTGTAAATAATGTATATAAAGCAGATACTTAGAGGGGACTTTCATTCATTCCTCCTCACCACTATGAGCTGAATAAAGAGCATGAAATCACTTTGCGACTCTGAGTATATTTCAAGCTCTTAATCCAAGGTACCACTGTAATTGTGTTGGTTGAACAGATTGAGAAGTTGTATCCATGCTTCTTTCTTAATCAGCTGTAGTGTTGGCCTTTGGGGGGCAACTGTTAAACATGACCTGATACCAGCAAGTCTTTCAGATGGGTCCCAAACTAAATAAAATTTGAGACAGACAGCATTAGAATTCCCCCATTGTTCATATTACCCACCTATTTTGGGTGACCTTCTTATCCCCCCTTTAGTTTATGGTGATTGATTTCTGCTGTAAGCTGGTTTGGGATGCTTTGTATGAAGGACATTATATATATAATACATATATATAGCCTGTAAATTACTCTCTGGCTATCATCCCCCCTTCAACTCCCACTGTTTACTGTGAACGGCATGTCAAATGACCTATTTGCTATCATAAAGGTTAACAGAAAGGGCAAGGAAACTGTTTCCATCCCAATACAATTCATGATGTTCTTTCAAAACACAATTTGCTTCCTTATCCTCCAGTTTGCACGAAAAAAGCACTTGGACGGATGACGCTTTTGCATAATACACAGGCTGCAGAAATTGTTTCATTTCTAAATATGGAGTCAATTTGTATTGCTTCTGGCAGGCCACCATCACTGGGGAAAACCGAGAAAGAAAGCGAGAGAGGAGGGGAACCTAGGAAATTAGCCTTTGCTTAAAATATTGGGGGTGGCGAGTACACGTAGGCTCTCACTGGTGCGCAGAGAATATTACTTTCCCCTTTGTAAATCTCAAGATACCCAATTAAAGTAAACTTCCAACATGCAAACAGTCGTCCTGCTAAATTTGCCAGAGATAGAGTGTCACATCATCAGCCAGGATAACTTTGTACCAGGCGGCAGAAGACTGTGACAAAACCTCTGATTATCTGATTAGGCTGCAAGAAAGAAGAGGACTCCTCTGCTCTATTGAATTTAGCATACGGCTGATGTAGTGCCTGCAATATTGGACGGCCTGTATTCCTCTCTCACTCTCATAAATAGGAGAGGGAAAGCAGACGGGCAAGAGATGGGCTTATCAATTATTAATGCCCACCCCACCCCAATAACACGGATGCTTTCATTATGGTACTCTAAATAAAAACATGCCGCAGATTGCACAGGGGTGTGTGAAGGCAGGATGGGCGTCTTTCTCTGCCCTGGTCTTTTGACATGCTTTGAAGTCTCAGCACTCTTCCCTTCCCTCCCTCTCTTTCAGAGCAGTGAAAAAAAGGAGAGTTAGGGAAATTCATCAGAGAATGATAGGATGCGGAAAGAGATGCCATGCATAATTTTATAAACCCGAAAGAAAGGGGAAAAGAACGAGAAAGTCAGGAAATGTGGAAAGTACCTGAAGATTAATGAGCTTCCATCTGGGAAGAGGAGATAGCTGTGCCAAAGAAAAGCTGAAGTAGCTAAGTTGGAAGGGGAGTGTGTATCTTGGATGCGGTGTGGCTTCGAGTACCCAGAGCAGAATAGGGGATTATTTCCCCCCAAAGTTACGAGCGCTCTTTCGGATGTAAGAACACAAGAAGAGCCTGCTGGCTCAAGCCAATGACCCATCTGGTCCAACATCCTATGCTTCACAATGGTCAACCAGGTGCCTGCGAGAAACCTGCAAAAAGAAACTGAGCATAAGAGCCCTCTGCCCTCCTGGGTTTTCCAGCAACTGCTATTCAAAAACGTTGCTGCCTCCGACTGTGGAGTCAAAGCATAGCCATCATGGGCCTTCAATAGCCTTATCCTTCAAGAATTTGTCTGATCCTCTTTTCAAGCCATCTAAGTTGGTGGTCATTACTGCCTTCTGTGAGAACGAGTCCCACCGTGTGTTGAGCTGTGTTACATTTAGATCTTCTTTTCCTGAGGGTTTGGGGTTTGTTACATTACAGTGGTACCTTGGGTTAAGCACTTAATTCATTCCGGAGGTCCGTTCTTAACCTGAAACTGTTCTTAACCTGAGGTACCACTTTAGCTAATGGGGCCTCCTGCTGCCACCCGATTTCTGTTCTCATCCTGAAGCAAAGTTCTTAACCTGAGGTACTATTTCTGGGTTAGCGGAGTCTGCAACCTGAAGTGCGTGTAATCTGAAGCATCTGTAACCCGAGGTACCACTGTATTTTAAAAGACCAGAGCAAATCTTAGATGCACAGCTGCCAAACCCAAATCACAGAATTTCAGTACTTTTATTTCAAACCCAGGTTTGCTCCAACTATTCAAAGGAACGAGAAACCTCTGGAGAGAAGGGGGAATTGTTGTTTGGTTTGGTTTGGTTTGGTTCTTGTTCTTGTTTTTATTATGTCTTTTGTGTTTTTAATCTTGTATTTTCATGCTGTGGACTGCCCTGAGATCTATGGATAAAGGGCTGTATACAAATTTAATCAATCAAACAAACAAACAAACAAACAAACAAACAAACCCCAAGCCAATCTCACAGCTGAGTTTGTATTTTCTCTGCCATAGGGGGACCTGACTTGCCTCTCATACACAATGCTCCTTACCTAGACTAGAGAGCCAGAGGGTAGTCAATGTCTGCCATCACCATGCAGTGACTGGATGGTGACCTTACTGACAGCAGAGGCAGGCAGCAGCACTCTGTAAGCATGTTGCTGGCTGGAAATCTTACATTTCAGAGCATCTTACATGAGCATAGGTTGATGATATTATCAGCCAATGCTGGAAACTGATCGCCGTTCATCATCAGCAGCACTGCCTGTGTTGCACCTCCTTCCTCTTGCCCCTTGGCTGCCGCTCACTTCTAGCAGCCAAACTTCTCATTGTCTCCAAAGGCTCTCTTAGAAGCCTGGAGCCAAGAGTCAAACAGCCCAACAGCTAGGAGTTGGATTGCTGGGTTTGCCTCTGAAGTTTGCCTCAGTCATGTCTCGTCTATAAACCAAGAGCTTAGAGTGGCTGGCTGAGGTACAAGTCCTTGGCATGAAGAGATGATGTGCATCCTCTTTCCAAGACGCAAGGTCTCTCTGGCAGCCTCAGAGTAGGGAGTGATGCTGCTTTCAAATTATGAATATGCATATTGGACATGCTGAATTGGCTCATGCCTCATTTGTGCAGGTATTTAAATCTTACAGGTGATATTACAGTAGAATTCACATCAAATCCTGTACCTCGGAAGCAATTACAATCCAAATGCTGCACTTCTTTTTCTACCTGAGTCGGGGCTATTTATGTGTGCATCTGTGTGTCTACACACAAGCACACACATAGACATATACAGCACACATGCAGCAGGGTAGGAGCCATTTATCAGAAATAGAAAATACAAAAAACCCTGACAGCCTAATTTTCTTACTAGAGTTAGAAAAAGGCCAGTCAATAATACTTTCAGTCCATCTGGTACTGTGCATGCAAAAGACCATAATGGAAAAGCACTCTACGTCTTGCCACAAACTGTAATAAAGAAAAGAAAATAGAGACTTTGTCAATGGCAGTTTCAGTGAGAGCTTTCCCTGATCGGGTCACTATAGTACTGTGCATTTATCTCCACTGCAGGAACAACAGAGTCAAGGTTCAGTGCAAATTCTCTTACAGTGCGAGGTGCCCCATCATTAAGCACAAATCTGGCCCTAAAGGGACTATTCCTTCCAGAAGGGAGAGGCAATTTAGTGTCAATAATATATCAGGCTCCAATTAGTAGAGCAGCCATCAATTGTGTTGAATTATGTATCATATTGATGCAAAATGTTGACCACCAGGGAACAGGATGACATTAACAATCTTGTTTTGCCAAGGGCCTCAGGCCCAGCTCCTTCATAAAGAGACAAGACTGAATCTTCTGGTTCCAAACCATCTGCTTCCAAAATTGTCCATTACATACTGTTGCTGTCATGTGTATATATTTTGGCAAATTGTGTTACTAAATGGAAGCAACACTCCCTTCATACAGTTCTTCAGATAATTATCAGCTTAAAAACGAAGTAGTTAGGAATTAGTATGCAACTTCTAAATCTACACTAATGGGAGTTCCTTGGAGAGGGATACACATCCAATGTGTTTCCAGGCGGTAATGTCAGTATATAACATAACTATCCTATTTTTCAGGATCATTAACACCCTGCAAATAGCTTTAAGATTATGGTGTGTGTGTGGGGGGGGGGGGGGACTTCTGCTGCAGAGTCCTTTGTTAAATACAGGATGAAATCCATTTTTTGTGTTGCTGGTATTGAAGTAGCAGTTTATAATACATTGCTTGATCTAATGATCACCTTTCATGCAAAGTAGGAGACCTTGCGGAGGTGTAGCAGCTGTTCCCAGCATACAAGCTTAGCCTTTGTTGCTCTGTGAATAAGGATCAAACAAACAAGTGATAGGCCACACCTCATGCACATTGTCTACATTTTCATCTCACCCCTCAACAACTGGAATTCAACATAACAGGACTAGGTAGATGGTGCAGAACTGCAAAACCAGTAGTATCTCAACTGCAGTAGCTGCAAGTGCTTCGTAAAAGTGTTACAACTAGTTTCCAATTGCTCAGTTTTGTGGGGCAAGATTCTGAACCACCCAAAGGAGATTGCCTAGATCAGGGGTAGTCAACCTGGTCCCTACCACCAACTAGTGGGTGTTTCAGGATTCTAGGTGGGTGGTAGGGGGTTCTACAGCACAAGCTGAATCCTCCTTCCATTGAGCACTGGTGGGCGGTAAGGAAATGTTACCACCAAGAAAGATGCATTAGTGGGTGGTAGGTATAAAAAGGCTGACTACCCCGGCCTAGATGGAACTGTGCAGACACATGGTTGATAAAGAAGTGTCGCTTTGCTTTCTTCCCTGCACATTAGGCCTGATGGTGAGCTCTTGTGTTTGGTCAGATTCATACCCAGTCTCCCACAACTTGTGTTCAAGCTGTCTCCTTGCCAAATGGGTATCCAGCAGGAGAGCACCTGTTGCCTCCAAGGACCTCAAGGCCGGAAGCATATGTGGTTTTCCCATCTTATTCTCACAACAACCTGAGGAAGGTTAAGCTGAAGTCACCTGGGGGTCTTTGTGGGTGTGGGTGTTGCATCTGGGGCTCTCCATCCTTAATACAACTCCCTAACAAACTATACCATACTAGCTCCCAACATTACAAAGGCAGCAGATCATTCCAGGTCTTCCACAGACTGGCAAGAGTCTCCCATTACAAAAGAGAGGAATAAAGACTTAATACTAAAATTGCAATATTAGTAAAACCAACAAAAACATCAATAACTATATCCTAAGAATATCATTTTCTTGGATAAAATACTTGTGGATATAAAGTCTTTTTTTCTGGTGGGCATCCAAAAAAACATGCTCACTGCTAGCTATTCAGCAGAAATTCACTTATCCAAACTTTTCCAAGCAAGTTCCTTGTTAGAAATGTGCTTCCTGCTGCTAATTATATAAGGTGCTGTGTGAAATTTCTTTCCCAAACACTTCCATTCACTTGTGGACCAATGGTATGCACCCCAAAATTCTTAATTACAAGAAATCTGTACTTCATGAAAATGCAACATTTTAGTGATTCTGGACCAAATCCACTGGGATGTTCTCATGAGCCAGCCGTGCTGAAATGAATGAGAGTTGCAGAAAAGAATATAGTTGCTCTCTGTGTTCTTCTATTCTAATGCAATTCTCTTTACCCAACCAGCCTACAACAATTTGTTTCTCTTGCAGTCCTTTGCCCTGCCCTGCTCCATCCCAAATAATTAATGTTCTTCAACCAGAATGTATTTTTGTTGTGGTTATCTCACCATTACTTTTGATTTATAGAGTAGGGAGGCAGCTGGACTTTTTTAGAAGCTCACCCTGCAGTACTGAAGATAACAAATGTAATATAATAATCTAACTTCTCAAAGATAGCAGACTGAAGAGAGTCCTATAGATTTCTCTATCTATAGACACACATGGCACATTAAGGAATTTTTATCTTTGGGTGCAGGCAGGCCTCCAAGAATAATTTTCAAAATTCAACCATTCATTAATCATATTCCTAGGATTCTTCCTTCCCTACACACACATACACACACAGAGAGAGAGAAAGTGAGAAAGAAAAAGAAAAAGAAAAAGAAAAAGGCTTCACATTCATGGGTGGAATACTATTGCTTAGTAACTTGAAGGTAGTTTCATTCAATCTTACTAAATTATACAAACATGAGTTTATTATAGCATAATTTCACAAAAAATACACTCTTGGCAAGAATATTAGATATGAAGAAATCAAATGTGAAGTAATTAAAAAAAAATCCCAGTGAGCAAGTGCCAGTGTAATGGGAGGGTGAGCGTTTAATTGAAACTTGAAATAATGTTACATCTGAAAGAGTAAAGCCTATAAATCAGTTGTATTAAAACAGTGACACTTCTTTTATGTTTATAAAAGGCTGCTCCAAGATCCGAGCCCTATAAAGCAAATCTTCATAAACATACAGCAAGAAGAGAAAACAAAAATATAGCCAGGCTTGGTGAGAAAAGATAAGAGCAACATAAAAAGGCACAATATGGGAAAGAATATATTGAAAGAGAAAGAGAAAGATGTTTTTTTTTCAAATGTAAAGATTAATTTATCTGAATTTTCCATAACTGAAAATGCTCTCTGTCTCTCTCTCTCTGTCTCTCTGTCTCTCTCTCTCTCTCTCTCACACACACACACACCCCAACAACACCATATTTTGACAACATAATTTAAATATAGCTGGATCAGAGGAAAGAAAGTTTGGATAGAATCATAAGTGGGAGAAGTCAGACCAAACAAGCAGGGACCAGGATTTAAAGTAAGTTTCTGCATTTAGACAGGAAGAACCAGCTGTATAAATATAAGATGGGGAACACCTGACTTACTAGTAGTACATGTGAAAAGGATCTAGGGGTCTTAGTGGATCACAAGCTTAACATGAGTCAATAGTGTGATGCAGCAGCAAAAAAAGCTAATGCTATTCTAAGTTGCATCAAATGAAGTATAGTGTCCAGATCAAGGGAAGTAATAGTATCACTCCATTCTGCCTTGGTCAGACCACACCTAGAGCACTGTTTCCAGTTCTGGGCACCACAATTTAAGAAGGATATTGACAAGCTGGAACATGTGCAGAGGAGGGCGACCAAGATGATCAAGGGTCTGGAGACCAAGTCTTATGAGAAACAGTTGAGGGAGTTGGCTATGTTTAACCTGGAGAAGAGGAGACTGAGAGGAGATATGATAGCCATCTTCAAATACTGAAAGGACATGAACTGGAGGGTAGGACTCAAACCAATGGAGTCAAGTCAAAAAGAAAGGAGATTTTGATTAAACATCAGGAAGAACGTTATGCCAGTAAGGGCTGTTCGACAGTGAAAAGGGCTCTCTTGGGAGGTTGTGGGCTCTTCTTCCTTGGTAGATTTTAAGCAGAGGTTGGATGGCCACCTGTTATGGATACTTTATCTGCTATCCCTGCATTGCAAGGGGGTTGGACTAGATGACCCTTGGGGTCCCTTCCAACTCTACATTTCCATGATTCTAAGGCAAATAGCAAGCTTGAAGAGGCTAGGAAGAGAGAAATAAAGGTCAGGACTCTGGAGCATTGACACTTGCATAAGAGACATGACCAAGGTATTTATATACATACAAGCTAATGACCAGCCTGACAGCAACTTCTTCCTGTTTATATATGAACCTCTAGGATAGAGGTAGGTATCCGTTTTCAAACTGAGGACCACATTCCCAGTCTGAAAATGCCCCCCCCCCCCAATCTGGTTGTTGGGCACTTCCCACTGACTTCCTACTCTCCTTCCTCATGTGTGGCCTTGCACCTTTAGGTTTCCCTTGGGAGGTTTTGGGCTCTTCTTCCAAGGTAGTTTTTAAGCAGAGGTTAGATGGGGAAAGCCAGATGGGCGGGGTAGAAATAATAAATTATTATTACTTTAGCTATTAAGGGTGGTTTCCAAATGACATGGAAATGTGCAGTGATAAACGTAACAACTCTAGACTTCACTCCACAGATCCTACTCAACATGGGGTATGAATAAGCCAAAAAAACCCATCAAACAGCATGTGGACTGATACCAAATGCCAAACAGATCTAGGCAGGTCCCTGAAATTTTTAATCAGTGAAATGAGAAGACATCTTACCTCCCAGATGCCATATATAACCAGTGCTTTTTTTCTTTTAAAAATAATGTTTAGGGGTACTCTCATTTTCCTGCTCATATTGAAATACTGCCCCTCAATGAGGCCAAACTTAGATTCACAAAATGTTTAGGGGTATTCGTACCCCTGCGTAAAGGTGGTAAAGGTAAAGGGACCCCTGACAGTTAAGTCCAGTCGCGAACGACTCTGGGGTTGCGGCGCTCATCTCGCTTTACAGGCCGAGAGAGCCAGCGTTTGTCCGCTTCTGCAGACAGTTTTTCTGGGTCATGTGGCCAGCATGACTAAGCTGCTTCTGGCGAAACCAGAGCAGCACATGGAAACGCCGTTTACCTTCCCGCCAGAGAGGTACTTATTTATCTACTTGCACTGTGTGCTTTCAAACTGCTAGGTTGGCGGGAGCTGGGACCAAACAATGGGAGCTCACCCCGTCACGGGGCCTCGGACTGCCAACCTTCCTATTGGCAAGTCCAAGCGGCACAGTGGTTTAAACCACAGCGCCACTGTATATAACCAACCCTGAAAATCCAAAACAGCGAAGGGCTTTCACTCTGGCCCGCTGCCATGCCCTCCCTTCATCTATCCAGGAAGGCCACTGTAGGAAAACACCGTATGAGGAGAGGAAATGCCCCTGTGGCTCTGGGCAACTGGAAACAACAGAGCTTGTCTTTTTCACTGCCAATACTATACAGATATACGAGCTAGGTTGATCTTGCCTATACTACAAAAATTCCCAGGTCGCACAGAACAGCTTTATACTTCCCTGCTACTTCAAAATGAAAACCCAGATGTTACATACTCAGTTGCTAGATTTTGTGCTGCCATGATGGTTATTTGTTGAAGGGTGGTTTTCGCCACAAACTAGGCCCAAAATGCAAGTCCTGTGCTGCTTCACACTCCCTCCCTTATAGTCGCTTTTAACCATTTGTCCTTGTTTCTATCTTTTTAATGTATGATATAATCACCTTTTAATTACTAGTTTTTATCCCTTACCTATTTTAAGTCTTATGTGTTCAGTTTATCCATATGTTTTACCTTATGCTGGTCTGTGACTGAAATCAAGTTTAATACTGGTACTCTTTTCTGTTGGGAAGTGCCCCCAAACTAGACAGTAGGGGGTGAATCTTCTCTGTGGAACAAATAGAGAGGCAGAAACACAACACAGGAAGGAGAACCATTGGGCATGTTCAGTCAAGTGCACCTTCTATCACCACCTGTAGGGAGAATTCATCCTTCTCAACCACAAGGCTGGCAGTTGGGATGCTGTACGAGAAGCCTGTTCTATGCTTTCTTCTATGCTGATTTCTCAAAGCTTCCCGAGGTGTATGACTGACAAGTTTTTTGGCAGCCACTTCCTCCTTTCTGGACACCACACAGGTTTCCTTGTTCCTGCAAATAAGTGTTCCTGCTTGAACAGGCCTGCTGGGTGAGTTCAGGTGGAACACATTATGTGGAAGGTTCTTACTTTGTAAGAAGGTAGGTGTGAATGAAATCAGGTCTCCTTCCAAGTTAGGGGAAAGATAACTCATTAGCTATGGTGAAATGTTTTTGAAGAAGCAACTTCTGGCAAGAGAAGATAGAAGATCATGAAGATTTGAGGATGCAGTTCTTGATTCTGATCAGTATGAAGAGTATTTGGAATAAATACATAATAGGTACGGGCAAATATGAATGCCACCTTTCCCAGGGATATATGTGATTTCGTGCACAGCAGATATACTACTTTCTAAACTGGTACTCTCTTTCTCTATATTATGCTGCTGGAGGGACCATTAGAACTGCTTGGGAAGAGTGCATGGTCATCTTCCTTAGGCTCTGGCAAGTGGGTAAAAAATGATGGCTTTAGTTAACAGCATCCATAAATGTCCTCTGTGACATAATATGTAAATAAATGGTGGTGGAAATCAGCACATACAGAGTTTGGAGAACTGAAGAGGGACCTGAATATAGCAGGGAAAAGGAATAATCGGGCTAGCAGCTTTTGAGAGACCATAAGATTAATTCTGGCAGTAATTGTCATGTGAATCTATTCACCATCTTCAGCAGATCAAAGAACAACTCTAGATTCGAGCCTCAATTCATCAACTTGAGGAACGAAAGACATTTCTTTTGGTGGGAATTTGACAGATGCATTAGAGTCCTTGCTGAACCGAGACCTTCACAAAAAGCGAAAGGATCAAAAATGAAATCCACCTGACCGAAGCACTCTTCGCTTATTAAGCTATAGCTACTTTCATTGACAAAGAAGTCTTTCAAGGACTACGAATAGAGGCCCCGTTCAAAGCCATCAGGTGAGATAGGCAGAGAGATGATGGGTGGATAGAAAGGCAATGGGGGTGCTGTTTGCTAAATTTGTCAGGTGGATGAATTTTGTAGAATTGGAAGGGACCACAAGGGTCTTCTAGTCCAACCCCCTGCAATGCAGGAGTATTTTTTGCTCAACATAGGGATCAAACCCATGACCCTGAGATTAAGAGTCTCATGCTCTACCAACTGAGCTATCCCAGGGATTTGGCTTGCTTCATTCTCCACAAGGTTTTCTCTATACACCAAGGACTACTATCATTGCTTAGCCCTATTGGCATCTCTTAAATCTACTGAGCATGCAACACTTACTGTTATCTGTTAACATGATTTTATTGAAGCCTGCTAAATCTAGATAGCAAGCTGTCTTACATTCCATGTGGAAGAGTTAGCAATGTAGAATCTTCTGGTGAATAAATCCAAACAGCAGTAAGAAGCCATGATAAAAATGCCAAAACAAATGGGGAGGGGGACTAAGAAACTTTCACCCTCACCCTACTAACAAGCCTATAATAGCTGAAACTATGGAAACAGTGGGCTATGCAATGGCCATCTGCCTATCTGGTTCCAGGATTGTGTTGCCACCATCCAGTGCAATGCAACACTGCCTCTAACTTTGGGCCAGATCATTGATAAAAGGAGAACCACAAATTAGAGGTTTCAGACATAATCTAATTATTGTGACCTATGAAGAAGCATTATAGGATGACCCATAGCTCAGTGGTGTACATACTTACCATGGAAAAAGGTCCCAGCACCTGTAGCTATAAAAGTGAGTGACAGCTACTAGGACCAGTAAGGAATTCTTTTTAGGTCACTGCCACTCTGGTGGGGCAGCACTGGCCTAGAGGATGGTTGGTCTGTCTTGCCATCATCATCATCATCATCATCATCATCACCATCATCAAATTTATTTATACCCATCTGGCTGGATTGCTTCATGCTTTTGTCAAACCAGGGTACTTGGTGCAATAAAAGTGACCAAGTCATTGCTTCTGATAATAAACATTTATACAACAACACATTAATTGTGTCACAGATATGGATTTATGATATTATTCAGTGAGATCACTTAGATTTGAGAAGAGTTACAGGACACCACACACAAATTGTACCTTTTATTTGATGGCTACTTTGGTGCAGTATAAATACTTTGAATGTCTCTCAGGAAGTGAGAGGAGTCTGTATCCCAAAGTGATACAGAACTTCGAATGCTTTTTATAATGCATTTGTGTAGTCAGTAAACACTGAACAACATTCAATTCTAAACGTGCCACTGTCAGAATCAGGGTTTTTGCTTACTTAACAGCCAGTTTCCCCTCTCCATGTTTATCAGATCTGCAATATGCAATGAGGTAAGGTTTAACTCTCCCCTTCTCTGATTATTGCAGAAATTCCCACAGCAATTAGTGTTAGCAAGTGATCCTAATGGGATCACTTTCCCCATCACTAATTACCATGTGGGAGAAGGGGATTTTCCTTGAGATCATGGCTGGAGCAGGAAGAAAAAAGCTCCCACTTTGCATTATGTGGTCCTGGTAAAAATTAGGGTCCCCCACTGCCACTTGCTATTAAATAAATGAAAGCCATGGCCATGATTGGCAGCTGCATATTTTTCATCACATGTAGTTAGGACATGCAGTCCTATCCTCTTTCATGCTTTACTGATGGGCTAATTCCATTTGCCATCCAGCCTACATAGCAAGAGTAATTTTTCCAATCTGGAGAAAAGGCTACCCAATCTGTCAAGATTCGTGCTTTGCCTCATTTTCCACGTTTCCTGTTTAGTGTGAAACCATGCAACTGAGATGGTGGGATTGGAAGCACTCTTTTGGATGTATTGTTGCTTGTTCATCTGTTACTCTTCTCACCTGACAGGTTTGACAACCAATAAAGAAAACCAGCAACACATTTCTTAGACGACGTGGCGTTCTTTGGTGCTTTTCCCTTTTTACAAAGGAGAAGCCTTTTGGATCTTTGGTTATAAACAGAGAAGCCTCCTGCGCAAGAGTAGGCTGGATTTCAGATGTCTTTAATCAAAACGCAACACTGCAGCAGTGGAACCGAAACATGAAAATAATAACCTGAAGCAGCTGTCTAAAGTGCTTTCGTTCACAATTAGAGCAGCTTGTCCTTCTCCCAAAATGATGCAATCTCAACTTTAAATTAAACATATTTCCATTTAAAAATTTAAAGGAGACTATAAACCTTTTATAAAGCAGACTGAAGATAAGGAAAGACAAAGGAACGGAGCATGTGTGCATGCAGCTGTGTGCGCACATACAGAGCAGCTCAAGATGGAACATTTTAATACTTCTCTTTGCAAAAGGCAGTTAGCTTCAGAGCTAAGCCCCTATTAGCAGAGATGTGGCAGATCTAGATTTGCTTCCCAGCAGCCACCATTCACAATGCTCATTTGGCACACTCCTTTGCAGTGACTGTGTATGTCATCTGTTTTGAGGCAGGTGGTAAGATAATACTGTGGAAGTGGGTAGGAGTGGTTCGGCCCTTCATCTTTCCCTGCATGGCTCAGTCCAAAAACAGGATGGTCAAGTCTCGTGTAAAATACCCTCTATGCCTATGAAGTACCTCCCACAAATTCAGGAAAACTGACAGTCCAATTCCTCCCCATTTTATAGGGAAAACAGAAACAAATCAATGCATTGGTTCCTGGAAGATAAAAACTAAAACATTTGTTTCCTGGATTCCCTCCACTGCCCGCCAAACAAACAAAACATTAGCAGGAGACAAATGTTGGTGCCTCACCAAACACTGTTACCGGATAACCCTCGCATGTTTTAACAAATCTTCCTCAAGTCTCAGTGAAACAAATAAAATCGTCCACAGTAGCAATGTTTTGGTAGACTTCACCGAATCCACTTTATTTAACATGAAGCATCTACTATCTGCAGTACTTTTAGTTAATTCTGAAAGAGCACACACATGTTAATAACTTGGTAACTGTTAAGATCATCTGTAGTTTGTGTAAGGGTCATCACAGACAGTTCACCACTGAGCTTCCACATCATCTCACATCGCCGAATGCACAGAATTCAGATTTAAAGAAATCAAGTGATATGCGTGAATCAGGGCTATGTTGCAACTTATTATTAAATAAGTTGAATGCTCTGAGACTCCTTAATGTCCTTCCTTGATTGATCTCCTACCCAATCTTCTGGTGTTGACAACATTAATTTAATGAGGTGGCAAATTTTAGAATAAGGTGCAGGAACTAACACCTAACTCTATAACCATTTCAGAGCATTTTTTTCATTCCAGGTGGACCACTTGCTGGCTTATTTACCACCAATTTCTCTAGCACATTAACACCTGCTAAATCTGCTGTCTATCCTGTCCATATTTTCTAATCCAATGAGTAGTCATGGATAATGTTCACTCTCCACCCGTACATTCATAAAAAATAGGAAATCATAATGTGATTACACACATCCTTGGGATCAATTCTATTCCATTTACAAGGTATTTAATGGATGGTAAAGTATTTTTCTGTGCGCATGTTTTCTTTCCCACCCAATGCAGATACTGTTTTTTGGTGACAATCCCATTTTGTTGCTATTTAGAAAAAGCAGCAATAAAAGGAACCATTACTGCAAAACACATTTCTGCATAAATTTGCAAACGCACCACACACTTGCACAATTTACGAAGCGATCTATCATCTCCCTGTATAATTTGCATTTATTAAAGCCAATTCCTTCCACTATCATGGCTCTCCTCTCTTGCCCATGTGCAATTCTATTTTCAATCTCTTGCTTTAAACTGTGCCTCCACCACCCCACTTCATACTTCACTTATATATGATTAGCCTTTTTCATCAAACCAAGAATACTTTCCTCAACGTCTGACTGCAATATTCAGCATACTTGGAATAATTCATTCAGAACTCAGCGCAGCTTACTTCAAAATAAACATTTTTTTAAAAAAGATTAGAGGCATTCAGACCTACTAGAAATTAAATATCTATCACATGCACACGGACACCCACACATGTAGGCGCATATACACAGACAAATGGAAGCTCTGCTGCCCCGCAGCTATGTAGGCCTTGTAAGTAATTGTCATTAATGCAATACAACTGAGGAAGACCCCAATGATCCATTTATAGGGCTGGGATACAAATAGGTTAATAAAGAATTCTATTTTAAAACCACATTTTCTCCTGTAATTCTGAACTGAAGGGAAACTAGAGAAATTAAGTCCAATTAAATCCACTATTTCTAGTAATATAACTGACAAGAGCGGAAGAGAAAATGAGCCTCCAATAATAGTGAATTAAAATGAAGTCATAAACCTTTCCCAAATCTGTAACTTAGACCAGGAATGGGAATGTCCAGCGTGAAGCCAAATTAGTTCTGCCAGGGGCTTTAATTGGACCCACAGGGTTGTCCCCCCCCCCTCCAGCCATGCCCATCTTCCCCACATCTGAAGTCAGTTATGAGACACGTATAGCTGCAGCTGCAAAAGAATGACCAGGAGCATTAGAACAGGGGTAGGCAACCTAAGGCCCATGGGCCACAAGTGGCCCATGGGGGTTGTTTAACCGCCCCACGAGCTGCCCGCTCGGCGAGTCCTCGCGCACTGTGCTAAACTGGCACAACGCGGCATGGGGACTCGCTTCTGCGGCGCCGGAAATCGCGTCTGCGCAGACGATGGAAATCACAGGTGTGCGCGCTCACGCGCAATCTGGCCCATGGAGGTAAACCTTGCCAACCCCTCCATTAGAATGTGCTCCCCATTGGGTACCATTCAGCATTTTCTAATATGGGGCCCAATGCAGGCTCTGCTTGGATCCGCTTTACCCGTGAGTTCCCACTTGGGTTTGCATTGGGTGATGAATTTCAATTCAATGCTGAATGCAAGGCCCAACTGGGCCTTTGCAGACATGGGTTGGTTGAACTGGCACTCAGGCAAGCTGCAAAAGAAAAGGGGGAGCTTCCCACCATGTCATGACAACAAAGGAGGAAAAGAAACAATGGAGAGATCAACCTTGATTCTTTCCTTTTAAGTTACATGATGTCATGGTGACACCAACTGAATGGCAGGGTGGCAACATTCAGGATCTGTCCACAAGCTGGATCCTTCACCACCCCCACTAACCTCCGACATAGACCTACTGATTGGCACACTAATTCCCACTTCCCAAAGTCATTCCATTATCATATTGTATCTGTTGAATTCACCAACAATATGTCAGAATTCTGGGCTAATTCAAGGAGGCCTGCCAAAATTTTCAGTTTTCCACTTTCATGGAATCCTCCCTTTGGAGGTCTCTAAACAGGCTTTACACCCAAGTTTTAGCTCCCACGATACCATGCACTTGTGTTTTTAGAATACAATTCACATTCATTCCAATGGGGCTTATGTAAGAGATGTGGCCTACTCTTCACATCACTGTAACCATAGCTCAGTACCTCATCTGCTCAGAGATGCATGCTTCCCTACTCAATGCAATGATGGAGACATCTTGGTGCTTGCAAAAGTTTCTGTGCAGAAATGCTCCCTTCACTGTAGTAAATAAGGGGAAGACCTTGTCATGATGTGACCCCTCTGTCTATTGATTGGTGTCCTCACTTCAACAAGGGGATTTGCTGGATCAAAAGACAAGGAAGTATTAAAATATTTTTGTTAGCCTTCTGAATGAAATGTTAAGGCTTTTCTGTTAGCATTTCCTGATTTTTTAAAAAATTCCAATTCATGCTCTTCAAGTGGAAAGAAGTTCAATCCAGTCACAAGATCCAAAATTAGCATTTTATTCAGAACATTGGGGTCAGGGGTGTATCATTTATATTCTGGTACATAATACAGAGGCAAAGCTGTTGTCAGACGTCTCTCTGGTTTAAAAGCTCTTTTTAACATACTGTGTAATTGCTTGAGCCATCAGTATCAGGCTATCCCTTGAGTTTTATCTCTCTGTCTTCATTTTGTTTGCTTGTTTTTGGTACAAATTATGTAAAACATTTGTGCTAAGAACTTTTCTCCCTCCCCAAACAAATAAAAACAAAAACAAAATAATTAAAAAAACCCAAACCTTGAGTACTCTAACTACAGCTCAACAATTGAATCAATGTCACTTGTTTGCAACCTGTTTGTAAATACTTTATCCATAACGAAAGATATAAACATGCAAAAACCTGAATCCATAGTCCAAATAATACATACACATGTTCGGAAGTCTCCGCACTTCTCCATAGACTATGCCAATAAAACATTATGTACACATACCATTTTTTTACAGTGAAGTGGGAAAAAAAGTATTGTAAAATGCTTAAAAAAATGTGTATATGGATTAAGACCAAAATGTGTCTAACATTCTATCATAAGAAAAGAAAATCAGTTCTGCTACAAACTGGTGATATGAAAACTCCCTTTATTTGCAACCAGCTGCATAAGTTTTAGAATTTTAGTGAAAAACCCTATCATCTAAAACTAGAAGTATTGTACATTTTTTTTTTCATTTTCATGGCCTTCTCCCCCCTCCTCCCCCAAATAACAAAATTTCCCCATGAGGTTTTTTTTTTCTTTTTCCAATTTCCTTATTTTAATAAAAGCAATGCAATGTAACAAAAGCATGTTGAAGCATATTGGTGATTGAACTTTCTCCCCACCCCAATGTGGTTTGTCTCATCTTTTCATAAATCAGTACCATTTAAAGCCTTAAACATAAAACTAATTCCAATCTGAAAAAGGTACAAAAAGGCACATAAAATCCCAGTGCTTCTGTACTGTAAAATTCAAGTGTAACTGAGCTCAATTGTTTGTTTTCCTTTTTTTTTCCAAACAGCATTGGATGACTGATATTCCCAGTGAGCCCAAATAGGTTTGCAGCCTATGCCAAAGCCTTCAGCAAGCACTTGTGCTAGTAGACTACAAAGTTAAAGCCTAGCTTCTGTACGCTTGTTGGGAATACCAGTGGAAAGGTTTGTACTTGTCCAAACGCAACATCCAGCCATCGCCTCCTCCACTCGTCGGGTTCAGTCATCACCTCCTCCGTACATATCAGCAAGTTTCTTGAAACGTGGGCCCCAATCGTTTAGGTAGTCATAGTCTTGCTCACCACCACTACTCGAAGAGTTGAGGGAGCTCAGTGACCCAGCTGTGGAGCCACTGCCCTCGTAGTCAAAGACTAGAAGGGAGTCATAAGGAGGGGCTGTAGGGTCATTGTCTGCTGCTTTAAGTCCCTGTAACGAAAGATAGAAAGGAGGGGAAATAATGAAGTGGAGATAGCACCCCTAGGTCATTTCTACACTTGCATTTGAAGGGAAAGGGGACCACCAGGGAAAATGCCATTTCCCTGAACTTGACTGCCCCCCCTTGATGAAGAAGAGGAGAATGGAGGCCTTTTTTGGACTATCTGAAAAATCACTACGGTCAAATGAAATTGCGGGCAGGATTCGAAATAGGAGCAGCAGAAGAATTGCATTAGAGGGATTTCTGTAACAGATAAGAGCTTGATATATAATGCTGCAGAAAATGGTTTGAACAAAAACACTGGCGGTGTGGGTGGGAAGTCAATCCACGAAACAATGTAACTATTTAATTTGAAGTCAATTTGTAAGAATTGGGAAATTCAATAAAAATTGTATTACGAAGAAGAGGAGGAAGGGGGAAGGGAAGCAACTGCAGGTATTAACAAGTTTGTGAACAGCTGGAAGTGTCACCAGGTAATGCGAAACCCTTTGCTTTTGATCATGTAAACACAGCCACAGATACGCCAGCCAACATCAGTAACACAAGCACAAATCCCGGCAGCTCTCAAATTATGCTAATTCAAGCAGCCTGGATCTAGAGATCAAGCAAAACCTATCAAATATCGCAAACTCAGCGTGCAAAGCTCCCATGGTCACCTATTAAATGAAACTGTCAAACAGTCGTAACGGGCACTCCCAGGGATTCAAATGAACCTGATCAAATGCTGCATCCAAAGACATGCACAGGAGCAAAAAATTGACAGGCTGGTGCTATTGTGTGGGTTCAGCACCAGCAGCAGATGTGAGAAGATGAGCTCAGGGGGAAGCAGGCTGGGTCAGCAGCAGTCCTAGCACTGATTGAAGTGTTGGAAAGAGCCTCTGTTAGTTGCCTCCCACCCCCTCCCCCAGCTCCTGTAATCACTGGCATTTATGTGAAGAAAATGCAGTAGACACAGAAAACCATCTCTATCTGCACAGATAGGATTAGCCATCCACTTTCTGTGAGTCTAGATGAAAGGTGCTGGCAAATAAATAGCCCTACATTTGTATAATGCCATCTGGATCTAATTCATTAGTTTATGCTGTTTAACACAGTGCAATTATATGCATTTTCTTCTGGATCTATTGTTCCTGATTCCCACCCCCCCATATAAACTGAAGCAATGTCAAACAAGGGAGAACTCACGTTTGTAAGGCACAAACTGAGAAGTGGACAAGGTCATCTGGCTAAAGCTCCAAAAGCAAACAGAGGGGCCAACCTCTCTGGCACATTTGTTTTTGAAAGCAAATCACAAATGCAAATGGCTAAGAATTCTGAAAAGCATTATAGCAGCCTCCAACCTCGTGACTTACAGAACGTTTTTACTACAGTTCCCATGAGCCGCAAGCTACATCATTCTGGGGGTCTGTAGAACTTGTAATTTAAATCACATCAAAGGGCATCAGGTTGGGGAAGACTGCATGATAGCAACCTGGTGAATAAGCACTGCTGTGCTGGCCTGGAGTGCGAGGTCTCATTTCAGTCCTGCTGCCATCACTACCAGTAAAGCCAGCTAACCTGGCTCTAGAATGGGCGTTTAAGGCTTCAGCAGGCAAATGTATCTTTTCTAAGGTAGCAAGAGCACTGTTGTGTGTCAGCCATCTACATCAACAACGGACAGAGCAATCTTCTTAAGTCCTTTCAAGCTGGGAGTTAGATTCTCTTAGTTCAGCATCTACCGCTAGCAGATGATGATATAAAACTGCTGGTGCTATAGAGTTTATAGGATAAAACTGCAATGAAAAATTCAATGTTCCAGAGGCTGCACTTAATGTGCAAACTGTCTGGTGGAGAAGAGGCCTCTGAAAGGCAGTTTTACAGAGACTCTGCTGAAGTTGCCTCAAATTTGCATTTACAGCAAAACAAGCATTTCATATTCTAAACAGTATAAATTGGTACCTAGATTTAACACTGGAGCACTGAAAAAGGACAACTTAATTTTTCATAAAATCTGATCCATAAAGTAAAGAAATTGGCAAATAGCCATCTGAGAAATAGGTTTTTTACTTTGTTGTAACCAGAACAATCTTCAATATACAGCCTAAAGGCTTTACATTTCATACCTAAATGCAGAATATAATTTGGAAATGAAGAACAATTGAATAATTTGAGCTGTCTACTTCAGTTGCTATGAGTGACACGAAGTTCCATTTTATACTGTCAAAAATATACAGGTAGGGTGATTGGATTTCCCATTTGCAGTCTGGGAGGTAGAGAACATGCATCTAAAATCCCAAAATCTAGCTGAACTCTCTTGAATCACATCCAGCTCTTTGCTCTTAAAGCACCTGTATGCAGTGCACCTGGTTCTCTGTAGTTTAATTTTATATCTGTGAGGAAATGCCCAGTCTGCTTGCCTGCTCTCTTTGTAGACTTGCTTGCAGTGACCTTCCCTAACATCATGGTTTTTTAATATGACACATTTGTTCCAATATGATTTAGCCAGCTTCCCTCTTCCTCAGCATTTGGTCTTACATGTCTGCTAACTAAGTGCTGCTGAAATGTGTATTCACTTTCCCTTCAGTCTCACTAATTCACTGTAGAGGTGATTATGTTAGCCATTAACCACCATTAACGTTCATTGTTTTGTTGTTAACCCTCCTCTCACACATTTTTTGCTCCCTGTGACTTAGCCAAACACACACAGAAAGTATAGTCACTGTTTACATCTTAATGTAAAATTTATGGTATTTATTAATGTAACCAAAAAATGGGCATGACTTGTATTTTGTGAACATTAAAAGGTGAGCTTGATGCATCTATTTTTGTAATAATATTTATTATTTATTATAAAATGATCAGTTAATTTTTCTATCACCCTGTTGGTACTGGGGCCTGAATTAATAATGCAAACTGCTTATTTTTTTCTGGACAAAGTGTGTGTGTGGGTTGCGCAGTGTGTGCAGAATCATTAGCACACCCTACAAGCTATGCCTTGAACAATGTGAATTGGATTTTTTGGGGGATGTGTTGAGTTGTGTCATAAACACAGTGCCCTGAAATTTGTCCCATTCTAGAACGAAGTGATCTATTTGGAGGGCTCGGGGTGGGGAAAAATCCCACCCAAAGCCTGTCCCTGCCCCAGTCAGCACCCCTATAAGATTCAGTTTATCTTCATCACCACCACAACCCATTTATCACCAGTTCATCTTCAAAGTCAGTGTGATTTACACTTCTGGGAAGGACTCTCCTCAAACAAAAAGCATTTTATGTATAAATCCAACTAACATTAATGACCAATACCAGTAACTCCAGGGAGTGAAGTGGCTCAATGAGTTTTCAGCCTGATTTGAAATGTCATTAAAGACGTACTGGCTTGGGAATAGTTAAAATTTGTGAAGTGCAAATGTGTTGAATCATAACTGGAACCAGTATCAAGGATCAGATTGCATCCCTACCAGAGACAGGAGAGTCAGTAGCATTTTAGCTTTGCACACAAAAATCCCCCCTCTGGGACATGGCCAGGAAAGCCCAGCACCATGGTCATGTCAGTAGCACTTCAGTGATGAGATTTCCCATCACCAGAAAGGTTGATCTCCATTCTGTCATGAGCTGAAGCCTGGGTGAACAGGAGTGACTGAGTGTGCATGAGTTGGACCCAGGAAATCCTGGCAGCTGCTGAGGTCCTCTAATTGGCAGAGCAAATTTGCTGAAGTACTTGATTGGCACCATGGAGGTCAGGGGTGTAGCCATATGCATACAGCTGATGGGAACTAAATTCTGGTAACAGCAGCATCATATTGCCTAATCAACCCAGTCCTTTTGTTTAGTCAAAGGCACACCTTGGAAATGGGCTACTTTTGTAGCCCAGTTTTCAAGAATAAGTGACATAAAACCAACACAAGACTACCTAACTGTGATCTTATACTTAAAACTTCTTCATATTTATGTTGCTTGCCTACAGTATTCGCTTTCATTTGCATTAAAGTTCTTATTCAATGTTATGTTGCTTATTCATGTATTCAATAACAGAAATGCAGGGCAATGTCTATGACCACCCAACATTTTTATGTTTTAATTTATATTCAGATTACTTCTTCTGTTCAATATTATTATAGTTTCCAAAGCACTATGCACAAAGAACAGATCAAAGCCTAGTTCCTCAAATCGCATTCAAGTAGGCATTTACACACACCATAAAATTTGGTCAATGGCAAAAGTAACATAAAAAGCACAAGAAACACTGGTAATCCTACATAGCATTGCCTGTATAGAGATATATCCTGGCTATGTATTAATGCACAAAGGCACTTAAAGCTCCACAGCAAGGCAAGTGTTTAAAGCATTTATGTAACATTAATTTTGCTATCCTCACATTAATCTTATTTGATGGAACTTTTGGTCTTTGTAGAAGTACTGAATTTCCTGTTTTTGGAATTCAAAGGGTGATGTGTGAGGAAAATAAAAATGAACTTCCTGTGTTATGAATTGGAATTAATACATGAATGTAGGCTAAGCTATCACTTTGCTAGTCTATTTATTATGTGGAACCCAGTGAATAATCCCTCTTGGATATATTGTGGTTAAGACTGATAACATATTATGAATGTAATTAATATCAGCACACAAAAGTTAATTGACGCATTTCCCTTTTTCAGTTTGAATGATTTAATTAAATTTCCGTGTGCTTAAAAAGAACCATATTTATGTCTACCAAACCAGATAATTTTCATTGTATAAGCAAAAAAAATATTATTCTTCAAATGTAAAAGCTATTATTCATTGTCTGCACAGATGGTGTCTAATAGGTGCTAAAATGAATCTTTGTTTCTCCTCCTCTCCTTATTTTACCTCGTTAATGAAGTCTCCAATGTCCCCAGGATGAGGAGCTGCTGATCTGACCGGATATTGAGGTTCTGCATGGATAGGTCTTTCATCAAGTCGTCTTATTCCGACAGGTTTGATGGCATCTGGTTCTATAGTGTCTGGTTGCTGGAGCTGACTTAAATCATAGTCCTGTGAAAGTAATAGGCAATCACAATGTTTTGAGAATTTAGCAAGGGAAATTCCATTCCTACAAATGAATGCATATATTGAGAATTATAAAACCAATTCAGAATGTATCTTGAATTTATCTTCATCTCTCACACACATCCATTTAGAGTAAAACAGAATGCTTATTGCCTCCATAGTGTCCCTGTCTCCATTTACAATGTCATTCCAGTTGGCTGCTTTGTGCTACACCTCATCCATTTTCTACAGCAAAACAGATTCAGAAGTAGCATTCATCTGTGACTAAACAATTTGCCTAGTAAAATACCTATTTAATATATGCAGAAAGTTGCCAATATTGACTCCTCTGTAACACAAATAAAATGCTAGACATATTCATTCTGAAACACAAACAAGGACAGAACTGTGCAGTTCTGGATAACACATTTGGAGAATGGCAAAGTCCTGTAGATGCTTTTGGACGACATGTTCCATCAGCTCCAACCAACACTGGTTAAGGATTTTCTTGCAATGCTCAGAAAACAAAAAGAAATCACATTTCTAAAACTGCGTATAGCCAATTATTTTACCCTAAAAAATATCTGTTGTGGTCTAAATGTTTTGAGAACTGAAGCATGAACCTTAATGAACAGCTTTCAGTAATTAAAATACTCATTCTTCGTCTCTGCTTTTATGTTACTGCACAAGCTCCATTAAGTTTTTCCCCTTTTATATTTTACACTAATACTTCTCCAGAAGAACTATTCAGATTTAATCTTAAGGGCAAATATGATCTGTAGATATTGAAGCATCCAATGGTCTCTGATAGAATATAGATTTCAATGCTCTGTTCTTCACTCCGAAGTGAACTATTCCATTATCCAAGGCTGCTGCACTTAGCCTAGTATAAAGCAAAACTGAACACTTTTCAACCCAGAACCTGACTCATAACATTGATGGGATCATGGACCAAACACCATGAGTTTATAAGTCCTTTGGTCTCTATTATTTGCTACAGATGTATCATTATTTGCTAGAGATGCTCAGTGGAAGAGAATGAGAGAAGGAAAAGCTGGCTTCCTCCCACTGCTATGACTCATTTTCAGATTCGTCATTCAACACACACATTATACTAAGTGCTGGTAGAAGCCTCGATTTAAAGGCAAAAAGCATAGTTTCTCCTAGTGACCATCTTCCCATGTGGTTTTCATGGCTCTGTACCATCTCTGAAAACAAGCACCTTTGCCTGTGATTATGCTAGTGAAGGATAGGAGGTGAAGTGAGCTTATTATCCCCATTTAGTACTCCCAAGTGCTCTGCAGCCAACTTTAATTGTTATTTAATGATTATGTCTGCCTCCAGAAGGATCAAATGGAAGTTGGGGAAAGCTCATGGAAGCAATCAATAACCCTGCCTTCTCCTTACAAAGGAAAGAATTAGCCTCTTTTGATGCTCTGGGTTGCTGCTTCCAAACACATAGAAATGTGTAAAATGTGATGTTCTGTCTTGCATCTGGAATGAATCTGAAATAAGTTGAGAGCCCCGGTTTTGGATAGTGGGAAAGTATTGGGAAGAAATGTCAATATTTGGGTCCAGAACAAATCTTGTTGCTGGTCTCAGTATATGCACACAAACACTTTTCTGTATTATTTCTAAGACTTTCTATATCCCCCAACCCATCCCAGTTTCCAGCTGTTTTCTCATTGTGCTATTAGTAACTATGAGCCCATTTCTCACCTGGTCTTCTTCTCCACCACCTTCTTCATCATACTTCAGGATATTGTCTCTTACATCATCTTCAGGGTCAATGAGCAGCTGTTTGGCCTGACGTTCCTTATCACGACGTTTCATCCACACAACAAACAGCAGAACCAGAACTATAGGAGGTGGAGAAGAGCAAAAGCAGATGATATTAGCTCGTTTTCAGATTACTACTGTTTTAAAAACACATGGGGACCCTGTGGTCCTTCACAACTTCATTCATCCCTGATCACTGGCCATGAGGCTGATGGGAGGTGGAGTACAGTAACATCTGGAGAGCCAAAGGTTCTCAATCTGTTTTAGAAGATGCATGAAATTAGTAAATTCAATACTAATGGCTGATTTGCATTTTAAAGATCTCAAGCAGGGTAAGGAGAAGAAAACTACTGGATGCACATGTCTTTGTAAAGTCTAAATGGTCAAATGCAAATCTGACATATACTGTATGTTGGTGACTTGTGAAAGTCAGTTGATAGTTCATGACACTCAACTAGTGTGATGTATCAGTGGAGTATGAGGAGCCCCAGCGAAGTCTTCAGAGATTTCCTACTCCCAGCAGAACAGCTTCTTCCAGAGTCTCTGGTTAAGGGACCAACTTCTCTCCCACCCACGTCAAAGCAGCACAGGGTTTATTGTGTCCAGCCACAAGACAAAGCTAAACACTACTATCTATGATACACAGTCCTTCTGGTCTTTGAAGTAAAGATACATATGTACAGAGAGATGTACTAACGCTATCACCATTGTAGCTATATAGGCTCCAGTTAATTCTGAATCTGATCCCTTGTGAAGATAACTTTCAAAAAGAGGCCATGAACTGAAACTCTGCCATGGAATGATCAACTGCTCACCATTTCCAAATGCAAAGAAATCACCTTATAGTTGTGATGAAAGCAGTTCAGAAGCTACAATGAGTGTAGAAACGAAGCAAACTAGATAACCCATGTGATGGCCTGCCACTCATGGAAAACAAAATATTCCATTAAGGGGTTACTAGCTTCAGCATGTCAGTGGCGATCACAGTATACTGTGGATTGCCTTTTCCCACAAGAACCAAACCAGGCTTTGTGATTATAATCTGAGGCCTTTCTTTGTGTGCCTCCTCCATGAGAAGTCTGGAGGATGGCAACATGAAAACAGGCATTTTCTGCAGCTCCCTGTTTGTGGAATGTTCTCCTCAGGGAGCCTTGCTTGGCACCTTCGTTACATATCTTTAGGCTCCCAGGCATCTGGCTAATTAAATAGTCCATGGCCTTTTAAACTGGGGGGGGGGGGTAATTGTTTTCATTTGTTATCATGGTGTGTATTTTTGTGTTTTTATATTGTGAACCGCCCTGTGACCCTCAAATGAAGGGTCCTATAGAAATTTAATAATAATAGTTCTCGGCGGACCATTAGTAGACCATCTGCAGACACACAAATCTATAGCCTATCCTTTGGAAAGACCCTATCAGTTGAAACATGTGTCTTTGCATCTTACTTTACGAGGCACTACATATCACTGGTCACATGGCCCCAAGACTTACCGAGTAGTATGATGATGCAGAGGAGAATTGCAATGATGGCCCCTGTGCCGAGCCCTGCACCTACAATCCTGTCGGCATCAGTGCAGTCTCCATTTAAATCACATTGGCAAACTTTCACCTTCAAAATAGACGTGCTGGACTTGGGAGGATTCCCAGAATCTGTTATTATTATTGGAACGTCATAGATGCCAGCCTCAAGGTACTTGATCCTCAAAGCCAGTTGGGCTCGGTCACCTGAACAAGAAAACAAGCTATGTAAATATGCTTTATGTGGACATGAAATGGCTGGAGAAATGTCTGTTCTAGGACCTCTTTCAGAACTGCATCTGAAGTTATTTTCAAGTGCACTTCTACCTAAACATAGGTAGTGGCCCTCAGTTTTCCACTAAGTTATAGTCATGTAAGAAAACCAGAGTATGTGGATTCTAACCTTTTAAGTTAGTCTCTCTGATGCCACAAACAGAATTAGGGAGCAATCCTAAGTATGGGGAACCAGTGTTAAGCTGGCATAATGAACACCAGTTCCAAACTCTGCTCACAATCTGGGCTACTGCTGGCTAAGCCAGCCTAAGCCAGGTAGAAGGAAAACAAACCTTTAAAAGAGAGTTTGACTTACACCACCCTTTTCGCTTCAATTAAATTACACTGGGTTGCCAGGTCACGTGCCCAAGCAGATGGGGAACTAGCTACTGAACATAACCCCCAAAAGATGCAAATATTCATTTATCAAAAAACCAATGCACATTACCACTAATACGAATAATGGTCCAGTTATTCCTAACACTGGAAGGATGATGTGGCAGTTCAAAGGCAAAGGGCCCGGCATTTGGATCAATGTCATCGTCTATGGCTGTGATGTTTGTTGCATTGGGTTGCAGTGTTTGACAAGTTGTGGCTTCTTGAGGATCCACTCGGGGAGCATTATCATTGATGTCGAGGAGATAGATTTGAAGTGTGCCAGTCCCACTCATTGGAGGGATTCCTTATAGAACAAGGAAAAGTAACATTAGCCTGCTTTCTACTAAAAAGGGGTTACATTAAAAAGGGGGTTACATTATTTATTGCACATATACAAACACATGGATTATGAGTGCGCATGATAATATTAATTATATAGATTTGTTGCAAAGCGTAACTTTGCTCTGCAAAATTAGGGTTGTGTTGAAACTAGGAAAGGGCATGGGAACTCTTTGCAAAAGATTTTCACCTCACTGCAAAAAATACTTTGTGGAATCACAGAATCGTCAAGTTGGAAGTGACCCTGAGGATCATCTAGTCCAACCCCCTGAAATGTAGGAATATTCAGCTGCCCTACACAGGGACTGAACCTGCAACCTTGGTGTGATCAGCACCATACTCTAGCCAACTGAGCTATCAAGCTTCCAACATCGACAATTTTTCCAGAGTGGGAGCAAACAAGTGTGATATTTCAGAATAAAGGCAAGTGAGCACAAAAATAAAATGGAAGCTTGGTATCTCTGATAATGAAAAAAAAGCAGCTGGCTGGCACTGCAAACAATAAAAGCAACACCTGCCTATGAACAGGAAATAGCAAGCAAGCAGTTCAGACTGCTGCTGGATGGGCCACACTATTAGGTTGCAATTGTGAGCTCCTATGCAGCATGGGAAGGTAAGGAGACATCTAAAGTGTGGGGAGAATGATTGGAGAAGAGGCTTTAGGTGGCTACTGGCAAATCAAAATAAAGAGCAAGTATCAACAAAGGTGGACAACCATTTTGCCCTCAAGGGCCATATGTGGAGGTCAACAGGTGGTTGGGGGATGTGTTGATGGAACTGGCTATAGGTGTGGCTTGTTACATACACACACACAGCCTTTACCTCTCCCTTCCCCCTCCCTCTTAAAAAGTCCTCCAGCATGTTCCTATGCTGCTTCTCTCACCTTTATGCACTTTTCCAAACTGAGATAGGCACCATAGGTGCAAGGGAGGATGAGCCTTGGGAACATCCTCAGTTGGAAACATACTTAGAGCTGAAGCTGTTGCAAATGTTAGTCTATGGAGTTCTGCACACTGAGGATCTGCAGTTGAGGGTAAGGAAGGTGGCCAAGGGATATGCAGGGGGACAGGGAGGCCCAGAAGGCTGCAGGTTGTTCGCAACTGATCTATTTAACACCTGTACAGAAAGAGTCTTTTGTGTACTACACTCTATTACGATGCTATACTTTAGTGCGTATTTATATCAATATTTTAGCGTGCCCCCCTCTGGTGAAAAAAATGGTACAAGAACAAGCAAACAAACCTTTGATATTAGGTACATACCATTGTCTGAGGCAAGGAAAGTAGCATTATACATGTTGTTTTTCACGTGTGGTGACTCTCTGTCCAGAACACCAATTGTTGTTACCTGACCATTAATGGAATCAATCTTTAGCCAATTAGCAGGATCTGAGAGTTTTGAGTACCTGCAGAAATTTAACAAAAACACACACACCACATTGATTTCCAATGTGCTTTATAAAATGAAGAAGAGAAAAGAAGGGCTCGTCTCAAGACCAGATGGTTGTTAAGGATTTATACAGATTCTGCTGATCAAGAGTCTGCCTTTTTTTTGCATTCCTAGGTATACACACTGGGTGAATGCTGTATAATATTTAAAAGACTTGCCTTGAAAGCATTATATAACTATTTTACATAAATGTTACATCACTGGCTATCTCTGATGAATTATTAAACTACATTATTTGGTTGTTTTGCAAATACAAACCCACTGCATTTTGATATAAATACCAGCTGCTTGGGACTGGGTTAAGGGTTAGTGGGACTCCAATCCACAAAGTTTTTAAAAGCCCTCATTTACACATAACCTTTCTGCTCCACTGGAACACATTCAACCTAGACTGAACCCAACTGAAAGACAGTGTGATGTTTCGAGCAGCGCTAATGCTTCAAGCAGGTTCCTGGCAAGGAAAGGTGAAACCATAATATGGAAGGAGGGAAAGGTGACAAACAAACAAAATTAGAGAAAGATGGACTAATGGAAGAGAAGTACCTAGCTCTTAATGTGCTTCTTTGTAATCATGGCAACTTTCTCAAATGGTATGCAAGTTTCCCCTATTCAGGGGAACATGTGCAAACATACATCCAATCTCATCCCATGGTTCACATCAGTCTGATCTGATAAACCACTGTGTGGCTGCTACAGTATGTTCGATTAGGTGCAAGAATCCCAACACCTATATACAAGGTAACAGAGCAGATGCTGGCCCTGTTGTCTACCCTCTAAGCCTTGCAAAAGAACAGGCATGTCATGCTAGGGCTACTTCACCGGTAGGGAAACCAGAAGGTAGCATATCCTCCGACCCTGTTGCACAATTTCTTATGAAGCATGCTAAGCGTTCAGCTGCACAGACTAAGCAGCTGTTGGAAATGGCTGGAGATAATGAGGACATTCATGTATCTGTCCTAGAATTCCAACTCAGCTGGCTGTTAGGTATTTAAGCAGAAGGCAGCCTAATTAGCATGACGGCTAACCTGTTTAAAGTTAATCCATTTTGAGGCTTGCCATGCTATCAAGGCCCAAGATGACACAGGGGGGGCATGCAGTGAGCCAGTGGAGAGAACAGACTTCGGAGTACTGAAAGCACCGAGCCTTGCTATTTCCAGCCCCCCACATTTTCTGCAATTCTACCCAGGGTTTGTGCAGGTGGGCACACTGGACTAAATGCAATGGGGCAAACGTTGCCTTTTAACTGCCTTGTTCTGGATTTGTTCAAGGCTCATGCATAGAGATTTTGATGCACAAGGTTCTCACGTACAGAGATTTATAAAGGTATAAGGCCGTTGCAGGCCCTACTGTACCTTAGAGTAGTCTGCTGCATGTAACGATCAGGGTCCTGAGCAGTGAAGGACGTTAAGACCTTGCCAGCAAGTAGCCCTTCTTCCTGACGCACGAGCTTTGTGACTGGGACAAAAATCGGGCTCTCATTCACATCAATAACTGTAATGGATACAGTCGCCGTTGATTGAGGAGGATGCTGAATTCCTTTTGCCAAAGGCACTTGGTTTTCTGCAGCTACTGTCAGTACAAACATCCTATTGGTCTCAAAATCAATAGGCTGGCAAAAGCAAAATGAGAACTATGTTAGTGGTTGCATTTGTCATGGGGCTGCAGAATTTTTCAACATTTTAAGCAGACAGTTTATCAGACATGTTGGGGGGGGGGGGGGGTAAAAACATTTATTTATGGCCTACAAGGAAAATATTACTTGCAGCTTCTTGAAGTAATTTCTGTCTTTAGGGAATTGTAACTGAAAACACAGGGGCCATGAGCACTGGTCTCAAACTTGCTCCTGAAAATTAAATTGCCTCTTCCATTGTGTTGTGTCCTCCTTCAGGGCTGCACTTCCTGGGGGGGGGGGGGAATGCTTGCCCTTAGATCTGCACTGATTTTGATGGACCCTGGGTATTAAATATTCTGCTATGTCTAGGGGTATAACAAATTATCATTAATATTTGCCTTTTTTCAGACAATGGGATTTGCAAAATGAAACTTTAAAAGCAACCTAAAATATACCTAAAAACAAACTTAACTACTTCAGAATCCTGTAAGTTTCTTTTAGATTATAACTGCATTATGGCACCTTGGGCTTAAAGAACGGCTGAATATATTTTCTCCCTACACAGCTTATGCTGCTGAAATCAAGGCATGGAAATTTTTCATGGAAACTGGCAAAGGATTGCTTACTACAATACATCTCCATCAGGAATCATTAAACTGGATTAGAGCTAATAAGGGCTTAGCACTTCTCTTGGGAGATTCCACAACATTTAATTTATTTACCTAGTTTTACCTCTTTTTTGCCTCTATTCTGACAGTTTTAAAATAAAGAATTTAATTTGAAACAAACTGAGCTGCTGCAAGCAGATTATACTCTGGAGGCTTTGATTTGCTTCTCTTTGGTTTGATTTCAGTGTCTCTGTTCTGTTTTCCATTTCAGAGCATTCTAGTTTGGAACTGCGAGTACATCATTTGCACACAAATACAAAACACATCATCATGTGCTTCTTATTGGCAGAACCTGATACAACTGGTACCCTTGGAAATGTGCAGCTACAGAATCTAGAAACACGTGGAACAATGGCTGTGGCTCTCTTAGAGCATAATTCACATTCCACTAAAAAAAAAAAAATGTATTCAATTTTCATGGTTCAAAAATATATATTCTATCGAAAATCATAAGGATGCCTATAATATCCTACTTATTTGTAATTTTCAATGCTTGAATGCTGGCATGAGCCATAAGAGTCCATGTTGAGATGATAATTTAGGTGTATGAAAATACAGAAGGTCAGAGGACTGTTCCCACTATCATACACAGACATGTGTAGATGATATCAACAGCAGCAGCAGCAACAACAACAACAGCACGCACACACACACACACACACACACACACACACACTTTTGCTGCTTTTTAGCACCTGAGCATGTACAAATGCAAATGTAGCCTTTAAATACTGGGCTGTAGCCTTTTAACCATTGGTCTTCAGAGGTTCAAACTACACATGATAGTGGTAGACTGGCTTGTTAAATTGGTGAGTCTAATTTTAAGAGCAAAATCAGCTCTCAGATGGAGAGGGCTGTTGGTTTTCCTCTCCAATCTCTGTCATCCAGACTCCATCCCTTCAATCACACTCTGCTAGTGGAAGGAAACACTAGTAGGCCAAAAAGAAAGAAAGAAAGAAAGAAAGAAAGAAAGAAAGAAAGAAAGAAACCCTGAGGAGAAGGACTGTGGTGCATTCCTCTCACTAAAGCATCAATTTTGCTCTTTAACTCTCATTGGGACAGACTTGGGTTGAAACAAGCGTGCACACACGTTTGATCTTAAGCAGCATACCTTTGCATGCAATTAACTTCAAGCAAGTGCAATATCTGAGTCACAGAATCATAAATGTTTACAAAGGGCCAGAAACACATCAATCCTATACTTCTGTTCAAAATCAAGGCCCTGATTACATCAGCCTCTTAGAAGTGAAACTTTATAATCCAATTAATAATTGCTTGATAGTACACAGCAAGAGAGGACAGAAGTGCCTGGCATGCTCTGGTCCATGGAATCATGAAGAGTCGGACATGACTAAACGACTAAACAACAACAGTAACAACACAGCAAGAGCAAAGTAGGAGCGGCTCACATAACCTACTGTTGCTTGGTCTATATGTCCATGATATATCAGTTAGACTTCTTTAATGAAAGAGGTAATACTCAAATACCTTATTCATTTGGAGATAGTAATATATGCTATTGGAAACGGTTTGGGTATATACATTTTAAAGTTTAATTTAACTCAGCCTGAACATTCCATTTAGCAACAGTGCAGTTTTTAAAATTCAAAAACTACTCTAACTGATATATAGGTCTGCTATGAGATCATTTAATCTACTTTCTGCCCTTTGAGGCTGTGTAATGAAATCCACCATCAACAAAACTTCCTGAGCTGGGGGTGGAGACTGGTGGAGCTTAAAAAGTTTTGGTCTCCTGCAAATAAAAATGGATAACATGCTCCTTTGAACAGTCTAGTTAGGTTCTTAAAAAAATTATAAGCTAGAATGACACAATGCGTATACCTAGGGAAGCTTCCAGAAGATGAATGCCACCCTCACCAGAGGCAGGATATACATATATTTTAATATCTACTCCTAATCTGCCTTTTGGGTTTAACAGCCGGAGCTGTTTAATACTCAGCGCTCTGCCATTTATCTGCATCTGCTTAATTTGGTCGATGGCATAACTTACCTTCACAACAGTTACCAACCCATCATTGCTGTTTGGATCAGTGTTGATAGTAAACCGGCCTGTGGGATCGCCACCAGTCATTCGGTACATGGCATTCCAAGCAGGAGTGTGTGGCTGATCCTTATCAGTCACCGTTAGATTAGCTACTGTAACATCCACTCTGTTTTCAGGGACTTCACCATAGAACTGCAATCATAAGGCACACGTAATGACATGTATGTCATTGGGCACAGGGGCATCATGCAATCTTTTCCATATCGCTGCTAGTCAGCAACACTGAGGGTCCCCAGTTTCCAACTTAATTCACTCTGGTTCGAACGGTTTTCGGTTTGTATGGGTAATTGGGTTCAACCCTTCTGTACAGGGGAACAACCCGACAGACAGCTTCTATCAAGTGGCAATGTGAACATATCATTCTCATATATAAATAGAGAGGGGGGGGGAGAGAGAGAGAAGGTGGGGGGAGGTTTTGCTTTACAGTTAAATGCTGTGCTTTGAGCTGCATTTACTATGCTCTAAGAAGTAGCTAAGGCCTTAGTTAAACCACTGAAATCCACTGGGCGACCCAATGTCACAAACATATTAAATCCATTTGGCTGAATCAGCAAGAATCTTTCTTAAGTAAAGGCTATTCGTACACTTCATCCCCTTTATCACAGACTTACAATCATGGCAGTGAACTCTGGAGGATTGTCATTGACATCTGTCACCGTGATGACAGCAGTTGCTGTGTTTGAAAGACCATATGTTGGATTTCCTTCCATGTCTGTAGCTTGAATTATTAATGTATACTGTTGTACTTTCTAAAAAACACAAAATGACACCACCAGGAGTTACAGACAGAGCTAACACTCTGAGAGGACAGCAGGTGTTCAATAAATTGTGCTTTGCTATGCAACGAGCTTATCACGCTGCTCATTCTGGTTAACATCACTTGAACTAAGGGTTGCTGGATTTCCAACAACGGATTGCATCTAACCACATTCAGCTCCGTGAATTTTTGTTTTGGGTGATTTATAACTGCAACAAACCACAGTCTTCTTGACTAGCAAGCAATCACCACCCTGTCCCTGTTTGGGAACACAAAGTTTTGATTCTGGATTAACATTTAAAAAATACAAATGCTGTGTAGCAAATTCAAACCTAATCAGGGATGGGCACTAAAAAAAAAAAAAAAAAATGGTTCATGAGTGCTGAGGCTGGGAGGGCACATTCTTGGGCAAATGATTCAAACTGCCAAGGCTTTGTTGTGGGGGAACTTGAGGGTAATGTAGCGGCAACTTCTCAGCATCACTATGGAAACCAGCACAGGCAGGGCTAACAGAAACAAGTTACTGGAAGAGAAACCCAAATCCAAATTATTTCCACAAACATTCAACATTAGGAACTAGATAGTCCTTCTTCTTTGACAGCACCGCCAGCTTCAATTGTTTTTTGTTTTGTTGAAAACAGCCTTTGGTATTAAGAATGCTTATTCTTACATTATTGTTGGGATTAAGCCAGGGCCTGGGGCTCACCCTAACCCTGAAGCTAGAAGTCTCTCTGTTTAAGGATTATACTTTTTGTTTCTTAATATATTTTTAAAAATCATTTTTTATAGTATTTCCTTGAGAGACTCTGATAATTCATTTGGTTTTTGCTGATACTGTATATTGTTAAATGTAAATACACATTACTTCCCCCACCATTTCTGATTTGGAATTCAGCATTTTAATGCTTTTCAGATTGGTGGAGTGATATTATTGCAGAGTTCACTTCATCTTCCAAGCAGAAAACTGGTAAACGATAAATGAATTTTGTTATTACTCTGAACTGTTACTGTCTTGAGTGCTTTACTGATGGAGCAAAAGAGACTTTTGTGAAAATGAACGTATTTAGAAAAAATAAATGTCTTTCATTGAAAATGAATTTTTCTCTCTACTCCCTGCACCAAAAACCTTTTAAATGTTATTTCTTGATAGAATGAAGTTGATATTTTCATTTGTCAGCATGATAATAAAACAACAAACTTTTTCCCTGCCCTAAAGAGAGGCATGCATTAGCAAGGGTTGCCAAGTTACTTCAAAACTTCCCTTTGCTCCCAAGTCTTAGGTTGCTTATTCTATGAAGTGTCCGTTCTCTAGGCATGCTTGAAAGCACATTTACCTTCCAAGCAAAAATAAAGATAGAATAAAACGGAACAGGATTTAATGTATACAGAATTTTAGAAGCTGCTATAAAAAGTAATAAACCATAACGAGAAAAAGAATGTGATAAATATCTGCAGTTTTGCCTTTCAAGGCCGTTCATTTCTGGCTGACCTAAATGGGTGCAGCTAGGCTGGACTGTGGCTCAAAGAGGTTTGGCTTGCATGTTCTTCACAAGCACACAGAACGTTGTGCACTGGATTCGGCCCACACCTAAATCCTGGACCGAGTTGGATGGTCCCAGACAATTTGAGTACACAGAGCTATGGATTGCTGTGAGTCACTGGATGAGCACAGAACAATCTGTGGCATCAGGCTGGAAGGAGAGGCAGGCAGGGAAAACCGCGGGGAAAGAGCAGCATTTTCCCAGAAAATAGGCACAACTCTCTTTTCTGCCTGACAGCCTGCATCTTGTGGAGTGCAGGTGTTGCTTTGCAAGAGACTTTCCTGCAGGAAAGCCACTTGCAAAGCAGCACTGCACAGGATCAGCTGATGCGCGAGTGGATTAGATCCTGCACAATGCTAGTACTTTGCTAGTACTTTCCTTTGTGTGCAGGGAAACCGCTTGTGAAGGAGCAACTGCTAGCACTGCATAGGCTCAGATCCCTCTGTTTAACAGCTGTTAAGTGGGACCATCTGATCCTGTTTGGTGCCAATGCACCGGCCCTTGATTCTGCCCCTGCCAGGGAAACTGTTGTTGTTAAAGGAGGAAAATACAAGACACGTTTCATCAATTCAACACTGTTGACATCAGGACTGTCTTCACCTGCATGAAAATGAACTAAGCCACACACTGAAGGGAAGGCAAAACTTCTGTAGGCTTCTTTACCAGGTGGCCTTGCACTCAACCTGGCTATTACGTGGGATACGTAAGTTGTACCAATCCTTCAACTCGGTTGCACATCAGTGGTTTCCAAACTCCCCCTACCCCTGATGAATTGCTGAGTGTTTTGTGGAGCACTTAACCATTTTTCTGCCTGTTGCAGCAACTGTAATGTGCTGAGCCAGATGCTCCATGATATTTAATTGTATTTTCATTGCTTCTCTTATTTCTTATATTTTATTTTATTGCATTAAATTCAACAGAATTCAAATTGCAATACAATACAATAAAATATAAGCAAGAGAAATAAAATAAAAAATCAATAAGGGTATTTACCGAAGGCATGCCATGGATCACCTAAATGAAGCTCATGGAGGACTTTTAGATCACTGTTTGGAAATCCCTGCTCTAGGAGATTGACAATACAGCCTCAAATGGTCGCAACCAGTGTTAGTCCTACCCAGTGTAGACCCACTGAAATGAATGAACATGATGAACTTAGGTCCATTAATTTCACTGGGTCTACTCTGAGTAAAACTTAGTAGTATATAATGCAATCTTTGCTCCTGTATTATGTTGTTTACTAGCTACACTGGGGCAGTTTTGGTTGATGGTTTCTTTAGCATTTCTTTCTCAGGTCGCAAGCAAACAAAATCTTAGAGTTGCAGATGCTTAGAAATAAATGCAATGAACACTTATTTAAATGTAGGAATGCAGCAACATGTATGTTGCTATTATTACCAACCTCCTCCCTACAAAGAATAAAACCAGCTTCAAAAGACTCTTGCATTTAGCTTCAAAGTCAAATGTTTATTGCTGACAACTGAAAGATCCTTCAGAGGTATATTAACTCCCATGTTGTGCCAAGGTATTAAAATCAAGGCAGAATTCTGGTACAGGATAATATTCTTTCATGAATAAAATTAAGAAGTGAGCAAACAAACCAATTAAGTAAATTTAGTAATAATAAACTGTGTTCCAATTTAATAACCCGAAATGAGGCTAATAAAATGCGGGAAGAAATTAGGACTTCCATCATTTCTCTAGGAGCTTTCAAGACAGACATCCCAATGCTGGGAATGTGTGGAGCACCACAGTAGCCTTAACTCCAGCAAGCTAGACATTAATCATAACTTTGCAAAAATCACACACATTAAGTTTCTGCATGGGCATATAATATTGGTAGCCATATATATGATGAGGCAATACGGTTAAACATTTGCAACACAAGAGCCATCTTACCTCTCTGTCAAGGCCAGCAGCAACTGTGATAATGTCGCCGGTTTCATTGTTAATTGTAAACATGCTTGGGGAGGGTGTGCTTGGTGCTTGTGACAAGATTCGGTATCTCAGCATTCCATTCAACTGATTTGGGTCATCAGCATCAATAGCAGTGACCGTCATTACATAGGTTCCTAACGAAAGAACAAATCATCTTCAAGGTTAAATAAACAGATTACATATGGTCACCCAGAAGCTCCTAACTTGGGTCTAAACATTTACTTCCTCTGACAAAACATTTCACATTCCTTCTCTTATTCAAACCACACACTTTCCCCCAAGGCTCGTGATTACTAAAGGACAAACTGAGATAGAATCACAAGTGCTTATTCAATACCCTAGTTCACTTGTTGCGGATTATCATCTCCCAGCAGTCAGGTTCTCCAAAATTTTTGACATTTAAATAGCTATTTCCCTGACTCAGCTCAAATGAATAGCATCGTGCATAAACTAGTGTTTTTAATTTCCAGTGTGGGATAAATGTTGATTTTGCAGAAAGTTAACGCTTGTCGGCTCAGTATACAAGCCTGAACAAAGAAAGGGCATTTCGAGTTACCATTTACTTCCCCTTATTAAGCTGACTTTTAAAACAGTGATGATTGTTGGCATGTGATAGTGGTACATTCTGTTCTGCAAGACCATGAAAGGCCATGTCAATGGGATGCAATGGGAAATTAAGACAGGGAGCAACTTCTTATTATATGCACAAAAGCAAATCTGATCATGGTCCAAGACTGAGGATGATCAGTTTGGGAAGTGAACATGCCTTCTAAAGTCTGATCTTGTGTAGAAAAATCTTCCTAAACCTCAAGCAGCAAAGTTGAAAGATAAAGGTTATCTGACTCCATAAAGACCAGCATAAATATTTGGATCAGTATCACTCTTATTTCATCCAATACATTTTAAGAAACCCAAAAGCAACCTGTCTTTTAGTGTACATTGTATATTTGAATAAAATTTATACACTTTTTTCCCTGAATTTCCCAGGAAGATCTTAAAACCGCAGGAAGAAGTTCTTACATGACCTGATAATGGTAGTTTGCTTTGCAACCAACCACTAGGTAGAATAACCCAATTTGGCTTTTACTGACTTTTCTTTTAGCTAGCACATCACATAAAATTAATCTTTTCCTTGGTTTACATATGGATTGCCTACTTTCTCTTTATTCCTGTTCTCTATCTACAAAAGGAACCTGTGTGTGAAGCCTAAGAATGCAGGCAGAACTGAGTTCAAAGGCGGCTGTTGTGTTTACAGAGATTGGGGAATCAACCATTATGTGCCTTCAGTTTCCCCAGAAGCCTGGGTACACCTTGAAACCTGCACGGCACTTTTAAAAAAGCCTTGCAACTTCCTCCCAAGCTTCATATTAAAACTCTTTATCAGATACTGTAGTTTCCTCCAAATATTCAGGAATTCTCTACCCTGCTTTAAAATACATGCAATGACCGTTTTGAGCAGGGGTTATGCTCCTGACCCCTGCAAATACCAGCAGAGGTGCGTAATCCAATTTCCTGTTATGTTCCCTTTTCTGGCCACTTCTGGATTGTGGCGATTTGCGTGTGCATGGTCGTGCACATATTGGACAAGTGTGAAACGGCGGTTGCCTGTATGTTTAGAAATACTCAGTGATTCACATTCTCTTTGGATTTTCTTTAACACTTTTCATCCAAGCACAGTTTGTCCATTAGGGATTTTAAAGAATCATTCCTGTTTTAAAAACATTAATAATGTCTTGATCTTTTTCCCGCCACACCCCACTGAACGTAATTAGCTTATATAATTTTTTGGGGGGGATGATAAAATACAAAATATTTTAACATTTTGAAGTTATATACAGAATACATTGCTTAGAAAATTCCAGTGATTTACCTGGCTTTGATCCTTCAGGTACTGAACCATTCCAAACCTGGTGTAAGAACTCAGGCCTATTGTCATTCATATCAATGACATTAATAACGATGTCAATGGGATTTTCCACCTGGTTTCCATTTACATCCACGGCATGTGCCCTCAGCTGCAAAAGTCATTAGTAATTGATAAAACTTGCAAAACGTGTCATCAGGCATGGCAATTAGTGTTGCTGACAGAACATTTTAAATGGAACTCAGTTAACTTGATTTATTTCAGCATCTTCTTTTGTTACCCTCTCTCTTTTAGTCACTTTGGCACCACTTCCAGGCCATCTTTGTTTACAGAAAATCTTTTATTATCTAATTTACTGAGAATTTAGGGTCGCTTTAAAGATTGCTCAGTCCAAATTTTTCTCCATTAGAATCAATCTTAGACAGAACAGTTTTCTGTTAGGATGGAACAGGTTTGTGGATCATTGTAGAAGACATGGCTGACCCCTCACATGTGGATTTACAATGTTCAGAAGGATGCTGGAGGTTTTCATGTTTTCTTTCTTTATATTACATTTAATCCTATATCTGTTGTACCTTGGTGTTGTTTATTTATTTTTAAAAACCATATTCTGCTTTTCACAATCTACATCTGTAAGTGGCTTACAGTGATAAAAATATACAAAATTTTAAACATACATCAAGCCTCAAAAATAAAACTTTAAAAAGAAAAAAGCAGCATATGGGTAAACTACCAAATCCCTGAGCCCTCCAAGATCTGAGGCCCTATAAACAAGTCATTAATGCAAAGTAAACAAATGTTTCATTTAATAATTATTTATCTTATTTTGCTTTTCAGTTTAGACAAAAGTAATTAAGAGGGAACATGGTTGAGATTTCTAAAGCTGAAGGAGTTCAAGTCCTTCAACAAAACTGACTGGAAGGAGATTCAGGATAGACAAAAGGAGGCACTTCTTCATACATGTTTTTCATTTGTGGAATTTATTGCTACGTGTGTGGTGATGGCTACTGGCTTAGAAGGGATTAGACAACTGTATGGAGTACAAGTCTACCAATGGCTACGAGTCATGATTATATGGAAGCTCTAGGTTCACAGGTAGCATAGCACTGAATACCAGTTGTCCAGGAGTTACAACAGGAGGGAACTTTTGCCTTCATACTCTGCTTGCAGCGAGACTAGTTAGATCTTTCATCTGTTGCTGCAGGGCTCTTCTGTTCAGAAGACTTTTCTTTTTTAGCATTAGTCGAAAATGGAATTTTGTATTCTAATAATCTTGCTGAGAAATCTTTCTATCCACCCAACTTACTGTTTCCTTTATGGCAAGGAATGTCATTCTTACTGGCTTTAATTTATGCTTAGGCTGCCCTACCAACAAGATGACATTCAGGCCCCTAGAGAAGCTGCAGAAAGGTCTGCAGGTGCAAATCTTTGCTGGCAGTGGGAGGAGGGAAGGTCAGGATGGCCTTGGTTCCAAAGGACCTCCCCCTACCTCAACCTAAAGGTAAAGGGACCCCTGACCATTAGGTCCAGTCGTGACCGACTCTGGGGTTGCGGCGCTCATCTCACTTTATTGGCCAAGGGAGGTGGCATACAGCTTCCAGGTCATGTGGCCAGCATGACTAAGCCGCTTCTAGCGAACCAGAGCAGCGCACGGAAACGCCGTTTACCTTCCTGCCAGAGCGGTACCTATTTATCTACTTGCACTTTGACGTGCTTTCAAACTGCTAGGTTGGCAGGAGCAGGGACCGAGCAACGGGAGCTCACCCCGTCACGGGGATTCGAACCGCCGATCTTCTGATCAGCAAGTCCTAGGCTCTGTGGTTTAACCCACAGCACCACCTGCATCCCTTCCACCCCAACCTATTTGTAACCAAATGTGAAAAGCGGAAAATACAAAATGCTACATTCCTAATTTGCCTTATTTCTTTTGTCCGATACATTAAATCAGATTGAAGATGCTCAACTATGTCAGCAGCATGCTCTTAATATAATATATATGAAAAGGAACAATGTGTAGAAATGCAGATCCAGTACCAATTCTTTAAATCTCCCCACTATGACATATGTGCCATTCAAAGTCAAAGCAGATGTTAAAATCCTTGATTTAAAATTCTGGCTAAGAACTTACGTGAAAAGAAGCTATTTGCTCCCGATCTAGTGGTTTTGTCACTGATAGTTGACCTGAGATTGGATTGATGATGAAGATTCCTGTTGGAGGCTGGTCAGCTCCTGGCCCAGTAACACTGTATCGCAAGGAAAGGCTTTTATCACGATCAGATCTGATCTATGTAGCAAGAAAAAGATGGTTTTGTTAACACACACAAGTAATCAGAAGTGCTAGCTCTAAAAATACAAAAACAAATCCACTCTTTTGTTATTTTTAATCTTGTTTATTTGCTCACTGCAAAAAGCAAAACAAAAAGCAGCCCAAGTTAGTTAACTTATCATTGGTAAACTTTACTTTGGCATTTTCATAATGGAAAAGGTGGAACTGGCACCCAAGAGTAGCTAACACAGGTTTATCAAACATCACCATATTAGCTCAAAACTGCTTTGAGTTTACTCGGGACAGTCAACTTCCTTAGCAGCCACATGTTTCAGCAAAGGGTTGCCTCAGGCACATTTGGTATATCTGTAAAGAGTTCCTCTCTGATCAACATTGCATCTGAAGAGGTGGCTGGAACAATTTAGTATTTAAGGTAGAAAATCAGTAGCAATCATCCCAGTCTTTGGCTTGGAAAGAAACCATGTCCATAGATCAACCAACTCAGTAACACAGAATTTGGTCTGGAGTATCCTTATGGTAGCATGCTATTTGTGACATAACGTGTAATAATAGTAGGGTGACTGGATTTGCAGATTTCCCATTGACTTTTGCAGTCATCTTAGGATACAGGTTTTTTATATTTGGCATAAAAACAAACATCAGAACGGGCTAAGATCAGGGGTCAGCAACCTTTTGGACTTGTGGCAATGTTTTGAATTCTGAGAGATTGCTGGTGGTGCCTGTCACAAAGTGGCTGCTATGGGGCCTGAGTGACAGAATGTAAAATGGCTGCTATGTGGAGTGGGGCACAACAGAAAATGAGAGACAACCACCCCTGACAACCTCATGCTTACCATGGGAAGTCAGCTCCTGATTATGGACCTACTCAGACGCTCATTGATGCTGTTGCTGTCTAATAAGAGCAGGGAGCATTCCTCAGCACAGTCAAAGCTCAGTTTTCGAACGTAATCCGTTCTGGAAGACCGTTCAACTTCCGAAACGTTCGACAACAGAAGTGCAGCTTCCGATTAGTTGCAATAGCTTCTTGTCCTCAAGAAGAAGCCGCATCAGACGTTCAGGTTCCAGAAAAAGTTCGAAAACCGAGGTTTGACCGTACTAGGAAAAATATACAAGCTACCCATACGACTCTCATTTCACAGAAATTGCTTAGAAGGTATTTGAATATTTGGTCCCATAGCTTCCTTTTTTAGGAGGTCTAGAGGCTTACTTAAAAAGAAGAAAGCTCAAAGGCTGTGGGACATCCACCCACTAGAAACCCTCACAGGCACCATGGTACCCATGACTGCCAGGATGGCAAACTCTGCTGGTTTACCTTGTCTATATTCACACAAGGGCTTTTCGAGTAGGTTGAGGAACTTCAGCTGAATCTGACGTTTTCAAGACTTCTCAATAGAGGAACAGTCAGCTGTGCAGCAACCTACCAAAACCATCAACTGGTGAAACTCCTCCTGACTCCTCTCGCTGGCTAGTCATTATATTCCCTAAATGACCAGCCTCATCTTTCTCCTGGCTGCCTTCGTAATTTCCTAAGAACAGCGAGCCCTTGCAGTGTGTGGTATTAGAATGTCTCTCCTCATGTAAATACTATCTCATGCACCACAGCTTTTATTTTCGCTCCTAATAACTACTGTGGTGCTCAGACATGTAAGTACACCAGACAGGTGGTTTGCCAACAATGTTATAATTACTTTCAAAACACGCCCCCTCCACAGCTGTGTGTATGAGACCTTTGCCATAGAAGGGCAGAGTCTGGCTGCACACCACTAGCTAATTTGTCTGAGATACTCTGAACTCATAAAGCAAAGCATTTCGATGCACAGCACCAAACAGTACGCACAAACCTCAAGTTTCTCCTTATGATTTAAGTTCAGAAGACATTAAGCACTTTATTTACCCACTTAGCTCCATCCCTATCCCTGTCTATGAAATTTGCTTCAAACCCTAGCATAAAAAATGTGAAAAATTAATGGGTTTTCAGTTCTATTACGTTTGTTTTTTGGCGGCGGCGGGGGGCGGGGCGGAGAACAAAAACTTTTTTTCTGCATTTGAAGCTGAAAATGCCTTTTCTCATAGTTTCGCTGGTATTTCAGAACAGGATGCACTGTGTTTCTGTGAAACAATAGAATCTTCATTCCTAACAGCCTTATTTGTATATTGCAGTTATGAGAAAACGTGTAGGAAAAAAAATCTCATTTAAAATCACGTATGTGAAAAATCATTTTCTTCCACACTTACTTTCAGATTTAAGTAACTAATTTTGCATTTCCCAGAGGCTAATCAAAGCATATTGCAACCACATGATGTGCTTTCAATCTCACCAACTACTGCAGGGGAAACACAGAACTTCCAAACTAAACCTTGGCAAACAAGTAAAAAAAAAAAGAGAGATTTAGTGCCAACCATGTTTCATTTGTTCTGCGGTGGAATTTGCCATATATTTGTCACAGACATTCCTCTCTTCTCAGTCTTACCCTAACTAATTCCTGAGGAAAGGGCCCTCTGGAGTTTTCTGGCAAGTTGATTGGAGGGATGACCCAGTCTCTCTTTTGTCTTCGCAGATGGCCAATGTGCTTATTTTGGTGTCTTGGAAATACAATGTCTTCCATTTTCTTTTGCTCCTTTCCATGATAGATAATGAAAGCAAACAGAAATTAGAACCTGAATTGGTTAGCTAATTTTTCATTGTGTGCTTTTTTAACGTGTTAAAAACGTTGTGCATAACCCTAAACTGTTAACAATATTCAAAGCATGACACAGTATAAAAATTATATGCAATACATTTCTTTCCCTGTAAAATACTATCAACCTCTTTGTTTTTTAGCAAGGTGCTAGTAGAAAGAAGATGGAGTTTTAAACAATTTATTATACCTTGGTGCTGTGTAAACTACCTTATACGCTTTATAGTCCAGCTGGAGACTAGTTAATACTGTGCAGAATTTAATAGCATGCCTTTAGATATTTCTCATTAGTTGGAGCTACAGTTCAGGTAATGTGCTACTGTACATTAAATTTAGATCTGGGTGTGCTAAAATATAATTTGAGTTCCAAGGGAAGTTTAATACATAGTAGTAAGGAATGTCTCAAATATTTATGACCCTATTAAATCCCATAGAATTAATGTTGTAATTATTTTAAACCTATGTCAGCCATGATGGATGCTGTAGATGACCCACTTTGCACAGTGGGCATTAATCTCTGCAGGGTGTCAACAATTCTCTGCATTTGTAAGCGTTCTGGCTTTTAGCTCTTGTTGCCTGTGTGCATGCAAACATGCTAACTCACTTCTGCATATGGAGAAAGCAAAGGAGATTGTCCTACTTTGAACCTTTAGGAACAATATTGTGTACGCTCAGTTAATTGTGCTGAGGAACAAAATAATGGATTTTTAACGTTACGGAAGCCAGATGTTTTAAACTATAATGCATAAGTAATCCTGACTCTTCCACACAAAGCATCCTAATTGGGCTGGCTAAGAAGGCTAAAGTTGCACTACTAAGCTCATTTATTGGGAAACAAGGGCAACTGAACTCAGTGGGGACTTACATCTGAAAAAAGTGCTTAGGATCTGGCTGTAAATTAGGTAATGGAATAATTCCAGTGGCAGGGTGCATGTAGAGAACTGGCTTAGAGCAGGCCTGCAGAACTGGTGACACACCAAACAAAACACATTTCACCAGCTATGTATTGTGGTCAATACGGTAACAGTATCTACACTCCTGATCTGTGCAGTCCCAGGAAGGAAGGAAGGATCTTGGCGGGCTCAGAAGGATACCTTCTGCTATGGTATAATGCCTTGTTTACTGCTTGGGAGGCATGCACTTGAATACAAAAGATATTTCAAAGTTAGCAGGTTTCATAAAAAGGTAAAGGGACCCCTGACCATTAGGTCCAGTTGTGACCGACTCTGGGGTTGCGGTGCTCATCTCACTTTATTGGCCGAGGGAGCTTCCGGGTCATGTGGCCAGCACGACTAAGCTGCTTCTGGCGAACCAGAGCAGCGCACGGAAACGCTGTTTACCTTCCCGCCAGAGCGGTACCTATTTATCTACTTGCACTTTGACGTGCTTTCAAACTGCTAGGTTGGCAGGAGCAGGGACCGAGCAACGGGAGCTCACCCCGTCACAGGGATTTGAACAGCCGACCTTCTGATCAGCAAGTCCTAGGCTCTGTGGTTTAACCCACAGTGCCACCCGCGTCCCTTAGCAGGTTTCATAGATGCCTCCAAAACTCAAGGAGTCATGAACATCCTGCAATTAGCAATGCAAGTGCAAATAGAATGTCTTGCAACTGTGGAAAAAGCCCCTATGGTGCAGGTGATAGTATTCAAGGACTAACCTGCAATAACTGGAAAAAAAGCTCATGCCAGTGGGAGGAGGCAGTGTGCAGCATTGGTACAAGGAAGCTGGTTGGCAAGAGGGCTACTAGCATTAAGGTTTTCTATACCAGCATTTGCCCAAGCTCAGGATGTCTGCAGATTGTTTAAGGGTGAAATCATGAGCTTCTTCATGATGGTTCCAAGTTTCCCTTGAATCGGTTAAATCCATCTGTTTTTAAGAGTACACTTTTTTTAAGTCTTACACCTGTGGCTGTTAATGTTATTTTGGCTCAATCTATCAACATAAAATGTCCGAAATATCTTTTATAAGATGATGGAGCAGCTCAAAGGAATAGGGTAAGTACCATAAATCATGCATATTTGTTTCCTACAGGGAGCAAGGCTGAGCAACGTCTTCCTGCAGCTTAGCCTGGAACAATTTCCACAAGAGGGAGACTCTTCTCCTGGCAAATGGCACTGGAGCCACAATGAATGATTCACGCCCCCCCCCCACTTGATTACAGAGGGCCAAGGCAAAGCCAACATTCCCTGCCAGAATCGCTTTCCTGCTTCTGCTTTAAATCTGTAGTTCCAGTGTAATAAATTTGATTGATGGATCAGCGTAGAGAATTGTTTATTTTGTGGGTTTATTTAACTGCTTGAATAAATACTGTAATGCTTTCAGGGGGTTTAAAATAAAAGAATGGTCTCTTCCAATTTAAATTTGGGTATAAATATATAAACAACCCTGTTCAACCACAAAGCTCAAATGTAAATAACTTTAGCATTCTTAACGGACTACAGTTTCCCAGTTAAAAAAGTAGATTAAGGAATGTTATTTTTTAAGCTTAACAATTCTGTTAGTTACCGATTAACCTAAGATGTTTGGATAAAATTTTAAACCAATGTAACTTCAAAGACCTATTAGCCAATTTCTTACCTTCACTGAATCCTCTGGCTCAAGAGCTAGTTTCACAGCCACTTGCCACTTTTCCTGGGTTTCCTTGTCATTAGCGTATAAGAGGAATTCAGTAAGTCCTGGAGAAATCTGAAAGCTTCTAGCTGCATAAACCACGCCATCTTCACTCACTCTAAACTCTGATGGTGCACTGCTTTCAAAACTGACTTTTCTGCTTTTTTCACAGCTTCTAAACCTCACTGCAAAAACACAAAACACAATATCAAGGGTCAATATGGTGTAAAAAACACATATCCCAGTTTAAAAGTGGTGTAAAAAAACACATCCCAGTTTAACCTGGATTATTTGCTGCAATTTGTCCAAAACCAACATTATCCCGCATTTAAATTCTGTTTCCAAGGACAAAATAAAAACTTCCCACCTTTTAGCATTATAAAACAAGTATCCCGCTCTTAATTTACCATCATAAATAAGTGAGTAAGAAAGGAACTAAAAAACGAACTTCAATTTCCCATTAATGCATTATCTATGAGCCACAATCTCCTAGAAAGGTGTCAAATGCAAGACTTGTTGAATTAATGAGAACTTTTGGTTGGACTTTGTTGGCAAAGTCCCAAACTGTAGTTGCCAATCCCAACCCCAACATTTCCAGCTTCCTCCCTCCTTTTCTGTTCCAAAGCATGAAAAGGGCTAGAAAAAAGACATTGCATATACTTTTGTAAACCAATAAATCTTTAATAAAAAAAGTTTTGTTTTTTAAAAAGAAAAGGGCAGCAGGTTTTTTTAAACTGGTTTTGCCCCAGCAAAACAATTCCCATCTTCCCTCTCAATTCAAAGCTGGGAAGTTGTGTCCTTTAAATATACTGATGCCAGAATAAATGCTGAACAATTCTCTCTAATAATGAAATCAAATAAGGAGGATGAGTGAGTGCTTACTCCTACACAACTTCAGGATGGACATCTATCCTAAAACATCTCCACTGCAAATTACATGAGTGGCTTTGTAAGCAACCACTGAAAAACTCATACAACAAATTTAAGCAAAAGTACAGAAAAAAATATTGGCAACTACAGAGGTTAAGGCCTTTAAAACATCCATCTCAAAGAGAAATCTAATTCACTGTCAAGTGCCCATCACTTTGCTGTGTGTTTAGGAAGGGGAATATTCTAACTGGATGGTTCTAATGTCATAGACGGGATCTTCTAAGAAATGGGTTTGCGGTTGGGTTTTTTGTTTTAGTCCATATATCAATATAGCTGAATAACTAAAAAATGAAGCTGGTACCTTCCTCATTGATATTCTTCCTTCAGGCAACTGAATGCTATGAAATTCAATGAAAATGGTTCTCTTTTGACAGTCCCTTGCTGAAAATGTATAAAATTGTCAGTGCCCTGGCAGAATAATCCTCTTCTGCAAAGAGTACACATTAACAAATTATACTGATATATAATTAAATTATATATTGTGTTGTGGACAGTTTTTGCTCCCCTGTATGCCTTGAAAGTATGATTCAAATCAGTAACCTTAATATGTTTCAGCATTCAGCAAGAAAGAATAATTATCATTTTTCAATTAGTATTAGTGGTCAGATAAGAAACATTTTCCTCTGTAGAAATAGACTTTATTAATGCTGATGTTTTCCTGAACTAAATTGAAAGGGGTGTGCATGTTAGTCACAGCACTATAACATATAGCAACTATCTTAAAATAAATGGTTTTGCATATATTCCTCCAAAATATTTCTTTACTTGGTGTGCTGTGATCACTGAAGCACAAAAATCACCAAGGTGATGTTACTGATCGTTATATACAGTACCCAAATAAATTACCAGCTACAAACTGATTCAAGATACTATTTTAAACATTGTTTTTAAATGCTTTGCCATAACTTCCCTGACAAGGGCTCCTCTCTAAATATAATACCTCAAAGAACTGTGATTCATTCAGCAGCTCAAGCTTTGATATGATTACTTATTAATCACCATAATAGCATTCCTTCAGTGGGTTTCATCTACAGTACATTATATTAGTAATAATTACAACAGCCCCGTAAAGCAATCCAAGAGGAGGGATGTCATGGGCTGTAAAGAATTGTCGCCTGAACTTGTGGTTTAGGTGAAATTTGGCTCTGCCATAACTCTATTAGGCAGTCAATGATTTAAGAATACAGTGGTACCTCGGGTTAAGAACTTAATTCGTTCTGGAGGTCCGTTCTTAACCTGAAACTGTTCTTAACCTGAAGCACCACTTTAGCTAATGGGGCCTCCTGCTGCTGCTGCTGCACCGCGGCTGCACGATTTCTGTTCTCATCCTGAAGCAAAGTTCTTAACCCGAGGTACTATTGCTGGGTTAGCAGAGTCTTTAACCTGAAGCGTATGTAACACGAGGTACCACTGTAATAGGAATTGCCAAGATGAATGGCAAAGAATGAAAAATAGCATAAAATAGAAAACCTTATTATTCAGAATCACAACATTCTAACTGGGGACCTGTAATAAAATGATGCAGTGCATTACCAGAACCTAACAAGAGTTCTGTTTGAAGGATTGCACTAGATACACCCCCCCCCCCCGTTGTGCTATACTGTACAAGTATAAAAGACCCTGCCCTAAACCTGAGCACTACTGGGTTGAGGGATGGAAGTATAGCATGGGGTACAGAGGTTTTCTTTTTCTTTTTAACTTCAGAATGCACATCCTCCTCACCTGAACCCTTACCTGTAGCATACAATACACTGACAGGGCCTCAAAAAGGTCTCCTTCCTTCCAACTCAAAGGTGGAGAACCTGTGGCACTCCATCTACGCTGAACTACATCTCTCATTATTGCTGGCCATACATGGTCTATGGTGGCTAGGGCTGATGGGACTCAATGTCCAACAACACCTGAAGATTTGCAGGTTAGCCACTTCTATTTAAAGTGATACTTTTAACCTGCATAGCTCAATAGTCTTCAGCGACAGACTAAATTTACTGACTCACACAATCTGTCTGGTTTTTTGGTTGTTTTGTTTTGTTTTGTTTTGTTTTGTTTTTTTGTTTCTTTACCCTCACTCTAACCTCCAATAAAAGAGTGGGCTAAGTGTCAGGGCTATTCCCTCCCATAACCAAAAAATGGAGATAATGGGTTACAGTGCCATTCGCAATGTGTTTCTTAAACTAAAACCAGAAAACATCCACCCTATTTTTTCACATGAAATAAGACCCGAGTTGGAAGAAAAAATGCCAACTCTTGTTTGTGGATGGGGCACACTGATGTCCCATCACAGCTATTGTTTTATGTGAGAACTCTCACTTCTTCCCTGGGAGAAAATAGCATTCACTATGAACTCTGAAGCTCCCTCTCCAGACAATAATAAGTAAGTTCCCTAGGAATCTTCTCATCTTTGGCTCCTCAACATACCACAGGTTCCAGAAGTTCACAAAGTCATCCCCCCCCCCTTAATTTACCAGCAGATATACTTCTGCATACCTAGGGAATCCCCCGAATATGAAATCAGCATATTATTTTTGGGTGACCCTGTTTCACTTCCACAATGAATTCTTTTCATTGTGGAATAATGATGTTTTAAAAGAAGACAGATGAAAAGCCAGCAATTTTTCTTAAGAGGCTTCAGGGAGGATTGCAGGAAAGTCAGAGTGGCCTCATTTTTCACTGGCCTTGCACGTATGCTCAGAAATATATTTAAGTTCAATGGCACTTACAGAGTGAGAATACCTGGGACTGCAGCCTAGGTGTGCTCACTTAATGGGGAACATCTATTATGTAGGCATAAGCACCCACAAAATAGGATAGTTCTTTTGAAAATCGGAATGGAGAGGTCTATGTTTCTTAATTCCATCTCTCTGGGGTGTGTATGGATTTTCTACTTGTGCGCTTGCCCTGGTCACTCCAACTTTCCTTTTTTGTGTGATCACAGTTGGGGATCAAGAGCTGGGTGTACAAATGAAGCCCATTTCAGTGATAGCAGATGTATTCTGTTCTGGTCATATGGATGATCCTAGTCACCACAGACAATTCTAAAAATCAAGTTTCCTTAAGTTAACCGTTCACAAAGTCAACCCACCATCCCCATAAATCTAAATGGTAGAATTTTATATTCCGGTGGAACTTTTCCACAAAATCTTTCTGTACTCTACTTTGGCTCAAAAGTAGTCAGCATCACTAGTACCCAACTAAATGAAAAAAGGCCTCTCCCAAAGGTAGGTAAAGGTAAAGGGACCCCTGACTATTAGGTCCAGTCGTGACCGATTCTGGGGTTGCGGCGCTCATCTCGCTTTATTGGCCGAGGGAGCCGGCGTACAGCTTCCAGGTCATGTGGCCAGAATGACTAAGCCGCTTCTGGCGAACCAGAGGACACATGGAAATGCCGTTTACCTTCCTGACAGAGCGGTACCTATTTATCTACTTGCACTTTGACGTGCTTTCGAACTGCTAGGTGGGCAGGAGCAGGGACTGAGCAACGGGAGCTCACCCCATCGCGGGATTCGAACCGCGACCTTCTGATCGGCAAGTCCTAGGCTCTGTGGTTTAACCCACAGCGCCACCCACGTCACTAGTACCCAACTAAATGAAAAAAGGCCTCTCCCAAAAGGAAGGCCTTAAATCAGCCTACAAAATACAAGGAAGGAATTGAACCTTTTAAGGCAACGGCTTCCGTCAAATGAACTCCCTGGAGGAAGGATTTGGCTCAAACATAATAAGTAAATAAAAATAAGCCCTACCTAGTCAGCTTGAGTAGTCAATGTTCATTCATGTTCTTGATAGGCCATTAATACAACTGTTTCACTATGAGCATCACTAAATGTAGCTGTCAGCTTAGATAGAAGATGGCATGTACCTAAAAGGCTGTGTTAATTGCTTCTCAGCAAATATTCAACATAAATCAGTCCATGCTGTTTGGGTCATACAATATAAAAACAAAACTTAGTGGGTTGGATCTGCCCCATCTGATCTCTCACACTTATAACTCAAAGGGCATGTGTTCAAATTATCTAATGACACTGACACAAAGGTACCCAACAGTGAAAAAAAATCAAATTTATTCAACAACACAAAGGAACTATGTTCCTGAGTCTTATGGCATTATACAGGGTTCTCTTGTGAAACCGTATGTACTGAGGTGTACAATACAAAACCCAAAGTACTAAGCATGCAATCTCGTTTAGATTACACCAGAGAACTAAACCATTTACACTCATATCTAATGATATGAATAATTCATAGCACTTGTAAAAATTGTCTCTAATCTCATGTACCTTACTAGTATAATCTTCAATTAACCAGCTTCATTTATCAGGCAATTAAAGTGTATGTTCAGCAATAATAATCACGCTGCATTTCAAGTGCATATATTACTTTTTTTTTGTACAAGCCAAGCAATTTATTTTCTTTGACCAACAATCCCAATAGCACAACAAGAATACTTGTCTAATTTTGGAAGACTTCTCTTTAAGGGGAAGGTGGTGATGGGGAAACCTTTATGTGAGTTTCTCTGTACTGCAGTCAACAACAAACTAGGACAACATCAAATAGGGCGTTCTGTTTGCCAGGTGATCTACTGATGGACATGTATGGGTTTGTGCTACTGAAAATACCAAGGTACCATTGTCACTGAAATCTATTACGGACTATAAAATTAGGTAGAGAACACTGGGAACATGATGGACACAAGACTGAGAATAATTCAGCAAAGTGCTATCCTAAATAAATCTCTCACCATGGAAACAGCAAGGCTAGTGCAATCCTAAATGTCAAAGATTTGGTGGTAATCTTTTATAATGAGATTATACTGCAGGGGAGATTTGTCCAGGCTGTCAAATGCAGGATACTACGGTAACAGCAGTGGCTCAAGCATTGTTGCAGCTATGTATATTGGTGGTACTGTGGTACCATAAGCAGTGGAGATCCAAACAGATAGAAGGGAGACACACACAAATTTTAATGTAAGATTTCTGAACTAATACACTGCAAAGAAGTAATAGATGATAAAGGGAAATGATCTGCAGTCAATGACTCCATGGTGATGATCAGGCAGCAGATGAGAGACGTTGAAACAGCAGGATTTGGCAATGGACTGGATGCAACAAGAGAAGGAAAAGGTGTTTAAGGACCAAATATTATATTAAAAAGAGAGTTTGACACTGTGTGCTTCTTTTTAAACCGTAAACAGAAGCTGAGGAGGGGCATATCAAGATCAGAGAGATTTAACCCTTTCTTCTAGATTGACACCCCCTCCCAAATCGCTGTTTGACACAGAAGGGAAGCAGTCACTGTCACAAGTTACAGCTGCCCTCCCACGCAAACAGGAATGTCAGGGAAGGGAGAATTTTAGTTAGGACGGTGCTGTGAAAACAAAAGGCTTGCCCTTTCCCATGTTTCTGATTAGTCCTCCTGCCAGTTACGATTTTTTTCAAACCAACCAACCAACCAAACAACCAACCAAACAAACAAACAAACAGATACAGTATAAAACTATATGTTTAATGTAATGCAGTTTGGAAGTAGGGAAGAAGGACAATTTTGGTTCAGACTGCATTTTTATAAGGACTGGTCTAATTCACTTCCCAGAACAATATGCAAACTGAGACAAAGGTAGCTTTTGAAATTTGCACTCCTCCAAATTCTGTGATGCCATTTTCCAACTAAAAAGTTGTGTACAAAATGGCAAATGTCCATAAAAATGCAATATTGCAAGACATTTTAAAAAACCCAAAATGCATTATATTCATTGGATTCCCTATGGTTTAAAGTGTTTTTCCTGCATTGAAGGGGGTTGGACTAGATGATCCTTTGAGTAAAGATTCCAACTTTACAATTCTATGATTCTATGAAATGTATGGTATGGATGTGAGCATATATAACAACTAATGTACCGGTTATTTTGGCCTCCTAGCACTAATAATTGTTTGATGCAACTATTTCAAATGTGGTTCTGAGAATTTAGATAAAGAAATATTTTTCTGAGAATACAGATTAAGTAATTCCCCACCCCCTGTTACTACAGTTTTGTGACATTTTCCTAAAGAGATTGCACTGTAACAAATGTTTAAAGATTGACACAGTAATGCAATACACAGGTTAAGTTTATTTTTAAAGTGAAATAAAATCAGTACATGGGAATAAATGCACTCTTTCAATCAGCTAGGGCAGGGGTTGATAACTCTGCACCTGTGGATATCATGGTGCCAGTGGGGAATTCTAGGGGGTGCCCCTGGGCAGGTGCCCCAGACTTTGTTTTTTTTTTTTTTTTTAAATGATATTTATTAAGATTTTCAAAAATACAGAAAGTAAAGATTAAAGTACATTCAAAGCCTTATTTTCATACATCCACTTTCCGGGACTCCCCCCTTCCCCCACCCCTACCATATTCCCCTTTCATATTGTTGGCTCCACAAGCTCTCAGTTTAATTGAAACTTAATTTGTTTAGACCATTATTCGAATTTAAAATTTATACACTCCTCATCAATACCCTTAATAAAAGACAAAAGTTCTCTCCCCAGGGCCCACCCCATTTTCATTCCACAATTTCCCTTTTTTTAATGATAAGGACACCCCACACAATAGAAATATAAGAAATAAGAAATAAAAAGTATAATAGATGAAAAAGAGCCAATTCAGAAAAAAAAGTTGACAAGCCTTTGGATTTTAGTTCTCCCCCCCCTGTCCCCGGTTTAATTTCCCCCTGACCACCAAACCATGTTATCTGCCTGGAATTCTTAAAGTCTATAAATCACCTATTTCCCCCAACTCCTTGCTGGCTTTTTCTTTTTATAGTTATTTTTTAAGACATTTAACTTCAAATCTTTAATAAAACTCCCCCCATTGTTCTTTCCAAGTTGTAGTCCAATTTCCTCTTGTTCCGCTGCTGAAACGTTCTAATTCAGAAGTTTAGTAACTCTGCAGGGATTATTGTTATTCAGGAACAAAAACTTGCGTTCAGTCCCTTCCTTTCTTCAGTAGAAAATTCTATTGTCTCCTTTAGCTGAACACCCTGTAGACAAAATATTATTTCCGTTTTGCAGCTTTCCCAGAAGATAACCAGTCCTGTAAAATTCCAATGGTATTTTTCCACTTACGACCATCTTTGTAATGTCCCGAAACTCCTCTAGGGGGATTGTTGTAACTTTGTTTTCTCTAGTCCAAAAGTCCGATTGTTATCCATGTTTTCGCCATTTTGTATCCAAGTTTTAACGAGTTATAGCAAATTGTAACAAATTTAACCAGCAAAGTTCTCATAATAAAATCCTCTCTGCTTTCCGACTTTGACAGCTACTTTGACAGCTGTCAAAATCTCCGACTCTTTTCACCAGGCTCTCTCTTCAATCACCCCGGTTCCCAGGGGAGGGGGTTACGTTTCCCTTCTCCCTCAATTCTTCCTCCAGCACAGTTCTTGTAGTTCCCCATCGTGGAATTCTTAGTTTTTATCAGCAATACAAATCTTTTTGGACCTTGGTTTCCCCATCCTTGTTTTGGAAGGTTTACAGTAGGGAGGGGGACTGACTTCCTTTTTGGATCCCCCCCCCGCTCGTGTCCAATCCGAAAAAAAATTCTTTTTTTCTCCTTTTGAACCCGGTTTCCAAATTACTCACGGGTTGTTGTTAAGAAGTCCGAATTTTCAATGGAAGAAGTCAGCGCTCTCCGCCGGATGGCATGCGGCTTCGCTCGGCAGGGATAGCAGAGGACTCAAAGCACCACGCTTCTCCCCGGCACCCGATCCGTAGCCTTTAAAAAGGCTCCTTCACGAGTCGGGAGGGCGCTAGCGGTGCCAGCCGAGTCTCCATGTCCACGGCCTCCGTGGCCGTGGTTTTTAAGGGTCCCCGCATCGCCGGTGCGGTAGGACCCAGCCCCTGCCGAGCAGGCTCCCTCCGGAGCTCGGAGGGAGTCCGCCATTCGGCGATGGCGCCAACCCGGAAGTCGGTGCCCCAGACTTTGAGCTATAATTTTTTCAAAAAGAAAAGTCTGTAGCCATCCTAGAAAGAAAGTTATGTGGCAAAATGTGCAGGTACCTTCTAAGTGATTTATATGAAATGAGAGTGGTGTGGTTACTTTCTATATTTTGCTGGTAACTGAGGAATGCTACCTGTTTTTATTAGACAGGAACAGTGTGAGAGGGAGGGGGGAGGTAGAGGGAGAGAGATGTTGATAATTAGAACTAGCAGGGCATACAAGCATAGAGTTTTTGTGGGTGGTTGTCTCTCTAATTTTGTGTGATGCGACGCTTCTTATGGCAACCATTTTGTGTTATACCACTACCCATGACAGCCATTATATATTATGCCGCTCCTGCTCCAAGGAAGCAAGTTTCAAAATCTGCCCATTAGTCCAAAAAAGGCTTGATATCCCTGAGTTGAAGTATCTAGGTATTTGTACAGGAGGAAAAAAGTTAAAATCCGTAGTTTTATTTTTCAAAAGTGCATTTTCAAGAATTTCTTTTCTTTTTGTGATGATAGGAAATGTGGAATTTTGATGTTATACCATGACTTGCAGCCACTTTTTAAAATGACATTTTAGATTCTATGTGTCTCCCTCCCCACCTGAGCTAATTAAATTAAGATAAATGGACTATTTTTAAAAGCTATCTGAAAGGGAAAAATACTATCCTAAGAATGTTCAGTCCTCGTATCCACAATGAAATTCATTTACACATCTTTACTCAAACAACCCACCTAGTTCCACTTCCCATAATCCTCTTTGCTCATTGAACAAAGTCATCATAGGCATGCCAGAAAGAAAACAGGGATAAAGTTCTTTCTGTTTGATAGAAATGCCTATGCAGCTTTACGGGGAGGAGAAAAAGGAATAGTGGCCGTCAGCAAAACACAGATTTGGTATCTCAAACATAACCCAAATTACATCTGATTCACTGATCCTTTTCAATTCTTGCCCCTACCACATACTGACACAAAATCTTCCTGAGCACTGACATTTCTTTTGTCTTCATTTTAGCGGAAAAATGTAACAGAAAGGAGCAAGCATCTTAGGGGAAACAATAATGCTTGTATTTAGATGACTGCTTTTGTTTTCTAATGCAGACAAAGTATAGAGATTCAAGTCTCTCTTGTGCTCAGATTATTTAACAAACAGATGGCAAGTATAAGTCTGTATATACTCATGTGGAACTTTTTCTAAGCTTGTGAAATTGAAAGAAGAGGGGAATAATAAATGCAATTTCAGTACAAAGAAGCAGCAATACAAACAAACACACGTATCCAAACATATGATTCTGGACAATAAAAGCAGCTTTAAATATGAATGCCATATAGTTATTAATTTTAGTAAACTAAGAGTACCACTTAGAGGATGATCTCGCACGTGGAGTTTTTTGCCAATTCCTCTCTGCCCCTGATGCCTCCAGCACCACCTCTTACACTGTGCTGGGACTTGGGCGGGGATCCCTCTGGAGAAGTGAGAGGTGGTGCTAAGGGTTGCAGGAGGAGAAGGGGGTGCCAATCAGCAAGGATTGCCTTGTCTCTTTCACCAGTTTTGCTGGATTCAAAGTCTTTGGTGGGCAAAAGGAGCCTTTCAGTCATGGAAGGCAAAGCCTGGATTCTATAACAGAATTAAGAGTGTCAGAAGCCTGACATCTATAATAAAAAAAGTTTGGAACATTCCGAATAGAAGAGGAAGCAAAAATAAAAGTTCCACAGAAAAGTTTAAGACCAGAACATGTGGAGTTTGTTTTCTCCTTCATCTTCCAAATATTAGGGACATCAGCCAGACAAACTGACAAATTGATTCTGGAATTAATAAAACTTTAACCAATGACAGATAAAAAGTATCATTAGAGTGAGTGCCCTATGGCTTTTTTGGGACATATATATGGAGACGAGGAGAATAATAATAGTAATAGCAATGTAATAGTACTATTACTTCACTTGACCAGGACACTATACTTCTGTTGATGCAGCCTAAAATAGCACTCGCATCCATGACAAGGAACGGTTAGTGAGCACTCTTTGGTTGTTCAGTCAGCTGAACAACTGTTATAGGAATTCTAAGGTCTCAAATATAGAATAAATGTTGATAATTACACAAGGTAAACACACTTACATAAGTATATAAACCACATGTGTAAAATAGTATAGGATAGCAATCCAAAAGCCATCTTGGCTCTCCTAAAGACTCTTAATATTTCCTGTCTCCTTAATCCCCCTTTCCTGAGAACAGGTAGGCAGATATGAGTAAGGGGAAGTTCCTGAAGGGATTCCTCTCCTGTATCTATGAGCCTCCTTTGTATTAATTGTCATTGTTTGCCCAGATGCTCTGCATTGAGGGATGTCTGATGGGCATCCTGATTGTCTTATCAAATGCTAATGTTTTGTGTAAATTGTGTCTGGAACTATGTACACTTGCTAAATCCTCAGGAATATCACACCTTGGCCTGCCTGAGCCACAGTAACCCCACCTTATGTGTGATGTAATTTCTTACTGTTTGTAGAGGGGATGTCCTTCTCTGCGCCAAAATGCAAGCCCTTAAAAGAGATGTTTCTTCTCTTGCCTCCTTGCTAGGAGGGAAGGGAACTCTGTTGCAGCAGAAAAATAAAGATTTGCCTTGCTTTCACTGCATCCTGTCTCCATCAATTCATCTCTGACCGATCATGGACTTAGGAGACTCAGGGGAGGTCGGCAGCAAAAGCCAACCACCCCTATTTTTGTTTATCACCACCTAACAGTTACCTCATCCTGTCCACATTTTACCAGCTTCTCCACAAGAATATAATGGAGCAATTTGTAAAAAGCCTTACTGAAATCAAGATACACTATGTCCACAGCATTCCCCTGATCCATCAAGCTTGTAACTCTATCAATGAAATAAGGAGATTAGTCTGGCATGGCTTGTTGTTGAGAAACCCATGCTGGGCCTTAGTAATCCTTTCCTAAGTGCTCATAGACTGACTGTTTAATTATCTGTTCCAGGACCTTTCCTGGTATTGATGCCAAGCTTATCAGTTGGTAGTTGCCTGCGTCTTCTCCCCCACCTTTCGAAGACAGGGACAACATTTGCCCACCTCCAGTCTGCAGAGATCTCACCTGTTCTCCAAGGATTCTCAATAGACCTAGGCTCTGAGGTTACATCCACAAGCTCCTTTAGTACCCTTGGGTGCAGTTCATTGTGCCCTTACCATCTCTTTTCCTGATTTGGGCATGAAGGTTGGAAGAGCCTCATGAATGATGTGGGATGGGGGTAAGGAGGGCTGCTTGGGGAATCACTCTGCTGGAGGCGAGACTGATTGAGCTGTGCAAAGGCACCAGTGGGATAAAAGGCACCTTCGCAGAGTCAATTCTGCAGTCTCAGCCATGAACCAGCACCAGAGGTGGATTTAGGAAACTGGATGTGGAGCCCTGGGGGCACTGCAGGGGGTGCCACAACTATGATGTAGACTGGAAGATGAGAGGCGCCAAATTTTGATGTCGCCAAGGGCACTGGCCTCAATCTACTTCCGTTTATAACCACCCATATCCAAGTCAGCCAGGAGAGAGTGGGGATGGGCTCAGTTAGAAAGCTATTTTTGCATGCTCCCCTACATCTTATTAAAGAGAGAGAGAGAGACCTCAGTTTAGGCATGTTCTCTATCCTCCTACAGATAATCTTTTCAGCCGAAAGATTAAAACTCCAACAGCTATAAAGCAGAACACGTGTCAAATCAAATGTACAAAATTTATTCTATTTTTATTAGTGAGGCTTTTAATTTCATACGTGAATAGGTAAACTATGGCAACTGTAGTGTTCTGAGAGAACAGCATGAATAGCATAGATATATTTACAGCACTATACCAGAAGAGATATAAATAAAAAATAATAAAGTCTGAGGAATATTTTATCAGTTCATTGACTTGTATTATAAAAAGTGGCTGAAGTGTCAGCTTCATCGTATCTGGACAACCTTTAAGAAATTTTCATTATTTTTCAGATATCTGCCCTTGCAATCAAATATTGTCTAGTAAATTCATGCATGTGAATGCAGCAGACGTCACACTGAGAGACCCTTTCAAAAGTTCAGGCTTGGATATGCTAATATTTGGCACTTGAAAACAAGGGCAAAAGCACAACAAGTGCATGCAGCTCTTGAGTCTGTAGCTAGATTTAACAGTATTTTGAATTGGTGACAGCTACAGTGGAACCTCATGATACATACTATCCCCCTTGCAAACACTTCGGGTTATGAGCTCCACTGACCCGGAAGTAGATGCTCCCGGTTGCGAACTTTGCCCTGGGATGAGAGCCGAAGTCGCGCACCACCAGCGCGGGGCGCCATTAGCAAAAGTGCTATCTCATGTTAAGAACGGTCTCAGCTTAAGAACGGACCTCTGGAACGAATTAAGTTCATAACCGGAGGTACCACTGTACTTGCAATATTCCTGTGACAACAGAAAAAAATAAATAACAGATTGCCAGTGGAATGCACAATTTGCAGATCATTAAAAAATAAATAAACAGGGGACTTGTGTGCAAAAAGATAGTCACTGCACTAATTTTTAAATATTGTTCTCTACAGCTGTTTGAATAAATTTCATAGATTATTTGTTCTGTGGCAAAAGCAAAAATATTTTGACTGCAAGCCTCATTCCACTAAACAAAGACTGCAGATTACTAATGAAACCAACTATTCTGGGTGAACCCTTCTGCACATTCAGAAACTGGCAGCAAACAACTTAAACTGTAAACGTTGTCTTTACTTTTTTTTTTTTAAGCATTATACCTACTTGTGCTGATTCTCAATCCAATAGGAAAACAAAAATGGAAGGCACATACTAAATGCAATGCTTCCTACAAGACAGAGTAAGAAACATAAATGGGAGATTGTCGTCACAATTGCCTGTTCCAGTGATGGTGAACCTTTTGGAGTCCGAGTGCCCAAACTGCAACCCAAAACCCACTTATTTATCGCAAAGTGCAAACACGACAATTTAACCTGTATATCTCTTTTTTTTCTGTGTTTCACATTTCTTCTTTATGACTGCTGATGTAATAAATAAACCTTCATAAAAGTTACTGCATTACATTCTTCATTATCCATTGATATATCATTTTATGGTATAACTCATTGCTTTTTTTCTTAAAAAAAATGTTTAGGGATACAGTGGTACCTCAGGTTACAGGCGCTTCAGGTTACAGACTCCGCTAACCCAGAAATAGTACCTCGGGTTAAGAGCTTTGCTTCAGAATGAGAACAGAATCAGAAATCGTGCTCCGGCGGCACAGCAGCAGCAGGAGGCCCCATTAGCTAAAGTGGTACCTCAGGTTAAGAACAGTTTCAGGTTAAGAATGGACCTCCAGAACGAATTAAGTTCTTAACCCGAGGTACCACTGTACTCTCATTTTGACTCGAGAAAATCACCACCGGGGGAAACTAAAGGCAGTTCAAATCGGGAAAAATAAATACAGTGAATTTCTTCTCCCGTTAAATTCACAAAATGTTTAGGGGTATGTGTCCCCCTGTGTCCCCACAGAAAAAAAGCACTGGTATTACTCCAAAACAAAGTGATGTTATGATCCATCAAACCTTGGAAATACATTTTTTTCCAGAAGGTTCCACAATTTTGGCCACTAATGTACATTGGAGGGCTGTACTAAGATTGCGTGTGCACATACAAATAAATATAAATAAATAAATAAGTAAACCCAGCCAGATAGTCGGGTTATAAATTATTATATTATATGGTCGGGGTATAAATTATATATATATATAATTATTATTATTATTGTTGTTGTTTCTTTGGCATCCGTTTGATTGCAGCCTCCACGGAATGAATTTGTCTGTTGGCTTCCGCAGGAAAGCCCAGCGAACATGTAAACCCGGCAGCCCCTTCTTAGGTTGCCGTCATTATATGCTTACTGAACTGGGAGTTAAGCCCTGCTGAACTCAAGGCAGCTTACTCCCGAGCAGGAAAAACAGACTGGTGGGAGGCCCTGGCACATCAAAAGCCAATGCCTGCTCAGCCCCTCACTCGTTTGCCAGGCCTGGTGCCGCAGGCTTTGGACGGTGTGAGCCCTCCTCTTCCCCCAGCCCCGGCATGGAAGCTAAGGCCCTGCTGGGGCGATGGCACGTGTGCCCACAGAGAGGGCCCTGAGTGCCCTCTCTGGCACGCATCCCATAGGTTCACCACCACTGGCCTATTCTACTCAACTTGCTTGATGTTGGGTAGAAAAGTCACATTTTCTAGCTAGTGGGAGGGAGTAGCACCAAGGTAAACAGAGAAGTCCTTCAATTTACCCGCAGCACAATCACTGAACACTCTGATAACCCTGAACTAGACACAACTTCCCCCTCTTTAATTAGAGGCCTTTGAATGTTAACTTGACAGAGTTTTGTACGTGTCACATTAAGATAGTATGCTTTTGAAAGAAACAACAATCTCACCGACATATCAGTCAATCCTTCTCTTCAAACCAGGCCTGAACCGAAAGAAATATTTTGCTTGCACAAAACTGGTGAAATGTTTGCTGTTTACTTCTTTGAACAGATGATCCCTCCTACGCACCCCATCCCTGCTGCAATGGCATATCACACATTGCTTTTTAATCTTTCCTCAATTCCAAAATCAGATTTATTTCAATTATTTTTAGCTTGCCTTTGGATAAAAGTTCTTTCAAGACAGCTTACAGGAAATATCAAATTACTTTACGATGTGTGTCCGCACACTCACATGCAATAAGCAATATCAACATATAAATGTGATCAGGATCCTTCCCCCAGGACAGCTGTTGGAAGACAACTGTGGTAGCCAAGAGAAAGTCCAGCTGGACCAGGCCCTGAGATGGTGTACGCCTTCATCTCTCGGAAAAGGTCTAATTCATGTTGTTTGGGGAGGGGGGAATAAAACAAAGGTTGAAATCCTATACAGTGGAACCTCAGGTTGTGGACGTAATCTGTGACGGAGGTACGTCCACAACCCACAGTGTTCGCATCCTGAAGCGCCATGTCTGTGCAGGTGCTGGCGCGATTATGTGCTTCTGCACATGTACGAGCAGCGAAACCTGGAAGCAACCAATTCCGGTACTTCCGTGTTTCCTGGGGTCTGCAACCCAAAAACACGTAACCTGAAGCATCCGTAATATGAGGTATGACTGTACAGTACATGCTTACCTGGAAATGTCCCATTAAACTCAGTGGGAATTACTTCAGTGTAAACATGTACTGTGTAGCTTCTGTGGACTCATGGAAATACTTCCACCATTCTTTCTATCGTGGGGCAAAACTAATGTCCACTCAGAAATTTAGGGATTGGCAGCCTGGAAGAGGCCATTCTCTGCAGCAACCCCACAGTTGTGAAATTCCTTTTCCACAAGAAGTGGATCTGGCGCTATCATTGCATAGCTTTCATTATATGCTGAAGACACACCTCCTTTGAATATCTGAAATTATTATTCTTAGGAATCATCCAACTGTTTTGATATAAATGATGTCAACTGATTTTAATATTGTGTTTTTATATTGTTGTAATCTGTCCTAGGACATTATGGTATAGGGTGAGCAAGGAATCCTAATCATCATCATTCAATTTGAAAGAAGCAAGCTTTTTCAGTTGAGATTATATTTCCATAAGAAAGACTGAAAGAATCTACATTGGAAAAATAATGTTTAGAAGCATGGTCTTTTGAGTTTGTTCTACTTCTGCTAGACATATTTTAGGTGTCTTGTCAGAATATAAAAAGAGGAAAACCTAAATTAAAACAAAAAGATGTTCTGGCAATCAAAGTATTGGATAGAACTACCTTCTTGTTGAAATACACATGAGTACAAAAGCTACACAGCACAAATACATATGATAATGCAAAAGGGAAGGAAGATGTCTGGAGTTGAAGTACAAATAAATGAAAAAAGATGCAAATGTTATAGCATTCAGCTAAGGAGCCTCTCATGTTACAATGTCAGCACAAATTTAGACATATTTTAAAACACAGTGCCAAAACAGTGCTGTGCAAATTTATGCAATGTGTTCCAGGTAGCACCCTACTTAGGAAACAGGCTTCTGTAGTCCTTACTGAATCACTTTAATTCAACCATCAAATTTTAGTATAGCACTGAAGAAGGAGAAAAAAGGAAATGAGCAGACAGTTTGATATATAGGTATATTTGTTTCCTGTGATAAATCAAGCAAGTTTTTTGCCCGGGACTTTCCAGTAGTCCTAGCTAAATGAAAAATACAAAATACTGCACTTGATATTCAACCTGTGCTAGATTGAGATAACGGGGGGAAATGGCAAGAGGCTTGATTGATTATAGTAGAATGAAAATTCTACTTTTAGAAAAGCCTTAAGGGCAAGAGTAGAATATTACCTTTGAGGAATCCATTGCAGAGAGAACAAATTACATGAATTTGGAGATCACTGAATATAATACATGCACTACAGTGAGGGCCTCCAATATGATGTGACTCATAAATAGATTTCATTAATGCATTCAGAAAAAATCCAGAGTTAACTTTACAACGACTAACTGCCAAATGTCCTCAGTCACAAGTCATGACATATGCTTCACACCTTACAACGTCAAATAACGTTTCTCAGCAAAATCTCTTATTTTAGAGATATGGAAAGAACCAGAAACACGTTTGTTTCCGACATTACATTATGATACACAGCTTATAATAGTCTTCTCCAAAACCAGTAAGCTCCCAGAAAGATGGGAAGTGGCATATCCTTCTTGCAACCTAAATTCAGCCCAGTTAATAATTCCTCCTCAAGCTCCCAAAAGGATGTTTGTTTTCCTTCTTCTTGCTTCCCTCTATTAGGATCCCGTGTGCCAATTTTAAGGATCTGTTCCAGCCTTTTTCTTCTGCCTCACTGGGACCTGCTCACCTTCATCTCTCTCTGCCTCCCCCTCCCTTGTTTTTTATTCTCTCCTGGATTCCAATTGTTGCTCACATGTGGAAGAGGCCTCCACACCATCACCAGCTTTTACCATGGCACCACTGGCTGGAGGACACAGAGAAAAAGTCCTTCTCTCTCCTCCACTGGCCAAAGCAGGTGCTGCCTCTTGCAGCCAGAAGACTCCTTGGAGCTCCCGGTCCCCTCCCCGACAACAGGTCATTCGGAAGGGGAGTGTAAATTATGGGCAATTTAAGGTAATTTTGACTATACACAAACTATGTCTTACCCACTGTCTTTAGAACCTATTCCCTGTGCAAGATGTGTTCCACTGTCTCTCGAGACAGACGGATGCTAACAATATCACAGTTCTAATACTGTCAGAGAGAAAGGGGAACAATGAAGCACTTGGCTTTCTGTGCAGCACAGTGGTGAATTCATCCAATACACAGCTCTTTTCCTCACTGTCCCCAACTCAGTTACCCTCTCAGCACACTAACATACTGAGTACAGAGTTTGGACATCATTCTCCTAACAAAAACCCTCTGGACCAAACTAAGTGTTTATTGAATTTTGCTGCATAGTGTGCAGCAATGTTTCTTGTTTTCCCTTTAATAATTATAAGGAGCAATGCCTTCCCAGTAAGAAGTAGGTTCCCATGTGCATGCAATTATTTAAAGAAGAACAATATACCGTATTGATGAGGTTTCCCCCCCCCCCCAGTTTTTTAAATTAAAAAATGTGGGTCGTCTTATAGGAATTAAAGATATAAATAAATACGGTACTTGCCGCCATACATGCTCTGGCAGTTGCAGCTCCTCGCAGGGGCAAGCCACGGGGCCTCCGCAGTCTGCTTGCCTCCTCCCACTCAGCCCACCCTACAGCTGGGAGGGAGGCTGAAGGTGGTCCGTTTGTGCCACGCGGAGTCCGGGTAGTGGCTCCGCACGATCGGCGGCACCGCTCCAGTTGGCTGCGGCAATCGAAGAAATGTAAGCCCTCCGCGCCTTTCCCTCAGGGCCTCCTACTTGCCTCCTCCCACTGAGCCCGCCCTATGGCTGATGGGTGGTCTGTTTGTGCCACACAGAGTCTGCAGCCGGTTATGAATGAGCATCACTGCTACTCCACTTGGCCGCATCAATAGAAGTAATATCAAAACTGAGAACATGGCTCTTGACCATTTTGCTGCAACAGAACCATGCAAACATTTACAAACTATAATTGTTTACAGTAGGAGTTGGGAACCTTTGGCTCTCCAGATGTTGCTGAAGTATGACTTCTGTCAACCCTAGCAAGCATGGCCAATGGCCAGAGATGGTGAGAGTTGTGATTCAGCATAGAATTGTAGAGTTGGAAGGGACCTTGAGGGTCTTCTGGTCCAACCCCCTGCAATGAAGGAAATGTTTGCCCAACCTGAGCTAGAACTCGCAACCTTGAGATTAAGAGTCTCATGCTCTATGAACCTAGAGGACTTTAGTTTGTATACACAAAAGAAATAATTGCCTTGCACATCTAACTGCAGTACCTACTGATATAAACCTTTCTCTTTGGGGGCAATTATTACCATCTTGTATCCAGCAGTCTAAATGTAACATCTGGGAAAACTAGACTCAGGAAGGAGTTTCATATTGTATCTTATAACTTTTGAAATTATTCATGTTAGAATTTTCTTATCCAATGCATGAAGTGTTGTCCAATTTCTAACAAGATGCATTTTATATGCATACAGAACACTTTCTGGAAGACAGAATAAACTCAGTCACTGAAACAATATACAGAATTGCAGCTTAGAACAAAACTGCAAAGCATGAAATGACAACCTGCTATCAGCCGCTGAGAGCCTGAAATTCAGCACTGGCAGCTAAAACAACTGAACTCTTCCACCACCATTTCAGCAAATTGATGATACCATCTGCATGGCAGTTAGAATACAAGCCATGCCAATCTACTTACTAAAAGCCAAGCCTATGTTTAAACTTATGAGATGCTGTTTCACTTTATTCCATTCTTTTAAAGAGATACCGCATTCGGATTCTGAGTTTTTAAAGTCACACCTGGTGGATAATGAATATACGAAAATGAACATTGATTTTACAGTTGGAAAATTAGGCTGCACTCATAATATTCCTTTTCTTCCCAGTGTCTTTTCCCTTGGGTATTGTGGGGGTTTTTTGGATTATAAGTCTGGATTGTCTTCTTTTTAATTGATTGTATGTAAGCTGCTACGGGAGCCTTTTTTTTGCTGAAGAGCTGGGTACAAATGCTCTAAATAAATAAGATAATAATGGTTTGCCAGTGTGAGGACAATTCAAAATAACACAAACTATTTAAAGGCAAAGAAAATGCATACAGATCACTTGAGATATATTACCAAGGTATTTCTGCTTTTTATTTTCCTTTTTCCTTCATTTCCTCATTTTTAACTTAGCTGGCTAGCCAATAACAATGTCAGATCTATCAATGGAGACATTTAAATCTGCTTAGTTTCCTTGCAAGATCAATGTGTAACTGTTAACCTCATTAATGGGATATTAATAGAATGGTAATGCCCATCAACTTTATTGGGGTGACCGAAGGGACCTCGGCCCCCAGGAATTGGCTCCTATGCTGGGAGGAAGAGGGGCGAGGCAGTGGCGAAGTTGTGTGGTGCAAACCTGCTATAAGAAGCCACACAACCTCACCCCTTCAGCCACCCCAATGACGTTGATGGGCATTACCATTCAAATGGTATGTGTGCACCACATCTTGTGATTGATTATGCAGGCTGGGGCTTACCCCCCCCCCCAAAAAAAATCTTATTCAAGTTGGCACCCTTGCCTCCCAATATATAGCACTGACTCAACTGGAAGGAGGTCAGGGGAGTGGTGCAACCCACCATGCGGTCCACTAGTACCACTGAAATAGCTAGATTCTCCTCTCTCCTCCTAGTGCTCAGGGCATTGGCAATACACCAATCTCAGCCCTTCCCATCCCAGTATGCAGCAGCGTAAGGTGTAGAATGAACCTGCATACATGTAAATATAATGTGTGCTATTCAACTCAATGTTATTAGTACAGACCTATTGAAATAATGAATATGACCAAGTTATGTCCATAAATTTCAATTGGTTTAATCTGAATAAAACTTAGTTGAATACTACTCTGTGGGGAGGAGGGCAAGCTGAGGAGGGAGGGGGGCTATTCTTCCTGCTTTCTAATGCAGCTTTGATGCTTGCTATGAGCCAGACTAAGGGACGTGGGTGGCGCTGTGGGTTAAACCACAGAGCCTAGGACTTGCCAATCAGAAGGTCGGTGGTTCGAATCCCCGCGACGGGGTGAGCTCCCGTTGCTTGGTCCCTGCTCTTGCCCACCTAGCAGTTCGAAAGCATGTCAAAGTGCAAGTAGATAAATAGATACCACTCCGGCGGGAAGGTAAACGGCGTTTCCGTGCACTGCTCTGGTTCACCAGAAGCGGCTTAGTCATGCTGGCCACATGACCCGGAAGCTGTACGCCGGCTCCCTCGGCCAATAAAGCGAGATGAGTGCTGCAACCCCAGAGTCGGTCACGACTGGACCTAATAGTCAGGGTTACCTTTACCTTTACCTTTATGAGCCAGACTCACACCTTGTGTGAAGAACTTATTGAAACACCACATGCAACATGCAATAACAGCCTTCATCCAATATCAGCACATAAATGCTAAGTATTTTATATCTACTTATATTCCGTTAAATGAAAGAGGATTTAATTATTCATACATTCACACGTAAACCCAGCAGGAAATGTCTTACGGTGGTGCAAGGCAATACCTGCATACAACAATTCATCACACAGTTGTCATAAACATATGCCATATGGGCAACAAAACAAGACAACATGGAAAATACAAGTAATCTGCAGCCTGAAAAAAAGCATATGCATCAACTGAGTGTGGGACTGAAAAAGCAAAGGGCAGCAGCAGAAATAAAACGTAATTTATCTAAAGTACATAGCTGATCTAAAATTAGCTGTGTTTGAAGACTGGCTATTGGAAATAAAATGGTTGGTTTGCCAACAGTGGATGTTTTTTCCCCTTAGAAAGCACGGTGACTTGGCTGTCTAATATATATGCATAGGTGTTTTGATAAGCCAACACTTAGTCATTTCTTTAACAAGAATTTGCTTTTCCAAGGAAAGTAGAAAAAAAATTTTTTTGAACATGCAACCATCATGCACTTTACAAGAGGGGTGGGGAAGCTTTTTTGCTCCACTGGCCAGATCCTTATGAGGATCTGCCTCATGGGCCAAATGTGACAGGTGGCCCTATTCCTTTAAGAAGCATGCTGCTTCCTGCAAGGTGCTCAGAAGACCCAACTTCAGGACTCCATATTCCAGCAAAACTATGCACATTTGGGTATGCAAAAGAGTTCTCAGCAGCAAGCTCTCTCACACACATGCACACCCCCAATAAGTTGATCTCCCTTCGCACCACTAAACTCTCTCCCCCACCTCTCTTTCTCACCACTGCTCTCTGAAACATGTGCAGCCAAAGCAAGCATCCCAATTTTCCCCCAAGCAAGGGGGAGGAGGTCAGGGAGAAGACTAAAGTTTTCGCTTCCCCTCGCCTCATACTTGGGAGCGGCTGACTGCTTTGGCTGCGTACCTGTGCTCCCAAGAGGGAACAGGCATTGGCAGCTAAACTGAGCCCTTTGCAAACTGCTCCACGTCAGGTAGTTAAGTGTTTTTATTTATTTCCTTGATTTGGGGAGGCAGCTGCCCTCTGCCCCTCTGGCTATGCCCATGGGCTAACAGGGCTGTTTCAGGGAGATGTGCTGGGAGGGAAATGCAGTTTACATTGACTGGAATCCACTTCTCCCTCCTTGAGCAAGGTTTGTTTCTGCTACCCATCAGCTGATATACAGGGGGGCACTGTGCCTTGCTCCAGTGAAGAAAACATCAAGAGCCCTCCCCAAACCCCTGAGCACTTCTGGAACAACTAGGCGCCCCTGGGGTGTTGCATCTCCCAAGGATGCAATTCTCATAAACCTCCACAATTACTCTATTTGGCCATTATTATTCATGCCTCATACAGCTATTTAACAAGACACCCACTTGAAGGCAGAAGCAACCATTCCATTCTTGAGCAAACACAATCCATACGGTCTACTCCAGCAATGTAACATTATTGTTTAGGTAGCTGGAAAAGGGAATGGAGCTCTCCCCAACATTTGCACAACTGTCTAAGCCAGTAGTTCCCAATTACCTACGCACTCCGTTTTTCAAAAGCCAAGCCATGGATCCCCTAGTTCTGAATAATTTGATATTTCTATGGTGGTTTTTGTTATGTGAATGGTGCCACAGACCCATTGCATGGGTTTCATGGAACCCCTGGGTTCACCAATAGGGAACTACTGCTCTAAGTCAAAATTTGGCTTAGTGTGAATGTACAAGCTTCTGGAGAGGAGCTCGCAGTGGCTTTGCTCTTCTCTGGTTCTCTTCTGCTGCACCATGAAGAGATACAGCAAGGTTTATCATCTGAACCCAGGCTCATGGTTACGCTCTCTGCAGACTAGCCACAAATGGTGACCAAAAACATACCTTGGTAACCGCTCCATGGAGAGTGAGCCGAAGTTTGGACAACATGTGAAGTCAAGCCTTGGCTAGAATGACTGGCGGAAGCCCAAGGTGGCTGTAAGCTCCTCTCCAGGAGACCCCATGTTTGCACTGAGCCAAGGTTTGACTTAGTGCAAAGTGTGAAGAATAATAATAATAATAATAATAATAATAATAATACTTTAGTTATATGCTCTACATCTGACTGGGTTGCCCTAGCCACTCTGGGTGGCTTCCAAAAAATTAAACACATTAGGCACAGTAACTCTCCTGGAAGCAGCTGTTTGCACAAGTTGCAAATATTCCACACTATTTCTGAAAAGGTATAGTAACAATAATATTGTATTGCAACAAATTCAAGGCATTCTGTTTGTGTGTTTTGATAAAAGCTGTAAACAGTAGTTGTATATTGAGTTTAATATTTGCTATTGCTGTCTCTGCCACTTCCCAATTTCATGAAAATGGGACACTTAGTGTCCAGAGAAGGTTTTTTTTTACTACTTAGCATAGACAATTACAGTCATTACACTAGATTACAGAAAAATATTTTATTTAAAGTACCTGATTTCTTGATTTAATACGGGGGGGGGGGGGATACTCAAAATGTATTTATCAGTGACAATGCAAAGTACTGGGAACAGCAAACAATGTGGGAAATACAAATGACTCAAAAGCAATCCAACCTGCTGCAGGGCTGAGCTGAGGCAGGTAACTACCTAGGGTAGCAAAACATCTGGAGCAGCAAGCTGTTTAATGCTTGCTTTTTGCCTTTTAACTAAGAGCAAATCATTCATCTCAGGATGCTAAGGGTGGTAACATTTCTAGGTGTATTCCTCTTTGGAGTATCTAGACAAACTGGAAGAGGAGAATTTTGGATTGCCTACTTCGTGTATCTCCATTCAAACAGTTTTATTTTTCATTTACCACAGATACAATATTAAGACATATAATGGGAAGTACTGGGAAACTCCCTCACTTCTACCTGATTTTTTATGCATTCACATATTTTATTCCTCCAAAGGAACAGCAGCATTTGAGCCTATCCATATGAAACAATGTTAGTTTTAAGAACACACACACCCTGAATATTTATAAGGCAACTTCAAAGTAAGTTTGAAAAATACGAAGAGTAATGTTTTGAAATTGGAATGCCCTTAAGTGGAACTACATTAAATACCTATTCCAAAGTAACAACACTAAAGACTGATTTTGTCATTATTATCAAGTTATTATTGTAAATGCAATTCATGTTTGAATCACAGTTATTCTCCAAGTGAAACATCACAGTGCAGCTGACTGACTCCAGCTATAAAGGCTGCTCAAGATGCCTAGAAGCCATCAGGGTGGGCTTTAGTTTAGCGGTTGCTGGGGAAAACATTTAGTTTTTAAGATAATGCATTATTTTTCCTGCTATTTGTATTGTGTTCTCGTAGGATATGCCTTATTATGAATTAGTTAATTGTTTGATCTTATTGTATATTTATTAAGATAAGATATTTTGATTAGCCTATTAACATCTGTATGACTATTGAGATTTGCTATGCCTTGTAATTGGTGCCTTATACTTGAATGTTATGTTTTATTATGCACATTTTTCTAATGCTGTGAGCTGCTTTGAGCATGGTTTACCATGGAAAAGTGGCCTACAAATAAGCAATGGTGATTATGATGATGCTAAGGCAAACATTTCGGTACTTGCCTGTAGAGTTTATTTCATCTTTGCGTCTCACAAATAACTGCAGCTATTCTTATGAAATTAACACATATAAAGAGGCAAAACACAAATCACTGTTATCTTTGAAGGCTGAAAAGGTGTCTAATAAATGTGTTCATTTAAAAGGGAAGGAGGAAAAATACCGAAGCTTTCAAAATGAAAATGTTGCCTTAATCTCAAACAGAAACAGTACATCAAAAGTCATAAACTGTTAAAGCCTATTACACTCATGCAACAACATCTCTGTGAAGAAGACTAAATTGTGTCTGTGTCAACGAAGGAAAATGAAAACTAATGATAGTCTCAAGGTCTTCATAACTGCAGGGACTTGATGCATAACACATTTGGTAAGCCACCAGAAACAGAGGACACACATGAAACAAGTGATTTATTGTGCAATTGAACAGCTAATGTAGGGCAGCCACATTATTAGTGTGAAATTATGCAAAGGCTGATGGAAATGCTTGTTCTAAACAGAATCAACTAACTGTAGCCTGTTAGTACATGCAATAGAAGCAGACTGCAATACACTAAAAGCAAACTTTTCTCCTGAACCCGTCAAAAAGTTATAAATCTCAAGAACTATGTGTTTGCTAGATCAGACTACTTGACCCAAATATGTGTTGTTTTATTTCCCCTCAGTCTCTTCTTGACTGCGAAAAAAATGGATCTATTAAAAGACTTATTTGCATCAGGTTTTTATAGATGTAGCTATAGGAAATAAATGCTTTAGCAGACAAATTCTTGATCCACAGCACTATGTGCATTCTAGCACACACACAGGATCCTGGTACCCATTTTCCTTACCCTGGGGTAAGGGAAGAGCAGCAAATGGGAAGTCCATGTAGAGCTCCTACACCTGGGATGGAGCTGCTATATTGTGATGAATCTATCTGCCACAGGGATTCTCAAATAAGCATGCAGATGTTGGACAAGCTTTAATTGTGTATTGCTGGACCAATGTAAATCAATGAGGTTAGTACAAGTGTATTGGTGTGGTGGAAGCATATGATGGAACTACTATGTGCTGGAACTATTTGTAGAAGGCATGAAAATATCTCCCCTAAACATCTTTTTAGAAATCCTCTTGCTCATATTAAGTCTGAGCACACAACACGGTTCCTGAAATGTCATTTACCAGAGTTTCCGTTATCAGTATCACTCCCATAGTTGCTGTTAGCTGTCTAGAGTCTAACTGGCAGAAGCCTTAGGAGCCCTTACAAAAGGGGGAGCAGGGATGAAGTCAACCCTTATAAAATGCAAAAAGTAGTCAGAGATATGCATGGTCATGCTCACACCCACAAATATGATGGATTATCTTATCCAGTGTTGAGAGCCCTAAAGCTTCATTAGCACATTCTAATAAAAAAAGCTTTTCAAAGGCACACATTCCTTTCATCCACATGCAAAACTGAAAGTCAGCAGGAGCCCTGATACTTCAAGAAAGAAGAATGACATTTTCACATAGTGATGATCAGTACCATGGCACAGCTACATTAAATGAGCGTAAACAGATTTCAGAGTAATATTTCACTATGCAGCAACACATTGTTAGTACATGTGAAACACCATATTTTTCAGACTGGGGGCATTGGCAATGCTGACCACAGAATTTCAGTATATTGCTTCTATCTGAATGTTTCGACATCAGTTGGTTGTAGTCATAGTTATCAAATGAGATGCCCTGTACTGTCTGTGAACCGCCTTCAGATATAGGGCGGTATACAAATTTAATGAATAAAATAAAATACTCCTAAGACACAGATATGCTAGTGGTTGGGACCCACAACTGCACGCCATTTTCACCTAAGGTGGGTAGCAGAAATGGCAGTGCCACTATTCCTTTTTTTAACTAAGAAAGAAAGCAAGTGACAATCTAAGTTGTCAGAAGTAAAGAAAGAAGGGTTCTGAACTTTTCAGAAGTATGTATTGGGAGGACTTTTAGCAGATGCAGATTTTCTCACCTCTGCACAACAAGCTGCATTTACCAAAATTCCCTCATCTGTGCAATTGTTAAAAGGAACACGAACCCCATTTTCTCATTACGTCTGGCCACCCTAGCGAGAACAAGAAGATGACCATACAGTGGTACCTTGGTTTACGAACTTAATCCGTTCCTGAAGTCCGTTCTTAAACCAAGGCGTGCTTTCTCATAGCAGTGGAGGACTCAATTTACAAATGGAACACACTCAACAGGAAGTGGAATATGTTCTGCTTCCAAGGCAAAGTTTACAAACCAAAACACCTACTTCCGGGTTTGCAGCGTTCTTAATCCAAGTTGTTCATAAACTAAGCTGTTCTTAAAGCAAGGTACCACTGTATATGATTGGTCAGAATCACGCCCCATGGTTATATTTATAGTTAAGGGAAGTTCCAGTGTTTAAGAAAGTAGGAATGTACTGCTGATTACATTTAGAGAGGGTTTTTATCTGCACTGACGTCAACTTATTTGCTTTTATGGTCATCTGCTCTTTCCCACACTTTATATCTGCTGCATTTCTTGTTCCTACAATGTCCCATGCCAAGGATACATCAGAGGAAGTGAGCTGATCTTAAGATGTCAATGTAAGTTTATATTAGCACACCCTTATTCCCTCATTGTCAAAACAACAATTGCAAAACAGAGCAGCTTTGACATTAGCCACTTGCAGGTTAGTCACAGTATATTTTGACCACTATTTCCCCAGACCAACATTTCCATAAGGACAGAAGAAGCGCTTTGCTGGATCAGGCCTGTGGCCCATTTGGGCCAGCATCCTGTTCGCACAGTGGCCAGCCAGAGGCCTACATGAAGCCTACAAGCAAGACTTGAACACAAGAACACCTAGAGTTTCCAACAAATAGTATGTAGAGGTATGCTGCCTCCAACCACAACCAAATCATTTGGATGAGCCAGTGTGTAAACTTTTTTGTGCATTTTTAAAAACATTATATGCAAGGCAGGAAAAAAACACAGAAGGAAGATTAAAAAACAGGCAAAGGAGGACAATAGAATGCTATCAACTTCACCTACAGCTGACAAACATTAAAGCAGTGTCTAGAAGAGCAAAAAACAAATGTTTGGTTTTATTCTAAATTAAAAGAGTGTAACTTGACCCTTCTTCAGTTGGGGATATTTTTATTTTTTTGAGTAATATAGGATGGAGGAAATATCTCAGAAATCTTAAAAGATCTAGCATCAAATTTACAAGCACCTAGCCACACATGAGCACTTATACATCCTAAGAGTCTAACTGAGTTTAATGCACATTCCACTAGGTCAAATCCTACAAGGTTTGGTTCCTACGTATGTGAAAGATGATCTCTCTTCTTCCCATTCCTTATCACAATCTTATGAGGAAACATTTTCTTATCCATTTGCACCGCTCTTGCTATCATGGAATTCCTTCCCCTTGAAGACTTGACAGATCCTAAGTGCTTTAAGGACTTTTATCTGCTTTCATTGCAGGCGTGTATGATTCAAGTTACTCAGAGGGCCAGAGTAACTTTTAAGAACTGAAATGGTTTTAACTTAATGGTTTATTTATAACTCATGATCTGCTAACCTTGTTTTCTCAGTATTCCATAGAGCAAAGGTGAGCAGACTTTGAGATGGCAGAACCAACATAGTTTTTACTTCAACAGTAGGATCTTGAACAGTAAGATCCATCAACGGGAGTCAGGTGCAAAATAGAGGTTTGTGTGGGGTCAGTTTTTGTTGCCACAATCGTCACAACAATTAGGAGCAAAAAAAAAAAAAGTTCTACCAGAAGCTCTCAATCTACCTTCTGTCCACCCTTGCCATGATGCACATTCTCCTCGGTCTCTGCCACTTACAAGTTTCCTGAAGTTGAACACCACTCTCCATAAAGCCTCTTTCCCTTCCCATCCACAGCATACCTTATTTCCGTATTTAATACTATGTGCCTTTAGAAAGAATGTTTTTCTGTCCTGTCACTGGCTTGCATCCCCATCTCTCAAATGCCTCCCCCCCCCCCCCTGTGTAGCTCCTTTCTTCTCAGTAGAGGTCCATAAACTTCTCTTTTTTCTCTGATTAGCTTTGACACTCTCCTCTCCTTGCACAACTGGAAGTCTCTCTACATCCCATTTGCAAACCTTCCATTCTTCTCTGCTTCCCACCCCTACAGATCTCTTCATTTATTCCTCTCATGTTTAGTTCCTCTCCCTTTTAAAAACTCAAGGTGGCTAACAACCCACCCCCCAAAATTACAAACACTGTATTTCTAAAAAACAAAACAAAAAGCAATTAGAGATTTCATTAGGTTGCCTTTTCTGTTTTAAAGTACTTTTACAGCACAATCTTATACATCTTGACTCAAAAGCAGGTCCCTCTGAGACCCCTTTGAGTTTAATGGGGCTCATTTCCTGATGAGTACACTCCAAGGGAGGAGCTGCCCATCTAGATAAATAAAGTCACAATCCTATCCAGATTTACTCTGGAGTAAGTCCCATTGAACTCAGTAGGGCTTACTTCTAAGGCAACATACACAGGATTGCACTGAAAGAAAACTGTGTGGTTCTGAAAGTGAAGTATGCATTTAATAAAAACAGTTTAGAGTTGTTTTTATAAAATTCAAATATCCAATATTTTCCAAGAAAATTTGAAAGGGAGCAATAAGCAGCACTATAAACAAAACTGACTAGAAGAAGAAGAGATGGTAATAATTAAACTAGGAATAAAAACCTTCTTTTTCTTGTATCATCCTTGAATACAAGCCAGATAGATGAAAAAAGTCAGCAAAGCCCTATAAATTGCCTACATTAAAAAAAATCTGGACAAATGTTGATTACTGGTTGCCTGTATAAGGAGACATCAACAATCTGAAGGAAAAGCCATGAGAGATTGAAATTAGAAAGCCTTTTAGATGCTGTTGTCTAGGAGACACCAGAATCTACTGTATTGGTGACAAAAGAAAGGAAGGGCCGAGTGCAATTGCTAAGGCTTTCAGCCTACTCTCTTTCATGTTCAGTTTGTTGAGAAGGGGGATGGTTCTGTGACAAATGCTGCTAAGATGAATAGCTGATTAAAGCAGAATTTAGCATTCATTTTACAAGTTAGCTGAAGAGGATTCATGGCACCATCACATCTTGGAAAAACATAATAGGCACGGATCTATGAACAGAAAGCAAAGCTGGAGAGTTGGATTTCACATACGCATGTTTAGACAGAGAAATAAAATGACTCAAAATGAAATGCCATCAGCATTAATCAGGCAGATTATCAGAAGAGGAATCATATAAAACATTTCCCCAGAACGTTTGCATTGATAGCTATAGAAGTGTTTGTAGAAACTAAAGTAAGAGCAACAAACCATTGTTGGTTTTTACAGGAAACTTATTTTTTTGAAAACATAAAAGGTGGCTCAGAGACCCAAGACAACTCCGTGGGAAAGGTCATAATTACACCTTGCATCCGACAAAGTGGGCTTAAGCCCATAAAAGACTTATGGTTGGTTTTACTGCAACTTTTACCCCCTCTGGAAACCTTGAAGGCTTTCACCATAAGCCAGCGAACTGTTACCTCTTTAAAACCACAGGAAAATTTAAATAAAAGTAATTTTTAAAAAATTAAACAACTATGCTTGAAGTCTGAGTGGGATGGCTTCTGCAGTTAGAACTACGGAGCTAAGGCTACATTCCATAATGGGTAACTCCTTCGCCAATCTACTCAGTGAATGAGTATATTGTACCTTCAAATGTATTAACTTGATTGTGTGAGGGGGAGTGCTATACAAACAATTATTGTGCATACTTCTAACTGCCAGGAAATACTAAGGCAATAAACCAGCATTCAATTTGACTCAATTGCCTGGGCGTTCATAGCTTCTGAGAGGCTTAACATGAGCACCTAAATGCAGAGAACCTTGACTCGGTCACTTCTTTTATTATTATTAAAAAGCAAAATCATTTGAAAATGGAGTATGTCTGTAAAGATTGTGAAAATAAATTTTGGATCACAGAGGCCAACTATCACTACTTTAGCATGGGGATTGTGACTGGAATTTTCTACTGACCTTCCTCCCATTAATACCTGTGCTTAAGCAACAAAACAATAATTCAGCAGAGCCTGATGCAAAACTCTACAAAAGGGCTTGATTAACTGTATCGCCTTTTCATTCATTACACCAGACTGGAGGGATCTTTAGCAACTCAGGCACCGCTGGAATTCATGTTCCCTCACAAGTCACTGGAAATCAAGGTTCAAAAATAATGCATGATGTTACCCCAATTCACAAAACATTGTGAGCACCACATGTTCGCAGCAGAATTTGGAGCTGGCCCAATACGCCTGCTCCGTGTGACTGAAAAATGCACGGAGTTAATATTTGCAAATATTAGATCCTCTGACATGAACTGCCAAGACATCAAAGTGCTTTGTAGTAGCCAAAGCATGCACCAGGAAATATCTGATTAAACTCACAACCAGCCTTAGATAGTTAACAAAAGGGAAATGCCACCTTTAATTATACAATTGCCATTCTGGCTGTCTTGGCATTCTCTGTATCCTAAAGTTCCCCCACGTGTTCAGTGATTTAAATAATGCTGCAGTTAAAATGTATTCTTCTATCTCTGATTATACTCAGATGCCATTAAAATGTGAGTATTTGTCTAATGCTTGTTGAATTACTCCACTGCTGCTCAAGCTATGCTAGAGACTCGATTTAAAAAACAACATCTAATTTCACTGTGGTTAGTGAGAAAAGAGGGATCTTTGGGATACCTAAATATTTATCATTTCTGTTTTCACAGTTTGAAATACAGAATGTCATCATTTTATAGTATTTATCAGACTGCTCAATTTTATTTATTTGTAAGGTTCTCTTCTGCATGTGGCAAAGCTATACAGAATGCCTAATTTCGAAGTTCTTATTCGGCCACCTACAAAGCTCCACTTAAACCAAACCAAAACAATTTAAGGAAAACAAAAACAAAACATGGCATAATTATAACAACTGGAATCAGGAAAGTATTTTCTCTTTTCTTTCTCTTTCCACAGAAGAGAATGAAACTCTATGAGCAAATTAACATTTAGATTACAAGACTCTGCATGCTTTCTGTAACAGTGGTAATCAGTTAGCCAATTTGCCAAATCTTCCAAAAAGTAGTGAGTAAAATAAATATTTGCAAACGTATGTCTAAGAACTTCTATTACACTGAGTAAAATAAGTGCTCTTGTTCATTGCAGTATAATCCATCACTTTTTGTTACATACTTCAAGGAAATCCCTGCCTTTAACCAATATTTTGCATTTTCCCCCCTGTGGATAAAAGTTCACGGTTAGTACATTCCCTGGGAACACGTCAATGTTGCTGTCTATTGCAATGACCTTGTTCACAAACTGATAATTGTGGCATTGTGTTTCTGTTAAAGAAAACAAAACAACAGCATTCCAAATATTGTCCAAATTGAGACACACCTATGTGGCAGATATAAAGAAAAATAATGATTAGCTGCACTACAGGGAAAGAGGAGACTTTTCTGAAGTGTTTATATAGTTGAACACAACAAGTCAATATGATACTCACAGCCCAATCCTATTGTACCTTCTTAAAATAAAGGCCAAGCAAAGGTGTGTATCATAGTATAATGGAACAGGGAAGTAATTTATTGCTTTTGCAAGAATCTGACATGTATTATCCATATTGTGTGTATGTGATGTTTCTGGGACACGAAGAAGCATTACTGAAGATTCTTAACAAAATAATGAAATTTACTTGTTATTGTTTTCATATGTTATTTTATACTGGAAGAGGAGACACAAAACCAAGGGTCATGACAGGCTCAGGCACCAACTGAGAAAAGGCATACAGCTCTCCTCACCACAGTATTGGGGAATTCATGACTGACGTACAAACCACAGGGGAGGTTGCTTAGTACATGGGGAGTAGAATTCTGCTCTGGCCACAGTCAGTCCTATCTGTCCTATCCCAAGACTGAGGAAATGCTGTGTGGTAAAATAATGCTGTCCTTGCTCTACTCGTTTGTAAAGTTCATCCGATTCTTGTTCTGTTTGCTTTGGCACAGATGATCAAGCTCTGCAGTTCGCTGTGGTTAGAAAAGAGAGGAGGAGGAAGAGGTCTTCTTCTTTTGCATGGTGCCACATCTGCTTCAGGATGCTTACTCGCACAGCAAAAGAGATCTCTTCCTTCAGAAGCAAAGCACTGTTGATAAAACGTGTTCTCCCTAGCAGAGAGTGCGTGTTGCAGTGGGGGATACAAGCCACCCCATTGTTGCTGGGCGGATTTGTGGAGGGACCCAGGCAGTGTATTGGTTAATCGGGTCGCTGGGGAGAACTGCTTGTTGCCAATTTTGAAGGAGGGGTCAGAAGTTTTAAATACTGGTCGCCCAACTTTGAGTGTTCTCTTGGCTGCTTGCACCAGATCACCCGCCCACCCTCCCTGTATTGGGGGGGGGGGGTTGTTCGCTTGACCTTGCTATGCCTGCCATGGGGTCGTCTGCTTTGAGTCAGGGGCCTGGTAGGAATTTGTCCATTTGGCTGTTTGGCTGGTGCCATTTGGTTTTGCCTACTGCGTAGCAAATCGTCACAACTTGTAAGGTTGGCGGTTAGGCATTGGTTCAAATTGGTTGGTGGAGGGGTAAGTGCCTACCCCTCCAATGGTGGTGCGGAAAGGGAATTCCATTAAAGGCATCCAGGGGCTTGCCATTCTTTTCGTCCTTGTCCCTGGCATCAGACTTGGGCCGTGCAAGCCACCAGGAGCATGAGGGTGAGAAGTGAAGGACTGAGGCCCAGCTTCATTTTCTCCCCAAAATTTGTTTCCCGCACTGGCTTTCGCTGGAATCCGGAAGTCCAGTTCTGTCCCCAGGGCAAGGACAGATAGTCGGAACCAATGCCTAAGCAACCACTCACTTGGATGTATTTAAATAAAGTTGTGGCCAAAATCGTGCCAAAAACCCTAACCAAAATTGATGTGTGATGTGTGAGTTATTGGGGGGTGGCTTGGGGACCTCGACACGCAAAGGTTTCTCACTAAGACAGGTGATGGTTCCATTTGAACTGCAGATTTGTTAAAATAATCTCTGCAGACCCTTCTCTGGTTGCCCCCTGCCTTCAAAAGTTACTTGGAGGCAGTTGGAGTTAGGACCTTTTCTGTGGAAGTGATCTAGCTGCAGAACAGCCTCTCTGTGGCACCTAATCTGCTGAGCTTTAGGGGGCAGGTTTTGTTTTGTTTTGGTCTGGGGCTTTACCAAACAACTACATTTTATTCATTATTGATTTACATCATGTTTTCTGCTGTTTCACTGACTTTGAATTTTATACGTTATAACAATATTTTGTTGCGATTGGAAGCTACTTTCTGAATTTCTTAGGTAGCAAGTTATAAATAAAAGTATTTAATTAGGCAAGTTACGGATGAAAAATTCCCGCTACATTTAAGATTAAAGGACTGGGCTGCATCTAAGTCCACATTGCACCCCAAGCATGGAATCAGAAAGGACACATTTATTCGCCAAACAAAGTGTGACAGTAAATCAGTGCAGCATGCTTGCTTCTCATTTGATGCTCCGGCTTAATGTGATTTCTTCAGAGCAGCTACAAACACAATGGCAATAAGGTATTAAAATGAATACAGAACAATTACACTGATCAGTGATTTCTTCTAGCAGGTTTTCTATCCATAGCAAAGCACAAACATCAACATAATTAATAAGCACATTGCGTCCCAACAGTGCTGTTAGGCTTGAGCACCAGACGTCTACTTGCATGATGGAACTTCCCCCTTCTTCTTCCCTTGAGCCCCACATGCACCCTCTGAGTAGATTTTGGGGTCACATAAGGAGAAGAGAGAAAGAGAGAATGGAACTCTGCTTGTGAAGCACAGGATAAAACTCATAGAAATTATCCAGAGGAAATTCTAGGCTCAATTTAACCAAGTCTTTAAATGTTTATTTTCAATCCTCATTTGGAATGAAAAATGCTTACCTTTTATTCCCCTCAAACTATATTCTGTCTTTTAATAGGAAAGTATTGTAGTCTATTTAACAGGTTCCCACGAGTGAGAAGATTTCCAAAATATAGCAACAGTCATAGCTATAAAATTTCTATCAAAATGAAAGATTTTAATAAAATGTTGCTGTTGAAAAAAAACAAAACCACCAAGTTTTCTGTGATAAAATTGCCCAAGGAGTTGACTTGATTTTCATTCTCTGGGCGTGCAAGCAGAACATTTCTTCCACACAAGCGATTTCTAAATATAGCACTCAGTAGAAAAATCAGCATCTCTTTAACCTCTCTGATACTCTGATGTCTCTAAGAAAATGCATGTTTTTCCTCTTTTTTGTTCTACAGCTTTAGATGTTTACATTTTTCCATGTTTGAATTCATTTTATTTTTGAGAAAGAGTAAACTTAGCATAGAAAGGAAACCAAGTTTTGATAATTTTATTCCCTTAGAATCACAGAATTGTAGTGTTGGAAGGGAGCCCAAAGATCATCTTCTAGCCCAACTCCCTGCAGTGTAGGAATCACAGCTAAAGAATCCCTAAGAGATGACCGTGCAACCTCTGCTTAGCAACCTCCAAAAAAGGAGAATCCACCACACCTTCTGAGGTAGTATATTCCATGGCCGAACAGCACTTACAATCAGAAAGTTCTTCCTAATATTTAGTCAGAATCTGCTTTCTTGTAATTTGAATCCACTGATTCAGGCCCTACCCTCTGGAGCAGCAGAAAACAAGCTTGATCCATCTTCCATGTGATAGCCATTCAAATATTTGAAGATGGCTATCTTAGTCTTCTGTATAAATATACCTACCCCCCCCCCCCACTGTTCCTCATAAGACTTGGCTTCCAGACCCTTGATCATCTTGGGCAACCTCCTCTACACATGTTCCATCGTGTCAATATCCTTCTTAAAGTGTGGTGCCCAGAACTGCACACAATACTGCCATTTGGAATCTGACCAAGGGAGCTATTATTTCCTTTGATCTGGACATCATAGATCTGTTGATAAAGGCTAGAATTGTATTAGGTGTTTTTGTGTATGTTTTCTGCTGCTGCAGTCACAATATCGACTCACGTTAAGCTTATGGTCTACTAAGACCCCTAGGTCAAGTCAGGTGTCCCCCCCATTTTGGTGCATCTATATATTCCTACTAAAATGTTTAACCATAAACATTTTATATAGAGGAATATGCTGCTTTGCTTTAGCATTGCACAATCTAAAACCAGGAAGGTGGTTCTAAAAAGTGAATGCAAGCTAGATGATAAATCCACAGGGTGGGAAAGAGCCAGAAGGTGACTGTCCCAAAATATGAGTCTTCACCCTTGAATAATCCGCATAGTCCAGGTCACAAACACGCAAAATTGCAACAGTTTCATCTCTCAAGTTTTAAACAATAAACAGTTTTAATTCTGATTTTAAAAATAAACTATCATTTGCATTCAAAAGAATATGAGATGTATCTCTTTCTAGTAAGCTTCTTTATTTCCAAGCATATTGGAAGTGTGTAATCATCACAATAAACTCAATTTTCAGCTCTGTAAATAAACCATTTTCACAAATACAGTTGTTTATTTTCATTAGTCTCTATGAAGAATACAGTAAAAACTCAAAATGCTTTCATATTCCCTACAGCAATCTAAGCTGCTCTAACTACTATTTCCTAGCCACTGATGGATGCATTATAAAATCATAGAACTCCAGAGTTGGAAGGGGCCACGAGGGTCATCTAGTCCAACCCGCTGCAATACAGGAAACTTTGGCACCAAATTGGACTTGAACCCACAACCATGAAATTAAGAGTCTCATGCTCTACTGACTGAGCTATCCCAGCTCAGCTTGTATTTAAAATGGGCAGGATCAAAACATTTACACAATTAGTTATTTGCACCCAGAATTGCCTTGGTTCTGTACTTCTCAAACAGTAGCTCTCATTTCCACAATGTAAACAACTTTGGAAACAGAAAGAGCCTTCCAAAGCAGTTTGTGATATGTCCTGGAACATCTGTCAGTGATGTAGGGTGGAAAAAATTAGGGGTCTGAAAGCTGTAATTTACTTTTTTGAGAGGACTACTCTATGAAGCTTATTCCTCTCTCTCTCTCTCTCTCTCTCTCTCTCACACACACACACACACACACACACACACACTGCCTTGGTAAACAGAGAGCAAACTAAAATATAAAATATGAATATTTTCAGAATGTTAAATTAGATCCCAATTTATTAAGGGTATTTAGGGGGTTTCTGTTAAATGTGCATCAAAGTCTGCTGCTAAAGGGAAAAATAATCAATGAACATTCCTAAACTGACTCTTTGGATTCCAGACCGTATCACAGTAAATTGACTCAAATCATTCAACAACTACTCATATCCTGCTAGGGAGTTTTTAATCTTCTCCAATGATTACTCATAACTGGGGTAGATTTATCCCAAATCTAAGAAAATAAGTTGAAATGAAAGTCAAAAGTTGTCACTCTGATAATAGGAGTGAACTAGTGGTAAGATTAGAGCAGCTTTATATCTACTCCTACTTAGCATAAAGTCTGTAAGCACACTGGTAGAAGAGTATGAAGCTGACAACTGCTACAGGATACTGATCACATTTTAATGTATTTAATTTAGTGATCACATATACCTTTTCTACTGAGAAATATATTTTGAAAGAAGAATTGTTAGAAAATCCTCTCTCTTTTTTCCCTCTTGAAGGTTTGCCATAATGCTTTCCGTCAACTCCATTTTATTTGCAGACTGCTGCATTTCCTGGAACATGGAACTCTGGTAACTGTCATTCATCCTTTTGTAACCTGGAGGACCAATTATTACAATGAAGACTACATAAGAATATGGTTGAAAATGGTTCAGAAACTTCTGAAAGCCTGCTGCATCCTGTGCTATCTCTTGATGAGGGCAGGGAGATAGATGGAAGCACATACATTAATTATCAGCCAGTTGCACCAGTGCTGGCCAATGGTCTATTGATGTCCTTCATAGGCCTTTGTAGGAATACTTAAGGAATAGCTCCCCATATAAGCCCTCACATCCTTTTAAGATCACCTCTAGCCTTTCTTCTCATTTTCACATGGGAAACAGTGAAATAAAGTACATGTGTGAAATGTCAATATTACAATGTCAGAATGATGCCTAATTTTGAAGGGCTTTCAAATACTTAATTGAAAACGAAATAGCAAGGTCACGGCTTGTAGACTTTGGCCCTATTCATGTATCCATAAGGGATGGGGAGGGTGGGCGCGAGAACACTAGCTCCATATCTGGTGACTGTCTGCAGTGGGGAAGCCTCCTAGACTTGGTAAGAATCTCCAGACATTTTAGAACCTTCGTTTCATAGGGATCCTTGCATGAGTTGAGGAAGTCTCCCAGATTCAGTGACTCTCCAACTTGTGGATAGTGACTAGGATGGTGAGGGGGTTGGAGTCCATGGAGCAAATGGCTTGTGTCCACTCACCCCCTCACATTTTCAGTTGTCATGATTAATGCCTGAATAGGGATTGAATCATCTTGGGTATTACACCATATATTTAAGCCACATTTAAAGCACACAGCTCCCCCACCCCCACCCAATGACCCCAGCTAACTGTAATTTACCTCCCACAGAACTACAATTCCTACCACTCTTAGCAAACCACAGTTCCCAGGATTTTTTGGGTGAAGCCATGCCCCTTAAATGTACAGTACTGATGTGACCTGAATCACTCCTTGGCCTGAACAGCACATGAAATTTGTCTAGAAGTTACCGCTTCAAGCAAATTATGCCCCCTCCGTTCTGTATTTGTATGCTGAAATGAGGGCTTCACAATCTTCTTCTTCTTTTTTTATCAGTCTTTACATGTAAACTTCTGCTTAGCCGCCTTGCATGCTGTCATACATTGCAACTGGCCAGCAAAGCATCTATTTTCATTTGAAGCGTATCTGCAGGAGAAGAGCTAACAGTTTGATTCAAAAAGGAGCTCTCCACTTCAATCAGCCTTGTGGCACTCAGCAGTGCTACTGAGGCCACTGAGAAGCTTTTAAGGTGTGAATTCTATTATACAAACCTCAATTAAGGAGGTGGTTTAAGGTTTAAGGTTCCCAATTCTTTTTGATGGAATCTGGAGTAGAAAGGGGATGCATGGAGAGAAGGGGGCAAGTTTGGTACTGGCAGATAAAACAAAATCCATTGTTCTTCTCTTTCAATTCTCCACTCTTTTGCTTTCAGGAATCAAAAATGGTCGCACCTGAGGTGATACGGGCCTGAATGACAGAGCTATGAAAAGTTTGTCTTAAGGAGGCTTAGCCAGGTTCTAACTTCATGATTGGGAGATGATATTTCAGAGGAACACAGGAAGCTTCCTAATATCAGGTCAGATTACTTGTCCATCAATTCCATTTTTCTATCCTGACTGGCAGCGGCTCTCCATGGTCTCAGATACAGATCCTTCCTATCCTCTCCTACCTCAGGGATGAAGAAGCTGTGGCCCTCCAGGTGGTGCTAGACTACAACTCCCATCAGTCCCACCCACGCTGCCCAGTTGTCCAGCGACTTCTGAAGGGCCATGCTTCTCTATTCCTGTGCTACACAATCCTTTTAAATGATGACACCATGGACTGAAATTTGACCCTTTCACATGGAAAGTTTCCGCTCTATCAATGAGCTATGCCCTCTCTCTTATTCCTCTGCAGTTGAGGTTGCTAGTAACAACAACAAAGCGGTCTGGAAAAATATTGGAAAACAGAATGGGTGGGCCAGAGGAAATGTGAAAGAATGTGAAAAGAAAATTTCTCATTTCTTTCACAGTCATTTGAGAAACCCAAATTATCAAATAATATTGAAATACATTTTTGCTGTTCTTCGGACGTCTGCTTCCCAGCGTTGCTAAACAATTATTTAAACGATGGTGTTGGCCTCTACTTAAAATTGATAGCATCAACATGTAAAAGCAACAACAAAATTAAGACTCTAGCTGAAGTGCAAGCAAGCTGAAAAGCTCATCTCTATCTGTGTAAATCTTTGTTTTTCAAACTATTCATTAAGAATTGCAATCAAGATATATATTTCTGTATGGCACTTGAAGAACTGAGTACTGCTTGTTCTGGCATCAACAGGCTTTCCTGAGCAGCAGGATTGCTGGTTCTTCTGCTTTACAGCAGCAGATCTGCTTTAGCAGATCCTTGACTGGAATAAAGGCTGGTAAGTTGTTCAGAATTAAATGAATGGCCCATTTTCTAAATATTATGTTCTTCTCCTTCTGGAAAGTCAGCCCCTGATTCAGTGGTGGCTAGCGAGCTGGGGCAGAGAGTAGTAAGCAGCCACTGTCCTCAAGCAAGAACTCAGGGCAAGAGGGTGCCAAAGTGGTGAGCAATGCCTGAGCTTGGAGCTGTTGGCTATTTATTGCATGCATGCTGTATGTTTTTGTCTAAACCAGCCCTGCCTCTGCTTCTACTAAAGTACAATAAAACATCATACTCAGCAGCTGCTTTAATGTAATCTGTCTACCCCATCTGACCAGTCATTGCAGTCACAATTAGCAACTAACACCTCAATTGTAAACATGCCCATTCAGAAGCAGGAAAGAAGTAAGAAGAGAAGGCATGCTGAGAAGTGGCAGACAGACCAAGGGATTTTGGTGCTTCCACTCCTTCAGCTCTTCCACCCATAGGCTTAATTTAAAATGATGAACTTGCACCTAAGTTTGCTCAATTCTTCTTCCTCCCCACTCCATTTTCCTCTTGTGCCATGTCTTTTTACGTTGTAAGCCTAAAAGGAAGAAACATCTGTTTATAGAAGTGATCTGTAAGGAGCCCTGGGGACCTTTACTGACTGAAGAGGGATAAAATGTCATCATCAGCAGCAACAGCAGCTTCCCTGTCAATGGGCTAATTTTCATTCGAACTAAGAAAAGGGCAACGCACCACACATGTAAGTAGACAATTGCCAAGAAAGCCCAACAGAGTCACATTTGACTTCAAAAGAGGAAACTTCTCAGAAATAAGGAAACTGTTAAAAAGGAAGCTGAGAGACAAAGTCAAGAGGGTCAACTCTCTCCAGAACTCTTAGAGGCTATTAAAAACCACAAAATTGAAACTGACCTCGGATATTACCCACAGTTCAGGAAAACATTTGCCCAAAGGAGAACCAACAAGCAACACAAGCTCTGCCTGAACTCCTTTTATAGGGGAGGAAGGAAAGTTTCCTTAGGGGAGCCACTTTGGCCTGGAAGTCCCCTGTTTTGAGCTAAACCAATTCCTCTTCCCCTCTTCAATGCCCCCTTCCTTTCTTGAGAAGAGTGAGGAAGTGGAGTGAACTCTAATGCCTTCCTGGGACTGTGAGGTCATCTGGGACTCTAATGCCATCACTGCTCTTCAGAAGAGGACATTCCTTCACACCCATTAATCAGACCCTCCTGATAATCCCCTCCCCCCCCCCCCCAGTGTGCTGTGAGGGGCCCATATCTGGCTTGGATGTGCTTTTTGAGAGAGGGAGTTCAAGGAAGTCTTTCTTCATTCAAGTTACAAGGCAGAAGAAAACTTCCTTAATTTTAAAATACTGCTAAGCCCCTGATACTTTGCTGCTGTTAGAACAAGTCTGGGAAAGAATTGGACCCCTCCCCAGAGGAGCCAGGCAGCAAGTTGGTTGTGCCTCCCAATCTGGTGGGAGGTGCTATCCCAGAGGATACTGACCTGCCCTCCTGCCCCTTCTCAAGAGAAAAAAGCTATGTACAATACTTAAAACTCCAAACAAACACACACTGTTTATGGTTGCTCAAGTTCACCAGTGCCTTACAGTTCTGTTCCTGGCTATGTTCTCATCTAATTAGAATTTCCATGTCCTCTGGGCTTGCCGAATTCCAGTTACCTTCTTTTGTGTTAAGAGACTAAATATGTTAATTTACATCTAATTAATGGAACCTGAGTCATAACGAGTTCTTTTCTTTTCCACATGCTTTGAATATTGAGTGTCCAAAACAACCAATAGGGTGAGTTTTTTAGTCCTTCTCCAGCCTAACTTTTTATAGCACAATGCTCTGATTCAAGCTTTCTACTTTGCATATAGTCAAAGGGTTGGAGGTTATCCACACTATGGAATTCTTAAGAGGGAGTGTACAAAGGGATTTAGCAGCATGCCACCAGCTTTAATATTTCAGCAAAGCAGCCATGTTGAAACAGGAGGGCTCAGTGACTCGTCCCTTGGAATGTGTCAAATCCCCCTCCACCTTTGAAATGGTATCCTTTTACCAGTTACTGAATTTGATAGCATTCTTTATGAGCCATCCATTTCCATACAAAAAGAGACAAAGGGCAGGATGAAAGGCAACTCAGAAGCAGAGCACACAGAGACTATGTAACTGTGAAACAAAAAGCATTATAATGCAGTTCTATCACTTGTCCATGTAATGTTAGACTGTAAATACAAGATCACTATTTTTTTTTTAAATGGAAGTGTCAACAGCTGCATTGCATGCAGAAATCCAACAGATGCAGAATTCTACAATCCACATCCTAGAAAAAGCTTTAACTACTGAGCTTTTGGATTTAATATAATGATACCGTCCATATGAAAAAGAAAAAATGTCAACCCTAGTAAAAACTTGGTTCAATGCTTTAAATGAAAAGTTCAGTATTAAATACCAGTATCAGGCTGAAGATTTAAAACAGCTTATAATGATTATTTTTTATTATTATTTAAAAAAACATTTTTTGCTGAAATAAATCCATAATAAAATGAAACCCACTCAGTATTTTGGTATACAGTATTTGTTTTTCTGACACTTTCCCCCCAAAATATATTTCTAATTTGAGTGTGAGGGTAAGCAGTTTTTGATTTAAAAAATCTATTCCACAACTGCAGAAGTACTTGGCATGGGCAAAACAAAACTGCAACATAAAACAGTGACTTGAATTTTCCCAACTGGCTCTACATATCAACTGACATATCAAACACTTTTGCCAAAATGGTAGGCTGAACTCCAACTTATCATTATAATACTGGATTACTGATGGGTGGGTGTGTTTAAATAGAGCTTTTTTGTTTTGAGTCTCAATGAAATTCTATGTTTGCTTGCTTGGAGGGAGTATGCTTCTGAACACCAGTTGCTGGAAACCAAAGGAGGGAAGAATACTCTTGTGCTCAGGTCTTACTTCTGGGCTGCCCACAGGCAGCTGGTTGGCCAATGTTTAGAGTAGGATGCTGAACTAGATGGGTGATCTGCCTGATCCAACAGACTTTTCTTATATTCTTATGTATGCTGACTTGCATTCCAAAGCAAAATCACCCAATTCACAGCTCCCAAAGTAGCAAGCACGTCAGAACATGGTAAACCCTAGAATCCATACTCCCATCAAATAGGAACAAGTGGTCCGACAACTGCCTCCATTTTTAAAAAAGAATCTGCCCCTTTTACCATTTCTTCAGAGTGGGTACGAAGTGTGATGACTGTTGCACACATTTAAAATGTATGTGCCTGAAAATGTTCCTGGTAAGGTTGGGATGTCATGATGTGCTGTCCCTGCCTGGGGACAGGACCAGTAAAAAAAATGGTTCCCACGTGTACCAGGGGAGCACAGCCATCTTGTTTTCCATACAATGTCCTAATGGTTAACGAAAGCAAGAGGAATAAACAGCAATCCCCAGATCATCTTGCTAGATTATTTTTTTAAAAAAACACACCCTAGAGACCATTTTGTGTGGATCTGAAAATAGGACCCAACATAATTTCAGTCAGGAACATGCAATGTAGACACAGAGTGCATTAATACTGTTCCATGATTCCCCAAGTGTGCACAGGATTGCTGGTTTATTTGTGGTTTTATCTGAACGCAGCTTTGGGGAAGGCAATATAAAATCATGTATATAAATAGAATAGTATTAATTTATCAAGCACTTCTAAAAATACAGTAATGTGGTCATGTGCACACAAGCTGTTCACTGCCAAACACTGAACATGCTGAACTAGAAAAGACTTTAAGATCCTTTTATAAGTTCTCTTCCTTAAAGTGTTTACACAGTGTTAAAACCAGATTTTTAAAATCTGGTCTTTTAAATAAGTGAACATACTGAAATGCAATGAACTGGGGAGTATATCCAGAAGTATTAATTTCCACTTGTCATTTCAAACAGCCACCAGTAATAAATTTGATTATAGATTTTTATGATTATGATTGATTAGCTGCTTTACTCATAGAAATGACTCAAAGTGTAAGTCAAAGTGACTTACAAACAGAATAGAAAAACCAATTACAATAAACACAATCAATAAAAATAAAAGAAAAATCTAGCAGATCCTATCCCATCAACAAAGGCCACAAAACTCTTCAAATTAAGGGTTAAAAGCCTGGGTAAAAGGAAGAGCTTTTGCCTGACACCTAAAACTAGATAAAGTTGGCACCAGGCAAGCCTCCCTGGAGAAGGCACTGTGAAAAGGGCCAGTCTCATGTTGCAATCCTCCATTATCCCTCATGGAGGGGGCACACAGAGAAGGGCCTCCAGCGACAATTGCAGGGTCTGGGTTGGTTCTTGTGGGGTGAAGTGTTCCTTGAGGTATTGGGATCCTAAGCCAAATAAGGATTTATAGGTCAAAACCACACTTTGAACTGAGTCAGTCGGGCCAGGATTGATGTTATGTGCTACAGTGAATTCTGCACCACTGAATTCTGCACCAGCTGAAGTTTCCAAACCATCTTCAAAGGCAGCTCCACATACAATACATTGTAGTAACATTCCTTCATGGACAATAATCTGGGGGCTGCGTGCCAGTGGTGAAAAGCGGGCACAGCAGTGGATGGGATTGTTACTTTTGTACAGTACACTACAGTCCAGCCATGCAAATCCAAAGTTTCTACACCAACCACACCCATACATCTCTCCAGCCAGCCAACCAAGCAAATAGCATTGCAGTGGAACCTCTAGTTACAGACTTAATCTGTTTCGGGGTGCCATTTGCACCCCGAAAAGTCCGCAACTAGAGTGCCTCTTCCGCGCATGTGCACGGCGCAATCAAGCGCTTCGGCGCATGCACGAAGTGCACAGATCACTTCTGTGCATGCGTGTGTGGCAAACCGGGAAGTAAATACTTCTGGGTTTGCCGTGTCCGTAAGCTGAAAGTCTGTAACAAGAGAACGCAACTAGAGGTACCACTGTACTGCAGTTTAAGGAAACATTTTAGCCACCAAAAGAGGGCAGGAAGTAGGCTGGGGTGAAGCCTAGCCTAGAGGCTCGACAGAATGACCTGGAGGGCCATGTCCTGTCCCTAGATCTGAAGTTCCACACTCCTGCCATATTTCTTAGATGCTTTGTGTGCATGTTTGCAAACAGTCTCAAGAGACAGCATACTATAGCTAAACTTGATTTTCAGGAGTTAAAGCTAGCATTTTGGTGCAAGAGCCAGGTATTTATAGAAAACACGTTCTAGAACAGCAGATATGCTAATTATTCAGAAGAGGGAAAGAGTGGAGGAATTTAAGCAGATTTCTTCTCAGAACAAAATGCAGGGCAGAAAGAGCAAGTAGTTTCGGGCTAAAAACGTGCTCTTGATCAGCCTCCTTACAGAACTTGGTGGAATATGCAATTTTTACTTTGTGGAGTTTTGAAAGGGCAACATGGGATTTGTAGGTCGTATGACTGAGCCAAGTAACAGCTGACTGATGATCTTTGGTTCAAAAATGTTGTACGTTAACCAGCAATACTGAAGTAAAAAATTATCCTGACTAAGTCTACATTATACAACAGGGTGGCTGACCTGTGGCCTTCTGGATGTTGCTGGACTCTCAACTCCCATCAGTCCCAAGCAGCATGGCCAATGGTCAGGGATAAAGGGAACTGAAGTCCAACAATGTTTGATGGACCACACATTAGTCACCCTGTTCTACAGGGACAAAGGTGAAATATCACATATACATGCACAAGACTGGCAGTAGTTTCTTCTGTCAGTTATTTGATTATCTATTTATCTATCTAGACAGCAATTCTACTCCTAACTGGAGGTAGGCCCAACCAACTTTAATGGGGCTTATTTCCAAGTGGACTTGGACAAAATTGTACAGTTGGTTAACCTGAGAGTGTATTCCTTGCTTGTAATAATCTTTTGGAAACATCTGTCAAATGGGACTCATTCTCAAGACAAGGCTGATTTGCTTTCATCTTTCTTTTAACTCTAGACTTGAAGGACTTCTTACTTACTTGTATGACCTAAAACAAGAGGAAGCAGTATATCTCTGTTAATCAATGCAGCTGTGGTGAAACTTAGTAAAGCACACACACACACACACACACACACACACACCCTTCCTTTCTTCAGTACAACTCAGATGTGGCCCTTGAAGGGGTCACTGGTCAGGCTGGTTTTGGCTTTGGTGCCCACCTGCCACAGTTTAAGCCGGAGCTGTCTGCACACTGCCATGTCTGCTGCTATGGCTCTTGCTGCAAATTGCAAGGCATCTGATGAGGCATCAGACACATAGGCAGAGGCCTTGGCTAGCTTTGCTATTCCTTGCTTAACATTGACAAACTCAGTCACCCAGATGTAAGCCACCCTGACCATGTAAGAAGCTGCAGCTGAGATTCTAATGGGTAATGCAGAAGCTTCGTGTGACCTCTGCAACAAAACCTCTGCCCTTTTATCCTCCGAGTTCCTGGGATAATCCTGCCCATCTATGGAAACCATAGAACCATGCGCAAGGGAACATATGGGGGCATCTACGAGAAGAACATCATATGCCTGTAAGAAGTGTGCAAGCAGCAGTGTGTAGACTATCACACTAAATTTTCTGATGACTGGGAATGGGAGGCATGCATGCGGTCACTGGGAACGATAAGGCTAAGAAAGTTTAACTTTCCATGGCTGCACCTGTGGATGAGACTGAAGATTAATATTCCCTGCATATATCTGTAACTAACACAAAAATCCACAACCTATCTGAACTAACATTTTAGGATTTCTGTTATATTTGGCCCATTGATTGCAATAGGATTAAACTAGATATTGGGCATAGCACCCTTCCAGATGGCAGTCCTAATGAGATTGCTCTGATTTGACTTAAGTACCTATTTAGCTAAGGATCAAACCCAATGCCTTATATGCCAAAAGTTGTGGCAATTGCTATGAAAACCTAGGTGAAAACCTACAGACCAGCCAATTTGTCTGCATGAAAAATTCCCCTCTAGCCCCAAATAAGGCAGCAGAGTATTCCATAGCAAGGTCTAACAGGCCCTGGCCTGCTCACCTTCAGGCCAGACCAATCGAAACAGGAAAGGAAGGCATGGAATCCAGTGACAATCTGAGGTTGAGGCTAGGTGTGGCTTTGATTCAAAACTTTTAGGCAGACCTGGTTGAGAACTGCCAACTCCAGGTCTACCATCACAGCCACACCTCCCTGTACCAACCAGATTGGCCTGTTTGAAACAGGCACCACACAGGTGAACATACAGCCATGGGTGGAAGGCATGAGTGTCCCCACAACAGCCATGTAGGGTAAACTGGCGGTGGACAAACTACTGTCATGATTTGCCTACAAACCGCCACTCCCCAAGACTTATAGGTAAGCGGCCATTGGTAAATGCAGTGGTTCCAGTGTACCAGAAAGTAAATTCAGGGGAGTCTTACCCATAGACGTTAGTGTCACGGGGCACCAGATTTTGGAGGGCGCCATAGGCTGAGTGTCTGGGAAAGAGAGTCAGAGTGCGCTCCCTTCCCCGCTCTGGGGCAGCCCGCTCCTCTCCTCTCAGCCGCCCATGGGAGCATGCTGCGTCCGGCTCAGGGAAGCCCCTTTGCGTCCCCTCCCGTCGGGGCTGCCTGGGTGCCTAGCGGGTGCGATTGGGGACAGGCGCAGGGCACCCCTCTCTGGCTGCGTCACTGCATGTGCACCTCCCTGCGGATTCTGAGCAGAGCAGGGAAGTGCCCTGTGCGATCCCGGTGCCAAGGAAGGATGGCACAGCCAGCAAGCCACCTGATCTGCTTGCTGGCCTTCCCCAGATGGGGGCAGGTAAGGGTCACCAGGCACTTAGAGGGAGGCTTCGCAGGAGGCCATCTGGGCTGCGATGTACTTACGTGCAGGGCCGAGCACACGTCAGACCACATGATGTAAACGAGCCGGACCGAAGTCCCCCCCCCCCCAAAAAAGGTCGACAACTCTGGGAAACGGGGGGGGGGGGGCGCCGGAGAGATATTTGCACCACAGTGCCGGATATGTTTAAGATGGCCCTGAGTAAATTTCTTCTAAAACTGTAAGACCTAAGTAAGCTGGTGAAAAGTTTTTTAAGAAACAATGAAAATGAGGGGAAATCCCCACCTCAAATAGAATAAGTGAAAACAATCTCATAGGATTGTAATTAGTTGCTTTGGAGCAGCGAGGAGTAGGATTAAGTGAAGACTACCAATTAACAGCTTCTAGAACAATATGTTGTCCAACAAAGCATCTTTCCTAAAGCTACTGACTAAAGTTCTATCCTAAAGGAACTGCTGGCTCACAATAGGAATAATTTTCTCCAGAGCACACACACAATCAACCCCACAATTCCCCCCCCCCCCGCAAAAAAAAGTAATGACAGGATTCTTGCTTTGCTGACCTCAGTGATTCTCCCTCTGTGATGCCTCCCTTTTAGGACAATGAGAGGCTAAAGCTGGAGACACAAGAACTAGTCAGTTGGGACTAAAATAACTGGTGTATATGATAAAAGTATATGGCTAACTTTGCGGCACTTTCCCAACAATAGAAGAATGCATTGTGAAATATCTACCAAAGAAACAGCCCAACACACTGTAAATTTAAATCTCTTTAGCATATGCCTTCATTAACTTTTTCCTCTCATTGTAATTAGTGAGTGGAATTTTTAGCCATGGGAGGAAGGCAAACCATCGAGTATCCAGCTAAACAACTCCAGCTGTCAAGATAGTAAACAGATGAAATGCAATCCTGCACACGTGGGACAGCGCCAGTTCGAAGGTATCTTGATAGACTGCTACTCAGTTTTTAATCAAACAGCTGCTGCCAGACTATTCAGAGCCTATTATAAGAGTCAACCTCAACAGCACACCAAACACAAGGGATTATCAAAATCAAGTTTGTTCTAAACATTTTACATCTAAGGGCTGCTTGCTGTTCTCGAATCACAACCGTGCCTTGGGTCTGGCAATCCACAGCAACATTCTTTATCAACAATTCAGTGACATATCTGTGCCAGACAATACATTAGGATAAGGCAGATTCACTTGCCCTGTTTCCCCTCCAGGATTTCTAGTTGACATTTTGTGCATTCATGAATGCAATCTAAACTGGCAAGACTCCGATTTGCCTTAATGCTTCCTCAAACAGGTTTAATAAACACATATTATTTGTAATCATTTCAGTGTAACGTCTCACAAATTAATACCCCTCTTCACACTTGAGCTGTTCCCCCAAACACACACTACCAAAAATAAAAGCTGTGTGTCAGAGCAACCAAATAACATATTTCTCTGAAAGCTCATGCAGTAATTTGGGGCACAAATCAGGTAAAGTGAAGTGCTTTAAAGTTCTACTGACCCTACTGAGCCTTAGGACAGAGCTTGCTGTAACAGAAACACGAGGCTGCCACTGTAAAAGTAAGTACAAATGTGACACATCTTGGTTCAAGATTCTTCATTTCAATAGCTGCCTTTCACTAAAAACCACAAACTGATGTGGAAATGTGGAGAACCAAAGTTGAGATTGGAGAAATGATAAACTGAGAGAAACCAAAATTGGCATATTCACCCATCCCTACTTACTAATGGTTGGAAGTGAGGGCAATAGAGGCAATTTCTCCAGCAGTCTTATAAATGAAGAACAGAACGAAAGTTCAAGTGTGTTACATAAATTTTCAAGTATGTTTCATAACTGGCTTATTTATGCCAGAGTAGTTTCTGGTATGTTGTGGCCAGTGAGGTGCTGTTAACAAAAGGTTTGTAACAAAAGACACCTTTATGCATGAGGGAAGCATATTGAACTGGAGTGTTTTACACTGTAGCGTACTGCACTGTACTGAAATACTTCAAGTACTTAGGAAAACTTGTATATATTACTAGTAGTTGTAGTAGTAGTAGTAGTAAAAATGATTCTAGCATTGTAAACAATAATAGTGGGGCTTCTGGGAGAGGAAGATGACAGACTGGATGTGTTTTGTTGACAGTCCACCAACAGAGATAATTATGTGGTGATTAATGATAGGCAAGCCATAAATCTTGGTTATCACATTCCACCTGGGAAGACAGAGAGAACAGGGATTAACCGCTGATGCTCTGAAAAAGCTGCTTTCCATGCCAGGAGACTGAAAAGTTTCGAGAGACTCAGAGCTGGATAAGTGACCTAGAGCAGAGGAACTTCAATCGTTATGGGGGAAAATGAATGAATTTGAGATGTCTGGGTCTGAAGACTGGGAAAATATCACCTAGCAGAAGGAGGAACACCGGGATATCATCCTGCAGTGAATTCTTTGAATTATATATATCTGTCAGTTTATGTTTATACACACACACACACACACACACACACATACATACATACACACACAAACTGACAGATGCAAAATCGGAAGCCCTTTTTATTTCTTCCTCCTTTTTCCACTACTTTTATTTTCCTGCTTCATTTTATTGTTCTTTTGACTTGCTTTTTTTGGTGTCCTCTACTCTGGGTTACGCACATGAAGGTGATAGCTGGCTGGTAAAGGACCTTGTGTGACAGGAAGGGAAGGGAAGATCTGCTAGGGTGGGAGGCTGGAAAAACTACAAGAAAGAAGATTCCACCTAAACATTAGGAAGAACTTCCTGACAGTAAGAGCTGTTCGACAGTGGAATTTGCTGCCAGGGAGTGTGGTGGAGTCTCCTTCTTTGGAGGTCTTTAAGCAGAGGCTTGACAACCATATGTCAGGAGTGCTCTGATGGTGTTTCCTGCTTGGCTGGGGGTTGGACTCGATGGCCCTTGTGGTCTCTTCCAACTCTATGATTCTATTCTATGAAAAAGAAAGGGAAGCTCCCAGGTGAGAGCTGGGAGGGTACATGCCCTCCTGTGTGCAACAAGGGTTAAGATCTATCTTTGAGAGATGGCTTTGTATTTACTTCACTCTTTTCTTCTCTTTTCTTTTCTTTTCTTTTCTTTTTTAGATTAGTTAGTTTTTTATTGCATTGCATGATGGGAAAGTTTGATAATATTTTATGGTAAATAATAAAAATCATCCAATATTATTATACAGTGGTGCCCCGCAAGACGAATGCCTCGCAAGACGAAAAACTCGCTAGACGAAAGAGTTTTCCGTTTTTTGAGTCGTTCCGCAAGACGAATTTCCCTATGGGCTTGCTTCGCAAGACGAAACGTCTTGCGAGTTCTTGCAAGTTTGTTTCCTTTTTCTTAAAGCCGCTAAGCCGTTAATAGCCGCTAATAGCCGTGCTTCGCAAGACGAAAAAACCGCAAGACGAAGAGACTCGCGGAACGGATTAATTTCGTCTTGCGAGGCACCACTGTATACAGAATTCCTAGCCATAGTTGAAGGTAGCAAGTGAGAAGATAACAGTATCTATATTGCATATGGATGTTGGGAGGGAATGTATACAAGGAAGTGTATCAAACAAAAATATTAAACAGATTTGGATAAAAGAATTAAGTTCCTACAAGGGAAGCATGCTGCCGTGAACAAATTCAAGTTATCACCATTCAAAAAACAAAGGTGTTTCTCATCCTCAGTAAAAACCATTACTCTCCCAAAACAGGACAGTTCTATTATCAGCTAATGTCATCAAATAAGGCTTCAACAGAGCTCAAGGGAAGTCCCAAGAAAATTACTTGTCCTCTGAGCAAGGCTAGAGGACATGAAACTGAGGACCTAAAACATATTTCTAGGTGTCTCTTCCTCTCTCCTGGTCGATCACAATACCCATCTGCTTGATAGCTGCTTTTTTTTATCTAGCTGTATGGCTTTTATTGACATTATGAGAAAACAGTGTACTCCAGGCTAAGATAACTACAAGGCTGACTCTACAAATGCCAAAAAGTAAAATGAGAAAGAGAATAAGCAACATACAACTTCTTCGTTAACCCTGCAATCTTGTTCAGAAAATGACTAACCCCTTGAGTTACATGCCGAAAGCATATTCTGAAGTTATGCCCACAAATATTTAACCAACTAGACAATTACAGCTTTAGGAGACAACAAAAGCAAACCTAAAACCTAAGCCACGGACCTTGAAAGGAACTCTGATTGTTAAATGAAGGAGATAGCATCCCATTTGAACCTTTTCACCATCTGTAATCATGGCACAGTTGTTCTTACTGTTGTTATGACAAAAACAGACATCCACAAATACACTCACCAGATATCTAGGGGGAAATCTTAGAATAGGCTTGTGTAGGAGAACAGACCTCCCCTCACCCCAGAAAAGAAACTTCAACAACATCACTCAATGGCACTGCAGCTGCTCTGGCACCTTAAAACGTGAATTTGCAGTACCACATTTGCTGGCAAAAATTTTTTTTTAGTAAAGTGTAATGGCGGTTCCCACAGATGCGGCTCCCTGAGGGAGCTGTGAGTACGAGGCATCTAGGCTTTCTTGTGCTCCAGAGTAGATAGGATCTTAGACTGGAATGGGAATGAGGCTGCGCTTAAAAATGATGATTTTTAAATGACCATTGGATATTTGCAGAATTTGCACAATTGTGAATTAGGCTGGGGAGAGTCACCCAACACTACATTCCACATTTTACTGAATCCAATAGCAAAACTCTCTACCACTCTCTCTGGAGTGACCAATCTTTGGCTTGCCATATGCTGCTGGACAACGACTTGTATCTTCCCTGACTATAATGGGAGCTGTAGTCACAAGAACACCTGAAGGGCCACAGGTTGCTTTTATTTAGAAGAATTTATATACCATTTACTCATCAAAAACTCTAAGCAATTATGCATCCTTGCTACAGAAAAGTTGCTTGACCCTCATCCAGTAAGTCATTAATGTTGCTAACAATGTCTGCTTTATACAGTGCCTTATATGGATTCTTTAATTTTCATCCAGTAAGTCATTAATGTTGCTAACAATGTCTGCTTTATACAGTGCCTTATATGGATTCTTTAATTTTCAGCCAAGCTATTTCATTTATTTAAAAATATTTAGGGTCGCCTTCCTGCGAAAATGCCCTGCCAAAGTGGTTTACCATCAAAATAAATGTAAAACCGAAATAGTACAAAATTAAAAAAAATATCATTTTATCACCACCATCATATTGCCAGCAGTATCTTATTCCTTTTGTCAATATTTTTATTTAGTATAGCGGAAAGTCTATGAGCTGCAGGAACTTCCCTGGTTTCTCACTTTTTTTAGGCTTTTCCAACACCATATCTGAAGCAAAATATATAAGCAAGTTTTTATGGGCAAGCACTGGGAATTATTTAAATTAAGGTCAGATTTCACTTTCTAGTCTTTTAACAAATATCAAATCCAGGTAACAGCAACAGATGAGGAAAGACGACAAATAAATAAAGCACCCCCTCCTCTAGTTTTTAAACCAATTGGTGCATCTTAATATCTAATGAGAATTATTTAATGGCACTAGAAGTGTTCTCTATCACTCAAGTTTTATTTCTAGCCTTTTCTCAGCAGTTCACCATATGGAATACAAAACTGGAATATTATGCTTTTAATTATAACTTTTGGTTTCTTGTAATGAGGCTCATTGAGTAGGAAATGGTTACAGATGGCTGAATCGTATGGTGTTCTCAACTGCTGAAAGATTTGGAAAAATATATTCTACTCACTGTTGGATTTAATAGTTCTAGGAACATCAACAGTTAGCAGCTATACCACTGTCAGAGTGCAGCTGTCAGTAGTTACACTAAGTAACTGTCTGCTAAAACCAGGACAACATTTGTGTTCAGTGCTGACATCTGAGGAAGGGGATAAAACTATTTTCTGGGATTTGAGGAAGAGGTTAGAACCAACCTTCCTTCCTTGTCATCACAATGGAAGCCATAAAAGATCATTAGTTGCTACGGGGGAAAAAGAGATCAAAAACCAGTTTTTCACACACAGATTATTATTAAACCAGTCTATGGCTGTGTGAACACATAATGCTTCATTATGGTTTGTTTTAATTATGGTTTGTTTAACAAACTATGGGTTACTTCTCCATGGTTTGCTTTCCAAAGCTTGGTTTGTTTCTCAGTATCTCAGACCCCATGCCTTTGTAGTTTGGTGAGCATCTGTGATGGGGCAGCCAAACAAGCAATGGATAAGCAAAGCTGTTGAGTGTGGATGTAATGGCAAATCATAGTAAAAGCAAAAAACCCACACATGCCATGTTTTGCAAACCAATAACAAACCAGTTTCACCTTAAGGTTTGTTAGCAGAAAAGAAATCATGGTTAGTCTGCTGGGCTGGGTTCACATGTTGAAATAAATACCATTGAGGATGGAGGGAGCTAGGTTTCAATCTGAGAAAGGGACAAAGGGTATGTTAATCATTCACTATTACTTATGCTGTGATGTTTAAAAATGCATTGCTTTTTAAAAATATTTCATCATTATTTATTCTTTCATGTTCATTTATCTTAGGTTCTACATGAGTCTGAAAATGTTCAGTGCCGTTATGTAACTTCAGCTGCAGGGATATCTTGTATGACATTCAGTAATAGATTTAGCAAACACACTTGGTCAATATGCATTTTATCCCTGCACTGTCTATCATAGGCAATCGCTCTAATCTGACACTGTAACTTTCCAGCTTTCCTTATTCTCTACCCAACTCTGCAACCACATCCTCGGAACATAATAAACTAGAACCATTTTATACCTTGATTAGAAACTGACACTTGTCTGAAGAACGCCACAAGGTAAATTTTAATCAGTAAGAATAACTAATATGTCAGCTAGGATAGTTGTCAGGATGACCACTAGAAAAGGTAAAGGTAAAGGGAGCCGGCGTTTCCGTTGCGCCAGAAGTGGTTTAGTCAAGCTGGCCACATGACCCGGAAAGCTGCCTGTGGACAAACGCTGGCTCCCTCAGCCTGAAAGCGAGATGAGCACCGCAACCGCATAGTCGCCTTTGACTGGACTTAACCGTCCAGGGGTCCTTTACCTTTACTAGAAAAACTTCAAATAAATATTCAAATAATTCATCCTAAGTTCTTCTTTTCCTGTTAAGACCTTCCAGAGAGTTCCCCTTTGATCCCAAGGTGCTACTAAGTGAGTAAAAGACACTTCTGCTTGAGGAGGTGAGATTTCTGCCAATTCCTTTCCTGCTGCACTACATGTTATTGTGTACCTAAAGGTCCCCCAACCCCCAGGAGCAGATTTTAAAGTGGTTCAGGGGGCTATGGAGAAAAGTGGAAAGGTGCACAGAACGGGTTATGGATCCAAGCCTGTATGTTCCTTTTAAGCATCAATGTTAGCTACTGCTGGTTGTGGCATGCATAGCTATTGAGCACCATGTGGGGTGGGGTGGACTTTTCTTCCAGATTTCATTGTAATATAAGCTATCACAAAACTGTTTTGAGTGCATTAATCAATATACCTTCTGCACTGCTTTCAAATCTGGCATTAGTGCACTTTTCTCTCTCATATAGCCTATCATGGAATGTTTGACAGGACTTCATGACATGCCCAAAAAGTGGGGATAGGTTAAACAGAGATGGGAACTGCTTTTGGAATACCTTGCAGCAGTAGTGGATTAATCCTTTCCTAGTCCTTGCAAAAAAATAATGCCTCTACTTGTGTACATGAAAGAGAAAGGCGGAACAAGAAAACCAGTGGGGAGATCAGTTTCTCTACCCTGTCCAAGATAATGATACTTAAAAGCAAAGGGTTTTCGAGAGAAGCAAAAATGCAAAGTGTCACACTGCTGCTCTATCCAGAGCAGTAGTTATGGGCTGCTGCTCCTGTGGCCAGGATCTGTTGCAGGACCTGAGATAGTTCGGTTCCACCAGGCTTCATCTTCCCTGGTTCTATCATGGAGTCATGCTTTAATGTCTAGAGTATGGCTGTTCTACCTCCCTCCCCAGCCCACCCAATTACTTCTGGAGGTCCCCTAGCTGCTCCATTGTTTTGTTCTGGCTACTTAAAAGTATGGCTGTCACAAGAGAATCTAATCCCTCCTGGCTGTGTGGGCCACTGTGTGTCAACTTGTGGGCCATGACACATCAGCAGGGGTGGGTAAGTGGCACCACCATAATCCAGTGGGAGGCTGGGGCTGGCAGCTGGCCAGACACATGATCCGTTATACATGAAGCTAGAGAGAGGGAGAATTGCACAAAGATGAACCTAACAATGCATTTGCAGCACATCACGTCTCATCATCCAATTACTCAACACTGATTGAAAGGTTCGGAGTTCATCACATGAATTGCCAGAACAGAGAAGAGCACTGTGAACTATGCTAAGTTATATTATCTCTCCCTGAAATGTTTCATTGCACAGGCAAGCTAGAACAAGAGATTACAATGATCAAATGACAAACATGCATGTGTGAACTCAGCTTTAGTGATGCTGTATTTTTTTTCAGGAGTTAGACAGCTTTAGCAGATGAGTTGACATTTCCATACTTAATGGGCCTCATTCCAGCCTAAACGGAAGTAAGAGTGGCTGGAAGTGATAACCAGAAGATACAAAACTCCCTGTCAACAGCGCTCCAGTTCTTCTTGCAAATATCCTTTAAGATGGACTTATTTGAAAATGATATAAAAGTATTTAAATGGCACTTTGATTCCAATTCCAAAAAAGGAATACAGTCTTGTGATACAAGGCATTTTTAAGTATGAATGTGTGGATGGTAGAATTAATTCCAAGTTCAGTTTTCACTTTTGTGCTGACTAAAGACTACAGGGCCCAGTCAGTAATGAGCTCTTACAATTTTCTGCAGTGTCTAGGATTCTAAGAAGTTAAAACCAAAATAGTGCTCCTAATGAAAGCTAAGCAATATAACCTAATGGATATTGATGGATTGTATTATTATGTAGCTGATCAACCTTATTCATTCACGCCACCATTTGCTACAACCTGCAAGAAACATCAAATTATTTGGACCTTTAGTGAAATAATTTACTGTACAGCAATTTACCAACATAGTGTTACACCACCCCAAATCTCTGCCAAGCGGTAGCAAGATTCCAGGGAGTTCTAGCTGCTCACCCAAAATCAAGGCACAGCAGAGACTAGTGTCTTTAAGAAATATGGTTTCTTTTACACATATTTAAAGCTAAAACCTTTAATGGAGGGGGTGCAGAACATTACACCTGAAGAGCATCCCTCGTTGCTCCTCTCATAGCTTCAGCAAGTTTGGTCTCTGGCCTCTGAGTCTAAAGTAGTACAACACAGATGCATCTCAGTGAGGGCTAGGCCAGTGAGATTCCTCTTTCAGATGGTATGGATACAGTTCAGTGAGAGAGGGAATTCAAGGATTTATGCAGAACACATCAGAAGCAGCCTCTGGAATATCCCTTCCCATAACTAGATAACCTGCATACACAAAAAATTTCTGAAGTACAGGCGGCAACCATTTTAAGTGCATCCAATTAATGTGCAATGTCCGACACGTGGGTCCTTTTGGACCCAGAAGAAGGCAGAATGGGTGTGTAACGGGGAGCACTTATACATGTTCTGCCGACACACGCACGGCCAGGAACGAAACCCCCATGTGAAATGATCGCTGCCTGTACAAAAATGAATGATCTTTTCTGAATAATGCAAAGAGGAGTAACAGTGTTTTCCTGTATCTAAGTGAATTCACAGAGAGGAGATTCACTGCTGGCCACATGACCCAGAAAGCTGTCTGTGGAGAAACGCCGGCTCCCTTGACTTGCACTGTACCCCACAGTCACTTTTGACTGGACTTCATCGTCCAGAGGTCCTTTACCTTATTTACCTTTACCTATAAACAAGCCCCTGATGGAACAGTCAGCGATAGGGATAACATCCCTTCCCTGGAATCCCAGCATATGCCACATTTGCATTCCTTCTGTAAAGTGTATTAAGAAGAGACACAGCAACTGCCCCAAGGCCACCAAATGAATTTCACGACACTCTTCATGTAGATTAGATAAAATCATGGAAGTTAAGGCCACCAGTGGCTAATAGCTATGCTCTACTTCCAGTGAGGGAGGCAGCATGTCTCTAAATACAAGTTGCCAGGTCTCAGAAAAGTGGAGAGTGCTGCTGCACTCATGTCCAGTTTTCAGGCTTCCCACTGGCAACTGGTTGTTTGCTACGAAAACAGGATCCTGCACTCAGTTGACTTTTGGCCCAATATTCTTATTTTCACTGGCTTCCTCAATGAACATAAATGATGTTATGCAAAAGAAAACCTTCGGATTCAGCCTTGAAAGGGAAATTATCACCCATGCTAATGAGTATCATTAGAACTTTGTACATGGTCTGGTCCAATGTACCTGAAAAAACTCATTTCCTTTCCAGCTCCAGGTAACACCCCACTTTTAATTAGGTTACATCTGCTAGGACACAGTGCAGGATATTTTTCATTGTGATCCCACAACTATGGAACTCCACTGCCCAGAAGTGCCATGAAATGATGAATGACAGCATTGAGGAGGCAGGTGTAAAACATTCTGTTTTCACAGGCATTTACTGTGGTTTCTTTTGAAATGTTTTGGATATACTTTGAAATTCTTGGCTAATCTTGGTCTTTTTTATAGCCCATGTCTTTCATTGTCATTTCTAGTTTATCACCATTATCTGTGCTGACTTTGATTTATTGTAAGCTGCCTTGAGTTTTGTAGAAAAGTGAGGTATCAATAAAAAGTATGATAAATGTTAGAAACTAAAACTTGAAACACCAAACCATGAACTTAGAATTGTTTCCTTGTTGTTTGCAAGAACTTTACAATACGTGCTGATTTTATGAGAACATGAAGACAAAAGGCAGACAGAGGCACTGAATTCAAATGAGAAACAGTTTTAAGTACAAATGTCAGGGAACTGTTTATTCTTCTCCTTTTTAATTCCAGAAGTATAGAGTTTTGAATTTTCAAGTCGCATATTTAAGCCAGAACACTGTCAATGAAAAAAAAAAGTTGGAGAGAGGAGAGAGAAAATAAATAGATGTCACATTAAATTAATGTTTGTTTCCATCACTGGAAACATTATTTAAATAATCAGTTTAGGAAATTAAAACTATTGGCAGTAGCAACAGTGTACAGAGAGATGACCCCTCTAGCCACAGATGTCAGCTTTGGCTTTGGGATCAGAAACTGCCTATGGGCTCTCTGAAAGCTTATAGCCAACAGGTTTATTACAAGTCAAGGACAAATTAAAATAACAACAAACCAAATACTTCACCCAACAGCAGAAAGAAACTATTGGAACACCTCTAGCGAGCATTTGAATGGTGCCTTTGCACATCCATTCCCAGAAAATTACATTATTTCACTAAGTTGAAAATTTGGGAGGAACTGAAAGTGAACGTAGGTTAAACATTGCCACGTATCAAAACAAGAAAGAGTACACATGACTTATTTGATGAGAAAAAGGTTTCAGGATGAAACTGTTTATTTATTTATTTATTTACTTTGGGTACGCATTTGTAGAGTGTCACAACAGCTCAATGTTTAAAAGGCCAGAAATGCAATGACTCATCAGAAAATTGCCAGAAAATAGTTATGCGCTACTGAAGAAACTTAAAAAAAGGAACTTGCATGTGGTAACAGGGCCCACAGAAGAATGTGCAATTTTCGGTTTAGCAGTGGCTTTCCCCAAACCAGTGAGATACTTCTCAAAAAGGATTTTATGAGTTCAGCAGGCTTTTTGCTCACTTTTGCCCAACAGCAGCTTCCTTGCACAGCATCAAAAGGTTCCATGTGCTGTTTCTTATGATGTCCACCCAGCATGTGCTATTCTGTGTGGTGTCAGCCTGTATTTTGAATAGAACCAAACTCCTGATTCTAGCTCACACAGGCAAAGAAATGCATTAATTTTCCTCAATGCATTGTGACACCAGTCATCACTCTCATATTCCTTGCACTATCACACAAACATATAACCTTAATAGTAAATGTCTTATTCACAAAGCCTTACTGATTACTTTTGTTAAGCACGGGAAATCAGAAGGTGCTTTTGATTCGACTTATCAATAACAACACAGAGAGATAAGACACACTCTGTATGGTATACAGAGCCTAAGGTGGACCTAAAACACCATAAACCATCATGCCAAACAGAACTATTCTTCCTCTATGTCATGCAAATTAGTATGGATAGATTACAGAATATCAGCGAGTTGGACTATAACGGCAATTACATTCACAAGGTAAGAAAAAAGGAGAGTTGAAATTAAATGTGGCTTTCTTGTATTTCATAACACGTGTTAATTAACTGTCAAACAGCAGTGACATATGCATTTATTATAATGTAACAGAAGAGGGAAGTACATCTTGTTAGCATATTAGGTGACCATCTCAACACTGTTGCATATTCATATGGCAATAAAATGAACACTTCTTTCTCTAAGAGGCAACAAAGTAATTTCATACTGAATTATCACATAAAACCTTTCTTTAAGTCCAACCAGCCTATTGCCACATTCTTCTCAGGTATCTTCCAGCGTCTTCTATAATAAATTTTACACCGACATTGAGCTCCAGGAACGATCATTCTTTGCATTTTAAGGGGATTTGGAAAACATAGTTTCCTTTGTAATAAATAAAAGTGATGCACTTGAATTCTCTTGATCCAAATATCCATGGGGACATAAAACCCTCCCGCAGATAACAGGTGGACATGTAGTACACAGAGAGGTCAGAAAACAAGTTGAAAAAGAAGAACGAAGGATCCTGTCATGACCTGAGAACCACCAGCAATCATGACATGGAGTCAGAGGCTGTAGAATAACCAGCTGAGGAGCCAAACTGGGTAACTGACTCTGAGCCTGGGATTGAAAACCAGGTGCCCCTAAATCCAGGGCAAGAGCACCCTGAACCAGATGCCATGGTACCAAGGTGCATATAGCCAGAGTTGAGACCCTCACACTCACCTTCCCCTGGGCGAGAGACTCAAGTGCCTCCTAACATATCTGCTGAAGACATGGATCCAAAAGTTAATTAGGCATTGCACTGGAGGTCTCCTAACCATGCCACCCCTTCCCTCAAGTAACAACCACCAGCTTATTATGACTGCTATTCCTGAAATAAGGTCATAGGAGAAACAATGTTAACAATGCTATCTGAAGAAGTGTGCATGCACACGAAAGCTCATACCAGTAACAAACTTAGTTGGTCTCTAAGGTGCTGCTGGAAGGAATTTTTTTATTTTGTTTCAACAATACTACAGTTAGGGCTGAACTCCAGATTAATACTGTATTTTTCCGTGTATAAGATGCCCCCATGTATAAGACGCCCCCTACTTTTGGGGACTCCAAATTTAGAAAATGGGCATATGCACTATCCGTGTATAAGACGCCCCCAGATTTTTAACCGTATTTTAAAGTAAAAAAACCCTAGGCTCATACACGGAAAAGTATGATACTTTACTTTTAAATTAGGCATTGGCTCCATTGCATTGCAACAGCTACTGAAGCTCATCTTACAAACTTTACATCAAAAACATGCCTAGAATATGGGGTTATATTAAAAGTCAATGTTCTTCCCTCAAGTATGCATTTTAATTTCAAAATGGATTTTTCAAAAAAGGATTTATAATACCCCGTCAACATAACAAAGGCGAGAAGTCTGAAGCAAGTAGGATTTCATGGGCTTATATGGAAAGGCATGTATGTATCTTGCAAAAGAAAAGTCATAAAAATGAAAGTTCATTTCCTAGGGCACTTCAAGTGGATTTCTAAAGGGGATTTCTAAAACTGGAGAAGAAGAAAAATAAAAGTGCAGTCCAATCCTTATATAATACAAAAAATATTCACTATAATGTTTGCTGTACTTTATAACACAGAAACAGACACCTTCCTATCCCCTGCAGTGATCCTTAGCAGGGAATTGGAGCACAGACTTCATTACATCGCATCGATCTTACTAAACAAAGGGATCTGAATTTATTGATCTAGTCCAACTAAACCCTGAACTGTTTGCCAGATCATGCATGATATGCAGTTCTGGCTTACTCAACAAGAAAGTAACACAACACTTTTTTCTTTCTTTTGCCCTTAGTCAAAGCCCAGTGCGTTTTTTTAAAATATAAAGTCAGTGAAAGATGGAGTGCATCATTAAAAACCGTGCTGGCCTAAGCTCAGGCTTTAATTTAATAAAATGCCTACATTCTGCCTCACAAAATGTCTGTTTCCAGTACTCTACAACTGTGGTCAAGATTCCAATGGCAATTATACATTTAATTCTGCTCAAAAGCAGAGAAAGTGTCCTCTATATTTCATGACAGGTGTAATAGCCTTAAAAAAAAAAAAAGCAAAGCTCCTAGCAATGTAGTTGTGAAGAGTGCCTCTTCCAAAATAGTACCAGGCTCTATCTTGTATTGGGACCAATCTATGTCAGGAGCTGGAGGAGAAGAGTTGCTACTAATACACTAGCAATGTACTACCCTTGCCCATCCTTTTCCCTCTATAAAGCCATCTTGTGAGGCAGGAGATATAAAATGCATGTGAAACAGGGAACAAAAATGCCATACTTCACAGGTCCCTAAAAATAATTGCTGGGTATCCATAATGTGTGGAGCCCTGCCCCTTTCTCTTCAGTCTATGTATCCATTGTGGGGGCTTACAAGAAGAGAATTATGTAAGTCAATAAAATGTGGTGGTCTACAATGAACCTGAAAACCAGAATACTGTAGTGGTTCACAACACAACATAAAATGAAGAGAAATTAACTGGTATTGCTTTTCATATGGGAGAGAAGTCAATTCTCACTTGCAGCATGACAATGAATGCATTGTTGCATGCCACCCAACTCTGAGTGGTACAAGAATTCAGGGGTTCCAGGCGCTTACTCAAGAGTTCGGTTTCCTCAGAGTGAAGGACAGTGGAGACTTTTCTTTCTTTCTTTCTTTCTTTCTTTCTTTCTTTCTCTCTCTCTCTCTCTCTCTCTCTCTCTCTCTCTTTCCTTCCTTCTCTTGCCACCCTTGGGCCAGTCCACTTAATCTCCTGCCCCAAGATGCTGATCATAATCCGACCACAAGTCTTTATATTGGAGCACTTTTCCCACAATCAGCTGGCCCAGTTCACCCAAAAAGACGACCAGGATTCCCCCTCTACGCTTACTCCTAATACATTTCATGGGCCCAAACAAATACAAGTAACCCTCCCAGGGGCTCTTGCCCCCCAAACTCATGGGACTCTGAGTGACCCTGGCTGCTGGGGCCTGCTTAAGGGATGAACCTAGTATAGGGACATGAAAGGTCATTGCTGGGTTTTATTTCACTCAACTCAGCAGATGCTGGCTGCCCTCCTGGTGCATGTACACAGAGCTTCAGTTTTTCCTTTGGGTTTTCCTCTGCCACCATTTCCTCAGGCGCTGGTGCACACTCAGGTGCACAAATTCCTTCTGCTGTTCCTCTTCTTCTGGCATCTGCACAGGCACTGATTCCTCTCGCTCATGCACACACACACACACACACACACACACGGAGTGAAGAGCTCTATAAACAACAGATCTTCATCTCCATCCTCTGAGGCTCTTTCCTCCTGCACTCCTCCTTCCACAGCACTCTCCCAAGGGATAGAGAAACAAATTAGAAGCAGCTCCTCAGCCTGCTCACTCTTCTCCCAACACACTTTCCACCTCCTTTGCAAGGCCTTTCCTACTGCACCGCTCCCCTCTTCCACAACAGGCTCCCAGTGACTGAAGAAATCAATCAGAAGCAGCATCTCAGCTTCAGCCGGCTCACCCTTCTCCAAGGCATTGTCTTCCCCCTTGCCTTCAGCTACTGACTGCATCTCTTCACAGTCCCAGCCCCTTCCACTGCCCATCCACACTCTGGATTTCTTCAGCCACCCGCTCAACATGAGTGTCTTACAAGCTCGGCTCCTGGGTCACTTTCACCCTGTAGTTGTTAATCCGGCAGAGCCCTCATCTCGCATGGAGTCATGCTTTCCTCTCCACAGAGTCTTCTCATCTACTCTACCAAGACTGCTCTATTTTATCAAACTGCTGGCTCAGCTGAAGCTCCTAGGTAGGATATTATGGATTTATATGGAAAGCCATGTATATATCCTGCCAAAAAAAAGTCATAAAAATGGGCAAACCTCCACCATCCCCTTACATGCTGCTACTGATCTTAATACAACTTCCCAGGCAAGATAAGGTTCCTTACAGTCTGTATCCACATGAGAATACCCCTTATTTGTACCCAACCATCCATTAATCATCCCTAGTTGCATTCTACCCTTGCTTAAGAATTAAGATGGTTTACAATAACACATATATTGGTGATACACAACGATGAGCTATGTTCAGAACAATGAAGTCAAGTCGATTAGCGCAAACTGAATGACATCCAATGTTTTAACACAGTATTATTTAATTTAATGGATTCATTATGTTTTTAGTTACTGCTAGAATGTGGTTTTATTTTTGTATTATAATCTGTATTATAAGACACTTTTTAAAAAAACCAACCCATTCAACAGGAAGTTCTAGTAATTTCTGTCTTCTGATGTTAAAGGATGACAAGTCAACAAAAGATCCCATTATAAATCTAAATGATAGAACTGAACATATAATTATATACACAATGTGAAAACCAACAGTTTTACACAGAAATTTTGTGAACACATACTCTGGCTCTTCTACATTTTTGCTAAGATTATAATAAGCCAGTGATTCATGAAAAATCTGCATATTTAAATAAAAGACTTTATTTTTTAAAGCCACTATTCACAAGAGATTATGCCCCAAAATGGAAATTAGGCATTCCGTTTTGGCAACTATAACCATGGTTTAAGGAGCCATTTGGCACCTACCTTATATAACTGAGTTTCTAATACTGAATGTCATAGAACACTATTGTTTTCCATTTTAGAAATGTTTTTAAATTAAAAACTTCGTAAGCAACTCATATTGATATAAAGCAGTTAGGTGATTATTAATCATTGTTCACTCATCTGAATGAAACTCAAAAAAGCAATGATGTCTGTCTGCTTTTGCAACACAAATTCACTTGGACAACTGGATTTTTCTCTTCTTCCCTCTCCAGTCCCCATAAAATCTGCTCTAGAAGGTCCCCCAATCCTCTGGAACAGATCTAGGGGTGGGAAGAGGACTCCAAAGGCGTGGAGATAAAGGAGAAGTGCTGCTAAATTGAGTGGACACCCACTTACACTATGTAGAATCTTACGCTATAGCAACTTTTCTGGTATGCTAAAAAAACATTACAATAACCGATTTGCAGTAACCCAAGCAATATGCATGGCAAATATTTGCAGGGCAACAGTTGTATCAAAGGTAAGCATGATGTTATAATTTTATTAATCGAAAGGACTGCACAAAAGCATATCAGAATGTACAATATAGACTACCCAATATAGCCACTGGAACTGATGCAAGATTTCTGTGCAGGAATTCTTCATTGAACTGTACAGAATGTGGTGTTGAAATGGAAAACTTATTAAATCTTGGGATACTTTTAGAACAATAAAACTGCATTAATTCCTAGCATACCACAAGAGTTGGGGGGGGGGGAATCCAACAGGTTGTATGTGCTTGTGGAGCACATTTGCTATCAGCAATAAGAAAGCTGTCATAAGCTATACTTTGATGAGACAAACTTCCAGGCTTGATCATATGCTGCGGAAGTGATAAGAGCTGGAAAAAACCACTCCTGACCACCAATAGGACGTTGAGTAAAATTCCTTTCCCAAACAGAGTGATCAGTTAGATGCTTAGAATGACAGAAAGCCCACCAGTGAAGTACCTAAGATAAAACATTTGACAGCACTTCACTATCAAGAAAGGAGTTTTTCTAACATCCATCTCCTTAACTTTTTTCACTGCTTTGCAAATTTCAGTTTTATCTCAAAAAGGAAGATCACTATATTTCTGTAGTAATTTTCAATGTACCTTATATTCAACACACTTTTTGTTTAATTCTGAAGGACTTATACCCATACAAAATCTGAAAACAAATTATCTTTAATTTAAAACATGCTATTAAAAACATAGAAAGATTTATTAGAAACCATAAAATCACAAGGAGCAGCATAAAAACAAGAGACCTCATGTAGACAAAACAGATAAATTGAATTAAAGGTTCTAAGAAAATAAGTTCTTTTTCTGGCGCCAAAATGACACTGGAGTAGGCACCAAACAAGTCACCCTGGAGAAAGCATCCTACTTTTGGGGCACCACCACCGAGAAGGCTGCTTCCCTGGCAGGCACCTGCTGTACATACCTCAGATGGGAAAGGAATGTGGATAAAGGCCTTCAATGAGGATCTTAGTGTAAGGACAGGCACACATGGAGACAGGCAATCCTTCAAGGAACTGGTCCCAAAGTGTAAGGGGTTTTGGATAGCTATACCAGCCCTTGCAAATTAATCCAGAAATGAAACATAAGCCAGTGCACCTTATGAAGGTCATGTGAAGATTGTAAGTAGATGTAAACCATAAACTATCAGTAATCAAATATAATCAAATATAGATATGCAGACTTAAAACTCACAGATTCATTTTAAACAAAAAAAGCTGGTTTTAGAGGTAAAATATCTGAGAACAAGCTACCAAGTCAAAAGCACAATGCCTGAAAGCCCAAGTATGTGTACTGAGAAGTAAGTCCCAACTTCAACTCTATAGAAATGTTTTAGGATCAGGATGTGAGCAGACTATAGAATCATTGCCCATTTTGTGTTTTCTAACTAGCAGCAAAGTTGAAAAAGAAGTTGTAAGCCTGAGAGAGGGTCTTGTCTTATTTTTGCTTTATGTAAAGCAAAGTATGTCCTGGTAGGCAATACAAATAATAATAATAATAATAATAATAATAATAATAAAGATTGACATACGAGAAATAGGCAGAGTCATCCTTATGAGTTTGGTAAAAGGGAATTGGAAACAGAGGTCACCAGATTTCTGTTTTTCTGCCCCTACTGGCAAGCCATTCAGAATTGCAGTAATGTTTGAAAAAGCTGTATTATTGTTTCATCTTCCAGCAACACCCCATCCACCAAGGAAATCTATTGATTCCCCCCGCCCTGGCAAAACAGTCTGGCCTACATCTTAAGCAACAGCCAGATTCTGGCTCTGTCTAAGAGTCTGCCTATATTCTATTCTTGCTGTCTATTTTTCTCCCTGCCTATCTAGGCCGCCTGTAAGAGCTGCCACAGAACTGCTTTCTTTCAACAAATTATCTAACACTTACATGAGATTCTGTCTGGTAGATCTCTTTGGGGTGCATTTTCTGTAACTGTTGCACTGCAACAGATAGCTGGGATTTGTGCACCCGTAAACTGAATTAACGTGCAACCCTATACATTTCTCAGAAGGAAGTCTCACTGAGTTCTACGGGACTTACCACCAGGTAAGTGCTTATAGGTTTGCAGCCGTATTGAGGAGACATGCAAAAGCAGTATCTGACACAGATCTCTAACATTTCACAGTGCAAGTATAACCTTAAGAGTTTTCTGTTTTTAAGGGAAACAAATTAGTGTTTCCCTAATGCACGGGTGTCAAACACAAGGCCCGCGGGCCGAATCCGGCCCGCCAGACCTCGTCATGTGGCCCGTGTAGCCGCCACCGGCCGCCAGCCTTCACCTTTTATTCTCGCTTTTTTTTTTTTTTTTGACACAAGAAAGCCGCCTCTTCAGCACATGCGCGGCAGCCTACAAGCCAGAGAACGTCTGCCCTCTAGCGGCGCCGGCCATTCTACACAGGAAACCTCCACTTTACATGCATTCAGGAAACCTCCACTTGTTTTTATATTGATGCCACAGCTCCGACTTCAAGCTGCACGTGTTCTGTCCATGTTTGGGAGCACCTATCTATGTGAACAGATGTTTTCAGTCATGAATCTGAACAAGACCAAGCTCAGATCACGCATCACTGATGATAACCTCCATGCTGTTTTGCGGATTGCTACAGCACAAGACCTAACGCCAGACATCGATGGACTGACCTCAGGAAAACGATGTCAGCCATCTAGTCAGAAAAGTTTAAAAAAGTTAATGCCTTGTGTTTGCCATATGTGTAATAAACAATGTTTGGCAACATTTGTATGTTTAAAAAAAAAATTACTGTCTGTTACCAAAAATCATTTTTCAGTAAATTGTACAATAATTGTACATTTGAATATCTACTTGCCATTATTCTGACTATGTTTCTGCTTTCAGAGCTAGTTATTACTTACATTATTACAAAAAACAGTAATAATTGAATGCAGTGACAATAATTTATGATAATAAAGAGTGGACACATAGTCCTACTGATACAACCGGCCCTTTGAGGGTGACCAAACTGCTGATGCGGCCCCCGATGAATTTGAGTTTGACACCCCTGCCCTAATGTGTTAAAATCCAACAAAAAGAACAGAAAACAAATGAAAAAAGTTTGTTTGTGAGTCTCTTGCCTCAGTCGCTGTATTTTAATGCTGGCTAAGAGGATAATAAAACCTCTATACCTCAGGCAACTGACAGTATAGTAAAAAAAATCTTTAAAAAGCTTCAACCCTCACAGAAAATCCATAACAATTAAAGTGCAAAATTCAGATCTCGAGCTGGTGTAAATCTGGATATACGCCAACAATATCAAGGGAAATACAGGGTTCCGAATCTGGCCCACAGAGTTTTCACCCTCAAAAGGGAGCACAACACAAAGCATGCTTAACTTCTATTGTCACATGCATCTAGTTTAATAACCAGAAAATGGGCTTTTGACAACAATAGTACTTCAAAATGACAGTGTAATTAAATTTTAAGTCAAAGCCATCCAATGATGGCCTGTACATTTATGTAAAACCAGCAAATGATATGCTTTCAAGCATGTCGGTACTTTCAAGAGAATTAACCATTAAAATAATTTGACTAAGGAAGTTGTAGTGAACAAAACAAACAAACATGATGCCCCAGGAAGTTTTTTTTAAAAACTAATACACACTGATTCAAATAAAAAAGAAATTAAAAACTGTCTTGTAATAGTCACTCTCTGTATATTGCAACTGAATTCCTGTGTTATCTAGTGGTTGATATATACTCAGAGTAGACTTAACTGACTTTAATGTGTCTACTCTGAGTATAACCCAATTAGATAAAATACAGTAAGATGCACTGCTGTAATCCACTAACCCAGGGTGGTCTAATCTCTCAGACCAAGTGAGGCAGAAGAATACTTTGAATTTCTGACAACACCGAAGCACAACAGTTTGTTGCTGCCACTGCTGCTGCTGCTGCTGGTCATTAACTGGGAGGGGGTATAGCAAGGGCCATCTCAAAGGCGTCAAGGGCCGCATGTGACCCGTAGGCTATGTGTTGGACCACCCTGCACTCGCCAGTTATTTAAGGGCACTTGGCTTTCAGGCCAAATGTTTCCCCTGCAAAATAAACTTTTCAGATTTATAGCAAATTAATCCACCAAGATGTATTGTGACTAGTTTGTAAAGTCCTGTGTTGGGTTATCTGATAATGCAGAAGGTTATGTGTATTTGGTGTCTACGTGTTTGGGGCGGGAGGAGACTGAGCTAAACTTTGGTTTGTTGAAAGGTGAGGTTTATGGCTAAATTTCAATACCCCACATTCTCTTATGGCTAACTGCTTGCTACCTAAAAATTTATAGCAACCTTCCTTCTGGATGCTGGTACCACAAAACTCAAGAACAACCACCCTGCGTTCCACACAATTCATGACCTGGGCTTGTCACATGGACATCACACAATCAGAGTACTGGAAGAGACCAGCCTCTTGTGGCATTGGATTTGTTAGGGGCATTAGGGGTTGTCTCTGAAGGAAAAAATATAAAACATTCTCTACCTCATAGCTTTTTTACATGCCCACCCCCCAGCCACTTCTGCTGTTACACAGCACAGTTAAGATTAATCCAATTTGTACATGCTGAAACAGGTATGAAAGCTTCCAAACTCCTCATAGCTTCACTGGAGGAAAGAGAGAAGGGTGTGAATCTGAGGCTTCATCTTGCAAATCATGGTTTAGTGTTATGTGAAACCATGGTTTTGATTGCTAAGCTAAACACTATCCCTATGGGTGTGTATAAGAAGACACCAGTGAAGCTTGCAGCAGAAGACCTAGCAAAGTACCCAGCAGAGAACTTCGGAGAGGCAAGGGATCTCAATTAACCAAAGTTTGCTCAGTACAGATGTTAACATTTAGCCATAGTTATACAAACCATGGTATGCCAGCCCCCTTCAAACTATGGCTTCATATTCTAGGTTGTGGCCAATAGTTACTCAGCCATGGTTATATATGCAGATAGAATGATTAATGTTAAGCTTTATGTCTGTATAATAGTAGAATATTAACTATTAGATGAGTAGCATATTGTGATTGTTTTCCCCTCTTTTTTATTTAAATTGGGATATTTCATTATTTGTCTTTACAATGTTGTTATATATTGAAAGAATTTAACAAACATATTGTGATTGTACTCCCTTGGGATCAGTGTAAATAATCTCAAAGTTCTTCTTGAAACAAAGATTTCACACTTTATCTGCAGTTCCTTTGTTCAGATCCTTCACAAACATTTTTCTCCACAGGGCAAGTAGGAATACCTCTAGAAGACTTGGAAGAGAAACTTTACCAAAGTGACAGCTCTTTTCGTTTAGGTAACAAATTACTAGCAGAAGTGTGTGGTGCTTTTTCTGAACTAGTTACTTTTCTGGGCAAATTATCTGCAAGTCTTCTTAAGAGGGAGGATTATTTTATACTTACTCGTATATGAATGTGAACAAAATCATCAGGAAACATTATTTTGAAAACAGGGAAGAAACTGCCGGTTTGGCTATTATGATAGGTGTGAATTGCAGCTAATTGCACTACCAAATTGAACTCTAGCAATTCACAGTTAAAGATAGAAACCACAACACAACTCCCAATATCAAGAAACTAGTTTTGAAGAATATTCCAAGTTGTCTTATCAATTTTGAAACCTACTAATTAGTGAACCAAATATATGGAATTTATTTCCTTGCTTTAAATGAATCAAGGAAGTACTTTATTAAAGTCAGGATTTAATAATCTAAAACCAATAAAATCCTTTTGCATTTGAGATTCAATTATTGTTATGAAAGCACTAGGAAGGTCTGTAAAAATATAATTATGAGCAGACACTGTTGAATAGAATACGTTAAATACAGAAGAAAGCTTTTGTTTCAAGGATCAGTTTGATTTGTGGCTCCATTTTTAAAAAAAATCTTTTTCATTTATGTTAATGGCTTGATCTATGCAGCAATATTTGTAGAAGAAAGAAACAATGGATAGAATCAAATTAGTTTTTATTTAAGATAGATTTGAAACTCACTGAAACTAATCCTCTTGATCAGCGCCATAATTTCTAAATTAGCTGCAAAGTAATTTCTATGATATTCACAGCTTATAAAACAACAAAATTAATACATTTTTCTTACTCTGAGGCCCTCTACTGACAATTAAAATTCTCTCTCTCCCTCTCTCTTTGTATAGAAAAATCTGTCTAGCTGTAAAGTATTAGCAATATATTTCACACAATATATGTTTCCCACAGAACAGAAATAAACAATTTTAATATTTTTGTGTTTCTTGAGATTTCTGCCAGCTTCTGTGGCATTGAAGGCTGAAGAAATGGGAACCGCCTTTCTTTTTGTTCTCATTCTGGTTATTATGCCATTTGGGGGAAAAGGATAGAGGGATTTTTTTAAAAAGTAGGTTGCTTTCACAAATCATATGACAGCTTGGTAAAAGGCTTTCACATGTACAAAAAACACTCAGAATGAGAGAAGTGGGTGAGGGGAGATGAGAACATAGATATTATACTATTTTATCCTTCTATGAACACTACCCTGGCCACATAGCAAGCAAATTTTGGTACAGGGAGGGAACTGATTTGGGGACAATCTTTTTCTGTAATAAAATTTCAGTTCCTATTTAGGATAAGAAAGGTCCTTGTTATAATTTACAAAATCTAGAATGACCTTATCAAGAGGCCTAACAGAAAAGTATTACAATGAAGCCATCTCACAATGAGTTCTGTAGAAAAGTACTCTGGAAGAGGCATTTCAATGGCAAACCTTTGGTCAATCATTTCTATCCAACTGAATCCCAAAACTACATCTAGTAGTATATATCTGGTATATTACTGAAGTAAAAGGGGGTTCTTGTGTTATTTAAGGAATCCAAACAATATACCTTAGAATTAATGTATGCACAAGAAATAAGAAACTAAATGTCACATGCAACCGTACCATTTAGAAGAGGCTGTCCTTCATGAACTCCCCTGGATATGACTGCATTGTAAACGTCTTCAGGAAACCCAGTCTTGCATAATGTGCCTTCTTCACAAGTTGCCTTTATAGGTGCCTGAAATGCAAGACAAAATTTATGTAATACTCGCAACCCCATTCAATTGAGAAGCATTGCACTTGGCATAAACCCCGATTTTGCTACTATCTTGTACAAACAACCTCTTTGTTTCTAAATGGCTGCAATTAGAATTCTGGGGGCAAAGGGTTAATCTTTTTGATAACTGGGATGCAAGGAACAAATCCCACTTGTCTAGTAAGATCTAAATAATACACAATCTTGATTCTTCATATAACTGAATGTTTCAGCTTAAACAGCCATTCAGGCTGAAGTAGAATTGTGGAAAAAACAAATTCATTTCTTCAAATAAAAATAAATGTTATGAAAAACTGATTATCAAGTTTGTCAGATATGAATCTGAGGCATTCAAGAGATTTAATGGCCAATTCAAAACATGTTCACTAAACCTGTCAATACATTTCAAGCTCTGCTCAACTCTGAATTTGTCTAATTGGATAAATGCAGTCATATGAAATCTCTATATACATTTGCAAATAAATGTTTTTAATACAATCGTCTTTGCTATAAAGTTACTGAAGAATAGTTACTCAGTTCACAAAGAAAGCCTGATTTGCTGTCTTTATGAAACTGTTAACCCTTAGTTTAAAAAACTGTTTTCATGCAGCATTTTCATTAATGGGAGTAAATAGTAATCTAAGTTCAACAGTTAAAAAAAACCACTCCTGTGTCATCTTACAGCACAACTTAAACAATTCCAATCTAAGCAGGTTTCTACAGACAGGCATTTAAAATTTAAATAGTCCTTTGAACTATCACTAGTAAGCCATTTACACTGTTTGTAGCTAATACCATCAATTGGAGGCTTTCTTTAATATAGCTGATCTACCTAAATGCCAAGTATGACATTAATAACCATGCTGTCTCCTGCTCTTACCTCATTAAAACATACAACACTGTACAATTTAACAACCCACTTCTGTAGTGAAAGAAGGCCAAATAAAAGATCTACGTGACCAGAGTCAAAAACTATACTAGGTGGTATTGTACATTTCATTACCATAAACATTTTTAATCAGAGGACTTCCACTTCCCAAGTATTTTGGTGTCATATGAACATTAAGCTGCACACAAAATTTGACTGCAATTATCTTAGGCACCTATAGACAAACAACTGTGCTAAACAAAATGCACATGATTTCTGAATTATAAGAGAATTATTCTGGAAAATGCTAAGTACTGCTTTTAAACAACAACTGTAATAAACCCTGAAAATCAGAGCGGGAGGCGGTTCTTCAGCCCAAGATGCTGTCAAATTCCATAATTTAATAAGCAAACTCAATGTAACTAACAAGGAGAGGGGGGAAAACAGACATCCTAACTACCCTTGAAACAAATAAATCCTGGGTGGGCAGCTGAGTAGATAACAGGATTTTAACAAGCCTGCACTGATGTGCATGGGAATCAGTCGGCCTTTCCAGCACGCTATATCTGCTAAAACAACTCTTATAAACTGAAACAATGCCCAATGAAACAAAGACTTGGGGACATGAATAAAGAGGCCTCTTTATGCTTTCATTTGCAACCTCTCAATTTTTCCCAGAGACAAAAGACAGCACTCTGTTCCCAAAAGCAAGTCTATTGTAAAGATTTTGTGGGCATAAACACATGAGAGGAATCAGAGATTCAAACTTTGACAATGCCTTAGCCTCTCGTGTTTTGCATTTGGAATTAAATAAAACTGAATCTCGAATCACACCACAATCTGGGTCGTTTCAAGTTCAGTTGAAGAGTATGAAGCATCACAGCCATACATTTCTCTTTTACATTTTTATTTCATGACACAGCAAAACTATTTAAAGCCAAACATTGTAATCTTCATAATACTGTAGAAAGGAAGCTGAAGCGTGTAAGACCACCACTCCTTTCTGTCTAGGGTGCAGACTTCTCCCCTGAATGAAGAACGTTGAAATCATAAAAACAATTCCCCTTTCCCCCTTGGGAAAACTATTCATAAAATGTTCTTTCTAGTAAAGATATGTTTGTAGAGATCTGTAAGAATCAAAGTAGCTTTTCATGGGAATTCATCAGTTTTAAGATATGACCACCCTTTTTAAGAAGTCTGTTTATACATGCCTGGCAAAATTATAAAAACAAGAGTAAGGTGTTGTTTTTCAATTACTGAGCCATGGACCATTGCCAAACTAAGAGTGCTTCTTCCCGCCAGTCCTCTGCTAGAGATTTGGCTCAGCTGCTGCTGCTGGGTGTGAAATCTCTGTTTTCTTCCTTCTGCAGAAGCAAATCAAACCAAACTTTGCCCTCCCTCCTCTCAGCAAGAAGATAAAGGCAACTGCGCACCTTACACTTGCTATAGAGAGGCTGTTTTAAATCATCTCACATAACAGATGTCATATTATGATGAAACATTTGTTTATAAAGAGAGGCTTGTGGATCATTCTTTTCGGACAGTTGTAAAAGCATGAATTGCAGGATGTGGGTGATGAACTACGACATAGCAACAGTTCAGCAGTAATAAACCCTGTGAAGCAATTTAAATGGGCTGTACACAGCAACTGTGACTTGCAAAGGGGCCTGAGATTTAAAAGCAGCAAAAACTCACCTCACCAGAGCCTAGAGTTCTCTAATAATCACTAGTGGGAAGCACTGGTATAAGAACCTAGGCAAAAATCCATCATAATTCTGCTCAACGGGCCTGGCTGGTCATATGTTATATTTCCTATAGTCATGGAAATGTCCATGAAAAGAATAAAATACCACATTTTTTTGTCTATTGGCGGGACTAATGAAATAGCTTAAAGTGAGGCCCACATAAATGTGATGTGAATGGCCTCTGAAATGCAGATCTGAATAGACTCTACAGAGCCCTGCTGAAAGTGGAAGGGCAACATCAGCGCTACTGCACAAGTACTAGACCATGAAAAATACCCTAAATGCCACCTTTATGAGCCACAGAAAATACTGCTAATATCTATTGTCTCTGTTCTTACAAAAGTAATTGAAGCAAAAATACTGCTATCAAAAATTGACAGCAATGTAAGAGAATTAAATATAGTAGCTTAATGACCGGCATATATCCGGGGGTCTCTCTGAAGGTATGCCAAGGGATTGAGTAGGCTTAGATTGCTGCAGATCCATGGTCCCTCTGTCTTGACACACCATGTCCATGCCTCTACAGAGCTCTGAGTACATATGGAGAGTAACCTGCAATGGCTAACCTTTCCATAGTTTTACTAGGAAAACTTGCACTGTGGACCTCCCTCTCGAACTGTGGTGAGAGAGATCTGCTGGATGCAGCGGCCCATCATCTACTGTTCCTGGGACATTTGGGATTGCTCAAGCAGGCATCAGTTCTGGAAAAGTTTAAGCAACTTTAAACAGGTAACTACTCAAATGCACAGGATAGGCAGGTCTTTTAGTTGGTGAAATACTATTACGGGAAAAGAACTGAAACAAGCTGGCCTACAAACCACCTGCAGGAAATATGTCACTCAATTGGTTTTTACTGAAATCAACAGAAATAAACTCTTAAGTAGATGGTAATTAAATTGCAGCTAGACAAAACATATCACATGTCACTAAAATGCAATTTTGCTTGGCTTAAAAAACATTTCAACTTTCACTCAAAACAATGAGAAAAGCAAAACACATACAGTATTCTGAATCTCTGCTAGATTAGCATCAAGGTTGAAAACCTAACTATAATATTGATTTACAACTGAACTTTTTAAATCATCATTTTTATCAACCTTGTGCCAACAGTCTACTAATTACTTTTTAAATATTAGAAAACTGCTAGCCCATCACTGTAGATCAATCCAACTAGGCAGGGGGCAGAGCGACATTCCAGTTGAGGAAAAAATCTCAGTGGTCACTCAGCTGGATGCAAATAACTGATTCCTCAGTTAAAATACTTATTCTATCTACATTACAGTGTGTTATCTCACTAAAACAGATTGGATTGTTTCAAAATATGTCAGTGCTTGGCCCAATAGACGAGCTTCCTTAGGCTGAAAATAATCGCATCTAAAGTGACAATATTTTTAAATTTTAAAAAATAATTATTGTTCGCTTGTAATTAGTAACTCATCTGTTTGATTGTGACAGTCATAAGCAGCCACACCACTAAGGCAGGGAGCATAGATACAGATTGGTTTTCATTTTGCTTCTAATTGTATTTCACAGCTTTTAAATTTGTTGACCACTCAGAGAACATGGTTAATTGGGCAATATGTAAATGCTGAAAAATAATAATTAAATGCTATATTATTTCCCTGACTGGGTAAATGGCAAGGCTTAGCCCTCCCCAGCCCTCAAATCTGCAGTCTCCTAGGAAGAATAGTAAGGGGAACAGGACCCCACCCCTAGCAGATCTCCAAGCAACCAGAAATCCTGATGAGCCATCTTCCCTACTCCAAGATCAGAGAACTACACACCAATTGCATAGCTTCCTGCCCTTGGACCCCGTCATCTCCCTAGGAGAGCAAATGGCAAGCCCAGTAGGAGTTTCAGGGCTGTGAGTGAAGCACCCAGCCAGCTTAATGTGAGGTTACTCAGAGAAAGAAGGATGTGTGTATAACCAGCCAACCAGATCAAGGCCTGGTTGAACCAGGAAAGGGAGCCTCCAACTCCCATATAAGCTCTCATTCTGGAATGATTCATTGCCGAAGCAACAGCACCCTTAGAGTTCCAAGCATTCCTGAACAGGTGAAACAGACAATATCATTAAGCAGACAATAACATTAATTATTCTCTTCACCTTCTTGTCTAAAAGAGAGATTCGTATAGGGAAAAGATAGGTCTTGTGGCTGCATTTGTAGTCTTCTGCAAGAGAGAAAGGGAAACAGAGAACATAGACTGGGATAGTCAAGTACATCACTAGATCCCTATGAGCCTTCCAGCTTTAAGGCCAAATGCAAAAAAAGACTCACTCCTTTGGTATCAGGTATTTACAAGTAATAACACTAAGGTGGCATCCACCCTACCCCAATTTAGGACAAAAGATGTGGAAGAGCTGTAACAGCTACACTGCCGGAGAAGGTAATGAAGGAGGGGAAAACATAAAACAGGATTGAGGAAGGAGATAGTACCTCTCCCCAATATATTATTTGCAGCACTGCTACCTTCAACCTTCTGATCATAATCTGATTGGAAGATAAACAAAACTGTTCCCAGTTCTGATTTCTGTTCAACATTAGAAGCTTCATTTGTCTCTCCAGAGTATGAGACTGTAAAATGAGCAGGAGGTCTTTTTCCTGCAAGTACAGCTAATCTCTTCTCATAAATCATTACATCTTCCAGGGATGTTCAGGGTCATCGGCAAAAAACAAAAACAAAAACGAAAAAAACTAGAAAAGGGGGAAATGTTTGAAGGTATAATTTTCAAGAGAATTGTACAGCCTCGGTATTACATTAAAAGCCCATTACAACTACCATGCCCCATCACTTGTAATATTGGTGTAAAAATACTATCCAGACCACAGGTAGTCAACCTTTTTATACCTACCGCCCACTAATGCATCTTTCTGGATGGTAAAATTTCCTTACCGCCCACCAGTGCTCGATGGAAGGAGGATTTAGCTTGTGCCATAGAACCCCCTACCACCCACCCATAATCCTGAAACACCCACTAGTGGGCGGTAGGGACCAGGCTGACAATCCCTGATCTTAATAGCCTAAATCACTGTTTCACTAGCTTCCACTGAACAGCCCTGATGTGGAGAGCATACTGGCCAATCTGTAATCACATGTTTTTATATGATGTATCAGCAAACAACTAAGCAGAGATGAAAAAAGAGGGAGTATTGAAACTTAAACTTAAGGCACAGGTGCATGCAAGGTGATCTGCCCCCACTTCTCAGGGCACCCTTGAGCAGGAAAGTCTGAAGGGAGATTCTAACCACAGTCTGCTGAACTTGGTTGTAACCTCTCCACAGAATTGTGTTCAAGACTGAAATGAGGATTCTAACCACATTTGACTGATCACAGTTTAAATCTCTCTGCAGTCCTTTCTGCTCAATGTACGAAGGTTGGGAGAGGAAAAGGCAGGGCCTATATCAATGGGGCAGCGCCAGCATGTGCTCACACCCTACTAGGGATGGAAATTTGGTTTTGTTTTTATTTCAACAAAAAAACAAACCCTACTTAATTCACACTTCTCACACCAATATGTGCATTAAAATACAGTTTCCTTCAAAATTCAGTTGTCTGGATTTTGTGATGCAGTTTCCCCCCAAACAACATGTACCAAAATGCATATTTCGGGGGAAACGTGCCTAAAAAGACATACATATGCTAGTGAACATTACATACAAAAATGCCTAATATTAGGGAATAGTGTTCCAAAAATGTGTGTATTAATCAAAACTGCATACAAAATTGTTTTTATTAGGAGAAATGTATGCTAAAGTTTTTTTTTTAAAATCAAGTTACTGACTGCATAAATGTGGAAAACAAAATGTAAGATTGGAAGGAGAAACTTAAGTGAGCTGAAACAGATATTTTTCCATCTCAAACTCTTGCCATCTTTGAGGCCTCACACATTCTTCTGAACACCTCTACGGGGATAGGAGGGGGGAAATATCACATCTACCCTTAAAGTTTGAATAGGACTGTAACATTTCACAATGCACACAGGGAAATGTGACCTAGAGCCACAAAGGGTTGTATCCAAGAAAGTTATACAGTGTAGACCCAAATAAGTTAATGGACCCAAATCAGTCATGTCCATTAATTTACATGGGTTTACTCTGAATAGTACCAAAATTGAATAGAACCATAGCTGTCAACTTTTCCCTTTTCTTGCGAGGAATCCTATTCGGAATAAGGGAAACGTTGACAGCTATGAACAGAACACAACATCATCCTACACATGGAAAACTCACAAGTCAGGGAGGTTTCTAGTTGACCTTCTGATTATCTTTCCACCTGCAAATGTGTGTTTCTCCTCACTTATTTTGAGAAAATGCAGACCATAACAACAAACAAAAACAACACACACACCAGTTTAAAAGGCCGTAAGTTTGTTTAATTAGCCGAAGAAGAGAAGTGTTTTTGCCTGGTACCTAAAGATGTATAACGAAGACGCCAGACAAACCTCCTTGGGGAGAGCATTTCACAAATTGGGAGCCATCACAAAAAAGGCCCATTCTCATGTAGCTGCACACAAGCATGGGCCTCAGGTGATGATCGCAGGATTTGGGTCAGTTCATCTGGGGAAAGGCGGTCCTTGAAGTATTGCGGTCCTGAGCTGTTTCAGGTTTTCTAGGTCAAAACCAGCACTCTGAACTGGGCCCAGAAACTAGAGTTGGCCCAGGATTGGCATTATATGCTCAAACAGTCTTGCCCAGGCAAGTAACCTGGCTGATGAATTCTGCACCAGCTGAAGTTTCCGAAACGTCTTCAGAGGCAGACCCACATGTAACATGCTGCAGTAATCTAACCTAGAGGTTACCAGAGCACAGATGGCTGAAGTTAGGCTATCCCTGTCCATGCAGGGGGACAGCTGGGCCACCAGCTGAAGGTGATAGAAGGCACCACTGAGGCCACCTGAGGCTTAAGTGACAGGAATGGACCCAGAGGAGCCCCAAGCTGCATATCCGTTCCTTCAGAGGGAGTGTAACCCCATCAAGAGCAGGCAGTATCCCATCCATCCAGTCTAAGGAACCACGCACTAACAGTGCTTCAGTCTTATCTCGATTGGGTTTCAGTTCATTGGCTCTCATCTACTCCATTATTGAGGAAGGTAACGGTCCAGCACATCCACTGTCACACTGCTGGGTTGCCTACATACACTGTATAAAAGGATGGGAGGTCCTTTCTCTGTATTAAACCTTTTACTTGTCTCATATTTCCCTATGTGATTTTCCCTTCAAGTTGTTTTTTTAGTGATATAAATAGCCTAGCTTGAACAACACTGCGAGTAGTAACCTTTATAATAATAAATGCCAATGGAAGTGTGGGAACTGTCATCTCTCCTAAAATTAAGAAAACTAACCTCTGTTGAGCCACAGGTCTGTATGATGCATTTCCTTAGTGTGCACTGAAACTCTGACCCCAGTTTTGAAGTCCTTGCACACTACAGCAATTTTAAATATTGAGTTCTCTTAACTAAATTAAATGAAGCTCTTGTGTTCCTTAATGCTTCAAAGCTCTTGGAAGTCAGTGGAGGCGCCCATCAGCGCAAATGTGTTGTGGGTAGGGCAACCAATTTTAAACTGTGAAGTTTGTCAAAACACATCCCTTAGACAAAGAGATGAACTGATTTTACAACGGTAGAAGAGAAACACTTACAGTTAAATTGATTGGTCAGCTTTGCAAGGATGAAGTGGTATGTCTACTCTTTGGTTTATTTCATTTGACAACAGCATTTTCAGAGCCCAGGTTTGCAAAGGCAGTTGTGCATGCTTAAGAGTTATGGTTATAAAAGCCCACTGGAATTAACTGTATCCGTAAGTAGTAATTTCCAAGGCTTAAACCTTGGTATGCTACCAAACAGAACTAGTTTCTTCATCTAAGTTTTAGGGGGAAAGGACAAAAACATGCTAATGACAAAACATATTCCTGAAAGGTTACACAGAAAAGGTTAATGTATCCTCATGGGGGAGACTTTTCAAGTCTATTTAAAAAACAAAAACAAAATTCAGTTCACAGAATACTTACAAAGTAAAAAACAAAAGGAAATTTTAAAAACCATAGTTAACTCACTACTGTTTCTGTTCCCTAGCAGAACATAAGATATATAGCTGTGTTTCACACTGGGACAGTACAGCAATAATTTGGTTCAAACATAAATGATATTGCAAGTTGTATTGTAGCTTAGGCCACAACCCTTTATCTCTAGGTATGCATTAAGGCAAAATAACAAGATTTCACATGGGCCAAAATTTCATAAAGCATTTTCAGCTACTTTTCTTTTCTTTTCTTTGTTTTAACTATAGCCTGAAAGGCCTAGAAAACCTTTTGTTTCCTATTACATTTTGTTAGGGTATCATTAACACTGAATGACTGAAGCGGGGGGGGGGGGGATAGGCAATGTGCCAAATACAGGACTCAGGAGTAAACCTTTATTGTTTAGCCCCTTGTTTAATTAAATTAATTAATCTAAATTATTTTTAGGCTGCTTTTCTGGGCAAATGTCCCTGTAGCTTACAATACAATCCAGTTCAGTTCAGTGCAATGCAATGGAATTATGAAAAGAATAGTAATACAAAATTTTGAAATTTTGAACTACAACTCAATACTACACTTTTTTTTTTCCAACAGAGCAAAATGACACCCAACCCTAATTCCACTAGACCATCACACAGCTAATAAGCATCATGCCTAGAAGGCCAAATGAAAAAGACAAGTTTCAGGGCCTTCCAAAAATTCTGCAATGTAAAAATTTGATACAGGTCCAATGGAAGGGAATTCCATAGCCATCAGGCTACCGCAGAGAAGGATTTGTTTCCTTGTGGTCACCCACCATACCAGCTGTGGGGAGAGAAGACACATTAGAAGAGTCTCCAAAGCAGATCAAAGTCAGCAGCAGATTGCATGACGGGGTGGTGGTACTCAACTGTCCATGGTTGGTTGTGCTGCTACTTGTTGCAGAAAACAGAGGGAAAGGGCCCAAGGCAGTTGCGAGGTGCAAATGCACTGACAGGAGCACCTGACTGGTTCCACTGGTGCATTTGCACAGCACCGACCTCACTGATGCCCTGCCCCTCCAGCTCTACCTCCTGGTAAGCAGTAGTAATGTGACCAACCAGAGGTCAGGTGAGCACTGCCATTCCACCACACTGCCTACTACAGCTTAAAGTGTGGTCAGATAGTATGTCTGCAGGTGCTCAATAAATAGTTTGGACCCAAACGGTTCCAAGGTGTGTTAGGACATTGTTGGCCGGTGATGAAATATCACACTGGAAATTCTTTCTTCCTTTCCATTTGTATTAATCATTGTCTAACACTGAGAATGGTTACTACAAATAAAAAGGAAGAAAGGACAAATCTCTCCAAACTGAGTGAATGGGCATTATAATGGCAAATAATTGTTCAGTGCAAGTACATGTAAAGTGAAAGCCAAAAAAATCATAACTTTGAATATATACTAATGGGGCATGAACTGACCAGGGAAGAGAGCTTGGGACCATAGTGGATAGCTTGCTGAAAATGATGACTCTGTGTGCAGAGGTTGTGAAAAAGGCGGAGTCATGTTATAGATCATTAGGAAACTGCTGATATCACAGCACCATTACACAAATCTGTGGTGTAGCCACACTTGGAATATTGTGTACAGTTCTGTTCACCGCACCTCAAAATAATATTGTAGAGCTGAAAAGATGTAGAAAAACACAGCCAAAATGATCAAGGGACAGTAGCAACTCCCCTATAAGGAAGGGTTACAACATTTGGGCACTTTTAGTTTATGAAAAAAGGTGAGTAAAATATGATAGAAGTATACAGAATTATGGATAATGACCCTTGGGATCCCTTCCAACTCTATAATTCTATGATTCTCTTATTTATTCTCTAAGTTTTAGTCAGCATAGGCCCACTAAAATTAATGAACATGACTAACATAGGTCCAACATTTTCAGTGGGTCTGCTCTTAGTAAAACCTAGCTGAATACAACCCCAGGAATTTCTATCCCACAACCATTGTTAAAGCAGCATAACCATTGTACTGATCTTGCATCCATTTGAGCTTTGCATAGGAATGTTATACTGTACCTCTTGCATTTACTGACCAAATTATAGATATATCCATACGGGCAAAAAGAGATAATGTTCTGTGTACCTGATAAAGTGGGAACTAGTTCTTGAAATCTTAAAATAAAAATAAGCGTTATCGTCTGCAATCCTAGCCCCACGTATCTGGGATTAAGCCCAGCTGAATTTAATAGGATTTACTTCTGAGTATACATGGTTAGAAATGCATTGTTAAGTCTTTGAAGAGTCACAAGGCTTCTGGGAGACACAGGAAGCTGGTTTTTACCAAGTCAGACTACTGGTCTACCTATCTCAGTACTGTTACATTGACTGGCAGCGGAGAGACTCTCTCCAGGGTTTGAGGTAGGGGTTTTTCACAGCCCTACCTAGAGACACTAGGGATTGAACCAGGTATCTTCTGCATGAAACTCAAGATGTTCTACCTCTGAGCTACAACCCTTCTCCAAACTTCTGGTTGTTTAGATAACCCCTTTTATATTATCAAAAAGGAAAAAAGGGGAAGTTCAGAAATGTTCATCTATTTTAAATTTTAAGGAACTTAAAAGCAGATGCTGCATAGATATGAGCAATTCACTTTCTTAAATAAGGAATTGGAGAGAGAGAGAACGCACAAGTCAAGGAAAGAACCAGGCATGAGTCACTCTGGGTGGTCACCATCACTTAATAAAAATAGCTTTTCTCAATTTTATAGTCTACACAATTGGCGTCTGTAGTAAAAAGAATCTGAATGTTTTTACCCTTTCTATTATTAGATTGTTGGGTGAGTTTGAGCTTCTTTCTCTAGCCATCTTATTCCACAAGACTTGGCTTCTGCTGACGTTACTGGGAGTTTCCTATTCTACTCACAGGGTAGCTGAACATGCCCAATAATGGGTTCCAACTCACCAGCTGGAAAAAAAAGCTGAGTAGATATTGACTCGTACACTGGAGGCAGCAACAGGGGAAAAACTGCTTATACAAACTTGGATAAAAGTATTTGCTCACAGGATGCAATAAGTTCATCTTAGCGGAGAAAAGGAAATCTGTATATTTTATCTTCTACTTCTATACAGTTTTTATACTGCTTTATTGTTTAGTTGTACTTTATTTTTTATTATTTTATTTTCAGGCAGGGTTGGTTTTAACTAAAAACTGTTTCAAGGATGAAGTTCTTTTTAAAAAGTGTGGTAAATATTTCCAAACAAATCGGAGAACAAGATAAATAAATCCTCCCAGTTGATGCTTCAGCAAGACATTCTGAAAAACAAACACTGTGGTTCAAATTATCATTCTGCTGCCACCTAAAACTTAATAGGAATTACTGAGTCTTGCATGATAGCGAATCAGAATGTGAAATGGAATGGGGAGAAGACTTTTAAAATAATGTCAATAGATTGAAAATATCTTACTATAAATGTGCCTTAAAGATTTATTTGAAACGCTGATATTTAGTATAATGAAAATGTCTCCTAAAATGTTAATGTATTCAACATTTAAAGGCACATCATCTTGACTTTAAACCAGATAAAACAGGTATGCAATGTGCATTTTGTCAAATAATTGTATTGCTCCCAAAGTCAGTTTCTGTCTTGTTTCAGAAACATATTTGAAATGCATCTGCTAGGTTAATATGTATATAAAACATTTCCTTAAAAAGAATGGCTTCTTCCACCCATCTGTCAAAACAACAGTTCAGTATTTCCCCAGAAAATGATGGTGAGATCATCGATAGAAGAAAAGGTATTTGAAGTTTGAACTGTATTTTATACTGTTTTATTTTGGTTGGTGGCATTGCATGCCTTTTATTATTTTGTATACCGCTTTGAGATTTTTTTAATGTTTAAGCAGTCTAGAAATATTTATAATAATAAAAGAAATATCAATAAAAATTGTACTTTTTGGGTTTGTCACAGATTTGAATGACGTCACTGATATTGATACAAAAGAAACTAGAATTTCAAAATACTGATTATTTTCCAGTAATCAGAAATTAAAATTACTCATAATAAACTTCTGCAATGTTTTGCAAAAATGTGAAACATAACCCTGGGAAAGAAAGCTAAAATATTGACAAATTCTAATTTAATATAAAAAAACCCACATTTCAAAAGGAATTCCAGATATCTGGGATATAGCATCATAGTCTAGAAGTTTCCACTGAGAAAACATGATTTGTAGAGGCAGAAGAATCATAAGTAGACTCAAGATTCTTTATATTAACCTACTGAAGTGCTTTGCCACTTATTCTTATTAATTATGACTAACCTACCTATGTAGTTCCGTATCCCAAAAAACATGGGATGGGATGCCATTGCACCATGCACCTCCCCACCCTAGCTTCACATCATTGGCTGGCAGAGACAGGAAGATGCACCACATGATAATGCCATGTCACACCATGTTAATATTACATTAAAAGGAAAAAGCTACAGAGTGCTTCTCCATGTCTCTTATAAATGTCTAGTTTGGCCCCTAGACCTCCATAGCCCTATTTAAGAAGCTGGAAAGATAACGAATCTGCACACAACTTCAAAAACTGGGGTAAAGGCAACAAAAATGGTAGTAGCACTCATAAATTAATAATAATTAATAATTAATTAATTAACAATTAATTAATTAATAATAAAGGAGAACCGCGTAAGTTTTGGTGCCAATCACTGGGACCTGAATGTGCATCTGCTTTGCTACTAGTCAGTTTTAGCACAACTAAAATCCATTTCCCATAATCAATTTTCAATACTCATATTAACTATTCAGACCAGTATCTTAGCCATACTCAGAAACCATACAATGAAAGAAACTAGAATTAATAATTAGGATTGAAAATTTAACTGAAGCTTTTCCTAAGAACTATTGCCTCTGGAGGTCATTCGAAGTCCTTTGTGATGTTTTGCCTCCAGTTTTCCCACACAGACTTCCTCTTTTCCCAATTCAGAAGCGCTTATGGTTTCTGATGTTAAAGTATGCGTGTTTGTGTCACACACACGCACACACCCACACCTTTCAAACTTTCCCCTTTTCCTTCAGAGTGCCAAGCTTTTGCGTAACAACCAAAGATTTTACCTAAAGTAAATCATCAATGAAGTGAGTGTTTAATCATCAGTTACCAGTATGTTCCTAAATGCTGCATTATTCCAAACATTGACTGAACCTATACTGAACAAGCTGTTTGCTCTGCTGTGCAAATGATGAGTGATGAATTCATAAAAAAAAACCTCAAGGAAATATCTGACAAAGGCTGAAAGCAATATAAAACAATTTAAATAAAACATAGCCAAGGTATAGGTCCTGAAACAATATTATTTTCTTATAACTGAAATTCTCTTGCACTAGCAATGTACGCAATGTAAAAGTTTTAAATAATTTCTGACTTGCAAGAGAAAGCAAAAAAAAGCCAAGCAATAGTTAAAAATCAAAGGCCACTTTCCAGACACAGGTTTAGAAAACTGATTTCATACCTAACTTTCAGTGTTGTTACAGCCTGTTAAAAAGAGAGTCCTAACCTGATTTAATGTGTACCCAAACAAGGAGGAAATTGGATTTTCCAACCATGACATGCCACTGGAACTCTCTGATACACAAAAGCAATAAAGACAGTTCCTGTCCATAATTCATAGATCGCTTTAATTTAAAAACAGTACTTATAGGGGGGAAACCACACGGTGAAATAAGAGTTTAGCAGAGAACTCAAGTTTTAAAGTTTACCAAATAACATCTGGAGATAAAAAAAAAAAATGGAGGCATCCTAAAAAGAGAGAATGAGCCTGACAAAGAAATTGTGTCATGGGGAGGGGGGAGTGGACTCTACCTTAAAAATTTGTAAAAAAGCAACCCAGACTCCGGCTATAAACAAACCCTGAAAACAATAAACCTAGCTAAAAAGTTAAAACAATCCTCCCCAAAAGGGAGGCAGAGTTTGAAGGAAAGACACAGAAGGTGCAACATTGACACTTTCCCATCAGGGCAAACTAACCTCCTATTAAACCAGTGAAAAATCCCCCCAGCTGTTTAGGATCAATGTTTCAGCACCTCAACTGCCTGATGCAGCCATCAGAGCTACAGAAAGAGAGTATTGGCTGCACAGGAGAAAGCAAAAAAAAAAGCAGTAATTTGAAATAAAGGGCAAGGGAAGGGAGCTTTGCAACATGCCAAGTCTGTGTTTACTACGTTTCAGAAGCAGGGATTCAGTTCACAGCCAGAGAGTAATCTGAGCTCTGCACCATGGACAGTGACTGCTGCTGCAGCTACTGCAGCTGCCTCCCTGTACCCAGATCACTCAACCCCTGCAGGATTTAAACCGGATATCACCCACTGCTGAAAGCCAGCCCACTCACACAGCCCGCTACACAAATACCCCTTTCCCCAGAGTCCCTTGCCCGTTCTCGACGATATGCTCCAGCCACAAATGCCATTAAGAGACAATGAGCTGCACCATCTGTCCCAGAGATTTACTCCTGCTTGCCCTTTGCACTAGGAAGAAGACGAGTTTCGCTGACCGAAGTGCCAGCATCCATCCTCTGTCCCCTGCCTTATTGGAACTCACTTTAGGAAAATCCCAGGACACCCCTCACCCCCCCCCAAAAAAACCCCACTCAACCCTACACAGTTCCATTTGAAATGCACATCAAATACAGTATCAAATACAGTTCATCCATTACTCCAGAGAACCTTTCACAAACTATTTCCAGAGGCGTAGCCATGTTAGTCTGTTGCAGCAAAACCAGGGGAGTCCGGTGGCCATGCAAAGAGCACACACCCTATTCCAACAGGATAAGCCCCAAAATGCAGGATAATCACTTAATTGAATTTTCATCAGCATATGTCAAGTGGTATCTGCTTCATGAGAGACAGCCCTAATGCTGGTATCTATCTATACAAGCTGTCCCACATCCCAGATACATTCCTTACACAGTCGATATTCACTGAACAAGCCATGGCAATGCTCCTCTACCTTCAGATGCACAAAACACCCCAGGAAAATCCAAGTAATTAACCCACCAATTCCTGCCCAGACAAATCAAATCCTTACTCTGGAGACCTGGGCCCACCCTAATTTAGCACTTTCGGCATCGATGGACTACTGCCCACTCCTGGTGCAGAATCACAAATTATCAGGCAAGACATCCAGCTTGCTGGTAGAGAATCTGATTTGCATGCAGAAACTCTCAGGTTCAATCCCCAGCAACTTTGGGTAGGGCTAGCAAGGTCCTGTCTGAAACCCTGCAGAGCTGCTGCCGGTCAGTGTGGACAGTATAAGGCAGATTCCTATCTGTCTCCCAACAAAATGGTACACAGCCTAACCCCCATACCCATCCTATGCGTTCCAGGTGACCAGTGTCCACCAAATGCAGAAACACCAGCAATGCTCTCCAGGCAGATCCCTACTTTGCAAAAGTGTAAACAAACCAGTCTTAAGCCTTCGCCAAGGCTTGCAAACCTCATAAAAGCATACAGCCTTCCCTTGTCCAAGTCAGCTCACTCTTTACTCAGCAAAGGACCAAATCCGATCTCTGAAATATTAATTCCTGACTTGGGTGAAAGGTGACTCACCCCTTGCCAGCAAGCATCACAGTGGCACAAACCCTGTCAACTTTGGGCAGATCTCCAAGGATGGCGGCTCTTTCAATCCCTACAAGTATTGGCCAGAACCTCAGTCTCAACTATTGGGGTGCATGGACATGCCTCCCACTTGCCTTCGCGTGGCCTTCCCGCAGCGCCCCCTGTTGGGCGAGGGAGGTGGCAAAGCTTTATTAAGCAAGGAGAAAGAGTTCGCCTTAATGGAAATTCCCGTTAGCTGTTGCAGCAGGGGTAAAAAAAAACACAGCAGGACGCCAGCGGGGGAGGAGGCGAGCGAGGCTGCCGGGCGGAGGCGGAGGCTGATTAAATTCTTCCCGGGAAGGGATTAGGGAGCCGAGCAGAGGGGCGAGGCAGCGGCTCCGCACGCTCCTCTGTACCGGACCCGAGGCCACGGAGGGCGGCGTTCCGGACACGCTTGGCTCCACTAACCCCGGGGTCCCCGACCAGGGTGGCTGCTCAGGTAGCAGCTCTCGCCGGATTCGTTAAACAGGGGCAAAAGTGAAGTGCACACCGTTGCCTTAAGACTCTGTGCCGGTTAATCCGAAATAGCCGACCGGCGCCCTGATTCTGGGGTCACAATTACTACTAAACACAGATTAAAATCCCACGCGATTCACAAACAGGCCCTGTGGTGTGTTACATATGCTCCCTTTAACCTTCCCGATTGCATACAAGGAGGGGGGATGTGTCGTGGTTTTTTTAAAAAAGTAACTCATCAATTCAATGAGATCTATGGAGTTTGCACTTCGTGGTTGTGTAACTGCGAGACCCGAGTGGGCTGGCAATTTGGCATCCGGAAGGCAAAGTAGAACGAGCGCGCGCGGGTTGAAGAGGACGACAGGGAGAGAGGGTGGTCTGGTGGCCCCTGCCATGGGAAATAAATCCCACCCCGGCCTTCGATTTGCGAAGCAGGTGTCTCAACACGGAGACCGGCCCCCACTCTGTTTATCCAGGGTGACTTCCATCCTCGGGGAAGTCTGCTCTTCAAGAAGGAGCGTGCGCATCTCCGCCTTGCCAGCAAGGAGCAAAGAAGCCCTTGCTCCCATCCCAAGGGAAGAGGTGGGTGGCATCCACTCCTTTCCCACGCTCCCTCCCCAAGGAAGAGATGGCGCCAAGTCCCTGCCCCACTTCTGCTCGTCCCCAGGTCGGAGGGATCCCCGCTCCCCACTTCAACTCCCCATCCGCACGCCCCGCGGTGCCTTTATTTACAATCATCGGTCTCATCCTTCTCGACCCGCAGGCCGACTTTTGTTTGACCCCACCCATCAGATCCAACGCCAGTGCAAGGGATGTGGGGGGGGGGGGGTCACTGGGTCCTAACTTTCCGCCATAACGCTTCTGCACCCCGGTCTTTCTTCCCTACGCAGGCAGATGCATCTCTCCACTATTAGTCTTCTTACTAACGCCGAAGCGAGCACCTGCTCCTTTCCGCCGTGGGAAATACGAGTCCCTAACTCGCGTTCCCGAGGAAGCTCCAGCCTCCCCTCTGCAACTCCTCTCCCGTCCCCCTTCGCTGCACCCCGTCTTCGTCCCCCAACACCTTCCGGGATCAAGGGGGTCGCTTTCCCCCAAGCCCCCTCCCCGCCCCACCGCTGCCGCCCCAGCTTCGCAACCCTGTTCCAAGCAGGCCCAGCTTAGCCTCCGGGGCAGCGCGGGGAGCCCGGGCTGCTTCGCCCGCGGCCCCGGCGGCGGCATCCTCTCGCCAGCCCCGCCACCGCCCTTCAGCGGGAACAAAGAGCCCCCAGCCCCGCTGCTGCGGCTCTCCTCTGTCTGTCTGTCTTCCTTCCTCCCCCTCGCTCGGCTCTTTACCTGCTGCAGGGCCGCCAGCACCATCAACAGCAGCGGCGGCAGGATCCGCGGCGGCGCTCCCGCTATCCGGCACATGGAGGCGAAGCGGTGGCGGGGGGAGGCGTGCACGGCGGGGCGAAAAGTCCGCGGATGGGGGCCCGGCGGCGGCGCGGGCCAAGGCGGGAAGGGCGGCAGGGGGCAGCGGAGGATCCGCCGCGCTCGCCTGGGAGGAAGGGGCGACGGAGCTCCCGGTCCGGCTGCCGCGTCCGGGGTGTCGGCGATGGGTGACTCGCACAAAAGGCAGCGGCCGAAGGAGTCTCTTCGTGAGGGGCGCTGCCGAGAGGGGGGGGGGCTGGCGGTGTTAGCGGTTCCCGCGGGCTTTCCCCGGGCACATAGCCCGTCTTCTTCGCTCCTGCGGCGGCGGCGGCTGCCTGCTTTTCCTTCTCGCCGGCCGGCTTGAGGCAGCCTCCCTCCCTCCTCCTCCTCAGCGCGTCGCCAAGTGCGCCCTGGCAGCGCCGCTCCGACGCCGGCTCTGCCGCTGCTGCATGCTCGCCGCGAGTCCTTCGCCTCCTTCACTTTCTTGCCTCGCTTCGTCTCCCCGCCGGCCAGCAGCCAGTAGCGGCGGCGGCAGCAGCAACAGCAACAGCAGCAACAACCCCCTCCGCTTGCACACACGAGGATAACAATACCACAGCAGCCTCTGCCTCGCTCGCGCGGCGTTCCTGTGTGCGCCTGTATGTGTGCGCGCGCGCTCGCGTATGTGTGTGTGTGTGTATGTGTATGCCTTCACTTGCGCTTGGCTGCTGCTGCTGCTGGCAGCTTCACCTCCTCCTCCTCCTCCTCTTCTTCTTCCCCCCTCCTCCCCGGCTCTCCCTGCCGGCCGCACGGCCAATGGGAAGCAACCGGCTCCAGCTCAGCTCAGCCCTTTGCCCGGGCCAGGCAACCGCCCACAGCTACCCCCGAGCGAAAGGTTGAGCTGCTGCTGCTGCTTCAGCCAGAGAGAGGTGCGCAGAGGAAGCCGAGGGTTTGTTGTGGGCACTTTATCCCTCAGCCAGGACCGCGGACCGGGCGTGTCTGGTCTGCACACACACAGAATGGGGATTTTAGGCGAGATGGTAGGGAGACCGAGAGTGAGAGAGAGACTCGAGGTAACGTTCCGACACGACAGTGAGAAAGCCTCGCGTTTTTATTATGAGCCGGGTGAGAGGACTCTCCGGCGAACGTGAGAAATGCCTGTGCAAAACAAAAAGCCGAGGCAAGCCAAGGCGGGCGACGCCAGGGAACGCTGCTCTTGCCCCCATTGTCTGGAGGCGTTTTGCGACGAAGCCACCTGCTGGGAAAAGCGGCTTAGCTGAGGAGGCGGCTGTGTCGCCTTTTGTTTTTGCTCCTCTCCCGCCATCGCCCAGGAGCCTGGAATGGGACCAGCGCGCCAGTTAGGAAGTTTTCGGTCCCTGCGCTTCGTGGGTTGACGGACCTTTTTTCAACCCGCGGGCGCCCCTCCTCGAGATTCTGCTACCTGCTTCGTTACTCGCCAAATGTGCAATTAAATATTGCACATACTGTATATGTAATTGCTTTTTTAAAATAAAAACTTTGCCTGCTTCTGCTGCTGCTGCTGGGCAGCGCTCCAGCCTGCGTACCCAAAAAATGTCAGGCTGCATAACGGAAATTAGGAAGGTTGCTGAGTGCACAGGAAACCTCGAGGATTAGTGCTGGGTCATTTGCAGAGCTGGCAAGGATTTTTCCCTCACCCTACAGGTCACTGAGCAAACTTGCTTTGTGTCCATGCATCAAAGCCTCCTGCCGGAGAGAAAGGGGGGGGGAACGGGGCGGGGAGAGGAGAGGTTGCAAGCGCTGGCCCCCAGACAGTGTCCTAGAAGCGACTAGGCTCCGGATAGCTGTTCAGAATCGAGCAGGTCGTTTAGGATTGTGCTTGCACGGAGGGCTGAAAAACATTGAATCTGGAAACTCTGCAAACGGCTGTGCAGGTCTTTTCAGGCCAGGGCTGGCTTTGCAATGACACACTGTAGTAAGTAATAAGGGAAAACAGATAGCCTTTTCTCCATTATTAGCGCCATCATTGCAAGCCTCTCTTGTCTCTTGGTTGTGGAAAAAAAACCCGAAATGGGCTGGCTGCACAATCTTATTTACTTTGCAGCTGAACTGCTCCAGAGCAAATCTATGGCCATTGGTGATGGCAGGACAGAACTTGGGGACAGGTGTCCAGGCCTCGTTTGCAGAATGAGCAGGGGCTCCCTAAAACGCTTGCCACCTTGTGAAGAAAGTGAAGTGACTGATATTACCATCTAAAGGTGGGGAAGCAAGAGTGTGGCATAAGATAGAGCAGAGTCTAAAATTATATAACTACAACCAGCATGGTGGTACTTTGCAACATTTTAAAAATTATATTGCTACACCCAGGCATCAATATAATAATTCACTCCACAGTTTACTCTGAATATGAGTTGTGTAGATGGCTACGATGCTAACTTATTGTACTGTATTAAAACTAAAAGTTTTGGGGTTTTTTACTAAAATTAGGCATTTATCTATAATAATAATAATAAATTTTATTTATATTCCGCCCTCCCCAGCCGAAGCCGGGCTCAGGGCGGCTAACAACAATAAAACAGTACAAAAGTACAGCACAAACAACACTCTAAAATCATTCATTATAAAATTAATTAATTCAAGCCACTGGCAACCATTGGGCCAGAGCTCTGCGAAGATTGCCGAGGTAGGGAGTCAGGCTGTGCCCTGGCCAAGTGCCTATGGCCCTTGAGGTAGTATAGTAGTGGACAGATGGTTAGACATGTTAAACTGGGCCTCAAAAACCCTATGAATACTGAGCAAATTGCTATCTCACAACCTAATCAACCTCAAAATGCACTTCCTTGAGCCCCTTGGAGGAAAGGCGGGATACAAATAAAGAATAAATAAATCCCCGTGTGGACTTCAGTGCTGAAGAAGTTACACTCCATGAGGGGTTGTTACTGTCTCAGATCTTTTGCACTCAAGCTCAAATATCCAGCCCATTCTCTCACTTTTATAAACCAATTATCCCCCCAACCCTGTTTTTGCCTGCAGGATGCTTGGTGTGCTGCAAAGCACAGTGTTAGTGATATCACGGCTACTCGCCATCCTAATTTGCCGAAAGGTGCTTCTATATAACCAATTTCTTGCACAGTGCAATGTTCTTTAAGCTTGCAATCCTACACTCTCATTTACTTGCTAATAAGCCTCATTGAATTAACATTTGAATTATGGTGCTGGGGGAGACTCTTGAGAGTTCCATGGACTGCAAGTAGATCAAACCTTAAGGAAATCAGTCCTGAGTGTGCACTGGAAGGACAGATCCTGAAGCTGAGGCTTCAATACTTTGGCCACATCATGAGAAGAGAAGACTCCCTGGAAAAGACCCTGATGCTGGGAAAGATTGAGGGCACTAGGAGAAGGGGGTGACAGAGGACGAGATGGTTGGACAGTGTTCTCAAAGCTACCAGCATGAGTTTGACCAAACTGCGGGAGGCAGTGGAAGACAGGAGTGCCTGGCGTGCTCTGGTCCATGGGGTCACGAAGAGTCGGACACGACTAAACAACAAGCCTCATTGAACGCAATGGGTTATATGACATGGGATGGAGCTGTAAATTGTTAACATGTTTCAATAGTCCAAAAATAGTTTAAACTATTTAAAAGATGCGTTTAAAGTATGATGCATTCCCCCTGTAATTGTAAGATTTATGGAATAGTCTCCCAGGAAGGCCCTCCTGCTGCCGACTTTGTCATCTTTTTGGTGCCAGGCCAAAGTGCTTTTATATTTTCGCAGGCACTTGAGCTGCACGAGTGGTGTGATACTGTACTGTTAAACCTATTTTAAATACATTTTATGTGATTTTATCATTGCCTTTTTTCCCTTGGTTGTAAATGGCTTATACTTTTCTTTTATTGGAAGCTATGTATAAAATTAATTAAACCTACCACAGGTTAATTAGCCCACAGTTACGTAAATTTATGAGAACTTTCTGATAATTTGTATGGCCAATGCCTAAAACAATAAAACTAGTGTGGCTTAACAGTATTGATCTAGGACCTGGGAGATCAGGGCTTGAATCTCCGTTCAACCAGTCAATGTCTCTTATCCTAGCCTATCTCACAGGGTTGTGGGTAAGGATAAAATGAGGGAAGAACCATGTACACCACGTTGACCTCCCTGAAAGAAAAAGTGGTATATATAAATGTAATGTATTAAAGTAAATATAATAAAATTGGACTGAAAGAGTTGGAAAAACTGTCCTGCTACCATCCAACAAATAAGTGGATGTTAGGTTAACCTTTTTTAGGTAATCTTGAACCTGAGAGTTTCTACATGCAAGCTTGTGCCCTACCACCAAGTTAATACTAATAATATTTACTGTAGAATTTGCTAGTGCAAGAGTTCAGAAAGGAAAATGGAAATGATGTCGGGAGAAAAAAAAATGGGTTGAGGGAATTATTTTTTTTTAATGAAACTTAAGTTCCAAGGGTATCTTGGCAGTGCTAGTTTTGGGAGACGAGAAAAGCTCAGCACTACAGGTAAAGTCAATAATCATTTCTGCAAGGGGGAGGGGGGAAACCCAACCTCTTTGCTTGCAGAAAGCAGCTCTCCTTGGATTCCCTCCAAATCTCAAAGACTCGCTGATGCCTTGATCGTGCATCATCATCGACTGGGATTTGGACAGCCTTATTGCCTTGTTCTTCTAGATATGGATTGGACCGGGTGTGACTCATGACCCAGCTAGTGAAGCCTTTAGTCACCTTGAGTAACCATTTCCTTTTAGGAAGACCACTTGAGTTCAGATGTTAGAAAAAGCGAGTCGATCAAAAGGAAATGTATCATCATCTCTGTTATCTAAATAAGGCTTAAGTAGGGCTTAATTAAGTGTCTGAAATTGCCTTTTGTGCTGGTGTGAATTTCACCGTACATTAATTTTAACTAGGAAGAGTGCAGGCTAATAAATCTGATTGCTAAAAATTCATACCGTCCAGGGTCCAATAGCCAAAAACAGCCATAGGGGTACTAACTTAGAGATACCGATCACCAACTTCCTAACACCAGCATCTGTCAGCGAGGGAGCCTGAAGCTACTATACGTTTAGTAGCTCAAACCATGCAACAGCAGAAGCTCTCTCCTGATATGTCCAGGAAGCCAACGTCCCATTCAGCAAACACAACTAAATCTGAAAGCTAATATCTTGCCCAAGGTCACCTAGGGGAGCCTGAGTCAAAAACTGCATGCTAGATAGTTGGCTAGCCCCCAAATCTGACGCTTAAGTGAGCAGATTATAGCTGGCCCTCAAATATCAGAAGGGGGCATTAATAAAATAGGAAGGTCTAAGGGTAATGATAATCAACAGAAATTAGATGTGGCGTTATAGCGGGAGGCTAGCAAAGTTCTGATTTTCAGCAGTTCTGACTACTAAATGAGATAATAACATAATTTCTTTACATATCAGATTCTGGAGAACCTATGGCTGAGCTAGATTTGAATATGACCAATGCTGAAGGCAAACAGTTTATCTGTTAGATGACACTGGCTAATGCTTTATGTACACAGCTGTTTATCTGTCCCAAAGAACAGATGCCTCTTATTTCACAACAGCTCAACTCTCCACTGCATTCTGTAAATCAAATTCCACACTTCTTCATAGGTGTTTTGAGTCACAGGCATGCAGCAAAAGGCTATGCATGCTTACTCAGAAGTTGTCTAGAGGAAAGCATTCTGTATGGCAGGATGGCTTACCCATGGTTCTCCAGATGTTGTTGGACTCCCAACTCTCATCAGCTTCAGCTAGCTTGGCCCGTAATCAGAGATAACGGGAAATGTAGTCCTTCTGGAAGGTTACCCATCCTGCTGGCACTAAAAGCAAGATTTAGTACAAAGCCCTGGTAAGCGTTGGCCAAAATTAAGATGCGCTGGCAGCACTAGTAGTGATTTATGTAAAATTCAGAATGTCATCTCATTGGTTTTAAATTGATCTGACTGAGTTTCCAGCCAAGTGCCCATATTTATTATTTTATTCCTACCACACCCTTAATTGCAGAGAATGAAAACATTTGATGTTTGCATATATTTACATGAATTAACATATGCAGTTGAGCAATGATCATTCCACTTTGAAAAGTGGCCTGTGTGGTGCCCTTTACCACTAAATACTCCCATACCAGTTATAGCAGAGTGACATTTGAAATGGTAGCTAGGAAAACTGTTTTCTGGATGCCGAGATGAGATGATTAAAAACTGCTGACACGAAGATAAACAATTAACATTTTCAGATACATTTCTTTTGGTCTTGACATTTGCAAAAGCAAAATATTTTCTGGTGTTTTCCCTGTAACAAAATGTGGTGAAGTGTACTGAAAAAAATCAATTTTTAAATAAAAAAACACTTTCTGCGCCTGAACTGCTTCAACATCTTTATGTTTTTATATTTGGTAAAGTGCTTTAAGATTTTCTGTTTTTATGAAATGTGGTTAATAATTTTCCACATTTCATAATAATTTCATGAAATGTGGTTAATAAATAAAATATTTTCAATGCTCTTCTGACTTGGATTTTTGCGGGGAGGGGGTTAAAAAAGCATTATATTTATATGGATCAGGAATATTTTTTGACCAATATTTTTATTGTTTCTAAATAATTTGAAACAATAATTTGAAAACAATTATAGCTGTACAACTGGTACAGTGTTTGTTACCCGTTCCAAGGAAAACCAGTCAATAGTTCTGTAATAAGCCTGTTCTGTTCTTCATTTTTAAAATCTGTAAGCATTTTTCAGAATGTAAAGCACAAAATCTAAGGGAGTCCATTTGGATATTAAATAATTTATACCACAGTTATTTCTCACAGAGCAAGTCCTGGACTCTCATATTCCTGGATCCAATCTATCATTAAAAGCCAGAAAATGAAATAGGCTTTATAGCATACCTGGAAGACGACCAGACCTTCGTTTGGCTGTCAGTCTACATGGTGCAGTTTCAACTGCTACGAGTAACCAAATTATTAACAGGAATAGCAACTGTGTGAAATAAAAAAATGCTTTCACAGCAGCTTTCAGCTGACACGCAGGGTCATATTCTGCTTTCAGCTATACATTTGTAACTAAGAGAAGCATCTGGCTTGTGGCATTAGCCTGTTGCCATGATGCTTATAGTACGTGCTTCACTAAGTGACCCACTCCCGCACTGCTCTGGATGCCTTCAGTTGACGATTTGAGTAGAATTATTCAGAAATAAATGAATAGGATTGTTCTCACAAAAACAAGAAGGTGATAAGCAAATCACTCAGATGGCTTAAATCATAGTGTAGAATTGCAGAGTTGGAAGGGATCCCAAAAGTCATCTACTCCAACTCCCTGCAATGCAGGTATCTCAGCTAAAGCATCGATGACAGATGGCCATCCAACCTCTGTTTGAAAACCTCCAAGGAAGAAGAGTCCACAACCTCCCGAGGGAGACCATTCCACTGTCAAACAGCTCTTACTTTCAGAAAGCCCCCCCCCCCCCGGTGTTTAGTTGGAATCTCCTTTCTTGTAACATGAATCCATTCGTTCGAGTCCTACCCTCCGGAGCAGGAGAAAACAAGCTTGCTCCATCTTCCATATGACAGCCCTTGAGATATTTGAAGATGGCTATCATAGATGGCTAAACATACCCAGCTCCTTTAACCGTTCCTCATAATCCTTGGTTTTATTTATTGAAAAAACAAGTAAAGGTAGCATATAGTGAAATTCAACTCAGCCAGTAAAATGACAACCTATCCAGAGAGGAATTCTCATCTTGTATTGGAAAGTGTATTGTCTAGCTATCTTTGAACATAGTATTTTTCTAAGATGTGAAAGTATATTCAACTTTGCTTGGTGTTCCATTAAATAGACTCTACATCTGGCAGAAATAAAAAAATAAAATAAAATATGAGCTGTTCCAAAAGGTCACACACTGTGATGATTTTGACAAATGTAATGTGCATGGTTTTTGATAAAGATTTGCCCTGAAAATATTCTTTTATGCTTTCCTCTATAACCCAATAATGCTGGCTTTATGGCAAGATGCACTATACCACTTTTGATGAACTTCTAGAATGAACTTTACTGCAGTTTTTTTAAAAACCCAACCACAGTTGCCTAGTAGCGTAGGAAAATTAGTCACCAATTCTGCCTTCATATGGGCAATTCTAAAAACAACCCTGACCTTTGAATCCAAGAATCTTCTCCTTAGGCCCACAAGCCATACTTGCTTAAAAGCTTGGAGTCATATCCTCCAGAGCTACAAACAGAAGTCTGTGAATTCCAGTGCCTTTGATAAACAATGACTATGTATCTTGTTCAGATTCCAGGAAGCAATCTTATCTATAGTGCTATGACATCCTTTATTTCAATTTATGAGATACTCACAATTGGAAGGGGGTACTGAAAATTTCTTTTCTGGTGCCTATATACATTAGATAGGAGAATGTGAACTATAGAGTTTGTTTGGTATAAGAGTTTTTAAAAACAACAACAACATAATTGAACAGGGTACTAGACTGATGAATGACAGTGGCATTTGCCACAGATTGCCTCTACCCACAGCAACCTACCAATGCTCAAAATTTTGGTTAAAAAAACCAAGCAAAGTGCAGTTAATAACTGCTCCCCACTGAGGATGCTGATGTTTTGTCAAAAGGCCATAGGTATCCCTTATATACCAATGGCCGTAATACTTGAGGTGTCTTGAACTCTGTAAGCACAACACACAAACACTGATTAAAATACATGGCATGCATCCCCCCCCAAAAATAAACATGCAAGGTGTGCATAATACACATGCTTAATTCAGGTGAAGAAATTCATTTCTGGAGACTTGGAACCTTTCATTGTTTTGGTCAGCGAAAAGAAGTATCTTCCCTTTATCAGCAGAATTGGTGCTACTATAGAAGGTAAAGGTAAAGGTACCCCTGCCCGTACGGGCCAGCTGTGTCCGACTCTAGGGTTGTGCGCTCATCTCACTTAAGAGGCCGGGGGCCAGCGCTGTCCGAAGACACTTCCAGGTCACGTGGCCAGCGTGACGAAGCTGCTCTGGCGAGCCAGCACCAGCGCAGCACACGGAAATGCCGTTTACCTTCCCGCTATAAAGCAGTACCTATTTATCTACTTGCACTTAGGAGTGCTTTCGAACTGCTAGGTGGGCAGGAGCTGGGACCAAAAGATGGGAGCTCACCCCACCGCGGGGATTCGAACCGCCGACCTTCCGATCGGCAAGTCCTAGGCACTGAGGTTTTACCCACAGCGCCACCCGCGTCCCTTGGTGCTACTATAGGTGCCACATAATACCCATTCCATATGTGTTTTGTGTGGCAGCACCCACACTTTGGAACTCCCTGCCTATTGAGCTCGAGCAGCACCTTCACAGAGTTCTTTTCGGTGCCTACTAAAACATTCTTGTTTAGACAAGCCCCCCAAGATGTTTAGGAAGTTGAGGTAGTGTTAATCTATTTTAGTATTTTGACTTTTGTACGTGGTTGTGAATATATGAGAAAATCCACAACCATGTACAAAAGTTAACCATATATATATATTCAAGTGCTGTACAGTGGTACCTCAGATTAAGTACTTAATTAGTTCCGGAGGTCCCTTCTTAACCGGAAACTTCTTTTTTTTTTTTTTTTAAAGAATATTTATTCCAATTTTAAGGTTACAAAAAAAATATGGAAAAGAAAAAACACAAACCACATACATCTTACAAAAAACAGACAATAAAAAAAAAAAAAGACAAAAAATCACAGTAGAAAATAACAAGAATCAAGTTAGACCATTACAACCATTTTCTCATTTACTTATTTCCATGACTTCCTCTCACCTCCCTGCTTTGTATTCTAGTTTAAATCGTATCTCCAGCAAATCCTTCTAACCTTCTTTTCTTTTACTTATTTTAACATTCGAAAGTACTTAATTCTCCTCTATCCTCATTTTACACTTCATGTTTACTTATTCCATTATACCCTGTCTGCCAATACGGTCTAGTATTCTTCTCCAACCTTTTTCTAACATTCTTTTATATTGCAGTGTTTCTGAAGATATGTTTTAAATTTTTTCCAGTCTTCTTCCATCAACCCTTCTTCCTGATCTCGAATTCTGCCGGTCATCTCAGCCAGTTCCATATAGTCCATCACTTTCCTCTGCCATTCTTCTCGGGTAGGCAATTCTTGTGTCTTCCAGTATTTCCCAATGAGAATTCTTGCCGCTGCTGTCGCATACATAAAAAAATTCCTGTCTTCCCTTCTCACCAATTGGCCGACCATGCCCAAGAGGAAAGCCTCTGGTTTCTTCACAAAAGTGTATTTCAATACCTTTTTTAATTCATTATATATCATTTCCCAGAAGGCCTTGATCTTTGGGCATGTCCACCAAAGGTGGAAGAAGGTTCCTTCATTTTCTTTGCATTTCCAACATTTATTATCGGGCACTTAACCTGAAACTTCTTAACCTGAAGCACCACTTTAGCTAATGGGGCCTCCTGTTGGCGCCGCACCTCCGGAGCATGATTTCTGTTCTCATCCTGAAGCAAAGGTCTTAACCTGAGGTATTATTTCTGGGTTAGCAGAGTCTGTAACCTGAAGCGTATATAACCTGAAGTGTATGTAACCCGAGGTACCACTGTATGTATGTATGTATGTATGTGTGTATGTATAAATAAATAAATAAATAAATAAATGTGCTGATTTTGTCCTATTTTCCAGATCAGGCAAAGGGCTGGTCTTGACCTAAAAGGCCTTTAATTTCTCAGTCCATATTGTATGGTTATGAGCATGAACGGGCTTATTGCTATGGCTATCAGGTGATCATGGTCTTAGCTAAAGAACAAGAATGTGATCTAACGGCTCTGTGGTTGCCAGAGGGTCGGGAGACAGCTAGAGGAAGTTTGAGTTGTGAGTTTTTAGCTGAAGATGGCTAAAATTCTGGTGCTTTTGCTCTTTGGGAATTTAAATCAAGTTTACTGGTTGTGCAATGTTTGTTTCCAATATGCAGTTTCACTTGGAAATTGGTCCCATTGTGATCAATGGAACTTATTTCCTACTTTATTTATTTAGGATTAGAGCCCCAGAGAGGTATTATTTTGGGCAGCTTTGAGGCCAGTACTAACCATAATGCATATATTTATCTACCATAATGGACCTCAGGACAGTGAAAATCTCAGTAGAGAAGTGAACTGAACAGTCATCCTTGACTGCAGACATTTTTGAATTGTTCCAGTGTTTACAAGAGAAGAAGTTATTCTAGCCATGCGAATTCAGCTCCAATATTCATTCAGTCCTTCAGTTTCTATACTATCCTTCCTTCCTCCCAAACAAGAGTTTGGAGCAGTGTACAAGATAATTAATATATTACTACAAAATGTTCTGATAACAATCAAAAACTAAGAACAAATCATTCTAATATTAGTCTGCCTCATGTAATAAAAACTCTAAACATCCATCATGCTATAGGTAAAAGGAAGGGTTTTTTTGTTTCAAATGTGCTTGTTTGGAACCACAAAGAAATCACACAACAACGCTGAAATCATCTTCCATCTAAATATTAAACCTACCAGGCCCAGGATTGTTGTTGTTTGCTTTTTTTAGGGAAAGCAACCCAAGTGCTAGACTTGTCCGTCCCTGCATTTTGACAGTATTTTTATGAGACAATGTGTTTCATAAATGAAAATATAAGGCATAATGCTTGCATTTAAAAGCAATGGTGTGTTTTTTCTTCCTTCCTTTGAACAACCTCATTTTGTAATTTTAACAGATGCTCACTTTATAGCAAAGTTTACAGGAAAATAAAACTTTCCAAAAAAAGTATATACGCACGATTCTTCTGCTTTTAACTCAACACTGGATTACCAAACTAGAGGTCTGGGACAAATCAACAGCAACAACAACAACAACAAATGTAGTGTGAAACAGGATGATTGTGGTGAAATTGCAAAGAAAGGAGTCCACCTGTGCCCCATTCATGGGGCTGCTTTTCAGTTGGGGTAGCCTAGAAATCACTCAAACGACATCTTATCAGCAGTTCAGATAAACTGGAACTGCTGATAGCATCCCATTCTCTCCTCACCCACTCTTGGCATTATATTGGGTGTGTTGCAGCATGCCTAGCCATTCATGTGAACTAAGAGGCCATTTTTGGCTTCACACGGTGGTGGGGTCAGTGAGATGGTGCCCTTGGAAGAAAGAGGCAGCCACTGCTAGGATGGTGGACAGGCCCAGAACCTTATTTGTGGGCATCGCAAAGGCAGAAGCAGAGGGATGGGGCCTGCTAGGTTGGTGTAGTATAGGTTTGCACCTGCTGGCTAACTTGTTATCATTGCAGGCCATGGATATCAGAGGCACTTGCACAGTGAGGACGTATCAGTCCCCATGCATCCATTGCTTCCTTGTGGTACCAAGTCCTTCTGCCCCTTGTGCTTGCCATAGCAGAAGCCTCTCAGACCTATGAAGGTGTTGAAGACTGAGTCAGATCCTTGATCCATCTAGTCTAGCCGTGGAAGCCTCTCTAAGGTCTAAGAGAGGCAGCTGGATCGAGGCAGGTTGGGGCTGCTGATTCTTCTAGACCTGTCAGCAGCCTTCGACATGGTCGATCACGAACTCCTGGACCACCGCCTTGCCGACGTGGGGATCCAGGGCACAGTCCTTCAATGGCTGCGCTCGTTTCTCTCTGGTCGGGGACAGAGGGTGGCGCTTGGGGGGGAACTGTCATCCCGCCACTCCTTGGTGTGTGGAGTGCCCCAGGGTGCGATACTCTCCCCGATGCTTTTTAACATCTTTATGCGCCCCCTCGCCCAGCTTGTCCGGAGTTTTGGGCTGGGCTGCCATCAGTATGCTGATGACACCCAACTCTATCTGTTGATGGATGGCCATCCTGACTCGGCCCCAGACACACTGATCAGATGCTTGGAAGCTGTGGCTGGATGGTTACGTGGGAGCCGGTTGAAGTTAAATCCTTCGAAGACAGAGGTCCTCTGGCTGGGACGGGACGATATGGGATTGAGGGGGCAACTCCCATCTCTTGCGGGGGTGCAATTAGTGCCAGCACCGTCCGTTAAGAGTTTGGGTGTAATCTTCGATACCTCCCTCTCCATGGAGGCGCAGATTGCAGCTATAACAAAGGCGGCATTTTTTCATCTCCGCCAAGCTAAGCAGTTGGCTCCTTACCTCTCTCGCCCTGACCTAGCCACTGTGATCCACGCGACGGTCACCTCCAGACTGGATTATTGTAACTCGCTCTACGTGGGGCTGCCCCTGAGACTGACCCAGAAACTCCAGCGGGTGCAGAATGCCGCAGCGAGACTCCTTACGGGGTCTTCGCTGCGGGATCACATTCATCCGGTGCTATACCAGCTGCACTGGCTCCCGGTGGAGTACAGGATCAGGTTTAAGGTGCTGGTTTTAACCTTCAAAGCCCTATACGGCCTAGGACCCTCGTATCTACGGGACCGCCTCTCCTGGTATGCCCCACAGAGGAACTTACGGTCTTCAAATAAAAACATCTTGAAGGTCCCAGGCCTCAGAGAGGTTAGGCTGGCCTCAACTAGAGCCAGGGCTTTTTCGGCTGCGGCTCCATCCTGGTGGAACGCTCTGTCACAAGAGACAAGGGCCCTCCAGGACTTGACATCTTTCCGCAGGGCCTGCAAGACAGAGCTGTTCCACCAGGCCTTTGGTCAGGGCGCAGCCTGACTCCCTCCTTTGGCAATCTTTACAATACTTTAGTTTATGGTTGCCATCAATTTTGATTTTAATTAATTCTTTGATGTTTTTATAATGTTGCACTATTTTAGTGTTGTTAGCCGCCCTGAGCCCGGCTTCGGCTGGGGAGGGCGGGATATAAATAAAATTTATTATTATTATTATTATTATTATTATTATTATTATTATTAAGATGGAGCTCCTTTCCATCCCTGCCACCTCAGGTCTTGTAGCTAATATCCTGGTAAATTAACCAAGTCATGCCATTAGGTGATTTCAGACTAGACTTTCCCAGCTTGGTGTCCTTCAAGCATTTTGCATGGTGGATAGGAGTTGCATTCCAAAACCTCTGATGGACACCAGGTTGAGAGACGCTGCTTTAAACTGTGAGTGATGGTCTTACAGGGAGAGGACTCTTTAGAAAGTAATATGCATTACTTTATCTATTTCAGAATAGGATAATCCAGTTCCTAATGTGCTTAGGAGCCCTCGTGCTCATTCTGCTGAGAGACACCCTGGATTTCTACCCCAACATCTTGCCCTGATGCTACCACTAACTAAATATGGGAACTATATCATGCATAGCCACTGAGCTATGCCTCCTCATTTTACTTCACAAGGTATCATCATTGACTGCTGGCTCTGGTTCTTTTTTTCCCCAGGCCACAGCACTGAGGTAACTTTTGATCTTTGCGAGAGTACAAAACAGCATTTGCTTAAGCTCAGATCATCCAAATCTCTCAACTATTTATCTCGCACAACATAAGCATCACCATTAATATATTACCACAATTGTTAACTATAGCTAATACAGCCAATGACAAATAAAAATATTTTGCTTTGTATGGGAGGCTATTTCCGTGACTGATAACAAAAAGTGTAGAGCTCTGACATAGAATAATGAGATTAATTTTAAAAGCAGGCTCAGCTTTAGACATCATGTCCAAAGGCAATGACATGATTATTGTTATTGTCTTGAAAGAAAATTAAAAGTTTGGGTTGATGGAAAACAAACCTGCTTGAGACACTCCAGTGACTTTGGCGATTAAGCAAATGGAAGAATTGTGTATAAAACTGATGGGTGAAACAATATGGGGCATGTTTTAAGAGGATTTTCTAGAGATCGGATAAATGGCTAATATTGATTTTATTGAGATTCCTGCTGTTAAAACATTGCACAGTGAGCCCAGAATTTCCCAGAGCTTGGCTGCTTGGGAATCTGAGTTGACTTTGCCTGTCAAGCAAGCTGAAGGACACTGAGCAGTTAAAACTATTTTAATCTTATGTTCTACCTCAAATTTAGGATGAAGCTAAGGCATTAGGCCTGCTGAGAATTTCCTGTGCAATAGAGTGCATTCCCACTTTTTAATCTTTTTCTTTTTATGCATTATAACAGGATTTTCATCACATGAGCACACAGCTTGGCAGTACCATACACTGTTTCGAACACATGCAATGAGCAACCACAACGACAGATGCCAACAACTTTTTGTTTTGTTTCTGAATTTTCTGGGTTTTCCACTACAGAAACATCAACTTCAAATTGTTTTAAAAGGCAGAAAACTTCAGCAGTTTTATTTTATAGTGAGATGGGTTGATCTTTCCTAGAAATATAGTCTAAGAATAATATAATAAGCTGGGTTGACCTAAAAAAATGCATGATTTGAGAGGTGGCAACTTTAGCACAATATTAGAAGCATACATTCATTCCAGTGAAGTCCTCATTGGAATTCATCTGTAGGATTGTACAGTGACTAATTCAAATAATTTACTGCTTATGCTGTACAGTATTAGGATAACTTATGAATTATGCTGTGGTTAACAGCTCTAAAAACTGGAACATATGGCAACAAACTCTATGTGTTCCAGAAGCCACACATGAAATACTGCTACTCGTATATTAGATATCATAGCCCTGACTCTTCACATAATACGTAAAAAAGACATGCCACATAGATGATTTTTAAAGTTTGACCAAAAAGTGGCTTTTCCATTTGTTGTCTATTGAATAAGTAAAGACAGCATTACAATTTTTTAAAATACTGAACTTTAAATGCTCATTGTCTTATATGGGTGAAGGATGATGCACCATTTAATGACTGCAGATGTTGTTTCCCTGAAATCCACCCCTCCCCTCTCACACACTGCAAGCATTCTTAATGCCATTTTAATGGCAACTTTGTGTGTCAGATGCTTCTTCTTTGCCGCAGAATGCTGACAGAAAATTCTATCATATATTAATATAGGAAAAACCACAGAAAAGTTGTTTCATCTTCTTCCAAGGCACACATTTTAAATACCAATTTAAGACAGCAACATTCATTCCCTCTAAGTACTGTTTACATCGTTCATGGCCTTGCCGTTTCATCTTTGATTACTTACAATCTTTTTCTCCTTCCTGATTACTGGCACTTCTACCGTGTGCCTATGCCTACCTTTTGTTAGCAAAGCACAATACATACTGTACTAGCATACAGATTAAAGGTCATTTATTGTGTTGTTTCACATTTGTATATGTACACAAGCTAGCCGCTGGACTGATTTCATCAGGTGCATTCAGCTGCGGAGGAAGCTTGGGTTGAAGAGACAGACAGATGAGGTGAAGAATGGGCAAAAAGTATCTTCCAGCTCAATCCTATGCATAATAATAATAATAATAATAATTTTATTATTTATAATTGGGCGGCTCCCAATCGAGTGTTAAAAACAATACAGCATTAAATATTAAAAACTTCCCTAAACAGGGCTGCCTTCCAATGTCTTTTAAAAATAGAAGAGCTGCTTATTTCCTTGACATCTGATGGGAGGACATTCCACAGGACGGGCGCCACTACCGAAAAGGCCCTCTGTCTGGTTCCCTGTAACCTCTCTTCTCGCAATGAGGGAACCGCCATAAGCCCCTCAGTGCTGGATCTCAGTGTCCAGGCTGAACGATGGGGATGGAGATGCTCCTTCAGGTATACAGGACCGAGGCCATTTACTCAGAAGTAAGCCCTCTGTGTTCAATGAAGCTCACTCTCAAGAAAGTGTAGGTTTAGGATTGCAGCCTTCATAAAAAAAATATGATTAGATAAGTATGTGGGGCTACAAGAAAATATATGCTGGTCAATGGGGAGGGGGAAAGAGACCCAAAGCCTAGGTTGAAGTAGTGGAAGAAAGAATCTGGGTTGCACATTTTCTCATATGTTCAGACAACTTCACCCAGTTCTTATTCCTTGCATAAGTGCATGAGCTTCCCGCTACTTCCTCCTCCTAATATATTCATCTCGACCATTCTTAGTTTTTCTTGTGGAAGTATCAAAAGGATAGATTTGGCTATACAGGTTCCAGAGAAACTTCAGTATATTTAAAGTCAAATATCCCAGTTTTTGGATAAACTCTAATGACTCGGAAAGCCTTTATTATTTCATAGTCATTTACCTTGAGGTAACATTTATGGCAGCTGATATATCACAATTTATAGCTGGTCATTCAAAGCTTTTGTAGATGAGAAGCACCGCTGTTAGGAATACAGTATACCAATTCCTTTCCACTTTCCCCTGGTCCTAGCCAAGAGAGGTAGACATGATCTCAGAATCTTGCAAGAATGGGTGGGCATAAGTTCCTCACTGCTGATATATACCAGGAACTGATTTTCATAACCAGTTTTGACCTGGTGAAATGTAGTAAACTCACCACTTGCTTTGTATATTCTCACATGAACTGACTTTGAAGCTGCCCATCTGCAATTAGCACCTGGAGAGCACATAGGCCATCTGCTTACAGACTTCCCCACCATGGTATTTATTTATAAATTTGCATCTAGAAATATAAATTAGAATATGCAATTTGTATGCAAGCTGTGTCATCTTTCACCCTTTTTGGGGGGATGGGTAAGTGGCATCTGAGGGAGACAGGCAAACTTGGCTACAGAGCCCCAGAATAAGGCCCTTTTCAGGAAAGTGTGTAAGCAAACAGTCTCCAGGCTTTTTCATCTAATACAGTTGTACCTTGGATCCTGAACGCCTTGCTACTCAGACATTTTGGCTCCTGAATGCTGCAAACCCAGAAGTGAGTGTTCTGGTTTGCGAACGTTCTTTGGAGCCCGAACATTTGACAGGGGCTTCTGCAGCTTCCAATTGGTTGCAGGAGCTTCCTGGAGCCAATCAGAAGCCGTGCTTTGGTTTCTGAACATTTTGGAAGTTGAACGGACTTCCAGAACAGATTCTGTTTCACTTCCAAGGTACAACTGTATAGGTACAACACTTTATAACCTATACTGTATAGATCTCTTGTTAAATAAAAGTGGTTTATTATGGAGACAAAGCAGACTCAAGTAACATGAAAAATAGTGAAGCAGAAGTAATAATAACAGGTGCTTCTTCATTAGTTCATTAAGGTCTGGGTACCAATCAGGGATCAAAACTGAAAGTCTTTTTGTTCAAGCCACTTTACACAAAGTCTGCATGGTCTGTGGACTCTCCAGTTATGGAGCGGATCACCTACTTCATATTAAGTTGTCAGGCAGAATCAAGGGGAGCAGATTGATTCCTGGACTTGCCTCTGTTTATAAAGCCTACCTTTGAGGATTGGGCAAAAGGCACATATCTAGCCCCAGCAATGTGAACCAATCAATATCTTACAAGTCAAAGAGAACGGACAAAGACTGCTAGAGGAAGTGCTTATAAAAAGCCAATTAAGAACCGAGCAAGCCATGAGAGATGTCAGGCACCAAAGCTAGGTGACTGCAGCTCTGCCCGGCAACAAGGTGGACGGGATTGAAACCGAATCTCCACGAGGTCAGATGGGTGGGATAACAATTCCTGGAAAAGCGGGAGACCACATCACAGTGTGGGGAAAATTGAAATACATGGAGAAAATGCAGCAAGTTATTCTGGCTCCCCAAAATGGAGTTTGGGGTGCTATTTTTTTAAAAAAATTAGACATGCCAAGCAAACTACAGTGTTTGCCATGATCCATGTGTTAGTCTCTAAAGTGCCTCAAGACTCTGTTGTTTTAACTGCTCTTAGTCATTACTGGAGCTTTCTGTTCTTTCTTGGGTTGTTTTACTGAGTCTCAACACAACCATCCAGTACTACAAACAGATGGGCATTCAGCCGCCGCCTCCTGGACCAATTAAAGAAACTGTAAAAACTGGGTTTATGGGATGTCAGAGTGGAACTCAAAATATCCAGCAGCAACTGGCTATGCCCCTTTAGGGAGGTCTGCTTCATATTTTGAAAGCCATGATTAGTGGGCTATCAGTTCACTTCAAAAAATTATTTGTCTCCAGTTACAATTGCCCTTTTTATTTGGTTCAGCTATTTAACTTTCTGTCAAAACTCCTCTCGTATCTCCTTTCGATTATGAAGATTAGAGTACAAAATTCTAGAACCTTCTCTAGGTCGGAAGTGTGGGGAACGGAGGGGGGATATTGCCTACAAGGTGACAAAGAGTCTGAAGAGCAGCTTTAGAGGCGTTTTTGCCCACTTTATTGGAGTTTCTCTTTCATTCTGCCATCATTTATCTTCTATGGAGAACACAAAGCATAAGGCAACAAAGTACAAACAAGGGCACTTTTAAATCTGCTAGGAGAGAAAAAAGTACCAGTAATTTCAAGAGCACTTTAGAGAGTGTTTGCCTGATCCATGTCTAAAATCCTCTTATACACCTGTGTCTAATTTAAAACAAATAATTATGTAGGCAATTGCGCAGTTCAATTAAGATCCATCCATTCCACCTATATGTTAGATTCTTCCATTTCCTTTTTACGTGCATTTTTATTATCATATTACATATGCTTTCAAACGGTAATTCTGATCATCATTTAGCAAGCATAGCTTTTTCAGAAGTACGATTTCAGCCAATCTGGCTTTGAACAGCAAAAGTGACTGGACAATTTTTGCTTCTGGACTGCTTTAAACTTCATGCAGCACATGATATGGGGATGCTGTGTGTGGCATATCTTGTATTAATAATACATTTTAAATTTAGAAATAATACCCATTGCCACTTTTAGCTGCAATGGTTTTTTGGCAATGAACTGAAACCCTTTAAGGTAGAGAACAAAAGAAATAATATTCAGTGTTCTGCATGACACTTGGGACCTGCAGCAAAATGTTGCCCTGCATCCTCAGCCCCTAAGAACATGGGAAGAGCCTGCTGGGTCAGGCCAATCCCTCTGGTTGGTTCCACAACCAACTGTTCTAGGGCACAATCATTTAGGGTATCTATAAATTTTACTCTTTGTCCTGACTGGAACACATATGCAGCCAGCCCATGTGAGGGTACTTGAAGTTACCCTTCAGTATAACATTTCCACTTTTGGATGCTTCCTTAATTTCATTCTTCATCTCAAGATTTCCCTGAGCAGTGGGAGACAGCACATCCCTTGGACTAAATTAACTTTTTTAAAAAAAAGTTTCACACTTTTGCATGAACTGTGGCTCACATAGCCACCCTGAAAGCTCCCTCTCTTTTTTGTGCAGTACCTCCATTCAGCACTTATCACCAGAGCTGGCCGTTTTATGACTAGGAAAGTGAAAGAAAATGAAGCAACATTTTGTGACGATATTTATTTAGATTTGGATTCTGCTTTTCAACCTGATGGACTTCAAAGTGGCTTTGGGCATCAAAACTGCTTTGAAAAGCACCAGCAGTAAAATATAGTCCATAAAAGGGGGGAAAGCCCTGAGGAGTCAGCTCTATCAATCAACCACATACTGTAAAATAGATAAATAAAAGCTAATACAACACTCAAAATGCCTCGAGGCCAATGAGAATAGGGTCAAATTAAACAGCCTTTACAGTAGGACAGACAGCCTGTATTGCAACGGTTATATGAACCTACAGATGGAAGGAATTCCACAACCCGAATGCCATGGCCTGGGTTGTAGTTTGCTAAGGGTTCTGGGAACTGTAGCTCTGTGAGGGATAGACTAGAGTTCTTGGGATTCTTTGGGGGAAGATGTGTGCTTTAAGTGAATGGATATACACAGCCACTATTCTGAGCCACCACTAATCTCATGGACACAGGGCAAAGGCTCAGTCAATGGCCTCTGTGCGTTGTGGTGACACTTGGAATACAAAGTGCAAACTCTTACCCTTGTCTCAAAAAAGCCTGTGGTAGAGCTAGTGGAAATGCTGAAAGGGAAACAAAAACGATCTGAATTTGAGGGGAGAACAACATTGCAATGCCTTGCACATCTAATCAGAAATAAGCCTTGTTGAGTGGCACTTACTCCCATGTATAGGATTGCAGCCTATGAAACAGATGAACTTTAATATTTTTTGTGTGCGGTGGGGGGTCGGAATCAAGGTTGAAGATAATGCCTTATAAGTGAGAAGAGAGTGAGCAGAGATAAATGGTTCTCTTTCAAAATGCTAGAACTCCAGGCCAACAGAAAATTATTTTCAGTAACTATCATTCCTCATTTGTAAGCATTCCAGAGCATCTGGCTGGCCATAGTTTAGAGTCAAAATGGACACAGGCCTAATCTAGCAAGACTATTTTTTCCTATTCTCTGAAAATACTACAAAAAGCCAAAGTTTATTGTATTCCAAGGCACATGGTGAATTCTTATCAAACTGTAGTTCAAGCACTCAGCCATATTGCTGATCTCTTGACTTTTACAGTACTTCAGTATGATCTGGGGGACAAAATGCTGGAAAAGAATCTCATACCCTTCAACATTTTTCCAATGAAAGTAGGGACGTCCTATTCCATAATCATGATGATGATGATGATTTTATACCCCCACCCATCTGACGGAATTGCCCCAGCCACTCTGGGCTGCTTTCAACTTATATAAAAACATAATAAAACATTAAAAAATGTCCTTATACAGGGCTGTCTTCAGATGTCTTCTAAAGGTTGTATAGTTACTTATCTCCTTGGCTCGGGGTCACATAACTCCATATCCTCCAATATCCCTCTGATGAAAATAGGGAGATGCTACCATACCCTCTAGGGATGCGGGTGGCGCTGTGGGTTAAACCACAGAGCCTAGGGCTTGCCAATCAGAAGGTCAGTGGTTCGAATCCCCGCGACGGGGTGAGCTCCCGTTGCTCGGTCCCTGCTCCTGCCAACCTTGCAGTTTGAAAGCATGTCAAAGTGCAAGTAGATAAATAGGTACCGCTCCAGCGGGAAGGTAAATGGCGTTTCGGTGCACTGCTCTGGTTTGCCAGAAGCAGCTTAGTCATGCTGGCCACATGACCCAGAAGCTGTATGCCGGCTCCCTCGGCCAATAAAGTGAGACGAGCGCCGCAACCCCAGAGTCGGTCAAGACTGGACCTAATGGTCAGGGGTCCCTTTACCTCTACCTTTACCATACCCTCTAACAGAAACCGGGATGGCTTCTGTAAACCTGGAACTGTCTCTGGAAAATAGGGACACTTGGAGGGTCTGGAATAGTTGACAGGTGTGCATACATGGAAAGGCTGGAAAAGTCAGTCTCAACTTTTCATCTGTAAATGGTCCCCTCAGCTGGTTTTTCTGAGAATGATTAATAAAGCTGGTAAAATTCGCTGCATGCTAAGCATGGACAATAAGCAAATACTTGCTAAAATACTGCTTTAGAAAGCATTATTCAACCTTCAACGCTGAAGGAGGGAATGCTTTGAAAACAGAAGTGAGAGGCTAACTGTGCAACCCTATGATGTCTACTCAGAAATAAACCCTACTGAGTTCAATGGGGCTTACTTCTGAGTAGATTGCACTGTTAGGAAGTGCAAAAGAGAAGACACACACTTACTCCACTGGTTATCCAACAAGGCCGAACTCCTACGCAGACTAGAATCTCGCGTTTTGATCCTGTGATCCTGGATGGTTTCTCTGCTCCTTATTTATCAAAGGAAAGCTAATCATAGTGCCTCTCAGGTATGGGTGTGCTGCCTTGTTTAAAGGTGTCGCTGTGCATGCAAATGAGGATAACAGCTCATGGAAATGACTCAAATGAATTAATTTCCTGTATCTTTTGAAAACATATGTTCAGAGACAAAGCAGGTACATGGACTGAACCAATATTTCTTGTGGAGCCGTAGCAAACGCTTGAAAAGAATAGGCTACACTAGGAGAGAAAATTGATCTGCCTTGTGTTGCATCCTGTTTTGGTCAGAGGGCAGGAACCTCCCTCCCCCACCTGACATGCCAGCACAGAGCTAAGTCACAAAGGAGGGGCTTTTCTGCATAATACTATTACCTTTCTATAACTGTCATGGTGTTGCCACTTGGACCAGTGTAACATCCTGGCTGCAAGTGGACATTAGGTTTTTTTTTTTTAATTAAAAAAAGAGAGAGTCAAAGATATAATTACCCATGGTTTGTTCACACGTTTCTTTTCTTCTCGCTGTCAGTTCCAGTCAAAACATTTTTGTGGGGATTACACTACAGAAACCTGCAGACACTTAAGAACTGATAGAATCAGACCTTGGAGCCTTTTGAGAATACATTGAGGGCATGGTGTCCTTAGCGGAGAAGACTATAGCTCTCATTAGCAGAGTTTATCATGTAAAAGGCACTGATTTCAATCTTTTACATGTCCAGGGAGGGTTAGGAGAACTTCTGCCTAAAGCCCTGGGAAGCCATTGCAAATCAATATAGACAGGACTGAGCTAGATGAACCAATAGACTTTCTCAGTGTAAAAGAGCTTCCTTGTATCTGAAGAACAGGTCACAAGAATCCCAACAGCAGGAGTATACAGTGGTACCTCAGGTTAAGAACTTAATTCATTCTGGAGGTCTGTTCTTAACCTGAAACTGTTCTTAACCTGAGGTACCACTTTAGCTAATGGGGCCTCCCGCTACCGCTGCGCCGCCGCCACGCGATTTCTGTTCTCATCCTGAAGCAAAGTTCTTAACCCGAGGTACTATTTCTGGGTTAACAAAGTCTGTAACGTGAAGCGTCTGTAACCCTAGGTGCCACTGTATCTGAAAGGGAGGCATTTCAATAAGAAAGGGAAGGCACTATACACATATTCAGAGTCACTTTGCTATTTAGGCATGCATATATTTATTATTCTAAGGAGAAAGAAACTGCATACTCTCAGAGGTAATCAGTCCAAGAAGCCTGTCTTTCCAAAGATAACACACCTAATTTTAAACTTTCATTCTTAAACATAATGCCTTCTTGAATCTGGATTTAGATGCTGGCTAGTATTTTCCAACGTATTAGTCGTAAGGATGGTGGTTAGAAAAGAGTAGGCAGGCTTCCTACTCAGGGACCTCTGCGGTAACAAACTAAAATCCATGGGGAGGTTTTCAAGCTGTGGGTTGTGGGTGTGTAGCTAGTGTTCTCTATAGCCTATCTATATAGTTTGTAGGTACACTTATGATCTGGATCGCACATAACCAAACTATGGCTTAGGGATCTATCAACAGTTTGTTTTGGAAAATTTGGTCCAGGGCCTTGTTATTTACCCCACACTCAAGTACCAAACCACTCTACACAATATAAAGAGTAGGTTGGCCAATTAAGTCCACCCTTCAATTACCTTAAAGCCAAGCCAACCTAAATTTTAAATGAAGAATCTGTGATCTTGATGATGGATGGTCACTAATATATATTAAGCAGTAAAAGGACACCCTGGTAGTTCAGAGCCTGGTTGAGCTTCCTAAGTAGACTGAGATAAAAAGGCAGTTAAATAAAGGCTCTGTCTGATTTGTAAACTGAACAGATTTCATCTGGAAGTCACTGAGGAGAAATAAATGATGGGTGTCATTTTTATGGTATCATTTTTCTGACCAGAGTTACACTTTAACAGTTTCAGTGACATAAAATAGTCTCTAAGAGGTACCTCACGTCTCATTAGGTAGAATCTAGTGCTATTCTAAAACAAAACAAAAAAACCTTACAGATGCTAAGATAGAGAACAATTAGTATTATTTAATTTCTTGAAACAGAGAAGTTAACTTGTTAGAGATTTTTAAAAAAGAAAAGTTAATGCCATGATTAGGTCACTGTTTTCCCAGATATGTCCAGTAAAAAAATAGAGGTTGGATTTCCATAAGAACTGAACTAATAAGAACTGAACACTAAGAGTTTCCTTAGCATCATCCTGAATTATGTTTGTGAGAGGAGTTCACTGCACAAAAGAGTAAGGTTCTTCTAGGGTTGAGTGAGCCATATTTAGCTGTTGCTGTTTCTAGCAGCAAACTCAGGTAGTGAGTACCAACAATATTTAAGCCGAAACAGGAAAACAAGAGGGAGGTCAACATGCTTGAGGAAACCTTAAAGTTTCCAGAAGTACGAAAACACACACCACCCACTTTCAAGAACCTAAGAATGTAAATCCGCCCCCCCCAAAAAAAAACCCCAAGCAGGTCATTGAGGACTGAACGTGTTCAGTATTTTTGGAATGCTGAGTGTCAGTTTGAAAAAAAACCAGAAAATGGGTAAGATCAGAGCACCCATCTTCAGTTATTTGTAGTATAAAGTATACTGGAAGAAGATATGGCTGGCTGGAACCTTGAAGATGAGCAATTCTCTTAGAGGTGAGGTTTCATTTCGTTCCAACACCTAATTGTACATTATGCGATATATTACTGATATGTGATAGTGATGTATGGTTAGATAATATAAGAGTAGGCTTCTTCTGCTACTGCTGTTGGGTTATTTTAAAATTCCATGCATATCTGAAGATAGTTATCTACTGTACTCCATCATATAGTTTTGTAGTGATGCAAACAGGTAGGTGAAATGCGCATTCAGTGATGTAACATTAACCCTTGGGAGGGGACAATTTTCACCAGCAGCAGATGCTACTTAACTCTTCACCCTTTCACCATCCTAAACATTTCTACTTCAGCTGCTGTTTCCCCGGCTAGGGTTCCAAACCTGTGTTTACATCACAATCACAAGGCTAGAATCCCACTGACAGCTTAGAGACAGTTCCTCATTGCAAACCACTCTCTTCTGAGGTTGCTTTGGAGTGGAAAATCAACTCTTGAGCTAGCATTACATGCATGGCTAGAATGTAATTGGTAGCTTGGCCCCAAATTGTCCCTGAATGTAATCATTTTGCTTCTTGTGTTCCTGCTGTTTTAAAATAGCTACTGTCCTCCTGACGTGACACACCATCATGTATTCCTCAAATGAATCCACAGAGTCCCAACCACAGCGTGTCATAACTAGAGGGTGCATGGACTTCAAAAGGGGGCCAGCAAAGCAAATACAGATAAGGCAAGCAAGTGAGTCAAGCCACAGGCTAGCGATCAGGGTAGTATCTCAAATGAATAGCTTGAAGGAAATTGCTTGCTGAGTCCCAAATATTGTTATAATTAAAATACAGAGAATGTAACCAAAATATAGCTGGAACTAAATCTGGTTGGTTACTTCTATGAACCGTTGCATGCTCAGCCACAGAGTCCCCTCTCCCGGAGCACCTAACAGCTGAGAGGTAAAATGAATGGACACAACGACTGTCTGGGATTCAAACAGCCACAACTTTATTGATTTCAGATGTAGGAAGCTTTGGTATAGGTATTGAGCGTATATCCCTCTCAGCCCCCCCCCCCACTGGAGGACTGAGGCATGGCAGGGTCTATTTGGGGGTGGAGCCACCGCAAAACACAAGTTTGCGCAGATGGCCCCCAAACACTGAGGGAAGCTCTATAACCCGCTTGCCCTATGAACCTGGCTCTTGGACAGAGACTTCCCTCCAAACCCCTCTAACAGGGTACCCTGTTAAGACTGCCACAGAAAACGGGGTGGGTGAGTCACCACTTCACCACACCCCGATTGGATGAATGACAATAGGATTCCACCCAAGTTGTGACTAGTGCTATGGGGAAGGCGAGACCTGCAGAGCAGGGAAAATTCCTTCCCGGCTCTGAATATGGCAACCTTAAAAAGAACACAGCAAAGCCCGACTAGCTGAAAAGAAATGGTTAGAGCATTAATCAGCTGTTCATGAAGGGAGGGAAAGGGTGGGTGATGCTGCCAGCTGACTGGATGCTGTGCTGAGTGGTTGGCCGGGCTAAGTAGATGGCCAAGCACACACACACACACACACACACACACACACATACCTGGGCTGCTGCAGACTGGCTGATTTGAAAGCACGGGTTTGGTGGGAACTCGTGAGCCTTTGCAGTAGCTGGAGAGGATGGGGGAAATATCAAAAATGGTGCTGTGCGTCCAGGCAAAAAAGAAGGTGCCATGTCGGGTTGCAACTGTAGCTCACCGGGAAGATGGTAAGCGGCCCTTACCTACCATATATGTTGATTTCCTATACCTGTCTATGTACATTTTAGACAATTCACTCAATTTTTGTTTGACCTTTACCTTATGTGGAAAAATGTGCTTATGAAGGCATATGTAATATGTGAACCAGGTAATCATAGATCTGTCCAGCAGCAATGTTCATGGTTGTGTAGGAACGTTGCAAAGATATGCATCTGTTGTTACATAACTTTTTGCCAAACTTTCGGCTGTTTATCGATTGATTGATATTTATTTACGTAAGAATTCAGATACCACTTTTCTTTATAAGATAAAGCCAAAACTTTAAAAAGTTTTTAAAACACCATTCAAATTGCAGTAAGAACCAGTTCAGATTACTAAAATCAATTTCATACAATAAAACAAAGAGCAGGATAAATTAATTCAACATAAAAACAGGGAGAACAAACTTTAACCCATGCTTTTGTGGTTTACGTGAGGTGGCCTTACCATGTGGCAGAGTAAGATCTTAGGTGGCAGATCTGGGTGAAATATATCTGAGTTGAGTGTGGATTTCATGCTCTTTATTCAGCTCATAGTAGTGAGGAATGCCAGTTCCCCCAAAATGTCTGCTTTATATACATTATTTACACAATGGGCCCCACGTGATTGGCTAATTCCGGGATTCTCCTGTAGGCCAATCAGGTTGTGGATTCACTTCCACCTGGAGTTGGATTGGGCGGCTCCTGCGGACCAATCAGACTGCTGCATTATGGAGCCTATTGTTCTGGGACCAATCAGACTGCTGCATTCTGAATCCTATAGTTCTAGGACCAATCAAACTGCTGCATTCTGAATCCTATAGTTCTAGGACCAATCAGACTGCTACATTTTGGATCCTATTCAGCTCAGTACATAACACTGGGGTACATTAAATGCTGCCAAATGGCCAGTAATTTAACTTCTCATCTTTTCAGGTAAGCTACCACTTCAGTTTTGCACCATAGGCTTCAAAGTGCTTTGTGCCAAGGCTATGGTTCACTCATTACTTTTCTCCACTTGAGCTTCCTCCCTGCCAAGGGTGACACTGTTTGTGAGAAGAAAAACTGTATTGTGTGACACGAATGAACCTGTGACTATTAATGGCCTCGTATTTCAAGCAGTGCCTCTAGAACTTCACCCTTCCCAGATATTCCAAGCCTGAGTGCACATCAGAGACCAGCCACCTGTCTTTCTCAGTGTTTGTTTACCTGTACCTTACCTGATGCTGAACAGCTTGTTTGGTTACTGTTGAGGTCACTGACCTACTTTTTCCATTTCTCCTGAGAAGATCATAAAAGTTTTCAATGCCTTGAAGGTAAAATGCCTAACAACAGGAAAGTTTCATAGCTAATAATTTCACATCGATCTGTCTGTCTGTCTGTCTGTTGTTGCGTTTTTAATATTTGTTGGGAGCCGCCCGGAGTGGCAGGATCAAACCCAGTCAGATGGGTGGCATATGAATAATGAAATTAGTATTTATTAGTATAATTGTCTATCTGTCTACATATGTACTATATGATTCTGTAAGCAAATGGTCCACATCTCAGGAAAATGATGCACTGTGCACTTACGTTACTATCTCCCAACAGTACATTACAAAATTTCATTTTAAAAGCACACTTAAACTGGCCACTTTCATTTTGAAGAAAAAGCAGCAACAGGGCCTCAATATAGAATATGCTCTAAACAGCCCTGAGGGTTCTGTTTATAGCTTTGAAGGTTAAACAGCTGTGTGCGTGTGTGTTTGGCAGCAAACTGGTGCAGGACCCCAATTCGGATTAAAACTGCATTCTGGATCAAGTCTCTGTCACTGCCTTTTCTTCATAAAAGGGGCCTTTGGGGGGGGGGTTAAAGCATGTTATTTATAACATATAATTTTGCTTTATGTGACAAAAAATCAAAAGAAAGTAAGGTTTTTTTGATAATTCGACAAAATAAACGATAAAGAATGAGGGAGTTGTATCCCGTTTTGCTGTAATTTGCTACATGCGTTTAACTAATATGATTAGAAAAATTAGAAATTTATTATTTTTTTTAATCTGTTGCCACTTTTGTGGTTAGAGAATAGGGCCTCCATTTGAAAAGAATGACAGCTATGTCAATCAGCCCTTCGTCTTATGGAAGAAAATAGTAAATGACAACACAGACACTGATGAAGCAAGGTATTAGCAATGTGGTAAGCAGGAGAGTCAGATCGCTTTGACAATGGGAAGCTTAAACTCCATTCTGCAATAAACAAGAGACCAGAAGGCTGGTGGGTGTGTAGTGTGAATAAATGACATGGAATATTTTGCTGGGTGAGAAATTGTCTTGGGTGACTTGGGTGTCTAACCAGAAAGGAGGTAGGTACAGGGGATCCAAACAACGGGAGATGATGTCTGCTTGGGTGAGGGTCTGTGCTATTAGGCAGAAATGGTCTTCCATTTGAAGAGGAGAAATTAGATAGGATTTTAGCCTAGCATAAATATTATTAATAATTATTTATTAATTTTCTATCAGCACCCTTCACCTGAAGATCACAGGGCGGTTTACAACACACAAAAACTCACAAAATGCATAACACAACAAGAATAAGAATAAAACATGAAAGTGGATATTTATAGAAGAACTCTTCTTCACTTATTCAGAATAGCCAATGAGGGCTTACCATGGGTAGGCAAACTAAGGACCGGGGGCCGGATCCAGCCCAATCACCTTCTAAATTCGGCCCACAGACGGTCTGGGAATCAGCGTGTTTTTACATGAGTACACTGTGTCCTTTTATTTAAAATGCATCTCTGGGTTATCTGTGGGGCATAGGAATTTGTTCATTCCCCCAAAATATAGTCCAGCCCCCCACAAGGTCTGAGGGACAATGGACCGGCCCCCTGCTGAAAAAGTTTGCTGATCCCTGGCTTAGACTATGTTAGGGCATGTGCTACCATCATTCCAACATCCCTGGGTGTGCCACCCCTCCTTATAAAGTGTTGAGTGAAGCTCTGCACGGACATTCTAACCACACACATTTGACTGAAAGGAGGATTCTAACTGTTCAGCTGAATGCAGCTATACTTTCCCTGTAGACCTTTGTGCTCAATGGTTTAACCACACAAGGTCTCTTCCAACTCTACAATTATATGGTGGTCATGCAAAAGGGTTATAGATCCTGGGTTTTGGTACATGGGGAGATTAGGGTAACTACAGAATTGGAATATTAACTAGCACTGCTCTCATTGTTTAAGAGTCAAATATTTCATTTCAAACACAAAGAAATCATAAACTTTCCACTGGTCACAGCCAGGATGGTTATATCTCTGAAATGAAAAGAGTTAGACCGCCTCTCCTTGCCGCTTGCCACAACAAGTGATTATGGAGAAAATTAAGTAAACAGCTGTGGCCACAAAAGAAGTATTCAGAGGGAGATCACTTGATCACGATTGGTTTTGCTTTATTCAATGTATCAAACCCAAATAAGACACTGGATTAGTTATGGGGAGATCTTTTGGGGTAACAAAAGACATTGTGTAGGGAATGGTGGCATTGCTTTAGGTCTGTTGGCCAAATCTGGACATTTGTTTTTGCGGTTGTTGGATTTAATGTTTATGTTATGTTATTTCTGTATGAAAGAATAAAATAAGATAAATTGGGGGAAAACAGAGTGAAAGCTCAGGAGGGGGTGGGGCATGGAGATGTTGTAGGCAGGTGCAGCATGCACAAACCACATGCCCTTACCCAGCTGAAATTTTCACAGATCCTTTTGAATGCACAAGCAGAGCTTATTCAAGAAATACTTCATGACGAATTCTCGTAGCCCACATTAGCCAAAATTTATACGAAGTCAAATGCCCAATACAGATTGTTACAAAGATCACCTAAACACTGTCATCAACAAAAAGAAACAGCACTAGTATTATTATATCTGTGAATTGCTTCAATATTTTGCAGTCTACTGCATTCCCACCAAGGGAAGTGACTCTTCCCGGTCTCTTCTGGAATGGCAAGGTGCAAACCTGAAAAATAATGCCATTGCCTTCATGCCAACCAGAGAAGACAATGATAACATGCTCAGAGACCTTAGTCATGAATATCTCCTCATCACTGATCATGTTAGATTACAGCCTCGATCACTTTGATCCCAGTCTGTACTTCTGCCAAGAGGATAAACATGAAAAGCACCCATTTGTAAAATTTGCATATCAGCTTACACAAGAGTTACCAGTGACACTGCCTGTTAGTAAGCTCAAAATAACATACCGTAAATCCTGCTTCCGTCACCATTATATTTCATTATTAAGATAAACTCAGCAACGTAGGAGTTATGAAATCTTTTTTTAAAGGCTGTCCATATATACTCAGCAGCTAATTATAATCCTCAAATGTTGAATTGGATATTGTAGTTTTGCCTCATTCTTTATTTGACACAGATGGCATTTTATAGTAAAACTACCCATGAAATGATAGTTTTGTCTGGGAAAGCTTTGGTACAGCATAATTGACACAATGCATTTTCAGGAGCTTCTCCATTTGGCACTGGCACTTACTGCTTTCATTGAAGAGAAAAGTATGTCAGAATAATTTAAAAGGAGAGGAGGAATGTGATTGGGAAAAGTGACTTGGGCGCCAAACCAGTCAGAGGGATGCTTCCATTTTTGAAGGCGCCTGTTCCCCCTTGGATACAGAAGCATTTCCAGTGCCTGTGGATAGGAAATTGAGGAAGGGGGTGAATGCAAGTATTTTATCAAGCAACTTCTATATAACAGCTTTTAGTTGTTGTTTTAAAAAAACAATCAAGCAGTATTGAATTTTTACGAAATAAATATTGAAATTTTAGACATCTAAATACCATCTGATTTCCCATCCTAGGCACCATTAATATCCCTTACAGCCTGATATCTCCACATGGGTGTGGATAAAAGCCCTTGTCTACCAATGTCCTGTCAGGGTGCCTTAAGGTACTTAACCCTCAGACCCAACAGGTGAAATCTTGTGCCCATGCACTATTATCACATGCAGTAATGCTTCTGAGTACCAGCTGCTGGAAACCACAGGAGGCCATAGTGCTATTTTGCTCAGGTCCAGCTTTCAGGTTTCCCTCAAGCATCTGAATGGCTGCTGTGAGAAGAGGATGCTGGTCTACATGGGCCATGGGCCTGATCCAGCAGGCTCTTTGCATGCTCTTAGCTACAGCCAACCTTTGGAGGAAGCATTGAGCACCAGGCATTCAAGCCATTTTGGTTTGGGGGAGGGCAGGGCATTAACAAAAATCCTTGGGAGCTCCTTGGTACATAGAAGGAGAAGGGAAACTCAGGTCAGGTAGCCAAATGCATCTTTTCAGGCCCCTCAATCTGACTCTCAGGACTCTCTCCAGGCCACATCCCTCACTAGCCCTGCTTCACACAAGCCTACCTGGGATGTGTAGGGATGTGTTGAACTCTTGTTCCCATGGATGGAGGTTAGAGAGGAAAGTGTACAGAAACTAGCCTACTGCAGAGGGCACAATGATCCACATGCGGTGGACCTGTAAAAAAAGAAGAGAATTTTAGGGTATAATATATAATGAGCTTAAGAAAATGTTTAAATGTACTTTCTAAAAAAAGCCAGAAGCCTTTCTGCTGGGTATAATGAGTAATGATATTCCAAAAAATATAAGGAAAAGTTTTATGTATGCAATAGCCGCAGCAAGAGTCTTAATAGCAAAAGGTTGGAAAGGAGAATCCATTCCTACTAAGCTGGACTGGCAGACGAACATGCTTGAATATGCTGAGCTAGCAAGAATTAGCAAGAATGACAGGAAGACTTAGAGATGTTTCAGAACAAACATTTAATAGAGAATGGGAAACTCACAGAGTTTATCTAAAAGAACACTGTAAAAATTTAAATTCTTTGGTAGGTATGGATTGACGCCTGCATGACAATAGGAAATAGTACAAAATCAATACAATTGAGACACTGTAGGAGAGATAAGGGAAAATGCGGAGTCGAACACGCAATGTAGGAACCACACTGGGGTGATCAGAAGTCACAATGGAATTTTTTATGTATGAATTGAATTTATTGCTTTTGGTAATATGTATGGATTTTGGATTGTTTTTGCCGATTGTTTTTCTCTGTTAAACAAAAAAGCATTTAAAAGAAAGAAAGAAAGAAAGAAAGAAAGAAAGAAAGAAAGAAAGAAAGAAAGAAGCCTACTGCACAAAGATAAAATGTACATGATTTTCTCCACCCACTTTTGCGTGTAGGCCTAGCCTACCCATCACTCGCATGTGGCCTCTGGAAGGTTGACCAGAAGACAATGTGGGCCTTAGGCAAAAAGTCTGTTTGCCCATTTTCCAAACAGTGTATCCACATGCCGGACTCTTATTTTGTGTGTGTGTGTATGTGTGTGAGTGTGTGTGTATATATATATATATATATATATATATATATATATATATATAGTGATGAGCTCTTAGCCTTCCTTGACAACTGAGCTAGTAGGCATGTTGGTCCTTCAGAAGGAAAACAGTGAAGCCAGTGCAATTTATTGGACCAAATTTAGTCATTCAATGCTGGCAGCAAGCTATCACGTCATATGAATCTCCTTTTCTGTGCTCCGGCGTGTTTAGCACAAAGAAGATGGTGCATTACTGCAATGGTCTGCTGCTTTTTCAAAACAAAGAAGTGTGAAGTTGAAGCAGATGCTGTGTTAATTAGATTATGGATAGGCAGTGCTGACAGGATCCAAGTTTTTTTAAAAAAAAAAGTCCAGAGGGAAACCAACAAATGAGAAATATAAGCTACCACTGGGAACTTGACAACCAAGAGGGAGTCATGGAATAACACAAGACAGGAATTAACACTACTGGTGTCTCATATATATGCATCTTTAAAGTGTTAGGATCTATGACAGGGATTGATAACCTGTGCCCCTCCAGATGTTGCTGTACTACAGCTACCAACATCCATAAACATTGGCCCAGCTGGCCGGGGCTGGAGTTAAAGCACACCCATGATTAAAGGAAACCAAGCCAAACAACACCACAGGGGTATGGAAAACAGTTTGACCCTCACAGAGCTACAATTCTCAGCACCCTTAACAAGCTACCCTTCTCAGGATTCTTTGGGAAAGTCAGGTGCTTAAAATGTACACAGCCTGTGTTTTACAGTACCTTGTTGGCAATAGAAAGGATATGTCATGTGTTGTTTCTTTCAGCAAGCAAAAGATTGCTTAACTGATCTTGCACTTTGATGGGATATCAGGAGAGACAGACGGGATAAAGGAAAGAAGACAGTACAGGCATTACTTTTTCATCACTTGACTGCCTGAATCCAAACTTTTTTGGCCTGCTATCAAAAAAACCCACACATTCCCCCCCCCCCCATGTGATGAACAGCCCATTATTTTACTTTGAAAATCTGGTCACTCAAACTGCATCCCGCTTTTTGAAATCAAGATTTTGAAGGCTGCCTAGAGTATTATGCAGAGAATTTAGTAAGAGCATTTAAAATCCCTTCCAATTTCATTTTAAATCCTTCCATACAATTGCACCTTACTTTCTCAACCCAATTACTCTGGATTATTTTAAAACAATCACATTTCCTGTGGACCAGATTCTTTTGATACTCTAAGCTGCGTTCCTTCTCTGGTCTCCTTAGAATCACACACAATCCACCCGCCTCCCTCCACCCACCCAATCACTTTGGAAACAGTTTCAAGGACAAACATTGTAAAACTATGAACACCTGAGACATCTTCAGATTGTGTTCATTCCTGTGTTAGCACCTCAGTAGTGCCTGCCTTTCATTCTATAATAAAGAGGCATACAACAGTTATTCCATCACTGAATTCAACATAGGAAGAGTAATATTCCAGTTATCACATTTTGATTTAGAATCATAGGACCATAAAACAGTAGAGTTGGAAGGGATCCCAAGGACCATTTAGTCCAACAACTTGGAATCCATTCTCTTTATACAGAATGGCACACATGGAGCACCATGCTTAGGAAACAGCAAGGAGGTATGTTAAAATCCATCTTTAATGCACGGTGCCAGATAAGACATTATTGCTCCGCTTTAGTTCCAGTCTATAATAACAGCGCCCCACCTTACAGGGTTGTAGCACATAAACAGAATGAATAGAAATGGCAATCACAATAATTTCACATGACTGAGTCCTTGTTCCTCCTTTGTCTTTTCTTCTCCTCTCTTCCTTTTCATTGTTCATCTGTCTTCTTAAATGGTATTCCATTCATTACTTTCTTTGTGACCTGTCCAAATAAAGACCACAGACAGAGACACAATTGTTTAAAATTTGTTCTGCGGGAAATGTCTTTTCAGTTCCGCAAATGGTTCTTAGTGTCCTTTGGAATTTCAGTGAGAAATTTGGTACCCAGAAGAGTGCAAGTTTAAAATGCATGGGTGCAATCCAGATAAAGTTAAGCTATTTTAAACTTCATTGATTTCAATGTAAGAGAGTTAAGTGTGTGTTTAATTTTGACAGGATTGCACCCAAGTTAAAAAATGATAATTGCATTCTGGGTTAGTCTTTAAGTGTGCTATCATTGATGGGTTATGATCAAATATTTGCTTGCACATTGAAATCCCCCTCCCATTTTATTTTTGTATTCCACTGAGTTAAAAGATTCTGGCAACAATTCAGCAGAAATGCAAATGCATTTTAAGCTAATTGATTTAAGCAGGACATATGAGATCCATGACTAAAACTGCAGCTTAAGTCATGAGAATGAGTCCTATTGAACACAGTTGGACTTTTTCTGAGTAAACCTGAATAAACACAGATTTGGTCTGCATCTCTCATTCCACAGCTTTCAGTGGGAATGAGTTGCAGATAATTTCGGATTGTTGCAGACATAATTGCATACAGAATCTCTATGCATTAATTTCTTTATAGCTACTCTTTTTCCTCTTTCAAATGTCTTGATAGAGATCCTTAGTGGTGTGAAATTACAAAAAAGATAGACAGAAGGGAATAAATAACGCTTACTACACAAACAGAAGACTTGATAAACAGAAACCTAATTTTATTTGCTTAAGTATTTATTTGCCTTTTGGCAAAAATAATTAGAACCCCGTCCCCCACCTCTTTCCAGAAATTAGAATCAACAAGATTGTTTTCCAGGTCTACATTTGGAAATGACCCAAGGATGTCTATTGGGGGGGGGGGGTGCACATCAAAGTCTTGGCAAGGGACCAAACAAATTGAAGAGAAGCTTTTTGACGATGGAACTGGTAAGAGATTAAGCACCAGAAAATTACAACGAAGACTTCATTAGTGTTTAGCAAGATTCTGCTTGTGGAAGTAGAAGGGGGCAAGTAGCTGGAGACAGTTATTTTTACTGACACCACACTGTTTTCTTCTTATATAAAACCTCTGAGATGAATTCATTCTAATACACATCAGAGCACTGAAGCACAGAAGGAAGTCTTCAGCTCTAACTAGCAGTTCCCCCCAAAACAATGGTTGAACAATGATTTTTATTCACACTGATCTCATAACATTTCAAAGTTAATTATAGAACACCAAATATTTGGAGCAATATCCTTCTAAGTGAACAATCGAAAAGCAAAAATCAACACAAGAATACTGTCACCGGATATGTATAATATTTTCTAAAACAAATGAAAAGAAAGTAATTAAGCCATATATAATTCCTTAACCAAGAATTTTCTTCAGAGGTACTGTGCTAACACTGATGAGCTTGGTTTTTTCCATATGATTCAACAAGAAACACAAAGCTTATTTAAAAAAAAATGGAAGTCAGATTCAACAAAGCCACTTTGGGTGCTGCAATGCAAAGAGTGATCCTCGCCACAACTTTAAAACAACAAATAAAAACATAGCCCATCTAGGCATTCCATATCTTCCAACAAAGCCTTTTGTTACAAAAAATATTGATGAAAAGCTGCATTAATAAATGAGCCTTTGGTTACTTCATGGTGGAATCATTGCTTGTCTTGCCCATCACACCACCTCTTGCAATAACAACTAACAATGTTTAGTAGAATGGCTGTGACTGTTCAGTTCTCCTACTCGAATTCCAAGAGCTGTTTGAAATTCCCACCTGGTTATGCTGTACTTTTAGTTCTAGGGCATACCATGAAGCTGGTCTTTGGAAGACTGTTGCATTAGGCTAAAGTGAAGATCCTGTTTTCCCAAGACGGCCAGGAATTCTACAACTTCCTGCAACAGCTGTTCATTTCTACCACTCCTGACGTGGTCCTCTTCCTATTATTGAAATTCACAGACATTTCCCAATAGTCCACCTTTGTCTGGCCTACTTTCCTCTCTTTGGTCGCTTCAGGCAAATTGTATATTCAGCAATCTCCTGATTTGTTCTCACACAAATTGTGTGGAGGTTATATGACATTGCCATCAATTGCTTGTTCTCCTGCACTTTCCGCTGTAGCTTCCCATTACTTTTCCCACCTTGGATATCTTTTTTTTCTTCAGGTGGGTAGGTGAGATAAACTCATTGTGCAAGAGTGCTATTTAGCCATTGCTGCTTATCACAATGCATTCACTTCCTTTGCAGCGGGGTATGAAGAAGCACTCTTATTGCACATTCCTGCTTTCTGCACCCCCACCAGCAGCAAGACAAAAACAGGAGGCAGGATGACTGCAAAGCAGGTAAAACTTTTGCCACTGTCTCCCTGCTTTCCTTTTTTTATTGCTCCCTACTGAAGGAAGAAGGGATGTGGGTGGCACTGTGGGTTAAACCTCTTGGGCTTGCCAATCAGAAGGTCAGTGGTTCGGATCCCCACGACTGGGTGAGCTCCCGTTGCTTGTTCCCAGCTCCTGCCCACCTGGCAGTTTGAAAGCACATCAAAGTGCAAGTAGATAAGTAGGTACTGCTCCAGCGGGAAGGTAAACGGCATTTCCGTGCGCTGTTCTGGTTTGCCTGAAGCGGCTTAGTTATGCTGGCCACATGACCCGCAAGTTGTACACCGGCTCCCTCGACCAATAAAGCGAGATGAGCGTCGCAACCCCAGAGTCGGTCCGCGACTGGACCTAATGGTCAGGGGTCCCTTTACCTTTACTGAAGGGAAAGGAGAAATGCCCAACCACCCTGTACTCTGGACTAAGATGGTGATGACCGTGGACTCACCAATGTGGATGGATTTTGGACTGGGGAGGGGGGCTGAAGTTTTGTTTTTCTGCTAATTAGTGGGTAGGAATATTGCTTTCTTTATTGTCTGAGGACTGCAAACAAAGTTTGTGACTTTTCATGGGACTGGTGTGTTATTTTTGTTTTCCCATTAGTTGTATGTTATATAAAATATTAATGTACAATATGATCCCCTCATTTTTTCTATGGCATTATATATTTGCATATATTTTTCTTTAATGTAAGTTGCTTGGAGACCTTCTGGTGACAAGCGACTTTATTAACATAACATAAAACATAACAACATAACAAACAGTAACATAACATAACATAACATAACATAACATAACATAACATAACAACATAACACAACACAACAACACTCTGTTCTGTTCCTCCAGTCCAGTCCAATAGGCAGAGTGGAACTTCCATTTTCCTTTGAGGCAAGCAAATGGGAACACTGTTTTTTGCAACTGGACAGGTAGTCTCTTCTTTGTACCAGACTCCTAGGGCAAGTCCTGAAATTCTCTCCAGGAGTCCCTACCTTCTCCTCAGCAGTGGTGAAATATCTACAGTAGAAGGAGAGTCACTTGAAACAAGCCTGGTTTCACAATCTAGTGCCTAGGATATGCAGATAAAATTCTCAGGACTCAAAACTCAAGAAAGGATGGAAATATATGTGTCAAGTTAAACCTTCATGGAATCATCATTATTAAAATAAAATATTGCACTCACAAGTCTAATGTAGGAAAACAAGTTAGGATCTTTAATTTGATACAGTGGAGTTGGCCAGCTACAGCTCAAAAGCTGCTCTGTCAGGAAAAGCACGGCTGAAAATTTGCAAATTGACATGCTTTGACTTTTCACTTCCAATTATCTCCTTGGTAACATTTGTTGCATTCATCACGTATTCTGGCACCAGGGCAAGGCATAGAAATAGCCCTGAGTCTGGTTTTGTTTTGCATATTCAACGGCAGAATGTTTTGCATGCCTTTAAAGAAACTACCATTCATGTCGATTTAACCTTCTGCCATTGTTGGCATCTACTGGACCCCATTGCCCAACAAAAATCGACATGCAGCTTTTCAAGGGAAATTCTTTTCTTTTCAGACTATAGATATTATCGGGCGAGGATGAGGTCAAGCATTCTGCACTGCCTCCATTATTTTATATGTGGTAATCTTATGGAAGGTGGGAAGTGCCTTCAAATGTATCAACTCTGGTACTCAGCAGCTAGGAAGAAAGTTTTTAATAAATAAGTAAATTTCATAACACAAATTAATTAATTTTAAACACTATAAATAAAATTAAGGCCTATTGGATTCCATGCTTTTCTTCATGGATCTGCTATTCTATTCCTAGGTAAGGTCAGGCTTACCAGGCAAGATTTACCTTCCCCCTCTCTGTAGATAACAGCACAAAGTGAAAGCAGTCTTTTGCAGCAACAAAGAGGTTTATTGAACACAGCACAAACATTCAGCGGCCATTCTCATAGTGCAGGTGCTCCCATTGAGTTCCTCCCACTTCCCTCTAGTTACTTCCGTCTTCCTGTCTCCTCACCACATGATCCCTCCACCACTGAGCCTTCTGAGAGGCTACCCTATCCAGACACCTGACTCTCAGGCTCATGGGATGCATAGTTTCTAGTGAGGGAGATTCAACCAGCTCTCTGTCTCCCTGTTCTTCTCCCCTCGGTTGCTCTTCTCCCAGCTCAGCCCAACTGTCAGTTCCCAAACTGTGTCTGTCTGTGAACAATTACTCTAGGTCAATACTATCCTCCTGCTCCAGAGGAGCTTCAGGATTAGGCCCTTGAGCTCCCACCATTCTTCCTCAGAGCAATACCCTTCAGTCTAGTTCCTGACAGTAAACATGTAGTAATTTCTGAAAACAGAGATTGCATTTTACATGTTTTTACACATTTCTGGTTATCTTGAGTAGTGTTAACAAAATAGCCTTATCCTCTATACTGAATCTAAAATGTACTTAATCTAGTTCCCAAGAAATAATCCTTCCAATAACAAGTTTCAAAGGTTAATATTATACTCCTTTCCATATATATTAAGCCTGCTATCTGTTCATTTCAGCAGATAACTTGAATTTTTGTTTTATGTGAAATTTTAATAGATGGAAAGTTTATTCATTTTATCTGCACCATTGCTGATTTTATAACTTCTTCAGTTATATCTCCCATATTGGGAGTATTGTCCATATTGGACAATACTACTTTATATAAATGTACAGTGTTGGAATCCAGTTCAAAGTGATGACCCCTGCCTCTCCCAACTGCCACCAGAAGGGATTCTGCCTCTTCAGAACAAACATATGGAAATCAGCCACACTTGTTGTCTCTCCTGCATGGATTGTATTCTTTTTAATGGATTGCTGTTTTAATTCATTATTCTTATTTTAAATATCTACTGGCAGAAAGTTCAGGACAGGCAATATTATTGGCCAAGAATGGGATGACAGTCTGTAAAGTAGCTCTAAATCTCCAAGTCTCTAAATCATGAAGCATAGATATTTATGGTACTGGAATGAATCTCCACACCAAGTGCAGAAGCAAGAAATGTCTGCACCAAGTGCAGAAGCAAGAAACTTCCAGATGTTGGGGGCAAACAACAGAACTGTATTGTATTTATGTATTTTATTATATTCATGGTCTGCTTGTGACCTTTCCAGAGCCACTTGGCTGGCCACTCTCAGAAACAAAACGGTCGGCTAGTTGGACCTATGGTCTGATCTAACAGGGCTACAGGAATTAAGGCAGGGGTAGTTGGCATGGCGGGTGGCACTGTGGTCTAAACCACAGAGCCTAGGGCTTGCCGATCAGAAGGTCGGCGGTTCAAATCCCCGCGACGGAGTGAGCTCCCGTTGCTCGGTCCCAGCTTCTGCCAACCTAGCAGTTCGAAAGCATGTCAAAGTGCAAGTAGATAAATAGGTACCGCTCCGGCGGGAAAGTAAACGGCGTTTCCGTGCGCTGCTCTGGTTCACCAGAACGGCTTAGTCATGCTAGCCACATGACCTGGAAGCTGTACGCCGGCTACCTTGGCCAGTAAAGCAAGATGAGCTCCACAACCCCAGAGTCGTCCACGACTGGACCTAATGGTCAGGGATCCCTTTAACTTTACCTAGTCAACACGACACCCTCCAGATGTTTTTACCCTCATCTGCCACATTCTGCATAGCCAATGGTCAGGAATGATGGGAGCTGTAGTCCAGACCATGAGGTTGTTTTATTAACCAATGATTAGAAGTCAGTGCATGCTGACTGAAGTTCAGAGGCTCATGGGCTACTCTCAAAGGGATTTTATTTGACTGTATCTCCATTATGCCCAACATCTTTGCCCTGGCCTTGGCAGTTCTTTCTGCCCCAGAATAAGTGGAGGGGAAAAAACAAACCCAAAAGAATGTTTGAGGGAAGGGCCTTTCTTGACATTTGCTGGGTTTGGGCATGAAAATAAAAGAGGCACAAAAATATTCAATAAAAATCCAAAGGTTAGATAAAACACAATTATTATTTCTAAAACTGGGAAAGTATTATTAGTTTCAGCTGCATGCCATTCCCCAAACTTCCTTGAATTACCTTGGTGTATTGTGATGTGAAGTGAAGGAGAGATCTTGCCTTAGGCACAAGATAAATAATGGCCTATTATTTGGTACAGACTGCATCAGGAAATGTCTACTCTCACTGGTTTTGCTCCACAGCTGAAAGAGGAGCAGAGAGGACAGTCTTACATCCATTGGGCTGGTGGAGAAAGCTAAAGTCTCGGGCTTTGTCAATGATTCGGCCTGAGTTTGAGTTCAACTGATACACAAATATAATGAACAGGCTGCTGCTAGTCCTGAAGACCTGAGAGAGAGAGAGAGAGAGAGAGAGAGAGAGAGAGAGATTATCTGAGTGAGGAAATAGAGATAATTGTGTAACCTTGGCTAAGTGTGAAACAATTATTTTCCAAGGTTTCTAATTATTATTAACTGCACAAACCAACACGAGAAAGTGTGTGTGTACTAAAGAGGGGGTTGCATGTGGTTCCTGAGTAAGTACATACATGTGTTCACATATTATTATGTGCTAATTATTACATTATTATAATATTATTATCTATATGCTCTTAGCTAATTTTTGCCTGCAACCTGATTTATATCACTGTCAGCAAGCATTTATCTTTGGCTGTGAAATTAGAGAAGAGGCTTCTGCCACTTACCAGTTAGGCTGGGGCTGACAACTGGGGCATTTTTCCATGCTTATATCATGTCTTGCCCGCTGAAAGAGAGAGCATTTTACAGAAGCAGCTGAGAGGCTGCAAATACTCTTCTACAGAGAAGTGGCAATCACTCTGGAGCTGTTGGCCTGTGTACGAGGAATAAACAAAATTCACTACTGGACACATAAAGTTGCCCTGCACTCAGTCATATCATTTGTTCATCTAGGTCATGTTGCAGTATTAAATATTCCACAGTTTGAAGTGACTGGAAACATAAGAACTGACTCCTTTGGAAATGAAATATTGCTCAGGCCCATAGAAATATTATTCAAACTTTTACTGGCAGAACTTTCTTCAAAACAGCATTAAAACATCCATACAATATCTTGTGATGTCCAGCACAGGCTGAGCATCCTACAAAATATGAAATAATTCAAACAGACCTATAAGCAAAGGTCTCTCTCTCTCTCTCTCTCTCTCTCTCTCTCTCTCTCTCCAGCTTCCTTTCCAGCCTCCAGGCTGTTTGTTCTCCCTTCAGGAGAGCCATTTACATGTATTCTTCTCTCTGTAGCATTCAGAGAGAAACTCCATTTGCATCTTCACTGTATTAAGCTTTGGGAGGCAAAGATTCAAAGCAACACCCTTCACAATGGAGACTGCAACTCAATACCTCTCACATGATCCCATGCTACAACCCTCACATGTTAGCTACCAGAGAACAACAATCAGTTATTTAATCTTGTGGGGGGAAACCCCAGTGTTAGCAATACACATTTAGCCATTTTGCATTACAAACCTTCATTAATGCATATACATTTTTCTTTTCTGTGTGAATTAAACCATTATACTTAACAGGTCATTCCTGTCTAGCTAGCAGTGGTCTGAAGCAGAGCTCTTGCCCAGCTCTGCTACCTGAGACAATTCTATCCTGCCATTGAGCTGTGGCCCCTCATCTTATAGTTGGTTGTCAGATCATATTTGCAATTATACTATGCATTTATATGGGTACTGTCACTGACCTATATGTTATAAGCTGAATTTTCTCTGACTTACAGACAGGTCCTAGGGTGCATACTCATTAATCAATGAGGTGCAATCTGGAACATATTTTTGCTTGCATCACAATAGGACTTTAGGCCATTCCCATATGCTATCTTGTACGACCACAGAGCCAACACCTCCATATCTAAGATAATTCCATGACCTCTAACCAAACTTAATTATTACACCCAATAATTAAGCAAGGTTGGCAACCTAGTCTTGGATCATTTACTACTGTTTTATTATATGACCCAAAATGATTGCACTGGAAATTTTCTTCTGCTACTAATATGTTCTAATTTTAGTTTGAGCAAGGTTTTTTTTACTGCAGTTTCTCATACTGTTTTGGTAAATGAAGCGTTTCTCCCTTGTAGACATACTGGAAAACTATTAGCTACTCTGCATAAGGATTTGCTGTGCCGAGGAAAGAGAACTGGAAGTTGTCCAGCTTACTTTTACAAGAGGCCCTAAAAATGCCTTTGTCTTGCAAGTATTATTTCCCCCACTTTTAAATGTGGCGAATGGAACATTTAACACAGGAAAAGCTATTTTTAACTAAAAGAAAAATGTTCATTGAAAATATGTCCATTGCATTTTCAAGATCTGTTCCATGTGGATCTGACAAACAGTGCCCCCAAACCAACAAGGGTGTTCCATATGGAGTGTGGAGTACTCTTGTACCATTTGCTGAACAGATGATCAAGACTGACAGTATCAGTCACCTGTTGGAGAAGGATACTGAGAGCAGGAACTCCATCCCACATTTGTTCAGTGATGTAAGAGCTGACAGAGCTGATAATCTGTTTGGTGGGGAAGAAATGAGGATGGCTGAGTGTGGCAGTGGGCGTGCAGCCTTCTGTTGTACTAGGGCTGGGGCTGAAATATTAAAAACATTTATCATGAGCTGTCAATTGCATTTTCTTCACTAGAAATAGTAAATGTGCATAGCTTTGATGGTTTTATAGTTCAACGATAGAGCACATGCATTGCAGGCAGAAAGCCCCAAGTTTTATCCCTGACACCTGCCTGAGAGCCACTGAGTAGAAAATACTGGGTTAGATATACAAATATAAGGCAGAGAGATCAAAAGATCCCCTTTGCTTCTCAAAGCATGGGAAGAATGTTTACTTCCCATATTTGAGGCCATCACCCATTTTCTTTTAAGTTTAGAACAATTAGATATGTTTTCAGGATGGTAGATGAGAGCCCCAGAATCAACTTGCTAGGAAGGCTGGTTAGGACAGGCAGGATAGAACCCCTACACTTTGTTCCTCCCAGTCCCAGTCACTGTTAGGAAATCAAAATAGGCTATCTCCCCCCCCCCCCCCTTTGAGGCTTCTAGGTATACTAGCACCTCCAAAGTGGATAAAGCTGGTCAAATACGGGCACACAAGTCCAGTGGTATTTGTGCTAGGTACCTCTAAAATGTAGTGGACTTTTTTTTAGCTCAAAAGTAGCATATTAAAATTGGGAACGAAAATTATATGAAATTTTCAAGAAAGCTCACCCCTTCTGAGAGTATGAATCATACCAAGTTTCAGAATGGTGACTGCAGTGGTTTTGCTGCAAAGGACAGACATTGCCATTTTTGTGTGAATTAAAAAGGAATCACTTAATTCTCCGTAGTGTTGTTTAGGCAGTTGGTCTGAAAGCTGCAGATATGAGAAATGTGCCCCTGGATAAGAAACCTATCAACTTGCAGGCAAATAGGTCCAGGGCCTTCTTTTTTTTGTGTGGGATACCTTTAAAATTGGTTTTGGGGTGGGAAGAACTAAAAGAGATTTACTTTATGGATGAAAAGCATTCCACCTTACAAAGGAGCTTTTTCTCTCCCTCTGTAAAGGAGCTTTTTCTCTCCCTCTGTATCCTGGCATCTTCTAGGTTTTGCTCTTGAAAAACTGCTCCTTGCCCCCAAAGCACTGGGATTTGAGAGTCCTAGTAAAATAATTCCCTCTTATTCAAGCAATACTTATCAGCTACAACAGAACTCTTTCTCCAAATTCTCTTCCCACTCTGGTTCTTGCTCTCTCTTCTCCCATCATCCCACCCTGGCATTATGCTAAGCTTAGAGACATTTTTTCCCACTTTCAGTAGATGCTGCCTATGGCATTTTTTAATGTTTGGGTCGCCAAGGTGCCACAAAGCACTTCAGTTAAAGATTCCACTTGGCACTTGATAAGCCCAGAATACCTTCTCGACATTCCACTTCACCTTGGGATCCAGGATTTGTCCAAATCCAATGCACACTTCTAGAATACACTGTGCATTTTTCTTGAATCTCACATATTGTTTCAGTTCGTGGTAAGGCACTGCTGAGTTAAATCAGCACCACAACTGTTGGCATGATTCATTTTCTTTTATTTATTTTTTTGCAAAGCATACCAAGATATTATGATAAACAAAATATAATTTCTCTACATAATAACACCCAGAGGGGCTGTAAATCTATTTTTAATGAGATTGTACATTCTGCATCCATCTATAGGAAATATGCTGAAACACTATATCCTCTGAATGTGTGGGTTTTTTCTTACCAAAGTGTTTCCTACCAGACCATGATGTGTAGATCTCATTGTCTCAATACTGTGTCTGTCAGGAAGGACTTGAATCAGGTGGAGGGCAGCACCACCCGAAAACAAACAAATTACCCACATCTGATGGGAAGTCCTTTTCGGGAAGAATTGCATATGCTGGGGGGGGGGGGGTTGTTTTTTAAAAATATTTTTGTTATTTTCCAAATTTCCTGATGATTTGTATACGACATTCTCACCCCTGGTATACAATGTCTTCTGTTTACTCAGATAGCCCCTCTTGGGCTGTCTTGGCATTTTAATGCTGTCCTATGGTGAAGCAAAATAAGAAGGAATTAAATAATGAGGGGCATATACGAATATCCAGGGTGTGGGGAATGCAGTCAGTCTCCAGTGGGTACCACTAATACATAGGGCCTCCAAATTTTATCAGAGGCTACAAAGTTTCTTTTGGGCCCCTTCCCTTCACCATTAGTGCTTCTGTTTTTATTCACTATGGTTTTATGCCATGAGCTGCAGCCTGTCAGGTAAAAAATGGTGTGGATGTTGAGAAAGGGATGGAGTGGAGCTCTTTGTTAATTTTCTGTCTTTATGGCCTTATGTTCTCTCTCCGTGATAAATATAAATAAATATAAAGAAAAGAAAAGAAAAGAAAAGAGGATCAGAGATAATAAAGCACATCTGATCTGAGTATCTTTGTTTATGCTACAGTACAGATAAGGTGAAAGCATTTACATTGAAACATCATTTTATATTGCAATGCAGATCAGATTATCCGAAGACATTAGGTTTAGTAAAAATAAATAAAAAGGTAGATATACTTACTATTTGCTTTTTTAAAAAGAGTTTTTCTTGCCTTTTTTGTGAAAAGTTTCAAATCACAGCATGAAAATTAATTGTTCTGGCAATGCTTGATTCAGGAGTTAGCCTGGCAAAATCCACAATACATTACTGAGACATTGTAGACCTTAAATAATTCTTAATTAGATGAAGTTTGCTAAATGACCTCTTGGAGAGAGCTATTTTGGCTGTAATTGTTAAGCAAACACAAACATTTTGAAACAGACCACCAAGGCTGTACTCGGTTAACAAGTTCAACAGATCTAATGGTTTTATCTGTGCATTTACAAAATTTGCTGTATGTACTGAGGGTTCATGTTGCATTTCGTTTCCAAAATCATCACCATCATCTGATAAAGCTTTTCTTTCCACATCACTTTTGGACATGGTGAGATTATTTCACCAGAAACAAAAATTTTCTGCCAACTGTTTAACAGCATTGAAGCTGACAGTTAATCCTACTATAACATTGTCTACCTAAACATAAAACACACAATTTCTGCAGTAGGCCTGGCATTCATGTTTTCCATGTTTTCCATGCTGTTGTCATGAGGCCTTTCCCTCTTGTGCCTAACTCCGCTACCTTTTTGGGAGAGTTTTATTTCTATATTTGGTTTGATGCAACCAATTTGGGTTCATTCCACATGCATTTCCAGATGTTTCAAAATTTTGTCAGCTCTGGGAGGAGAGTTTCTCTGTTTGCGACTTCAGCATCCAGTGTGCCATCTCTAGTTTGGATGGCCTTGTTCCAAATAACTATGCCAGCTAGTATTTTGTACCACACAGCTGACATTAATACACAGGCAAAAGAGGTCACATATAATAAAACTCTATGAACTTCATTTCTTGTTTTGGCTATCAGATTAGTTCTAGGAGGTCTTCCAGTGCTAATTTAATAAGAGGCAAGTGAGCTGCAAAACACTTTATACATTCAACATGATCCGACCATCCTGTTCCAGACATATCATAAATAGAACAACCAATATGGTTTTGTAGTAATCCCCACTGCTTAGAACTGAAACTTAACAAGTGGTACAGTTTGAATTGATCCGGAAAAGGTTATTGCTTCAGTGACGCAGCATTTCCACATAAGCTGAGTGTGTGAGAACCACAAGGTGAAAAAATGGCTGTTGAGCATTTTTCTTGTATTTTTGCTTGTGTGGCATTGTGTTTTCTGGCCATATTTGCTCCCATTATCATAGGCTTGTGCTCTACAATCTCTGAGAGGAATAGCATGTTCTTTCAATGTTTCAGTTATCAGCTGAGCAATTTCTTCCCTTCTTTTATTGCTACAATCTGCAAACTTATGAAATCTTTATTGAATCTCATACAACAGGGGTGTCCCTCCGGTCAACCGCGATTGGCAGGTCGATCCCTGGATGGTCATGGTTGGTTGTGGTCAATCGCGGGATCCTTATTGCTCGCGTTATTTAGAATCATGTCTCCTCCCCTCTTGGTCTTTCCTTGCATTGGGTTAAATTTTGCCTATTTACTGTTTAGAAAAAGGTCAGCAACTTTCTGAAGTCCCCCCTAAAAAAAGCTCAACAACTTTGACACCCCCCCCCCCCCAGATCACTGCCAGATTTTTTTTCTGGGAGTAGATCGCAGTCTCTTGGGAGTTGGACGTCCGTCATACATTGTTTCTTTTAAAGGTATGTACCTCAAAATAAACGTTGTTTGTTCAACGTGGGGAAAACCTGGTCTGGAATCTACTAATACTGCAGAGTACTTTGGAGATTACCTCTTAGGCAAAATGTGTTGTTTTGCAAGTTTCAAGCATTTTGCAATAAATTCATTTTGTGAGTCAGGGGTCAGATAATGAACTTGAAGCAGCTCTCTCTTTTTCTGTGGCTCCTCTATACTTAGTACATGTTCCTGGAGGACGGGGTCCCACCTGAAGAGCAATTCAATGGGCCCTAAAAGGTTTCCATTGCTTGAATCACCAATTTGATGGGCTGAACCAGTAAAAGCTAGACCACGCTCTCCCAAGAAGAGTACAACATTGATGATGCTCTTTAAAAGGTTGTACCATTTCACAGCTTCCGTTTTGATTGATGCTTCTAAGATGATGTCGACTTTTGTCCCAGGCAGCAGGCAACTTTCTAGTTCTCAGCAAGCTAGGCTACATTCTCTGTGACTTTTGCGTTTTTCATGTTTTGGAATCCTGTAGGAAAGATTATGCCACTTCCCATTAGAATCCCAGCCTCCAATAGATACTAGGACAGACTTAGACGCAGAAGCACTAGTCCTATCTTGTGCCAAAATAATTGGCAAGGAAAGCAACATGTTGACCCCAGACAAGCCACTCCCTTACAGGTAGTTCTCCGTTAGTACTTTGAAATTTCAATATGCTTTCTGGGAAAACTTGATTGCAGGTGCCTTTTAAGAATGTTTTAAGCAGAGGGATTTGACCATTCATAATACACTTTTCTATTTTCTTTTGAGATGGAAACTTGACTGTGATACATCCAATATCAAGGCTAAAGTCCCCCCCCCCAATTGTTTCCAATATTTATATGAGACAAAATTAAGGTGATGAATCTGCAGTGGCACTGTTGGGATAGGACTATCTGAAGCTGCTGACAGGAGCGAGCCAGCTGTAAATCACACTGAGCAAGTTGGAGTTAACTCTTTATTAGCAAAAACAGGATCTGCAGAGGAGTGTCAGGCCCAATAATCAAGGCAGTTCATCTCTGGTAGGTCTGGTCCCCTTGAAGCAGTTGCTGAGACTGAAAGTCCCCGCCTCCCCACAGAGTTATCAAAACTAGAATTTTTAAATAGAAAGAAGAACAAGCTTTGCTGAGGAAGCGTCACTCTTTCTGTAGAAGGAAGTCCTGCTTCACGAACCTTTATGGTATCAACAACAAGTATAGACAGAATGATCTGATAGTCATTATCTTTTTGGGATTCCAAAAAGCTTTCAACAAAATTCCTCATCAAAGGTAACTAGTTCACTACATAAAATAAAGGCCCCTCTAAGGGCTTATTTTCACTATTGATTTTTCTACACTTCTTCATCACCAGTGACTGGGAGTGTGTCACGCCCACACTGATTAGACTGTATTGATTTGTGCTCTGCCCACACACCTACTGTGACACACTTACTGCTGTCTCTCAGATTGCTTGACCTTTTGGCTCCACTCTGTAAAAAATGAAATGAACCTTCTTCTCTCTTCACTCATCTCTCTATGTCCATTTTGGAGATCATTTCATGCATCTGGACAAAATAGGCTCCACCCATGAAAGCTTATGCAACAAATAAATTTCATAACCTTTGAAGTGTCACAGAAGTCTATCGGATCTGTCAGTACTGACTAACCAGGCTATACCTTTAAGAATTTGATCTCTCTCTCTCTCTCTCTCTCTCTCTCACACACACACACACACGGGATCCAATACAGTGGTATCTCGGGTTAAGTACTTAATTCGTTCCGGAAGTCCGTTCTTAACCTGAAACTGTTCTTAACCTGAAGCACCACTTTAGCTAATGGGGCCTCCTGCTGCTGCCGCACCGCCGGAACACGATTTCTGTTCTTATGCTGAAGCAAAGTTTTTAACCTGAAGCACTATTTCTGGGTTAGCGGAGTCTGTAACCTGAAGCATATGTAACCTGAAGCGTATGTAACCCCAGGTACCACTGTATTAACTTTGACACATCTGTAACTTTTTGGATGATGTTGACTCTTATGTGGTACAGCTCCAAAACACCTGGCCAGGAACTAGCCTTCTGCAAGGGGTAGGGACTATTTGCATGCCACAGTCAAGTTGCAGATATGTGTGATGGCAAAAAGAAGTTTCCAAGTATGTAGGAAGTGTTCATAGAGGTTCATCACTTAGGTAAGACAGATGCCTTGTCATGATGCAGACCTGCTTTGGCAGTGTATATCTGTTAGCCATGCAACCTTTCTAGCTGCTATTACATCTAAGTAATCAAATCATGTTGGGCACCAATTTTGAGCACATAATCTGAGCATTCCTTTGATACACCCTGGCTACCAGGAATAGACCAAGCAACCTCTTTTTAATTAGTATCTCCCTGCCCTCACCTTCAGGCTCCAATTTGTGTTAAGATCTTCTCCCTAGTTACAGGTAGCTTTGCTTATTGGTTATGCCCAGCAACCTGTCACTCAATGATAACCAGGCCAAACATCATAAATATGGAATATGATCCTCATATTTCACTTCTCCCCACTTTTGCCCATCCAAGAATTCTACATGTCAAATCCATATTGTCCTGTGTGACTGTTTTGACTATAGCCAACAGTTTCCCATTACTTAGCTGGAGCCAAAATGTTTGCTTATTTTCTTAAAGTCCATCCTGCTCGCTCCCCCCCCCCCAGTCCCTTAGCTGCTATTCTTAATAAAAATTGTCTTTAATTCCACATTTGTGGCAAGCCAAAGTGACTGTCACCCACACTTGCTAAATTGTTTGGCACTACGTTATCTTATTTTGCATATTCATTTATGACGTGCCTTTCTAATTTGGCCTTCACCCAAAGGTCCCAGGATTGAGAATATATATACATTGTATACTGAAACTCAAAATTAGCCAATGAAACTAAACAGAATACATACAGTTCATTGGGTGGGAGGACTAAAATACAAATTGCCATAAAATCACAACCACCAAACTAAATGGCAGTGACAGTAAGGCAAAAATATTTCCAATACCCATGGCACCATACCTCAAAGGGGATGTATCAAGAAAGCAAATGTTCCCAGGCCATGTGAAGATTGGGGGGAGGGGGCTAGGAAAGGCTACCTTGCACAGGTGGATGGCTTGATCATCACTCTGGATGACCTTCCTGACCAGTGTTAAAAGAAAAAGAAAGGTGGCAGAAAAACAGCTGTACATCTAGATGCCCTGGCACGACAGTTGTGGCAAGGTGATAGTTGTAAATGCACAGAAGTCAAGTTTCTTAAAACAGACATTTTTCCAACAACAACTACTACTACAACAACTGTGATAGGAAAGGATTATTTCAAGCAAGATGGTCAGAATTCTCCATTGATTCTGTACATTTCCATGTGATCACTGTGACAAGCCAACTAAGACAAAGGCATAAATAACCCTGAGCTGGAGGCAGGAATTGGTGACAGCTCAGCAAAAGGCTGAGAAGGATGCTCAAAAGACAAAGGTAAAGCCAAGGTTCCTTTACAGTTGTTTATTTCTGTCTGCTTCAGTGTCTGCTTGCTAGCTAGTCTGAGTCACACCAAGATAACAATAAGCCAGGGCACCGTAATAGGAGAGGTTGTAAATGGACAGGACTTGGAAGGAGTAGGAAGAGTGTTGCTTTCCACTCCAAGCCCCCCTCCCCCGAGGAATTCTAGCAGAAATCTTCACATCTGTTTCCATTTATATTTTAAATAAAAGCACACTTGATTTGCCAGAGATTGAAAAATAAAAAATAAATGTAAAGTTAGTAGAATATAAAAAAAAATTCAGCCAAACTGCAAAGATGATTGTTTTTTTTATCTAAGCTGAAGAAAGAGAGAAATACTTAAAGAAGCTTCAAAGTAGGCATAATGGCCAGACTTTTTTTTAAAAAAACCCCAAACCTGAACACTATCACCTGCATGCAGTATTACATTATTCAGTCACATCCATATTTAAGCATCCAGTAGAAAAGAATGACTTTTAAAGCAATAATAAGGTTCTAATCAAGAGAGGATTCCACAGCTGATATGATAAAGGGAGTGTCGTTTCTGCTTCTCACCTGAGTTTCTGATGGCCGTCCAGCTTGCCCTTGGCTTTACTAGGGATGGGTCAGAATTTCTGTTCCTAGTTTGTGCTTCCGGAAACAACACACAAATGGAAACACAGCTATTCTTCAAAATTCATGCTCCTCCAATTTTTTCGGTGCAACATTTTCTAACTTAAAAGGTTGACAAGCTATATATATTAGAGGAAAGTGGGAGGAAAATATGTATCTTATTCAAAAATAGCAAACAAAAAATGCATCGCATGTGAGGAAATTGCTTGCAAAAATATCTCTGTTAGGAAGATTGCCTAGCTTAGGAGAAATTTGCATTGAAAGGCTGACAAATTTTCATGACCTTTCTTCAACACACACACACACTGATGCAGAAATGTGGTCAGCCAAACAATTGATTGGAAAGACAACACTTGCCACGTTCCTTACTATTATTGCTGTCTGTCCAGAAGCATCTTGTCACAAGAAGAGGAAGCAACATGAGGAACATCTGCTGGTCTTCTCACCAAACATTAATTTCACCAGTATCAGTTGTTCGCTTGTACAAGAGTTAATGTAGCTGCTACTATTTCTTCATGGTTGGGAGTTCTCTGTATCACTGTACCTGATGCATATGCCATATCTAAGGAATTTAATACCCAGGCCACATTCACACCATAAATTTAAAGCATTGTACTATACCTTGAAACAGTCTTGGCTTCCCCAAAAGGATCGTGGGAGCTGTGGTTTGTTAAGAGTGCAAGGAGTTTTAGGAGGCCCTTTATTCCCCTCACAGAGCTACAATTCCCAGAGCTCTCTGTGAAGAGGGAATGATTGTTAAACCACTCTGAAAATTGCAACTCAGGGGTGGAGGGTGGGGGATCGTCTAACAACTCTCAGAAGCCTTAACAAACAACAACTCCCAGAATTCTTTGGGGTAAGCCATGACTGTTTCATGTGGCATTAATGTATGCTGTGAATGTGGCCCCAGTCCTTCCTCCTTTTTCTTCCAGCTGTCGCATTTCATCCACCTGAAATAATACGATTATGTATGTCAGCAGAACCTATTTCTTCTCCTGCTGCTCAAACAACTCATTTTCTTATAACTTTCTGTTTGATATTGGCTCTGCAGAAACCCAATATCAAAATGACATTTCATGGCCCATGGATCTTTCAGCCTGAGCAATCTCAAAAACTGTGAGAATTATGTTTCCCATGTTTCCTCCCTCTGTGCCCTGGAGTTTGTTCCACTCCCTTCTTGTTGCTTTGTCCATATGATCACTCACTTGCATCTAATAAAATCACTGCTGGTCCAGTTTTGCTGTGTGAATGAACAGACTTCCAGGTGTTCACATAAAAGCCCATTAGTGTGCATGTCTTTGGTATCTCTTGGGACAAAATGTCCCATTAACATGAAAATGGAAATAACCCCAATTTTCAGGTAGGTTAAGTGTTCCATGGCATAGTTTCCAGACTGCTAAATATTCATAATTCCAAATTTCTATGTATCATGTAACTCACATTAGTGATATGACAATCTTAGGTCACAAATGAAGGTAGTTTCGCTATGTGCATGTGAAAGGGTGGGATTGCTGTTTAAAATGCAACTTAAATTTGCTTTTGAGTTATGTGGAGAAACACAGAATGGATGAAAAAAGTATCTTCCAAGTACATAGAGGGATGATGCTTACATAACAACCAACTAAAAAGTCACATCTTTGCGACTTTCTTGTTGGTCCTAATAAAGGTATTATCCAACTGTGGACTTTGGAATTCTTTTATTCCTTGTGAATCAAAACATCTACTTTTGCTTTTGAGTATTTTCTATTGGAATAGCATTTGAACCGTACACTGTTCCCTTTTAAGTGTCAGTTCAGAGCAAATACATTCTTACATGTCAAGATCTAGCTGTGGATCACCTGGGGTGCTTTGAGGACAAAAGTATAGTGTAGGTTGGCAGGGTTTATTCATTCGCAGTTAACACAGATGAGATGGTTTATACTCAAACATCAAGGCTTCTCTCAATGAAACAGAAATGGGGACCAGGACAGGGGAGCACATATTGGCATTGGGAATGTTGTCTCTTACCTATATTTTCATCGTCATTTCAGGAGTCCTTATAAGGTGGAGAGTAGATAAGAAAAGCAGATAATGACATGTTATTACTTCTTCTGAGGGTTAAATAATTAATTATAGTTATTTGTGCACAGCTTTTTCTAACTTTTCCTTTTCGTATAAATTGGGGTAATAAAATGTAATGGGGCCCTTTCAAGCATGGCTAACGAGCAACCCATAGAGCATTTTCATACAGAAAATAGCCCTCTGCTATGCTGCATTTAGCTCAAAAGCAATGGCATTTACATGTTCTTTGCATGCTGCTTCCTGCATAGAAATGCTTTCCATATAGGAAATTATATCATGCCTTAAACAGCTGAGTTCCTACTCTCAAAGTGGTGAAAGGCTCAGATGCAGGTCTTCCTTCTTGTTGTTTTTGAAATTCACAGTTAATTTGGTATCATCCACTAAGCAAAATGCCCCAGCTGAAACTGGATCGAATCCTAACACTTGATCCTTAGAATGTCAACATTTCCATGCATACAAGAAAATGCTGTTACCTTTGTAGGGCAATGTTCTAATATTATCAAAGCTGCAGATGACTAAAATAGTTGGTGTCTGTATATAGGACATTGCCAGGAAACATCTCAATTGTAGTATCAGCCTCTGTAATGTAGGTCTTTGCAACCCCAAATTCAGGGGAAGGGACAAAGATCAGCCCTGTATATTAAGTAGGCGGTGAGCCTTTCCTGGCAGTGGTGGGCAGTAGTGGCACTGCTCTGAGCTGCACTGGGAGGCAGAGTCTAGTCACTATTTTTATTTCCACTTAATCAATGCTACATCAGGGGTATTGTTGGACATGCAGAGAACAGCTAGACCCAGCCATTTGGTGCTCTTCAGAATGCCAGACAATATATATTATTATTATCAATCTTTATTACGGTCCAGAGACCCAACAAATCATTACAAAGCAATACACAATTAATACAGCCTACCTCCAGGTTAAACAAGCATTTTGTTTAGAATATAGGGATCATTTGTTCTTGCAACCACCGATAAAAACTTTGCCACTGCTAATGTTCTAGCATTTGTCCGGTCTTCCAGTAGGAACCTGACATAGTGAGCCTCTGATTTTCCCGGGAAAGGTACCAGCAAGGGTAGTATCAGTTCAGCCCTGGCTTGCTCATGTTTTGCACAATGCAGCAAAATATGTTTTATGGAATCAATGTCTTGAGCACACAAGCAAAGTCTGTCCTGGTAGGAAACTCCTCTCAACCTGCCATCCAACACTGCAGAAGACAATATATATATATATATTGAAGACCCAGAACTAAGGATTAATGGTGGGCCTTACCACAGAACTGGGTCCTGCCAGTTACCCAAGAATCCTAGATGTTTAGACCAGCTGTGATTTGCCATCTTGCCTGTAAAACTGTGGGGATTCTCAGAGACTACCAGTCTTCCTGAACTTTTGCCTACCTATGGTTCAGTACTGACAACAGAGAGGGTTATTCCCGAAACAGAATTCCCCCACACAAAGCACATCATTGGTGACTTTTAAGTTTGTACCTTTTTCTTCTTCTTTACTTTCCAGGTGTTTCAAAAGGGTTTTTCTTCCAGCAGATAAGTGATGCTAAGCTTTGTGTAAGGTACAGCGAACGTATTCATGCTGGATGTGCAGCTTTAGGGAGTTTTGTAACCAAAGTCTTGAATTCCTTTCACTGCCTGTTTTCAGAGTCTCGGCCTATGAATAGTGTATGAGTTCAATCTTATAATCCCAATTGAAAAAACATTTCAATACAGGAGTTATAGTCCATGGAGCCAACTATGGCATATTTTAGTTAGAACCACATTTTAATGTGGGTTTTATTGTTTGTTTTTTAAAAGATGGTGTTTCATTAAACTGCAAACACTTTTATTCACACTCTAGAGATCATTTGCTTGCATATCCACCTCAGGGCTCCTTCTTAAAAATAATTGCTGTCTCCTCTGCTCCACTTGCCCTCTTTAGGCATTATAATATCTTATGAGACCTGCATTGTGGGGGCAGGAGAAAAGTTAGGACAAACACACTAAGTGCCAACCCCTCCTTTATCTTCCATGAATTGATGGATCAAGGTTCTAAATTTCAAAGAGAGTCTCCACAAGCAGAAGAGGTTGCTACTTCAGAAGTTCACCCTCCAGTTCTGTGGAAGGGTGAGGTTCATGGGGAAAGCAGGCAGTGCTGAGAATCCAAGTCGAGAGTAAATCATACAAAGTCTTGGACAGCTCCAAGGGAACCTGCTAAAGCACTTACAGGATATGTTTTCTCTGCAGCGAGCTATAGTCACCTGAAGGCTTGAGTAGGTTGACCTGGCCTAGACTACATTCAACCATACATTTAAAACACTATGATATCACTTTAAACAGTGATGGCTTCCCTCAAATAATTCTGGGACCTATAGTTTGTTAAGAATTCTGAGAGACCCTTTTCACCCAACAGAGCAGCAATTCCCAGAGTTTCTCATGAAGAGGGATTGATAAGCTACCCTGGGAACTGTTAGGGGAATAGCGCTCTCCTAATAATGCTCAGCACCATTAGCAAACTACAGGTCCTAACATTCTCCAGGAGAAGCCGTGACTGTCTAATGTGGTATCGTAGTGCTTTAAATGTATGGTGTGGCTGTGGCCTTAGTATGTGGTAGGCACTGCCTCCCTGGAGGAGCTAGCTGGCTGCTTACAGGGTCCTTACCTCCTCCTCCTCCTCCTCCTCCTCCTCCTCCTCCTTCTTCTTCTTCTTCTTTCTTCTTCTTCTTCTTCTTCTCTCTTTGGGTTTTGCAAGTTTGTAGAGACAGAGGTACCAGAAGTGAGTTATTGTCTGCTTCAGATAATTCAGTCAGGGCTGTGTCCTCCAAACAGGAGGCCCAATGTAAGATACTAGTGATTCTCCCTCAGAGGTAGTAGCCTGGACCAAGTCCTCATCAAAGTTCTCTGCCAAGCACTATAAGGTTCCATGGTAGCAGGGTCATGACAGATGACAACGATGGTGACAGATGGATGGAGCTAAGCACACTTGACCCTACTTCTCCTCACATGATGCTATGTGCATGAGGGATTATAATACTTGAAGAGGGCTATTGTTGTCATAAATTAGAATATTCATTTGTCCTGGCTTCACTCATATATCCTGTGCCAATGTCACTCTTACATCTTAAACTAACAGATTGGGTTTGCAGAGGCTTACATGGATTTCCTATGCAATGTGCTACAAATGAGAAAATGGCACATTTAAAAAGCCCACGAGTGTATATTAGCACTCAGATGTGCCATTTCCCCATTTGCCGTTACGCAATTGGAGCTCTTATGCAAGTTGTTTCAGATTATTTAGATGTAGTCTCTCGCTACTGCTGAGCTCCATTTGTGAATCTGATTTTACTGGAGTTCTGGTGACATTGCATATATACAACTGAAAGCTTTAAGTCAAGGTAATCATGTTCCTGGCCAGAGTGCTTCCTTGCTTTCGGAAACCGGGAAATGCAGCATTTCCTTCTTGCAGCAGAAGACTGTCTTCTGGGTGATTCACTTAAGGTTGTCAGTAGTAGCTGTCGGGGATAATGCGGCACAACAGTCTAAGGAGATCTCAGAGCCCACTCATTGTTGAAATCAACAGGTGGTCTGGAACAAGCACAAAATCTCTGCAAAACACACACACACACACACACACACACACACACACAAAACTGATAGTGTTTTGAAATAAGAGATCCCTGTTGTGTTCTAGGATGTACTGATGTCTTTTTCTTTTGGTGTGTATGTGTATGTGTGGAGCTACCACTTTATAAGGCAAAGGTGATCACCCAAAATGACTGCAATGGGTCTTTTTGCAGTATCATATGTGATCATTCTTCCACTAGATAGAGAAATATTTTGCTTATCTGCATTAGTGCTCTCAGCTTGGTGACCCAAATCTTAAAAATACTGAGAGCTTTGGCTGGTCTTATTAAGTAGCTCAGTGGGGCAGCTGAGTGATAGTTGATTAGAAGAGACATTATAAAACATTCGGATGGCAGACGAGCCTCGGATGATGAAGTTGCTCGGAAGCCTAATTACAAGATACAGATGTAAATGCATAACATTTAGCAAAAATTGTTAAAACAGAATGAAGGAGGCTGCTATCACTGATTCAGTTCAATGTCATGGAGTCATAATCATCATGTCATTACTTGTCTAGCACCGGCTGAGTGCTGTACAGTCATACATATTCCTATAGCAACAGTATTTACTCCAATAAAAAAGGAGTGGGTAATGTTTCTATTTACTGTAACTTCTGATACCTCACCAAGCTTCCAAGAACTGACTCAGACAACAGCCAGCAATCCATGTATTGGGACCATTTTTAAAGGGATCTGGGTCTCTGGACTGGAACTCAGTGGTACAACATGTGCTCCCCATGCAGAAAGTCACTCACAGCCTTAACCTTGCATAAGGCAGCTCCTATGCTCCCAAGGTTTCTATGTGCATACTAATGTATGCATGCATGTATGTATGTATGATGATGTTGATTACCAGTTGCCTTCCACATATATCTCAAGGCAATGTGCAACATAATAAAAATAGTTTAAAACAGTGCAAAAATAGCAGAAGATGAATTTAAAAAACCATATAAAATGGACACCCATGGCAGAGACCTATTAATCCAGTCAGGAAAACTTGTAAAAACAAAAAGGTCTTCTGTTGTTTCCAGAAAATGCAGATTACAGGTGCCTGTCGTGTCTCGGCAGGAATGCTGAGACAAATACAGCACACAAAGAAATGAGATGAGATTCCACACAATGGAGGAATCTTCCATTATTTCATTGTATGTGTGTGCAGCTTGGGGGCATCTCAAACTCCTTATGGCAGGCTCAGTCGGTTTTTCTGGCAAGCTACCCAAATTTTATTCGAAGGAGGTATTGTCCAGATCAAGGTCTCTCAGGTCAACGGATTCAGCTGAATTGCTCTGGCAAAGGCAGAAGGCCAAATTCCTAGTGTGTACAAGGCCTGACCAATGCAGAGGCTTCATACAAGCTGCCATTTACAGGGGCTGATGTCCCACCAAGGAGCCAAGAATTACTCATGCAAAAATCAGTATAGTAAAACTATTCTGTTGAACCCTGCAGGGATGTGTGTGCATGCTGTAGTTAAATGGTAAAGCATGTGTTTTGCACACATAAAGTCACAGGTTCAGCTCTGCCATCTTTGGATAGGGCTGGAAAATCCTGATGACCCATTCCCAATCAGCGGGTGCACACACACACACACACACACACACACACACACCAGACTAATTCTATTACTTGACACACATACATTCCAGATTAATTGTAAAATTAATTGCATTTAGTTATTGTCAAGAAGAATATATAGCTGAATGTTATCTTGTATTTTGCCCTGCTCCAAAACATTACAAGCATATCCTTCTTTTCAACCTACACTGAGTTTGACAATGATATTATGCCCTCCTTCTGTTACAATTTTGCCTGGAAAGGCAAGCAAAAATAAAAAGGCTGAAAAGAGGTTCCTGCTTCCAGGTTAAATCTGCAGCAGTTCTAGTTCCCTGCACCTTCAGCAGAAAGAATATTTCTCCTGCTAATCCAACCCTCTAGAGGAATTTTAGTAACTAATCTGGATGAATCAAATCATTGCTGCTGTGTATGATTAATTTTAGGCCAATTTAATTTCTTAGTCATGGGTTTCAATCGCCTAGACGTGCATGAATAGAATTGCCCTTGAGCACACAATAATGATTAACTGTTGGTTTTAGCTGAAAACCGAATGAATGGCCAAATCGTGTGTCTGTGCGCGCGCACATAGCATTACCTATATTTGTTCACAATTTATATGTGCTCCCTCTTTAGGAAACAATTTGGTGCATGGTCGAGGTTCATGAAATTATGCTCTAAGTTTGCAATTCAGTGATGCTCAGCTCCCGTTTCAGTGGAGACCTTGTAGAAATACCACTCTAAACCCCACTGAAATATATGCAGGGTACATAGCAGCAAGGCACAATATTTCATGTTGCCTTCTATCCACATGGTAATTGATTTAGGGTTTCTTTTTTCTTTTCCAATGGTAGTAGTGATGAAGCCTCTTGCAATGAATGACTTTTTAGCTTCCTGCCTTTTACTGAACTGTCTGAAGGGCCTCCAGCACCCATTGTGTTGAGTTGCCTTATAGTAGCGCGGCAGCTCAACCCTGGATACCATTGTCTGCGGTGCTTCCATACTCAGTCAGGCACATCAACTCTATGGGGCTGAGGCTTCTACAACCCCCCCAATGTCCTCTAGGAGGGGGCTCAGCTCTCCCCCCACCCAAAAAAAATCTTGAGGGGTCAGAAGAGGCCTGGCAGGACGCCATTTTGGGCCATGTGGTGTCTCCTAACACGGTCTGGCAGGAAGTCACCCTGGGCCAACCAGCTCAGCCTGGCACGTGAATGTCGCATCACAAGGAGGCCTGTTTGGCCTCTCCCAATGCAGTAGTTGTCACATGCACACACAATGCGCTTAACGTCTTGCGCACATGCAGCCCCCACAATGTTGGGTGCAACTTAACGCCTGTGCCGCTGAGGCCCTAGAGAAGGACAGGATAAGCAAAAGACCCTAGGGGAAATGGGAAGGACTGGGAAGGGGCCTGACATGACAATAGGCTTAGGGCTAGCCAGGAAGGGGAAGGTCAGGTTGTCTGGAACTATGCAGGTGTATGGAAGAATGAGGTAGGGAATGAACACCTGAGGGGGAAACCCGAGGTAAAGGAAATTGGGAAAGATAATGAACCAAGAAGGGAAGAAAACTTGACTGGACACTGTAGAAACAGAGAAAGCTGAGCATTGTTGCACATTGTTTTGATAATGTAATGGGTTTAGGGGTTGCTCGTGCGTAAGTTGCCGCCACTCCTGGCTAGGTTACCTGGTTAACCCTTTCTGACTGAACAGCCTCCAGCATCGTGACTGTCTCAGTCGCTGGCAGAATCCGTCAGTGGGCGTTTCTTAAACTTCTTCCAGCACAAAAGTTCCTTGACGCCAAGTCTCCTCCTACTCTCCCTGCGCAGAAGTCTTCTGCGCAGGGAGGGTGTGGGCAGCGGAGTACCCGTACTCTCTCCGCTGGTCTCCGGCGAGGAGTCTTGGAGCCTCCTCCCCGATTCCCCCACCTGCCCCCCTTCTCCACTGGTGTTACGCTGCCTCTCTCCCTACTGGGACCCTCTCCTGCATCCCTTTGGAGCCTTCCCTCCGCCTCTAGCTCCGATGGCAGTTCCCTGACAGATAATAACACCAAATTTTGGGCTGCAGGCCTCTAGTGCATTTTCTGATTAGTTAACTGTTCTTATTTTTACATTGAACTTTCCAAATGATTTCTTTGATACACTACCCATATGCAAAAGGTTTAAAAGGCCTCAGAGTAGGTGTTTTTTTTTAAAAAAAAACCAATATGTGCATCTATAGTTGACAAAATTGATGTCATTCCATCGTGCCATCTGCCCTTTCTCCCTACTGATGGCCCAGCTCCCAGCTCACTCCTACTTCTCATCTTTCAAGTAAGGCACCCAATTATGGCTAAAAATGAGAAGGGCTTTTTTTGACGGTTATTAGGGTGAAAATTCCAGCTCATTTCCTATAGGTGATTTGGTTGGCAAAAAAATAAGATAAAATAAAATAAAAATTCCCCAGTCAATACTGTACCAACAAGGGCTGAATTTGAACTAATGATGTAGACACTAAGCCCTCTATAGCTCATTACAAATCCCCTGAGCCATCCAATTGCTGTTCTTAGGCACCAAACATTTACAATGTGCCTTTAAAAAAAAGTAAAAAGTCTGGTCCCAGACAGATATATTTGATTGACAAGACTTGGAGAAATACTTCGTGTCTAACAAGCAGTATCAGAACAAATGCAGGAAAAGCCACACTATCTCCTTTAATAACATTTTCTCTTTACAAAAATCCCATAGAGACGCAGCAGACATCTGTGGTATTAATATTATGCGACTTAACTGATGCTAAGAAGCATCTGGGAGAAGTTTGACTGACTGGCGTTTACAGTTGCTAATGAGGAAATCTCAGATAGAGGGATGAAGCAGAGGAATGGTGTTTATTTATTTATTTTTAGTGTGATACTCTCACAGATTGGAAATGAAGCAGCCAAATAAACAAGCTACACATGAAGTGATTTGGGCCGTGAGGCTATGTGGTAGAAGTGGCTCAGGTTTGTGAATCCGCTAATGATGCAGGAATCCTGTTGATGGAATCTTGGAATCCCAATAAATGTGCATCTCCTATCACTAAAGTCTCAGAGTGCTCCGCTTGCTCCCTAGAAGCAAGCTAACAACAAGGCAGTACCAAGATATTTTGCTGCCTGAGGCGGAGAAGCAAATGGTTCCCTTGCCTCCTCCCCCCAAGTTAAGGTGCCAAATACCCAAGGCCCATCTAGTTACTCAGTGGAAGAGAAGCACCTCTCCCTCTCCCTGGTAGTGGAACGGCAGCAGTAATAACTATGATTAAATTAAAGAATAAATTAAGACTGCAGTCCTACTGCTGGTCAAAGGCCAGATGATTAGGGAATGGTCTACGTCAGGGGTCAGCAAACTTTTTCAGCAGGGGACCAGTCCGCTGTCCCTCAGACCTTGTGGGGGGCTGGACTGTATTTGAGGGGGGGGGATGAACGAATTCCTATGCCCCACAAATAACCCAGAGATGCATTTTAAATAAAAGCACACATTCTACTCATGTAAAAACACCAGGCAGGCCCCACAAATAACCCAGAGATGCATTTTAAATAAAAGGACACATTCTACTCATGTGAAAACACACTTATTCCTGGACTGTCCGCGGAGCCAGTTTAGAAGGTGATTGGGCTGGATCCGGCCCCCGGGCCTTAGTTTGCCTACCCATGGTCTAAGTGTTGCTCCACTGGCGGGCAGGGAGGTCCAGGAGGTGGGACTGCCACCTGCCAGAAACAAGGATTTTGTGATGGTGCTTACTGGAACAGCATACCCTCCAACATGTCTCCGAAGAAAATAGGGACGTCCCATTCCATAATGATAATTTTACTATTTATACCCTACACATCTTATTGGGTTGCCCCAGCCCTCTGGGCAGCTTCAAACATATATAAAAACATAATAAAACCTAAAATATTAAAAAAACTTTCCTATGCAGGATTGCCTTCAAGTGGCATGGGAGTTGGATGCCTCCATACCCTTCAACATTTCTGCAGTGAAAACAGGGACTTCTGGCAGTGACCCAATGCAGGGTGTGTGTGGCTGCTACATGCATATTTGGTTGGTTTTCAGCTCTCCTTCAGGTGATAATACACAGAAGGATAACCTCTAAAATGACTTAGAGGTTTTACTACAATGAAGCAATGTATGAATTTTTTTAAAGAAAATAAATAAATAATGTTGCATACATCTTGTATGCTTGCCTGTGTTAACCACTGTTGGGTTCCTAGACTGGAGATATGTCTCACATTTTCAAAAGGTAAAAACCAGGACACCCCAGAACAGTATCAAAAATAAGGAGGCTGCAAAGGGCCACACCCAAAACAATGTTTGTTATACATTTTCTGATTAAACGTGATTTCTATTCACTAATCAATCTTAGCAGTGGCAGCCCAATGTGTAATGGGTTTAGGGGTTGCTCGTGCGTAAGTTGCCGCCACTCCTGGCTAGGTTACCTGGTTAAACCCTTTCTGACTGAACAGCCTCCAGCATCGTGACTGTCTCAGTCGCTGGCAGAATCCGTCAGTGGGCGTTTCTTAAACTTCTTCCAGCACAAAAGTTCCTTGACGCCAAGTCTCCTCCTACTCTCCCTGCGCGGAAGTCTTCTGCGCAGGGAGGGTGTGGGCAGCGGAGTACCCGTACTCTCTCCGCTGGTCTCCGGCGAGGAGTCTTAGAGCCTCCTCTCCGATTCCCCCATCTGCCCCCCTTCTCTACTGGTGTTACGCTGATTTCCTTCCCCAGCGGACGGGCTGCCTCTCTCCCTACTGGGACCCTCTCCGCCATCCCTCTGGAGCCTTCCCTCCGCCTCTAGCTCCGATGGCAGTTCCCTGACACAATGTCATCATCTTGAACCAATCAGATTCCTTTAGCTGTTCAGATCTGCCCTCATCATTATAGCATGTGGTTACATACAATCATTTCTTCAGTGTCTTTCATTATTAAGGCTTTGACTAATTTTCCTATTCATTAAATGTCTCCCAATATCCTCTTTCATCTATCTACAAAGCTATGCAAGATTAAGCACAATTGCCATGTTAAGCCAATTCTCTTTTCGTGCATACAGCAGTCACCATGGATTCTAACAATTTGTTCTTTTCAGTGTTCTGGAACTAACATCCGTTACATACAGTACCTGAAAGCAACTTATTCTATACTGTAAATGGTAGGCACAGGCCTTTTCAGTTCAGCTAGGCCATAGGCTCAAAAGAAAATGGAATCATCCAAATGACACAGTTTTATGAGATTAGTATTTTATCCAACACCATGTCCTTTCCCCATTCAGTGAAAACAGAATATTGCTCTGCTTTGAGGTTTTGTGTAGGATAGTTTTTCTAATATACACAGCAAATTAATTTGTTGCCTTTTTTCTGTAAGAACAAGGGTAGAAAGGAATGCACAGAATAAAAGAAGCAGAGTTCCTGATATATACTCAGCCACTCTTACTGAATTTGTTGCTAAACTCTCATTTTAAAGCATCTGTATTACCTTGCAGATCTTCATGTGTGATAATGGTACTGCCATTTTAAAGGATATAAGCAAAAGTAATTCTATGCAACAGATTAATAAGGAATAATAATATCACTGGGTAGTATTGCTCTAATTATAACCTGTGATGATGAACTGTGAGCATAAAACAGCAAGGAACAGTAAGGTACCCACAAACGTACTGTCATGCAAATATCTTTCTTTGATTTGCACGCACTCATAAAGCACAATCTAAATGCATCCATTCTGAATCAGTTTCAGGCAGAGAAGGCCACATTCCAGAAGCTTTACTCATACTGAGTAGTACAGTGCACAGAATCTCACTAGAGCGATTTGGTATTGTTGGTGCAGTGAAGATTTACAGGTCATAAATAGCAGTGTCAAGCTTTGGCAAGGATTTTAACAGCTACCATTTGATCTGAAGAAATATTGCAAGTCAGGATCAGAAGGCTCTGTGGCCCCTGCAAACATTTGCACGGAGAAGGAAATCAAATACAGTGGTACCTCGGGTTACAGACACTTCAGGTTACAGATGCTTCAGGTTACAGACTCCGCTAACCCAGAAATAGTACCTCAGGTTAAGAACTTTGCTTCAGGATGAGAACAAAAATCATGCGGTGGTGGCGCGGCGGCAGCGGGAGGCCCCATTAGCTAAAGTGGTACCTCAGGTTAAGAACAGTTTCAGGTTAAGAATGGACCTCCAGAACGAATTAAGTTCTTAACCCAAGGTACCATTGTATCTCTGTTATCAAAAGCGACATTTTTGATGCCGTTCATTCCCTTCCACTCAGAATATTTTAGAGGATATAGGGTTATTCTTAAGGAACACATGGACTTTCTGGCTAGGTCACTGGTTCTATGCACAGATCCTGAGTCTCACCAGGTTGTCCTGTGCCTGGGCTGTTTGTGGGGAATTTACATGGTGGAATGTTCCTCCATATAATAGAATCTGTTGGGTGGCAAGGTGGCCAGTACAGCAATACCAACTTTGGCCAAATGTAAGTTATAGGGTCGCATTGCTCTCCCTGGTGCAAAAAGGTTTCTTGGTGACAGAGAACACATTTTGAAGAATCTTAGAGTTGGAAGGTACCCCAAGGGTCATCAGCTAAAGCATCCGTGACAGATGGCCATCCAACATCTGCTTAAAACCTTCCAAGGAATCATAGAATCATAGAATCATAGAGTTGGAAGAGACCACAAGGGCCATCGAGTCCAACCCCCTGCCAAGCAGGAAACACCATCAGAGCACTCCTGACATATGGTTGTCAAGCCTCTGCTTAAAGACCTCCAAAGAAGGAGACTCCGCCACACTCCTTGGCAGCAAATTCCACGGTCGAACAGCTCTTACTGTCAGGAAGTTCTTCCTAATGTTTAGGTGGAATCTTCTTTCTTGTAGTTTGGATCCATTGCTCCGTGTCCGCTTCTCTGGAGCAGCAGAAAACAACCTTTCTCCCTCCTCTATGTGACATCCTTTTATATATTTGAACATGGCTATCATATCACCCCTTAACCTCCTCTTCTCCAGGCTAAACATGCCCAGCTCTCTTAGCCGTTCCTCATAAGGCATCGTTTCCAGACCTTTGACCATTTTGGTTGCCCTCCTCTGGACACGTTCCAGTTTGTCAGTGTCCTTCTTGAACTGTGGTGCCCAGAACTGGACACAGTACTCTAGGTGAGGTCTGACCAGAGCAGAATACAGTGGCACTATTACTTCCCTTGATCTAGATGCTATACTCCTATTGATGCAGCCCAGAATTGCATTGACTTTTTTAGCTGCCGCGTCACACTGTTGGCTCATGTCAAGTTTGTGGTCAACCAAGACTCCTAGATCCTTTTCACATGTACTGCTCTCAAGCCAGGTGTCACCCATCTTGTATTTGTGCCTCTCATTTTTTTTGCCCAAGTGCAATACTTTACATTTCTCCCTGTTAAAGTTCATCTTGTTTGTTTTTGCCCAGTTCTCTAATCTGTCAAGGTCGTTTTGAAGTGTGATCCTGTCCTCTGGGGTGTTAGCCACCCCTCCCAGTTTGGTGTCATCTGCAAATTTGATCAGGATGCCCTTGAGTCCATCATCCAAGTCATTGATAAAGATGTTGAATAAGACCGGGCCCAAGACAGAACCCTGTGGCACCCCACTAGTCACTCTTCTCCAGGATGAAGAGGAACCATTGATGAGCACCCTTTGGGTTCGGTCAGTCAGCCAGTTACAAATCCACTGAGTGGTAGCATAGTCAAGACCACATTTTACCAGCTTCTTTACAAGGATATCGTGAGGCACCTTGTCAAATGCCTTGCTGAAATCAAGGTAGGCTACATCCACTGCGTTCCCTTCATCTACCAGGCTTGTAATTCTGTCAAAAAACGAGATCAGGTTAGTCTGACATGACTTATTTTTCAGAAATCCATGCTGACTATTGGTGACCACAGCATTCCTTTCTAGGTGCTCACAGACTGTTTGCTTAATGATCTGCTCCAGAATCTTCCCTGGTATTGATGTCAGACTGACTGGGCGGTAATTATTTGGGTCCTCTCTTTTCCCCTTTTTGAAAATAGGGGCAACATTTGCCCTCCTCCAGTCTGCCGGGACTTCACCTGTTCTCCAGGAATTCTCAAAGATGACTGCCAGTGGTTCTGAGATCACATCTGCCAGTTCTTTTAATACTCTTGGATGCAGTTCATCTGGCCCTGGAGACTTGAATACATCTAAACTAGCCAAGTATTCTTGTACTATCTCCTTAGTTATTCTGGGCTGTGTTTCCTTTGCTGAATCATTTGCTCGAAATTCTTCAGGTCGGGCATTGTTTTCTTTATCGGAGAAGACTGAGGCAAAGAAGGCATTGAGGAGTTCAGCCCTTTCTGTGTCCCCTGTTTGCATTTCACCATCTTCTCCTCTGAGTGACCCCACTGTTTCTTTGTTCTTCCTTTTGCTACGAACATACCCATAAAAGCCTTTTTTGTTGCTTTTAACCTCTCTAGCAAGCCTGAGTTCATTCTGTGCTTTAGCTTTTCTGACTTTGTGTCTACACGTGCTGGCTATTTGTTTGAATTCCTCTTTGGTGGTTTCCCCCCCTTTCCACCACCTCTCATGAGAGTCTGTCTGTTACCTGCGTCTTCCTTTTCACCCCTTTTGAAGCTGGGGACAACATTTGCTTACCTCCAGTCTGTAGGGACATCACCTGTTACCAGAGACCTCCAGTCTGTAGGGACATCACCTGTTATCAGAGATAATAGACAAAGGCTCTGAAATTACATCTGCAAGCTCCTTTAGTACTTTTGGATGCAGCTCATTAGGTTGTGGAGATTTGATTTCATTTAAAAGTAGCTAGGTCTTCCCTTACTACCTCTTTTCATATCTTGGCTGCAGCTCCCTCCTTACATAATTTATTCTGTTATCACCTGGTTGGGCATCACTTTCCTTTTGGGTGAAGACAAAGGCAAAGTAGGTGCTGAGTAGTTCTGCCTTTTCTCTGTCACCCAATAGCATTTCTCTGTCTTTCCCACACAGAGGACCTACCACTTGCTTGTTCTTCCTCTTATTTAGGACATAGCCAAAGAAACCTTTTCTAAAAATTATTTTTAACCTCTTTTGCGAGCCTGAGCTCATTCTGAGTTTTAGGCAGCCTGACTTTCCCCCTACAACTGTTGGCTGCTCGTGGCTACTCCTTTGTGATTTCCCCTTTCTTCCAGTTCTTATACACGCCCTTCTTAACTTTCAGCTCATCTGTAAGCTCCTTATATAGCCACACTAGTTTCCTTTCATGCCTCCCATTATTCTTTCTTGTTGGTATTGTCTGCATTTGGGCCTTCAATATTTCTCCTTTTAGAGACTCCCATCTCAATCTGCTTTTCATGCTGCAGGTCATGGATTTCTTCACAAGTGTGCACATTCTTTATATACAATGCTACTCCTCCTCCCTTCCTGTTTGGTCTATTCCTTTTGAACAGGTTATACCCCGCAAAACAGTCATGAGTCTTATCCCAGCAGGTTTCAGTAATGCCTACTAAGTCATATTTGCCATTCTGTATTAAAAGCTCCAGTTCATCTTGTTTGTTTCCCATACTCTGTGCATTTGTGTAGAGACAACTGAAGCCATGAGTTATTCCCGGCAGCTGCTTCCTTCTTGTAGTTTCTTGCCCTTTAGCAGGTTTCTGGAGTACCACCTCAGCTTCCTGTGCATCAATTATATTTCTATAGATTCCTTCAACCACCCAATCTGTACTGAGCCCTGTACCAAGTACCCAGGTGGACACAGCTATGTCAGTCCCCACTCCCACACCTAGGTCTCTGCAATACACACTGGATCAGCCCTCTCATCCACAATAGAGTCATAGCTGAGTATGTTCTTATAATGGACTGACCTGGCATTAAGCGGCACCATCAGAACAGAGGGCACAATGATAGAGCAACCAGGATCTCAGCTGAAGAGGAAAACCCTGATGGAGGCAATGGCTCTCTGCTAGTATTCCGATGGTAAGGCCATGAGCAAGACCCTGAGCTTTAGAGGTGAATGGTGGCAGAAAACCTATTGCCTCCTTTTCCCAGTGTGCTGCCCATTTAGGGAGACATCATCACAACTAAGTGGGAAGAATGTATAAGACTTATATTTGGAGGCATGGGCTGTGTACACACATACACACCTCATTTATTCTGCTTCCAGTGTGCTCACACTGCTGGTTCGGGAAGTGGTACACATATCTGTCATATTGCTTCTTAGGAAATACTGCATTTTTACGCATTGCACCTCCCCACCCCCCCAGAACCGAATTCAATCCAAATTGAGAAAAAACAATGATCTAGCTGTGTTTTGAGCCCATAATGTGCATAGAGCCCATTAGACTCAGCATTAGGATCATTCTAGGACCACTTCTACAATGCATTATTAAGGGGAAGCAGATTGCTTCAAAGTGGCTGGATTTTTTTTTGCGGGGATGGGGGGGAATTGCAAGGTAAGATTTTATGTCTGAATGATGCAGCTAGTGTCTTTTTGGAGAGGGGTGCAGGCAGGCATAAGTTGGTGCTTCTCTTCATATCTGCAGCACATCTTTGTAATTTTTCTCAAAATGTGCCATTCCATTGTTTCCATCACAGGAAGTCTTGTTATGCAAAGCATGGCCTCTCCGCACTGTGCCATTCCATATGTTGAAATACTCTGGCTTTCCAAATGTCACATAACAACAGCAAATAGTTGCCACAATGAGGCCCCAGTGACTGTTCTGTTCTGAAAGTAAATGAATTGACAAGCCTGCTCTTTATGTTGCATCAACCGTTTCCCTATTATATTTACAAAATGTAAAAAAAATACAAAGCTAGTCAATCTGCTTCCATATTACAGCCTATTAGGCAATTAGGAGGGTACACTTTCAGAACAGCGTGCAGGGAATTAGGCACACAACTCTGATTAGCGTTAATAGGAATTGGGCATTTAATTCCCTGCGTACAGCTAGAAATGGATCTCGCCTGCTTAATAAGCACCACTGCAACATTACATGTGATAAAGTCAGATCAATAAAAAAGTATTTTAAAAAGTTAGTATCCAATTCCTCTAACCACAGTATTGGCGTTAGCGACAATTTTCTAGTAACAGATTCAGTCCACCACTGCTGAAACAGCAGCAGAAGCCTCTACAAAAGTAAGAATAATGCTCTGTATTTTAATAAAGCTTGTTTGCAACAAATGCCAATAAGCCTATCAAATAGAAAAGGATCAGTATTGCTTTCTGAAGGATTTCAGTGTTTATGTATATGTGAGCTGCATTTGGAATACTCAACCTATTGTTCCCTAGAACTGAACTTGGCAGAGTTTCTCCATTCATGTTTTGGTGTGGGTTCCCCCACCCCCACCCATCCACTAGTTAGATTATTGGGAGAAATGGGATGCTACTTATTCAAGCTACAAAATAATAATAATAATAATCCTCTGCTCATATCAGTTGTTATCCCAAGATCTCACTAGAAGTGCACCATTTTACATTTAAATATGACCATTGGAGTCCATTGGCATGGCCAATGCAGGAATATATGCCATGCTCACATGAGCACTTATCCACGCAGTAAATCTTGGCCTTCCCAAAGCCAACTAAGCAAGGCTCTGGGCTTTGAGAAGGAGGTGCAAGGCTCTTGCAGGGTCCTAGAGCCCTGCCATCTCCTTCCCAAAGCTTGGATTACTCTAACTAGGCTTTGGGAAAGAAGAGGGAGGACTCTAGGAGCCTATCAGAGCCCTTCTGTCTCCTTCTCAAAGCCCAGTGCCTCACTTACTCAGCTTTGGAGAGGCAGCATGAGGGCTGGAGGGTGGAGTTGTCAAATGTTGCTGAGGTCCACCGAAAAAGACCCTTGGGCTACTTGTTGGACTGTCCTCTTGTAAGTGCTTCTTTTGTCAATAAAGACTTGACAATAAGGTGTGCCTTCCTTAGCAGGGGTGGACCTGAACAGTTTGTAGGTTTGGATGACACAACAAGCTTTGGTACATTGAAAGTGAACACTTCCTGATTCATCCATGCAACCACACCAGAGGAAGAGAGGGGAGGGGAAAACAATCCCTACACAAGGCTCATTGCTCAACAGCCTATTTTTAAAAGAGAGAAAAAAAGATGAAACAACACATTTATGGTAACAATTAAATGTTAATGCCCCTGTTATTCAGTTTTCAATAATCCCCTTACACTTTTGTTTGCAATGTAGAGCTGAAAGCGCCATGTCAATCCGGACATTGTGAGATCACTTTACATAGATGACATTTCTAAACTTTCCCGAAGCAATTTTTGGAAATGAAAGTAAAAGCATAGACTGGAAGTCTATTCAAAGGCAGCAATAATTAATAACAAAGGGTCTGGTGTGTACAAGAAGCTATGGGTCTTTTTAGAGGAAAGGGCCTCTGTTCATAAAGAAATTCAAAGCTAACATAAACGAGCTTGTCCTTTATTAAAGACTGAGAAGCAATGGGTGAAGCAGCGAGCGCAGAGAGAAGCCTCTTCCTCAAGGCAGAAAATGAGTATTCCACTTTTTGCATTCCAGCTTCATGATGCCTCTGAGGGATAAGCAACTCAGACTCTTGAAGAAAAAAATATGAGAAAAGGAACATGATTTGTTCCTATAGGGAAAATGTTATGAGCACCACTTGCTAACACCCAGCAGTGAATTGCATGGTGGGATTGGAGATGCTTATCTCACATCCCAGCAGGTGAGTCGCTGCTGCTGACAGGGAGGGGGAGGGGAGGGGTGTCATGGTGCAACATATTTAAACCATATTTACAAGTTTGGTTGTGTCTAAATGATGCTGATAGGCCAAATAATGCCTTAGTGGCGCCTGCCCTGTGGAACGCCCTCCCATCAGATGTTAAAGAGATAAACCACTGTTGGATGTTTAGATGACATCTGAAGGCATCCCTGTTTAGGGAAGTTTTAAATGAATGATGTTTTATTGTATTTTTAATCTTTATTGAAAGCTGCCCAGAGTGACTGGGGAAACCCAGCCAGACGGGCGGGGTATAAATAATAAATTATTATTATTATTATTATTATTATTATTATTATTACTTATAATGTTCTTGGTTTACTGGGTTTCTTTTTTAATGTGTGTGCTATGGGGAGCTTTTTTCGGGCAAAAGCTGTTTCACTACATTGACTAACTCTTGAAGAACACTGCACTTGGGACTTACCATAAACCTCAGACTTCACAGTTTTTCACTGTTCCTTTCAAATGTGTCTCATATTTCTGTCCCAAACCTCTAGAGGAAGATAACTTTGTGTATTAAGAATGCGATGCATTACATTTCACATAACTCACACAGTTAGCCTACGTTTGTGAAATAAATCAAATAATAAGACCCATTATCCAGTGTGATGTGATCATTCTCTGAAAGCTGCAATTTTCTATTGTAATGCATACCTGCAGAAGGCCAAAGTTAAAGCTGCTTTGGGGGCCATAATTCTACTTTTCTTGACTTCTGTGGATTTAAGTCAGAACATTAGGGCTCTATTAACATTGCCTTCAGTATTATATTTGCATTTGACACTCAAACCCATGGGGGGGGGGGATCCTAGAAATTTAATGCTTGACAGGATTGATTACCTGAGGTCCACCAAGAATAATGGGTGGCACACACTATATATAACTTTCTGCTGCTGCTTTAAAAATGGAAAACAAAACACCCAAATGTCTTGCAGTACAACTTGCAACATATTCTGGTAAAAAGTCTACCACATTAGCATAGTGAAAATAAAGTTTGATGCTACATCAATTAATCTGGAAGGAGTCTCTTATGTTCCCTCAATTCTTTCTTTCCTCATCTTATGCACTACAATGCCCTCCTGCCTTTCCTGCTCTGTGACAAACCATAGTTTGCCTTATATGAAAATGGGCAAGCTATGGTTTACAATCACCTTGCCAATAAGGATTGCAAAACCATTTCTAATCTTTATTGTGGTCCAACGACCCATAACATGGTTTCAGAATAAAATACAGATTCATACAGACAACCCCCCAAGGAAGGGAGACCGAAGTGTTATTTGTTTAGTCATGGGTATGTTGAACTTTGATTCATATGACTACTGAAAGAAACTTTGCCACAGCCGCTATGATATCATTGGACTTGTTGTCCAGAAGATATTGGATTGCAAAACAGTGTCTGATCCTAGTTTGCAATCCCTGTATGTAGGGCAGGTGCAAAGCTGTTGTTTGTGAGTTTGGATGTAACAGAAAACTATGCTACAAACCAAGAAGGTACGGAAGAAATGACAACATGCTGCAAGAAGAGAAGGGAGTGCTGGAGGCCAAAGTGTCTTCCAAGTCATTCATACAGCACAAAGCCATGATTATGGCATTATTTCTGAACTAAACCTTATAACTCAGTGTGCATTTCAGAGCTACGGTGTAAGGGTGGAGCATAAGAGTAGAAGGTCAAGATGGCTCACACAAGACCCCATAACACTATGTATTGCTCACTGCAAGAATGAAAACAGTGACCATTTCCTGATCTTCTCTGCACTTGTCCAAAACTTGTGGCAGATTTGGTGAAGGCGATCAGAATTTGAAGAGTAAGATTCTGAAAGTTGGGAACCACCACATTTAATCTGAATTCTGTTTCTAGTGGATTTCAGAGACATGTTGATGTGACCTCATTCTGAAAAACAAAACAAAACTTCTGTAAAATATATACTAAAATATATGTAAAATTGCACCCATGCTTACAGTAGTTTCATACGGTAAATGTTAAGGAAGCTCAGACACCCATAAAGGAGGGCTCCTCTGGAGCAGTCTTAGTTTCACTGTAAAGATGTAATACAGCTCCATCCTGTGCAAAGTCATAGCTATAATAAGAATCTTTGCACTCACCACAAAAATCTCATCACCTTTGGGTAGCTCTATTTTTGGAAATTCCTACTTACAGTTGTAATTGACAGAATGTAAAGAGCTGCTTCCCTTGGACACTTTGAGTCTCCTTTCTCTGAAAGTATCAAATTAAGCATGATTATTAAATATAAGCTCTGTTTGGAATTAAAGTGACCTATGGCACATTACAGCTAAAAATTATAATTCTGGTCACATTTCATAGCACTGTGTTGATTCCTTGCTAGATAACTGTGATTTGAACAGCTCACTGTTTGTTAATGATAAGCACACAATAATTTGAAACCTGAAGTTTTGCTCATGCTTTCTTTGACTTTAGTCACTTTGATTCTCTTGAGAAAGATGTAATGGAGCAGAGAGACCTGGAGTTCATGTGCCAATTCTCCTTCTTTCCATTTGGCTTATTCTCCAAAGTTAGAAGGAAACTTGTTCCCTGATCTCAGGAACCATCATGCAAAATTTGGTTATGATATCTTAAGATAGTAAGCAGACCAACAACTTTCCAAAATCAATGGTAGATAAATGTTTAGCTCAGAGACCGTGCTATCCTGATTAAATAGCCATCAAGTATATTATCCACGGTCATCTGGTATCTTACGAAAATGGCTCTGGGTCTATGAAAGCAGATGCAACAATTATGTTGCAATCTTTAAAAATACCTACTAAGAGGGCAAACCCCACCAAATTCAGTGGGATTTACTTCTGAATAAGCAAACTTAGGGGTTCATCCCTACACCATTAAGATGCTACAGCATTTTGCATTCTTTCTTCTTCAGACTCACATGGGTAACCTGGAATGCGCCAACTTATTATTGAAGTATTATAAAATATCCTCAGATTCAAAATAGTCTCAATAATAATTTAATTAACAATAAAGCAAAATGGTTGACTGCCCACTAACACCTTTAATTGCTTAACACAACCAGAATAGTATATCTCTCTGCTTCCTCCAATTTGAGATGTTTTGTACTCTGGACAGGACAGGGACACACATGCAAGTTCTGACTCCAAAGTCAATAGGTGGCTGCTTAGAATTTAAGCTTAAATCTTTGCATGATTAGCGCAAAGTTCTGAAGTGAGTATTTAAGTGAGTGTGATTTGGCATGCTTAGAAACCTCTCTGCAAGCAATAACCCTGGTTTAGAGTTATTTAGGGTATAGGATCATAAGCAGAGCTTCTGAGTATCTTAAAAACATGAACACCTGAACATAGGTAATGGTAAAGGCCAATTTGTCTGTCTTTTACTGGGAGTCAGAAAGGTTATTCTTCCCCTCCTAATCAGTCGTAACACATGATGTAATGAGACTTCAACTTGTATTGATTTACAACATGGATGGGGAACCTCCAGATGATGTTGCATATCAACTCACATTTGCCTCAGCAACATGCCCAAAGGTCAGGGATGATGGGAGCTGCAGTCCAACATCATCTGTAGGGTCACAGGTTTCTCATCGTTGACTTATAAGAGTGAGATAGAAGAGGCAAACACGAGCTCTCTAGTTTTATGCTTCCAGAATATGTATTATGTGAACTAAACTATGAAATTAAGGACAAATTAGAGGGCTCAAAATTGCATTAATCTGTTGTAGATTCAGATTGTGTGCTCTGGATGACCTGGTTTATTGAACATCCAATTTGATTGTGGTGTGTTTCTATGTCTTCTTTCAGGGCTGTCAGGCAGGCAGGATCATCCACAGGCCGGCTTGAAGACTTGAGACTCAATGTGAAGTCAGCTTTTTTATTCAGAAAAGGAAAACACAGCAGAGTTCACCTAGGCTCAACTGCCCTAGTTGAAGACGCTGCTGGAACTGTCATCGGGCTCCTCCTTCTAGTCCTCTGCCTCTGGACTCCTCCCAAGCAGATGTAAACTATGGCAAGGAGGAGGGACCCCCATCTGGGCTGGGCTGGGCTGGGCTGGGCTGGCCTGTTGCTCAGAAACGTGCAAAGCTCTTCATGATCTTGGTGTCATTGGGGAGAGGAGCTCACGGTAAACTAACTGGCCAGTTGCTGTGAAACTGAGGCAGCAGCTGGCTCCTCTCTGTCAGAGTCTGCATTCAAATCGAGACCCTTGGCACCCCACTGTGTCCTGGAACGGCTTCCTTCTTCTAACTCCCTGGGTTCACTCAAGCCTCCTACTTCTATCACCTCCTAGCCTCCTCCTCAGTGTCCCACCACCAATATCCTGGTCTAAGTCTTCTTCCTCTGTGTCATCCCGGGGCTGGTTCCTCCCACCATTCTTCGTCATCCAGCCAGTCCTGACATCTTCATGTTAATCATACATTCACCCCCACACTTTTCAGCACATTTCCCCATGTTTTGCTTCACGATAAGTCATTTTTTAAATAAAAAAGTGGATTTGTTGCATCAGGAAGACAGAGTGCTTTAACCCACTTTTACAAATCTAAATTTGAATTCCTCCTGAAATATAGTGTGAGAGCACCCTAAATTTCCTCAAGCATGTTAAACATGACAGACTAACTCCACCTGCAAAAGAAAGGGAACAATATGATTGGGCACTTTAGGAAAGAGGATGCTGGGTTATGTAGGCCTCTGGTCTGTTCTGGAGCTGTGCGCACAAGACCTCTCAAAATTCCCCACCAATTTTTCCATAGGGTTGGATGAGGAATATAGCAAATGTGTCTTGTGGGTGGGGATTGCTATTAGTACTAGCAATAGCACTGTCTCTTTCTTTTTTCCTAAAGCTCTCCTTTTGTGGGGATGCATCTGTGTTGGCAGCCTGGTCTGCATTTTGCATCCTCCACAATGCTCTAGGCATTGCCTTGGCAGCTCGTGCGTGCACACACACACACACACACACACACACACACATACACACACACACATTTGGGTGCAGAATATGGAGAGAAAATTCTGTGGAATGGCTCTCCTTTTTTAAGAGGAAGAGAAAGGGGAAATTTCAGAATTTTTATGAGAAAAACGTCGTCTGAGAAATATCAGCTCGGGTCTGGTCTGATCCAGCAGGGCTCTTCTTATGTTCTTAAAATACTGCTGACACCATTTGAATTGAATTGTTCCTGATGTGCCTCAGAGATGCAAATACAGCTGCAGCACAAGCTACAGAGTCAAGAGTGTCTGGCAGTCCATAAAATCTATTTTTACCCCACAGATCACCTGTTTATTCTGTGAACATAGAGCCACCTCATGACACCTTTCAGGTGACCCCTGTGTTGTGCTGCAAGAACAAACACTGATTGAGGGGGATCCTTGTTCAGTTTTCACTGTTTGCTTGGCCCTCGGCAGGTGAGTCACTCAATGTTCCCCTTCATGGCTGGCTGCAATGCTGAAGGCATCGCAGGATTTTGTGACCTTATGCAGAAGGTGCTGAGCTGAAAGCACCCACCCCTGCCTCCTTTAGCACTTTGGTTGCTTCCAGTTGCCAACGCTTTATTCAGTGTGCTTCTAGAAAATGGTGTGGCATAGCTATCAGTCTTTTGAAATGACTCCTGGGAGAAAAATGCATTTTAAAAATAGTTCCATGTTCCACTGAACATGTACCACTTGAGAAACAGACTAGTATCAACACCTGCCCCTCGACAATCAGTTGTTCGCTATTTTCTTCCTCCTGTGCTAGTTACTTCTCACCTCCTTAATCAAATTGGCATAAATAGGTCAGGAATCCTATGCGTGGGTTTTATTCGGTAACACCTCTTTATCTGTTAATATGTCCCCAATCCTACCCAATCTTTTTTTACTTTTCCAAGCATCCTGCTCTCATCTCATAATCACTCTTGTTTGATGGTTGCCACTGTGACCCTGATTATAATACTTCTCTGGTGAAAGCCATAAGAAGACATTTGGTTTCGTTTCAAGCAAAATCACAGATTAAGTGAATTTAGGGGATCTGCTTTGAGTTGTCCAGATGGCAGATTTCAGTGGTCTATCCTGAGCACTATAGGACACAATGAGGAAAGCATAGCAATTGCTGCAGGGAGAGGCAGACACTTCCTGTTGTTAGTTTTCTCCAAGGGCATCTCTGCACTCCGTGTTAGAAGAGCCAGTCATGCTGGCTTCATAATATGCATTTGCCTAGTCTGATCTTTTTCAAATGTGCAAGATAACTACATGCCCCAAACCTCCACAGACTTCCTTCTCATTGCAGTGGCAGGGAGAAAGTCTTCTTCCCCTTCGTACCCCAGCCCGTCTTCCTTCTCTCACTGGTCGTGGTGGCATCAGGACACCACCAATGGGGGAAAAGAATTTCTCATCATCACCCTCCCCCAACACCATGCTGTCGCCACTGAGAGCAGGAAGCCTGAAAGTTCAGATCCTGCTGCAGCTTCTTGTCTTCCTCTTCCCAGTGTGGGCAATGAGGTGGGCCTTTCCACGACCTCGCCTAATAAGCAGAACCTGGCCAGAACATGCCTCTCTCCTCCTTCTCTCATGCTACATCATCATCAGGGCAGGATGTTTGTTGTTTTGCTGCCCCTCTATGCTGCTGCCTGGGGCATATGCTCCCTCTTGCCCTGTCAGGCCATAGTATTCCCTCCCCACCCTGAAAGTCCCTCTTGGGGTATTTATTGATAATATCCATGCCAATAACACCCCCCCCCCTTTGGCATAATCAGCTGCACAGTCCAGAGCAATTGCCCTGTATTTGGGTGAAATCTTCAGCCCTTTGGATCTCTTGCTGTCCTTCATTTAAATGCCATTAAATCTGACATCATCTTAGTTATAAAACTCCATTTTGGGGAAACTGACTCATCTAGGAGAGAAAAGAGGGTTTTCTCCATTTAAAAAAATGCTATTATCTTCCCTGATTGCTCTGAGGGTGCCAAGTGGCATTTGGTTTAATTTGATTGTAATATGAAGCAGCCAACTGGGTCTCACTTCTTCTTCTTCTAACTCCCTCTCTGCGCATATTATCTCCCTACCACGAAACAGGTATGTGATTTCTTCTCTCTCATCCATAGTAAGACACGGTGGTTTTATGTAACCACAAATATCAACGCAAATGTGGAAAGAGGGCTCTTAGTATGTGAGAAGCCACCAGCCCAGCAGTCTAGCCTGTTGCCTCCTTCTCCCATTCCCACCTCAACACTCCACCCGACATATAACAAGATAATGGAGTGTTCTGCAGCAAGTCTCTTTTGTGAGCTAATCCATTTCACGGTGCATTCCCCTCTGCAAATGACTAATTTTAGTGGCCACAATCTGGTACTCACACAAAATAAAATGGGGGGGGGAGAGAGAGAGAGAGAGAGAGAGAGAGAAAGGGTTCCAGGGATTGATTAGTTGATCTTGCTGCTGGCAGGCTTGACTTATACTGTTGCTCTGCGTGTATTCACAGCATCAGGCAGAGCTTCAGCTGTTCCAGCTTTGTTTCTCCCTCTCCTCTCCGTTCCCTTTACCCTGAAGCATCAGCACTGATTGCAACGGCTGATTGACTTGGCCAGCAGTGTGAAATATAAAATAACAAAATCTACAGTCTGGCTAGTTGTGTGGATAACAGGCAGCAGCACCAGCCATCTCTCCTGCCTGTGGCTGCGTCAGCTGAGCCATTCGCACACTCCATTTTGTGTGTGTGCGTGTTTGTATGTGAGTGCTTGTGCTGTAAATTTGCAGGGAAGTCAGGATTGGGACCCAGCAGGCCTGGTAATTTGCCAGCGTTCCTGTTGGGCTAGCAGAATAGGGGTAAAATAAAAAAGCACATTGACCCAATTTCTTGAACTAAATATACAGTACTAGCAGTGACAATGAAAGCTGCTCAAGTGTTTGCTCTGTGAATGATTTCCCCTCTGTTTCAAATTGGGCAGTAGAGGACAATGTATTGCAAATGAGCAACTGAAGAACATTGTGTGAGCCTTCCATTAGGTGTAATGGGGTTTGTTCACCAGACTCCCACAGAGTATCACATTTCCAGATTTTATTATTAGTATCTTCAGGGGGGGGGGGATCTTTTTCTGTCCTCTTGTCATTTTATTACTGAGCTTTCCCATCCATGGTCAATTCTTGAAGAACATATGAGGTCTCTGCAGACTGGAGGCAGGCAAATGTTTTCCCCATCTTGACATCAATATTGGGAAAGGTCCTAGAACAGATAATTAAATGGTTGGTTACAAGCTTGGTGAATCAGGGGAATGCTGTGGATATAGTGTATCATGATTTCAATAGGACTTTGGCAAAGTCCCCCATAATAGTATTTCAGAGGAGCAGGTAAGATGTGGACTGGATGAAGTAACTGTTAGGTGGATTTGTGGCTGGTTGATGGACCAAACCCAAGAGTACTCACTAATGGTTCCTCAACAACCTAGAAAAAAGTGACAAGTGCTGCAGGGTTCTGTTGTGGACCCATTGTTGTTCAATGTCTTTATAAATGACTTGGATGAAGGAAGTGAGGAGATGTTCATCAGATTTGTAGATGGCACCAAACTGGGAGGGGTAGTTAGTGCTGTAGAAGACAGAATTGGGATTCAAGATGACCTTAACATGTTGGAGAACTGGCCCAAACTAACAAAATTAATTTCAATAGGGACAAATGTAAGGTTCTTCACTTACTGTACACAGGAAGAAACAGCAACACAAGGATAAGATGGAGAATGCCTGGCTTGCCAGTAGTACATGTTAAGAGAATCTAAGGGTCTCAGTAGACCACAAACTTAGTATCAGTTAAGTGTGATGCAGCAACCAAAAAAACAACCACCACACAAAACACTGTATGAACCTGGCTCTGGCTGTCAGGCTCCTCCTCTGCCTCAGTGTTGCCTTTATAGAACTAAACAGGGAGGAAGATGAGAACTAATCCAGAATTAGTTGGCTCCACTCTTGCTGCATCTGCTATTGACCTCCCTACCTTCTGCCCTAACAGTTGCTGTGAGCATCCTCCTCCTTTGCTCCTTTGTGAAGTCAACTTCCAAGGCCATCTGCCTCACCACTGTGGGAGAGAATGCTGGAAGAGACAGAACTTTGACATGATTCAAAACTTTGATATGATTTCTTGTTTTATTGGATGTCTGAATTGAATCGCTGAGAAGTGAGGGCATGCAGTTAGACCAGCCTTTCCTTACCTGTGGTCCTCCACATGCTGTTGAACTCCAGCTCCAATCATGGCTGACTTTTGTCTATGGTGGCTGGGACTGTTGGGAGCATTTAGAGGGCACCAGATTGGGGAATGCCGGTTTAGGCAAGGTAAAGCTTGCAATGGATATTTTCTGGAGAAAGCTTATCAGTTTTTATTTAATATAAACATATATGATACACATTGTTGTTATGTTATTATTATTTTTAATAGAATGTCTCATTAATTCAGCTTGTCTTATGAATCTACAAGAGTAGACCTGTATGAAAGACACCAGATGGCTGAAATAAATTGTTAAGGGAAATCAATAACTCGGCTCGTGACACATCAATACTTGGGAGGAGATGCATTCTGAATTACAGACTGAAGGGACTATTAAAAAATGTCACCTGATCCCAATTTGAAATAACATTTCAATGCTGCTGTTATTTAGCAAGAAATGTGCTAATTGCCAAGAGGTTTTTTTTCTCTCTCTCTTTAAGTATTTGATATTTTCCCCTAAGAAAATTCACGTCATCCTTAACCTGTGACACTCTCAGTATTTGCTGGACTACATTTCCCATCCCCCCGGCCATTAAGCTGGGTGGGGCTCATGAGAGTGGAGTCCAACAATACCTAGAGGGTCACAGGTTTCCCACCCTTTGCGTGGCTTGAGTAGAATGAAGAAGTACTGTGGTAACTGTGTCCTCCTCACGCTGATCAGGACATAACAGTGAGGTGGGTGCTTGGGAAGGTATGAGATGGAAGAGTTGGTGGGGAAGCCATCTCCCTTTCAAACTGCAAACAGAAATAAGTGGGGCACGAAGTTAGGGTTGCCATATTTCAAACAGTGAAATTCAAGTCAGAAAAGTTGTTGATCCAAAATCTACACTTCCAACATGGGTTGCCATACGTTCAGATTTTCTTGGACATTACAGTGATTTCCGCCCGGACATTGCTTCCGACTGCAGTATTCTGGAAATGTCCAGGAAATTTGGGACGTATGGCAACCCTAAAGTGCTCAGTGGTGGAACTTGGGGTCTCACATTTCAGCAGCTCCTGGTGTGATGCCAGATTTTGGCACACCCAACCCCCACTTCTTGCTTTCGATTCTACATCATAGTTGTGGCACCCCTGAGGCTCCACGCCAGTGCAACCAAACCAGTTGTGCTTTCTCCCCTAAATCCGCCTCTGAAATACTATAGTAGCTTGAACACTTAGGCCCAGGATTCAAGCCACTACACCCTTTGGCTATGAAGCGAAAGTCCACACCTGCCACACTTGTCTCACTGCCACCACACACAGGTGCATTCTTTTAGAATTTGTGGCATATAATATCATGTATCATTTGGCCCTAAGTCTAAATGCTGGCATTGCATGCATAACCTTTCCCTAGCTTATCATAAACAAATAAGATAGCACTTATTTCCTTTTCTTTTATAACCATGCAAACACTCCCCTTGATGCTTTTAAATTAAAAATGTGCTACAGATTTTTTTTCCAGCCATTCGTTCAGTGTGTGAGAGTAAAAGAAACTCTTCCTGAAATATATTTTCCCCATACTGTATTTGGGGAGGGAGAATTGCCCTCATTATACATCCAAAGTGGCCAAGGGATTCCCCACCACCACCACCTTGGTTTCAAAACTTTAAACAAAAGCGCCAGACAACTCATGTGCAAGGCTCTCATCACAGCTTCCCAGCTGGAAGGAGCACTTTGGGAATGATAATAATGTAAGAACATAATGCCCATTTGTCCAGCATCCTGTTCTCACAGTGGTCAACTAGATGCCTGTGGAAAGTTTACAAGCAAAACCTGAGCACAACAGCGCTCTCCCCAGCTGTGATTCCCAGAAAGGGCTTCTGAGAGTGGAGAAAGAACATTGCCACCATGCCTAGTAGCCATACTTAGCCTTATCCTCCACGAATCTAATTAATCCTCTTTTCAAGCCTTCCAGGTTGGTGACTACCACTTCCTCTTCCGGGAGGAAACTCCACAGTTTGACTATGCACTGTGTGAGGAAGTACTTTCTTTTGCCTACTCTAAATCTTCCAATATTCAGCTCCATTGGATGCCCCCAAGTCCTAATATGAAAGAGGGAGAGATATGTCTCTCAGTCTACTTTCTCTGTGTACCATACATAATTGTATACACTTCTTTCATGTCCCCTCTTTCTCGCGTTTTCTCTAAACAAAAAAGCCCCAATACCCAGTCATATTGCATCATGTTGCTCTTCACAAAGTTTGGTCAGCAGGAAGCAGTGCAATATTTACCCCACCCCTTCCAGCCATACTTCCTCATGAGACTCAATAGGGTAAGCAGCAAGAACCCTCAGCACTTGTGAAAAAATTCTCTCCCCCCACCTAGAGAAACAGCAGAAAATTGTCACGGCTTTGTTGTGGTTTCTGGCAGGGGTTTTTTTGGGGGGGGGATGCGGGGCGGGGCAGTGCTTTTTACCCAATTGTATTTTAAATGGGCTTTCTGAAATCCACTTATATTTTAATTAATACCTGCAAATGAAAAAGGGACAGGTGCCAAGGATTCCACACACACCCCATGCTCTGAGGGCAAATTCTCAGGATCATTGCAGCATGTGCATCTAACACCATTAGTTGAATTCCACCTCTGGCCTGCTACTGCCAACTACTGTTCACACAGGTAAAGGTAAAGGTACCCCTGCCCGTACGGGCCAGTCTTGCCAGACTCTAGGGTTGTGCGCTCATCTCACTCTAGAGGCCGGGAGCCAGCGCTGTCCGCAGACACTTCCGGGTCACGTGGCCAGCGTGACAAGCTGCATCTGGCGAGCCAGCGCAGCACACGGAACGCCGTTTACCTTCCCGCTGGTAAGCGGTCCCTATTTATCTACTTGCACCCGGGGGTGCTTTCAAACTGCTAGGTTGGCAGGCGCTGGGACCGAACGACGGGAGTGCACCCCGCCGCGGGGATTCGAACCGCCGACCATGCGATCGGCAAGTTCACACAGATAGCCTGATTCAAAACATTTTACTTTCACGAGTCATTAAGCTCAATGAGACTTATTTGTGGGCAAATGTGAACAAATATTGAGGACTTGGCATGGTTCCACAAGGTACTCCAAAAAACCTGGAACCAGTGAAAGGGGTGGTGGATGATAAATGCTGATGCCTGCTAAAGAGACTTGGGAGTACATTTCCTCATGGCTGCTGTTGGCTGAAATGGTTGTGAGAATCAGCCCTGATTGAGGTGACAAGTCTAGTAGTATCTTTTCCTGAAGAGATTTGTTTCATGCTGAGATTGTGGATGGTTTTGGATAATTTGTCTTTCAGTTCCACTTTGGCAAAGCGAAAACGATGGCGTAACTCTGGCCAGTTTAGGGTTGGTGGAAGCCAACAGCAGGTTCCTTGGGGGCTTCTTGTCTGGCTGCCAGAATCCAAGCTTGCAAGATGTTTCTAGGATGCTGGATTTTGTGCTTTCTGGTTCTGGTGTCCGATACATTTGATGAAGCTGATTGTTCAAGGACCACCTGCTGGTTCTGTTACAGCCACCACCTGTTCACGGGCTTCTCCCTTTCCTCCCATCTGTATAACTCTGACTGAGGAACTATAACCAAGACTTCCAACACATTCGAAGCCAAACTTGATAGCACAGCAGAGTCAAATGATGCCAAGAATATGACTGGCTTCATTTTCTTGTAAACACCCCCCCCACACACACACACATACACCGCTCCATAGTTTCAGACGTGGACTTGATATATATTCTGGAAAGCATACCCTATTGAGAAAGATATTTCTGGCAAGAAATTCTCACATAAAACTTATTTTATATCTAGCCAGAAGAATACTGGGAAAATGCAAGTCATGGCTCATGTTTTTAAATGAGTTTGCTCCAGTCATGTTCCCACCCCTTTCACAATTTGTATTTGCCTCCCTGAATATTCATGCCAACCAATTTGGGTGCTATATAACGTTTATGAAAAGTGGGCTTCAGAAGCACAGTCTGAATATTTTGTGCCAGCCAGGTTGAGTTAATGCATCGAGTTAGGAAATGTAAAGGGTGTCATGTGGCATGCCTGATCTCAAGCAACAGGGGAAATGCAATGGGGAACATCAAATTTACATTGGGAATCATTTGTTGTCCAACCACAGAGCTGTACAGAACTACAGAAAACATTGGAGTAACAAAAGGGCGTGAATAATTTCTGACCAGCTTTATTTACTAGCTGTTCTTTTTGTAGAGGGGGAAACCGAGTAAATGTTACAATTCATGCTCAAAATTCTGTATCGTCTCATGAAGGAATGAATCACACTGAAGACATGGACCAAAGTTCTTACATGCAGTAGCAGCTTATAGATATCAAAAAGGAGGCCCTCATTTACAGTTACAAATGCTTTCAATTCCTTTACAGTGCTGAATGCTTCCAATTTTATACTTCCTTACTGACATTTTGAAAACGCATGCTTGGGCGATGCCAGGAAAAAGGCGAATGCAAACAAATGCATCTTTGTGATGTTGGAGGGGTCACATATGAGCGCAAGGCATGTGAACTGCAAGAATGACATATCTCATACATCCAATGCCTTTCTAACATAATAAAGACACACATTTATAGCCATTTCCCTGCATGCATTTCCCAAAGTTAGGAGACCTAATGCTGTAAGCATCTCACCCCTGTAGAGCTCTTAATGGGAGATGTCCTTTATATATGCATGCTATTGACATTAAGAAAGCAGTTTGTAAAAGCTCTCACACACAATGGCTACTGCTGGAACAGTCTTTAATTTTTTTCCTTTTTTACTGTTTGAATAACAATACACTTTCGTTCATTAGTATTAAAAGAAAATGTGGGCTGCGTTGCAAAGGTAGCAACTCTTAACTGTGCACAAAACTAGCAACCGATGATATCATTCACAGTGCAGGGAAGAGTTATTTAATGTATCAGTCTCAATGGGCAGTGGTTTCCTCGAAGTCTAGTTTGTCAGGAAGGGGGTGGCCAAAACTGCTTCACATCTTACTTTATATTCAGTCTTGAGAGGGTCATCTACCATAATCAGACACTAGTTTATAGCTGATGGCAGTCAACAGAGACTGAGCTGAACCTTTGCTCTCTTTTAATAATCAACTTGCATACCAATTTGAAATATCTCACTGGAACCAGTCCAGGTTAAGAACTGTTAAGTCTCACTGCAATCCTGATAATACTTTCTGGGAAATCAGCCATTCTGAACTCAATGGGATTTGCTTCTAAGTAAACATATTTAGTGTTGGGCTGTAGAAGAGCTTGTACAAACCTTACACAAGGGCTGAATTGTGTCCTTAGCTTTTGTGTACGGAAATGATGAATGACAGAATTGTTGAGCTGAACTTGGAAAGTTGCTGACGGCCATCCCACCCAGCTCCTTCCACTGAGGCAGACAGAGGCTGAATACCACTGTAAAGGAAAAGCATTCACCCGGCAAGTGAGTGCACTTGATAGAGTAATAGCTGGGAGAGACTTGAATGCTCTGTGTGTATGGAAGGTCAAACTAGATGATCTCAACATTCCTTTGAGACCTCAGAATCAATGAATTGTTGGTATGACGATAAGGTGAAAGCTGGTTAGCAACCTTTCCGACTCTGTTCAACAGATAACACATAAGCATCTGCTGGAAAGGGCACAAGAGGAGCAGGCAGAAAAGATTAAACTTTGGGTCAAAGTGGAAGATTCCCATAAGGTTTCATCTCTACAGGAAGTAGACGGTCAAGTGGCAGAACCTTGGGAAAATAACTGTCAAGAATCCTGGCTTTAATATGCCCAGGGAATTTGTGGCACATACTTTTTATTTCCTCAAAGTTGAGAAAAGTCATCTTTCCTGAATCAGGCAATTGTGTTAGGAAAACGAGTCCAGCGTGACAAGAAAATGACAGTGGTGCACTAGAAATCATTCCTCATTAAGGTTTCTTTTTGATATCAACCTAAGGACTACCAGGTTGAGGGATATATTCTATCCTGAGCAGGCAACATAACCTAGTTTAATTCTTCACCACCTACCCAGGGAATCCTGGTTATGTCTACTCAGAGTCAAACCTTGCTAATTCCACTGAACTGTGATAGAGGACAGTAACATTGCCTATGAAGCTTTGTGGTTTTGTACAGATCTGAATCTGTGATGCCTCCATCCAGTTTCAGCAAAACCCAAAAGTGGGCCTTGCTGCTCAACGCTACTTGCTGCATGAGCATGGGCTGCTCTATAATGACTCTGTGGGGTCGACGTGCTGCCAAAACATGCACAACGCTGGAGACAGCTGTGAACCGGATTTAGGTTTCTCCTGGAATTCCATTATGAATAATCTATTATGTATTATTTTAATAATTTAGTATGTGTTGTTCATGCCTTAAATGTGTATCCTGTACTTCTTACAATCAGAAATACAATGCAGACTGAAATAATAATAATAATAATAATAATAATAATAATAATAATAACAACCACCACAACCCACCCTTCGCCACAAGATCCCAGAGTAGCTCTCAGCAATGTAAAATACAATGTTAAAAATTTCAAAGCAAATTAAAATCACAACTGGAGTGAAAATATACATCTCAAGGCCAGGGTATAAAAATAGACATGAACAGTGTCACTTTCTGGTTGGTGTGGTGGAACTTGTAATTCCAGTCTCCTCGTTAGTAAGAAATGATGTTCTGTTGAGCTGCTAGAGCACCTTTCCTTTCTCTTGCTCAGGGTATATCTGGTAGACCTTTGTGGGCACACGGGCAGCAGCGGAGGAAGCCGTTCCAGCACCTAGGGGTGGGGCGCACTGTGGGGCCTATAGAGTCTGTCTGCCACTCAGCTGCCCTACAGTTGGGGGGGAGACAGTGGGTGGACCGTTTGCACAGCACAGAGCCTGCGTGCACCAAAGCCACTGCGTCTCTCCCAGGAGAGACGCATAGCCCTGGCATGCTGCAGGCCCCGCGGTGAGTGCCACCTAGCATTTTGTCATGTCCCCTCAGTGCTGACACCCGGGATGGACCGCACCCACCGCACCCCCCTTCCTCCACACCTGCACAGGGGAAGGAGGAGGTAGCAGTGGTAAAAATGGTAGCAGATACTACGACTGCACTGCTCTATCCCTTGCAACATCTCGACAGTTAATCTAATATTCCTTTTCTGAGTTCAAACTGACAGGGTGGAAACTGTGATACTTTTGTAGCGGCTCATACAAAAACCAAACACAAACAAGAGATCAGGGCACATGGAGAGGATCTGGAGCAGAACACCTTCAATAGGGTGGTATAACAAGTGACTATGATACAAAAAGAATACAGTCAAATGCCGATTGATTCATTTTCATGCACCACAGGCTCAGAAAACACACATTGCTGATGTTGAATGCCAATAACTGGCAGCAAAAGAATAGTAAGAATGATGACATGAGGCTCAACAAGAAACTGGTAAGGTGGTCAGTGTCCATGAATTGAGAGGCAGCTTGTTAACCATAGTGCTGCATGCAGCAGCAGTTAAGAGGGTAGGCAATGACAGTTGTATTTTGAGGTCTGCATTTACAGCAGGCAACCTACTGAGTGACAAAAGGTCCACTGTATTATTTCTTTATTTTTATTTCTTTATTAATTTTTTTAACTAATTTTCACATTTAAACATTTTCATCATATGCACCATAACAAACAAATGCAATTAAAAAAATAGAAAATAAAACATTTTCACACCTTATTAAATCCATATTTTGGGATTACTCAGATCCCTTGACTTCCCTCCATTCCCTCCCCTAGTTCTTTTATCTTATCTTGTATTGTAAAGGTAAAGGGACCCCTGACAGTTAAGTCCAGTCATGACAGACACTGGGGTTGCGGCACTCATCTCGCTTTACAGGCCAAGGGAGCTGGTGTTTGTCTGCAGACAGCTTCCGGGTCATGTGGCCAGCATGACTAAGCCATTTCTGGCAAACCAGAGCAGCGCACGGAAACGCCGTTTACCTTCCCGCCGGAGCGGTACCTATTTATCTACTTGCACTTTATAGCACTTTTGAACTGCTAGGTTGGCAGGAGCAGGGACCTGCTATTGTATTGTATTAACTTCTTCACAATGCTTTTGTATACATGCAATAAACATTTTCCATTATATATATATCAAGAAGACAACAAATATATATATATATATATATATATATATATATATATATATATATTTGTTGTCTTCTTGATTTCTTAGTCTTCCAGTTAATTTAGCCATTTCAGCATATTACATTAATTTAAGTTACCAATCTTCTTTAGTTGGGACTTATTCTTCTTTCCAGTGTTGGGATATCAATGTCCGTGTGGCTGTTGTTGTGTACGTAAACATATTTTTGTATTCTTTCGGTATATCCATTCCAGTTATACCTATTACCTATTACTATATTATTTCGTTAGGCACATACACCACCTGTTAGAGACAAAATGGCACATGCCCAAATTGTCACCAGAAGGTAAAGCAGAAGAAATGTTTGAAACTGCAGCCAAGTATGGTGAAAAACACATTGTAGCCTGCAAGCTAAAAGTAATATGTGGTCAGTAGACACACTCTGGATATGAGTCTGAGAAGCTATGGGTTTAATGTGTCCCCAAAGCACTCACAAAACAACTGTCCACCCATATTTTCAAATGGTTATACTAAATTCTCCAAACAAGCAGTAGCACTCAAAGAGCATTCTATCATATTGGGGTTGTGTGGTAGGTGTGGTTTTGTTTGTTTCTTTGGCTATTGAAATGGGAAACTATTATCAAATTTCTAGTGCACAGCAACTCAATGAGGAGTTTATATCTTCCTCACTCTTTTTGTCCCACCCTCACTTTTTGTAATTGCCGCATCACTAATGTTAGTCAGTATCTCCTAATTGAATTTATATAAATTGCTTCTAACAATGTTTCTGATTTTCTTTGTGTATTATTGTATTATCTGTGCATTCTTAAGCATAGCTTATGCAGAATATATTTCATGAGGAAATGTATAAAATACTTGTATACTGTAATTTCATTTTTTAAAAAAAGTTTACAATAATTATGTATACAATAAAACCCTCATATAACTAAAAACATAGATCACTGGCTAACTGCACTGAATTAAGCTACAAAGGTACAATGTGCTAGGCATGATTATCAATGCAAAACATCTGAAGGCAGCCCTGTTTAGGGAAGCTTTTGATGTTTAACAGACCACTGTATTTTAATATTTTGTTGGAAGCCACCCAGAGTGGCTGAGGAAACCCAGCCAGATGGGTGGGGTATAAATAATAAATTATGATGATGGTGGTGATGATGAATCTGGTTTCCTCCCAATGGCTAGTACTGTGGACAAACGCCAGCTCCCTTGGCCTGAAGCGAGATGAGCATTGCAACCCCATAGTCGCCTTTGACTGAACTTAACGGTCCAGGGGTCCTTTACCTTTATGAAAGGAGGGCACTGTATTTCCACTTTTGCCTACTAAATGAACTATTAAAAATGAAACAACATGAAGTAAGAAACAAAAATGGGGACAACTGTCTTCTTCAGATCGTTGTTAACTTTTATCTCTTCTGGTGCCTTCAGAATTTCTCTTTACCTAATTTTTAGCTTCCTCTGCATTGGACTGCTCGTGTTTACACTCATTTAGGCAAGTCGTTTACCTCCTGTTCTACATACCAGTTGACAGATGTATCTTTTTCATTTCAGATGCTGTTTAAGCCTTGGGCACTGCTTACTGGAGAGATTTATTCAGCTCTGGGATCCAACTACTGGAAAAGTACTTTGTATTCAATATTTGCCACTTGTTCCGTACATCAAGTTTCCACACACCCTTAAGCTTGCAGAGGCACAGCAGAGCTACTGAGAGCTTTGTTTGTATTTTAGCTGATTTTGAATTTTGCATGCAGATCTGCAGAATGGATTCGGCCGTATTTCATTAGGCTTTCAAGTGCTTCTGCCATAGCAACACGAATCACCTATAGAGAGTTTGCATACATCCAATCTCACTCTTAAACACTGGTATTATGCACTTTATTCTCCCCCGCTTTATTTCCTCCCTGGCTTTGCAGACTGTTAGCAGCAAAGAAGTGGTGAAATGTTTGCTGTATCTTCCATTCTCTGGCACCGCCGCCACCTGCCCCAGCTCTGTTAAATTATTGATTCATGAGACCCATTCATTCAGACACCAGTAAAAGCATTGTAAGATGAACCCCTCTTTCTAGCCTTTTGGCTGAGCTAAATAAGCTGGTGAACAAACTGGCCCACCCTTTATACAGCTTCCACTGAATTCTGAAGAGCAACCTCTTTAACCTGGCTTTTAACACTTGTGGGGTACATTTTTAGGACCCATCTTATTCTTGTGATTGAAAATTGTTTTAAACTGTTTTATTGTTGTAATCTGCCCTGGGACATTAGGGTAAAGGATGCGTAACATTGATACTAATAATACTAATATTGGACTAATAATATTGAATGCACAGTTAGCATATAAACTCAGGGGAAAACCAGAATTGTCCTGTAATTTGTGTATGTCTTTCTTCCAATATCAGTGCTGGGTGGCTGTGAGTTTGCATGGAAGAATGGTGATGGAGACAGGTGCTTTCTCCCTCTGGTCATTTCCCTGCCCAAAATCATCTGAAAGCTGCTTTTGTGTTCTGTTTTTCGCCTCAGGCCAACTACAGCATCTTGGAGGACACTTTTTGAGGGGGGAAACAAATACAGGAGGAAAGTCTGTACAGCCTCTTCCCCATTCTTCTGCTCACCTTTGCATTCTGCCAATACTGCTTTTGAATGTTGGAAGAAGAAATATGTGGTACTTAAATTGCATGTCTAATTTATTACGTCCACAGTTGGTTAATGAGAGGTAACCGGCTATCACATCTTATTTCTCTGTGTAAGCTACACTGACCATCAATAAAGATGGGTTGCTGGGAGGTAATGCAGAAGCAGATGTGCTCCATGTAGACCCGGTGATGAAACGGAGTGGTGTAGCAGTCAGAATGTTAGGCTAAGACCCGGCAGGCTGGAGTTCGTCCCCATTCAGCCATGACCTCACTGGGTGAACTTTGGCCAGTCACTCTCTCTCATCCTAACCCACCTCATGGGGTTGTTATGAGGATAAAATGAGTAGAGGGAGAACCATGTGACCACTTTGAGCTACTTGGAGGTAAAGGTGGGAATACTGAGGGTGATGCTCCTGGAATATATTTTTGTTCCCATTGGTAACTATGTTGTACATTGGACATGTGACGTAGAAGATATGTGATGGGACCTTCCGATATTAAAAGCATCAGTGGGGAAAGAAATCCAGTTGGCTCTGGAGAGTGATGCTAGGAAAGAGTGTGTGTAAGTCTTTATGCCCCTCCCATTACTATTGTTCTCTCAAAAGTTGCCATTTGACCCCATGAGTAAAAAATAAATAAATCAGAAATGATATGGTACCTATCTCCCCTGCCCTCCAGCAAGATTAATAACAGCTTCAAGGTGGGTGGCAATTTCAGTCGGAGAAATGACATTGGGGAAGGATTAAACACTGCCTTCCCTAGCCTTTTTCTTACATTAGGAGATTGAGTGACTGATCTTCCACATCACATCTGTCTTGGCTTTTACATAAAAGCAACTCAAGTCCATTTAGGGCCCAGCCACACTTCTGTTTGACCCAACTGCTTTGCCCCACCCAAGAAAACCTGCAGTTTAGCGCTGAATCGGAGAAAATGGCAATTGGGTTTTCTGTGAATTGCTGTTTGTTCTGATTTATCACCGAAGAGTGGGTTTTTCAGGGGAAAGCAGCAGGACCAGGGGAAGCCATTCGGACCCACACATAGAAATCACAGGAAAAAGCAGAAAACTGCTCAGATGCAAGCTTTCTTGGCATGGGACAAGCAGAAGTGTGGGTGATCCCTTATTTCAATGGGTCGGACTCCTGATCATGACTAAGGTTGGATATCACCCTTTGTGCCCAAGTATTCAAAATTATCTGTTTTCTGCAGAATTCTGTTGTCAGTCTGCATTGCAGGCTGCTACTGCTCAGCCCATTCCAGATCACCCCTTTTCTTCTAAAACATACCATTAATTCTCAGACCAATCCAAGATCCCCAAGAAGGCAGTGGCTGCTGTGGCGTTCTTTATTTCATTTATGAACCACTTCTTAGAAACGTCTCCAAGCTTAGCTCCTCTAAAGACTTGACAGGTAAAGATGGGAGAACTGAAGCTTCCTAAAAGCTTTGTCCATCAAGGGTAGATGGAGAGCAAAGGGCAAAGGTGGTGTTCCTCTGAATAGCTGGATCTTGAATTGTTTGGCAAGCCAATTAATAGTTCTTTGGTCCCCCCCCCCCCTTGGTTGATTTGCTAAAGTAAAAATATACTGCATACTTTCAAAAGTGCTGTGGCTTCTTATTCAAGTTTTAGAGGCACGTAGCTACATGAAGAACATTCATGCAGATTAAGTGCTCTTTGGAGTATTAGAAACCATTTAATCTGTATAAATATGCTTTAGGGTTGTTCAGTTTCTCGGTTTTTACAACACCTTGAGAAGGAGCTGCAACGGATAGGGAGTTGCGCAAAGCATTTATTTAAAGAAAGATATACAATCAGTGGCAAACTTAGTTTCCCAGTAGCTAACGTCAGAGCAGTAGCTTATTTCCCTATGTTTTTTGTATTTCATTTGTTCTCTATTAAGGTCGACAACAAACCAGATTTCATATTATATACGCCATTAGATTCAAAATTCAGTTTTATAACTGTTGATTCTGATGATAAGCTTGAGCTATGCTTTAAGTACTGAGCAGTTTTACTCTGAAAATCAATGTGCCAGTAAGGATTTACACTTTTAAACAGCCAATTGTAATCAGTACTTATTTCCTAATCTACCCAAATACCTTTGCTTAATACATCACAAAGGCCTACCTTTTAGACTTCCACTGAATCTAATTTCATTTTTAATGGAGCTGAAAGAAATAATGTGTGACACTGTACCAAGAGCATAATATTGGAATGTCAACTATTTTGCTTTTGGGGCTTACATCGCCATTTAGTCTAATAACTCCTTACACTATAGTTTAATTATTTCCAAAAATAGAGAGCGCAAGCTTGTATTGAAGAGCATTCCCAGAGGATAGCTTACATACCCTGAGAGGAATCCATGCTCTAAATTTAACAAACATAGCTGTGTGTCAGAGTATAACGATCTTTGTCCAAGGATTTAATCTAAAACATTTCAGTTGCCATTTGCAACAAATAACGAGAACAAAATTATGTGTGCCACTTCTGATATAACACTTCACTATGGTTTCTGGACCTATTTCTATGGGAGCACAGTCATACAGATGTTTCATCTGAATGAACAATCACATTCTTATAAAAAAAATATTCTGGAGCCCAGTTTCAGTTCAAGAGATGGATCACAATAAAATTGCAAGGATGCAATTCAACCCATTCAGATGAAATATTGCCGTGTATGCAGCAAAGGGGATCATCTGTGATCCGACTCATGAATGAACACTTTTTTATCTTATTTTTAAGAATGCAACATTAATCCTATGCATCTGCTCAGACTACTCTGTTTTATTTACTAGGAATATGTTACCATGTCATCTGTTGTCATTAACATTATCATCATCACAATCATATATTGTTTCTAGGAGCTTCAGGAAGAATTGAACCATCTATATACACTATTGATCAGTTTGGAAGTAAGTCCCATTCAATCAATGGGGTTTACTTCCAGGTATAGGGTGAAGATGTTCATTAATTTTGTGTGTTCATTAATTTCAATTAAGATGTGTTATAAAAGTGCTGCATATATTTTCAGTCTTATAGTTTTCATACATATTTCATACATATTTGGGCAGGCATCATGGCATGAAAATCCAGCATAGTAAAGATTTGGGGCTATCCATCCTATCACCAGACACACTAAGTTCTGTTCATGACCTGCCATATTCTGTCAGTATTCCACCCCCCACATCTCATCCTCTCTCTACCCCTGGGTAGTCACTGCTTCTGTATTGCTTAAATCTCACATTGACAATGTGTCGATGGGAGGATAGGCATGAAAGGAAAAGCTGCAGCAGGAGAACTGTTATTAAGAAGCTGATGGGAACAGAGATAATCAAGAGGAGGACTATTGGAGAGGGAGAAACAGTGAGAGTTCTTGGGAATGGGACAAGATGAAGGTTGGTTAGCAGCACACATCTCAGAATTTTGAGAAAGCTCTGGAAATGTAGAGGAGGAGAAGGAGAATGAGAAGAAGGTGGTGCTGGTGGTGGAGGAGGAGGAGGAAGAGAAGAAGAAGAAGAAGAAGAAGAAGAAGAAGAAGAAGAAGAAGAAGAAGAAGAGATGGAGCAAGTCTGTAATTTACAGCTATCTAAAGGTTCCAGTGTATAATTTTTAGGCTCAGAAGTAGCAATTAAGTTCCAAAAGGCCAATGGTTTCAGAAGATCATTGATTTCCTGAACATGTGAACATTAGTCCTTTAGGCCTCTTGAAACTGAACTCATTGGTGGAGTGAGAAGATGGATGTCTGGCCCACCAATTACTCTTTGCGTTCATCTGAGAAGGTGCAAAGTCAGTTGCTCTACACAATGTAAGCAAATCTGTCAACCATAATTTTATCATAACATATAGTGTTAATTATTACCAAAATGGGAAAAAAATTCCCCAATATATATGGGACTTAAATGCAGTTGTCTGTTTCCCAATATATAATAACTATACCAGTAATTATCACATAGTGCCCTCTGCTATTAATATTATATTTCAGTGGCTACTTAAAGAGAGCTCTGCACACACCACAGAACATGCTGCCATAGAAAGGGAGGGCAACGTTTGCTACTGTCATTTGAAATGACAATTAGACCTATTCTGTGAGACAAAGGCTTTATTCATGACTGACCTATACCCTGTATATGCTCAGTTTTCACCTATAATTTTTAAATTTGATGCTGCGTAGAATACATTGCTGGTGCCTCAAATTCATCAAAATGGTTTTAATTGTTGTGTAATAGGGAATTTACCAATACGTTGTCAAGATGCCAAGATGAAGGGAACAGGGAACAAACATAACATAAATCCACAAAAAGCATTTGGGGATGAAACCAGATCCAGACAGGGCATGCGCGGAAGAAAGTCATGGTAATTGTTAGGGGAATCACCATCACTGAGCACTTCTAGTAAATGCATATGAAAAAAACTGGACACTTCCTTGCAAAAGCTGATGGGAATAAGAAACAGCTGGGGGGGGGAGCTGGTGTGAGAAAAAACATTTTCTGTAAGTATTGCTGCTACATAGATGTCGTCAGCTCTCGAGGTGGCATTTCTGCAACTATTCCTGGTGCTTTAGCAAGGGCTTGGACAAGGTCATGCAGATGTGCCTTTTGGAGCAGCAGGTAATTTAATTGTCCACAGTTATTCTGGCAGGAAAGGCTCCTCTGCCATGGGGATGGTGTTGTGATGGCCTGGGATTCCGATTCTGAGAGTGAACCGGAGGAATCCCAGCCGGCACAGGAGTCCCCGCCTCCAGGGCCGGCTGAACTGGGGCAAGGCCTAGATTCTGAGGAGCCTGCACCTGTGCCAGATCCTCAGGAGCAGGCACCAGGTGAAACCATTCTGGCCCCAGAGGTGCTTGAGGACTCAGTGTCTACAGGTGAGCCTTCCCCGGGGCCCAGTAACCCTTCGGCCTCTCCTGAACTGCAGAGGCTTAGGGCAGAGAGGCGAAGGGAACTGGTTTCTCCCAGGAGGAGTGCTCGCCTTAAGGCCAGGAGAGGTGGGGCTCCTGGGGGCCGGGACCGCCCCTGGCCTTAGAGAAGATAAAGGGCAGTCAGCCCGGTCCCAGGTTGCGGGAGCAACGTCGTCATTGAAGAGCTGTTTTGGCCAGCATCCAGTCCTGTTCCTCCAGTGTTCCTGTTCCCCGCCCGGCTACCTGCTTCTGATCTTCGAGTGTTCCTGTCCCCGCCCGGCTCCCTGTTTCGGACCTCACCTCGCACTTTGTGGACTACCACCAGGCTAGTGACTTAGGACTGAACTTTGACTACGGTAACAGTAACCTTCCCCCCGGGACCAGCACAGTTTGCTCCCGCCACACCCGCACTCCCCCTTCGTTGGGGTGCGTTCGGGAACAGCCAGAGGCCATGGTTGACCAGGCAGCTGCGCTGGTGGCATTGGCCCAGGAGAACCAGGCCTTGACCCACACCGTTCAGCAGTTAAGCGGTGTGGTTGCGGCGCTTCAGCAACGGTTGGAAACCTTTACAGATCATGGGGCCGACGCCCCAGCTCCAGGCAAGTACCCAGTGGCTTTGCCAGAGAAATTTGATGGGACCCTGGCCAGTTTTCCCATGTTCTTCGCCCAGGCCAAGTTATATATTCAGGGGCGAGCCCGGAACTTCCCTGACGACCGCACCAAGGTGCACTTTCTGATCAGTTTGTTAAAGGACCAGGCAGCCAAGTGGGCTTTGCCACTGCTCCGGCAAGACTCTCCTTTGTTAACGGACTATGTGGGATTTTGTAACCACTTAGAGACTGTGTTTGGCAACCCTCTGAAGGAGAGCCAAGCCAATCGGGCGATTCGTCAGTTGAGACAGGACAAGTCCACAGCCGCCGCCTACGCCACAGAATTTCGGCTGTTGGCACAAGACTTGTCTTGGAATGACTCTGCACTACGGGACCAGTATCTGGAGGGACTGTCGGACGAGATACTGGACCAGTTGGCCATGATGGAGCGTCCCACCACGCTGGACGCCCTCATTCAGCGGAGCCTGCAGATAGACGATCGGTTGGAGGACCGTCGCCAGGCCCGGGACCGCCAGCACCCCCGGCTCCTAGCGCCCATCCTTCCCAACAGGTCCACGCCCACAGCCGAGTTGCCAGTCGAGCCAACGCAGCTCGGGGCTGTGCGACCTCGCCTCTCCCCCTCGGAGAAGACGCGGCGTCGGGAGGGAAACCTGTGTCTTTACTGCGGTGGGAGTGGACATTACGCCCGTTCCTGTCCCAGGAAAATGCCAGTCGCAGGAAAACCACCAACCTCTGTAGCCGAAGGCCCTAGCAACGTGGGGTCCCAAACCATGCAAGAGGGGCCCTCACCAGTGGAGTTGCGACATCTCATGGTTCCAGTGCGTCTCTACCCTCCAGGTGGGCCCTGGATTCTTACCCACGCTCTGGTAGATTCGGGGGCAACCCGCTCCTATATGGACGCTGCCTTTGCCGCTCATCATCAGGTGCCACTTCAGAACAAGCCAGAACCGGTACAGGTGGAGGCAATCGACGGACGGCTCCTGCGTTCGGGTGCCGTCACTCGGGAGACCCAGCCCTTGGTCCTGTGTCTCCAGCAGCACCGGGAGGTGCGAACTTTGGACATTGCCTCCATGCCCCGGTTCCCCCTGGTGCTTGGAATGGACTGGTTGGAGGCTCACAATGTTCAGATTGACTGGGTTAATCGGACTGTGCACTTCCCAGACCCATGCCCCCATGCTCGGTCCGAGATGCTAGCGGCCGCACCCACTGAGGAGGCAGCACCCACGCTCCCAGCCGTGTACCGGGACTACCAAGACGTGTTCGAGGAACGGGGGGCAGACCAGCTGCCGCCGCATCGGTCTTTTGACTGCGGCATAGACCTCCAGCCCGGAGCGCCCCTGCCGGTGAGTCGCTTATACTCTCTAACAGAGCCAGAGCGCGAAGCTTTGCAGGACTTCCTGCGCAAGAACCTGGAGCGTGGGTTCATTAGGCCTTCTACCTCACCCACCGCTGCGCCAGTACTCTTCGTTAAGAAGAAATGTGGGGAGCTTCGCCTTTGCCATGATTACCGGGCCCTGAACAAAATTACCATCCCGGACCGGTACCCCTTGCCCCTTATTTCGGAGTTGCTGGAGCGGGTGCAAGGGGCGCAGATGTTCACCAAGCTTGACCTCCGGGGGGCCTACAATTTAATTAGGATCCGAGCCGGGGATGAGTGGAAGACAGCATTCGGGACCCGGTACGGGCAGTTCGAATACCTGGTTATGCCCTTCGGATTGTGCAACGCGCCCGCTGTATTCCAACGGTACATCAACCACGTGTTCCAGGACTTGCTGGACAAGTACGTGGTGGTGTACCTGGATGACATTTTGATTTTCTCCCGTGACCCGGCTCGCCACGAGGGTCATGTCCGGACCGTGCTGCAGCGCTTGCGGGAGCACCGCCTGTATGCGAAGCTCAGCAAGTGCGAGTTCCATCAGCAGACAGTGGATTTTCTGGGTCACCGACTCTCTCCAGATGGGGTGCAGATGGATCCTGGGAAGGTGGCAGCGGTTCGGGAATGGGCGGCACCTCGGAACCGCAAGGACCTACAGCGTTTCCTGGGGTTCGCCAACTATTACCGGACCTTCATTGCGGGTTACGCTCGTCGCACTACCCCATTGACCCGGCTACTGCGCCCCAAGACGCCGTTTTCCTGGGACAGCGAGGCAGAGGAGGCGTTTCAGGGGTTGAAGGCCTGTTTCCAGAGAGCGCCGATCTTGCAACATCCGGATCCTTCTCGACCCTTTGTGGTAGAGACTGACGCCTCCAGTACGGCTCTCGGTGCCGTCTTGTCTCAGCAGTACGGACCTGATGCGCCACTCTTACCCTGCGCCTTTTATTCCCGCCAGCTCCTGCCGGCGGAGCGTAACTATACTGTATGGGAGCGGGAACTACTGGCCATCAAGGTGGCTTTTGAGGTCTGGCGCCACCATCTTGAGGGGGCACGACACCCGGTGGAGGTGAGAACCGACCACCGGAACCTGGAGTACCTCCAGACCACCCGCAAGCTGAACCAAAGGCAGATCCGGTGGGCGTTGTTCTTTTCCCGGTTCCAGTTCCGGATCCGCTACATCCCTAGCTCCCAAAACCAGAAGGCGGATGCCCTGTCCCGGAAACCTGAAGACAACACAGACACGGTACAGCAGGCAGTACCCACCACGATCCTACCACCGGCTGCATTCCTGGCCACCCAGGAGGCTGAGCCACTGCAGGCTCGGGTGCGGGAACAGCAGCGGGTCGACGCTTGGGCCCAGGAACGACTCCAGGAACTGGCCGAAGGGTCATGCCCTCAGTACCCGGGGCTGGTCCTGCATCAGGGCCTTCTGCTGCACCACGGGCGCCTGTACATCCCGCCAGGGCCGCTGCGGGCTGAGGTTCTCCGGATGACCCATGATGCTCCAGCAGCAGGGCACTTTGGGCGGTATCGGACCACCCATCTGGTAAGCCGTGAGTTTTGGTGGCCCCGTCTGAAGGCTGACGTGGCTCGCTACGTCGCTGGTTGTGATGTCTGCCGGCGGGCCAAGGGGCCTACCGGGCGACCCCCCGGCCTTCTTCAGCCGTTGCCAGTTCCACCACGTCCTTGGCACACGGTTTCTCTGGACTTTGTAATGGAGCTACCCCCGTCTCGTGGCTGCACCTGCCTTCTAGTTTTCTCTGACCATTTCACGAAGATGGTGCACTGTGCCCCCTGCCCATCCGTACCCTCAGCTAAGGAAACCGCTCAGCTGTACCTTCAGCATGTCTTCCGCCTGCATGGCCTACCTGAGCGTGTGGTGTCCGACCGTGGCGTTCAGTTCACGTCCCGGTTTTGGCGTGCTTTGCACCAGGCCCTCGGAACAGAGGTCTGTCTCTCATCTGCCTACCACCCACAGACTGATGGCCAGACGGAACGGGTGAACGCGGTGCTGGAACAGTACCTCCGGTGCTACTGCAGCTACCAGCAGGATGACTGGGTCGACCACCTAGCATTGGCGGAGTTCGCTTACAACAACGCGGTGAATGCATCCACCCAGCAGACCCCGTTCCAGGCCAGTTATGGTTTTCATCCACGGTTGTTTCCGGATGTGCTGCCGGCATCTGCGGTCCCTGCGGTGACAGAGTGGCTTCAGGAGCTCCAGTCCCAGCAACAGCTGTTGATGGAGCAGCTGCGCCAGGCCAAGGAGGCGTACAAGGTCCAGGCCGACCGCCACCGCCAGGTGGGGCCGGAACTCCACGTCGGTGACCTGGTATGGCTCTCCACTCGCCACCTCCACCCTTCTCGACCTTCGCGGAAGCTGGACGCCCGTTTCACCGGCCCGTTCCCTATCGTGAACCAGGTCTCGCCTGTGGCATTCCGTCTCCAGTTGCCCGCAACCCTGAAGGTTCACCCGGTATTCCACAGGTCCCTTCTGAGTCCGGTGGCCCCACCCGACGAGTTCCACCCGGACCGTCCCCGACCGCAGCCAGTTTTGGTTCAGGGAGAGCCTGAGTACGAGGTGGAACGCATTCTGGACTCCCGATACCGCAGGGGAAAGCTGCAGTATCTCATTGACTGGAAGGGGTATGGGCCGGAGGACCGTTCCTGGGAACCAGCGGCCAACGTCCACGCGCCTGCCTGCCTCCGAGAGTTCCATGCGGCGTACCCCAGCAAGCCGGGTCCAGACCCTCGATTAAGGGGGGGGCCTGGGAGGGGGGATGGTGTGATGGCCTGGGATTCCGATTCTGAGAGTGAACCGGAGGAATCCCAGCCGGCACAGGAGTCCCCGCCTCCAGGGCCGGCTGAACTGGGGCAAGGCCTAGATTCTGAGGAGCCTGCACCTGTGCCAGATCCTCAGGAGCAGGCACCAGGTGAAACCATTCTGGCCCCAGAGGTGCTTGAGGACTCAGTGTCTACAGGTGAGCCTTCCCCGGGGCCCAGTAACCCTTCGGCCTCTCCTGAACTGCAGAGGCTTAGGGCAGAGAGGCGAAGGGAACTGGTTTCTCCCAGGAGGAGTGCTCGCCTTAAGGCCAGGAGAGGTGGGGCTCCTGGGGGCCGGGACCGCCCCTGGCCTTAGAGAAGATAAAGGGCAGTCAGCCCGGTCCCAGGTTGCGGGAGCAACGTCGTCATTGAAGAGCTGTTTTGGCCAGCATCCAGTCCTGTTCCTCCAGTGTTCCTGTTCCCCGCCCGGCTACCTGCTTCTGATCTTCGAGTGTTCCTGTCCCCGCCCGGCTCCCTGTTTCGGACCTCACCTCGCACTTTGTGGACTACCTCCAGGCTAGTGACTTAGGACTGAACTTTGACTACGGTAACAGTAACCTTCCCCCCGGGACCAGCACAGGTGTACTGCTCACCCTAAGAACAAAAAGGGAAATGCAATTAAAGAGTCCTGTATCCACCTCTACCTTTGTCCTTTTCCTAGACTTCTGCTGGGAGCGGGTGGAGAGAATCACATGAGAAACCCCTTTCCTACAACAGTTTCATTGTTCTAGATCAGGCATCCCCAACCTGCGGCCCTCCAGATGTTTTGGCCTACAACTCCCATGATCCCTAGCTAACAGGACCAGTGGTCAGGGATGATGGGAACTGTAGTTCAAAACATCTGGAGGGCTGAAGGTTGGGGATGCCTGTTCTAGATGTTCTGTTCTCTCCCAGCTCCTAAGTCTCCTGAAGACCCCACCTGTCTGTCATCTTCCCAGGTTTTCACAGGTAGCCCAACTCCTTACACAGCTGTAATTGGTGGGCTGAGAAGAGGCAGCTCTGGTCAATCACCGATGTATCTGAACTATCAGAATGTGCCTCCCCATGAATGCTATCAGAAAACAACACAAGTGGGGTGATCATGCTGGACAAGATGAGATAGGTGCTTACAGGTAGCAAAAGGTTGGAGGAGGTAGATAGCAAACATTTCCAGGTCAGGTGTGTATGGTGTGAGACTGATTGAGCCACAACACATTCTTCCTGCTTTGGAGTAGGACTCTTGTTATGTCCAAGGCAAATGAGTCTTAGTCTGTGCCAGTGATAAAAACAGCATTTCCCCCATAGGGAGGTAACTACAAGGCCTCCAGTCAGTCTGAGGCTGTTTCCATTGTCCCCTGAAGTATGTGTGCATCAGACATTTATTCAGCTCAGAGGACATTTACTCTGCAATTAGACTGAGGATCATCCTGCCCGGCTCTGCAAAAGAAAAGTAAAGATTTCTCCTCCTTCGCATCTGGTCCTGTCTTTCTGAACCTTAGCTGTCAGGAACGCAACTACAAGGGTCCTTAAGAGGAAATACACGTCTGCCCATTTTAATCTTATTCCTCTCGCCCTTAATTTCCTTTGTTCACAGTGGATAAATAAAAAGATTAATTATTGCACATTCCTGAAGCACCGCTTGGCTCTAAATTAGATCAGGTTGGGAGTTTTGCCTCATTACAGCACTTCTCCCAAGCTGCCAGCAAGACTTTCGCCTCTGTCACTTATCCGCTGGATGTGCCGCAAGTCCTTACAATTAAACTGTAAATCCCACATGATCATCCTTCAAGCAGAAGGAGCAGTCTGTCCATCTGGGTTTTCTTTTTAAGGGTTGGGGGGAATGGATATAATTTTGTCAAAATAAATAAGCTTTGCTTCAAAACAAAGATTGGCAGCCCAATCCTTGGCACGTTTACTCAGAATGAAGTCCATCTGTGTTCAGTGGCACCTACGCTCTTGTAAGTGTGCTCAGCAGGACTGCTTTCTTAAACTGAGAGCAAGCTTTGTCTGAAATCCGCAGCACAAAACATGGCAGGAGGGATTGTTCTGATCAGAAATTAAGGCTGGCTTTAAAGTTTGCTGGATTGGTCTTTCTTGAGTTTCAGGAACTCCTTCTAGCGAGAATATTTTTGGGGCTTTTTGGAGAAGCATGTTCTTCTTTTTCTTCTTCTGTGGTAAGGAAAGTGGTCCAGTGAAAAATGACTCAACCCCTAGCAGCTATGTAGAGCAGAGGTGGGGAAGCTAGAGCCCTCTAAATGTTGCTGCACTGTGACTTCTATAACCCCTGGCCATTGGCTATGCTGGCTAGGGCTGATGGGATTTGGACTCCAACAACATCTTGAAGGCCACAGGCCATCTCTGCTGTGTAGAATCACAGTCTGCACAAACAGTTACATAAGAGGAAGTCAACTTCACTCAAAGTCTTTGGTGTCACATGGAAACAGAACATCAGTCACACACACACACACACACACACACATCTCACACATTATTTTCTATCTCCTTCCGCTTTATTTGTAAGTTCTAGCAGATTTGCAAAGCTAATCAAATGTTAATTGGCTTGTCTGGTACAAAGCTGTTATGTCAATCAGCTCTTGCAGTGCTTATCTTTATCTTACTGCTAATAACTTTTAACTAGGAAATCTCAACAAATAAATATATACTTTGTGGTACTTTTGATGACATAATCAGAACAACACCAATAGAAGCTTGCAGAAGAAGATGAAAAAGCATCAGAAAGTAGATCTTGGCAGTGCCTTTTTCAGGAGGTACTTAAGGGTATGCAGTACTGGCACATCCTTTTTTGTTGTTAAAAAGTGTGGCGCTCACTGTAACAACTTCATGTTGAGAAGTGGCACCTATTTTTCTGGGAAAACAGCACTGGATCTTGGAATGGTTTGGCCTGCAGCCTTGGATATGGAGTTAAAGTCAATCCAATTACTGCTTGGTTAAGATTTTGCCTGAATTATAGGGCTGCTTCATATGTTTAAAAATCAGCTAGTGTGTAGAAATTACTGTGCAAATTGTGTTGGATGAACTTTTTGTTGCTGTTGCTACGTGTGTGTGATGCTGGGAAACTGCAGACTGCTGTGGCTACCCAGTGTGAATTCACATGGCAACCAGAGTCTACCCTGGACATCAGAGCAGTATTCCAGGATATTGTGTATTAATGGCTCTTCTATGTGGATGTTTGTAACATGTGAAGAGGCCCTTATCAGTTGCAGTTAAGATACTCCCTTTTCACCCCACCGCATATGTCAGAGACAGCCAACATGGTGTCCTCCAGATGTTGTGAACTGCAACTCCTTTCATCCCTGATGATTGTCTGTGCTGCCTGGTGCTGATGGGATTTGGGAGTTCAAAAACATCTGGAGGTTACCATGTTAGCTACCCCTGCCACATGTGGTTTGGTTCAGCCATTAAGTTGAGCCATTTAACCTGATTAAGAAGCAAAACTCTCCCTTTTAACTGTGACCAAGCCTCTAGTGTGGGAGGCATATATTTTGCTCCGGAGTCATTGCTGGACACAGTTGCATGAATTATATATAGATGGAATTATTGTGTGCTGTGAATGAGAGTTATTTTGCAGAGGAGCTTTCCTTTGGGTAGGGCTTGGGCTGTATGATATTCATATAATTCTCACATATATTGAAACAATTTGAGCTTTGAACAATCAGTTGTTTGGTATCCACAAACAAATGCCCACCTGTGGTTGTATGGAACATTTCATTCCTGCTTTTTCAGCAAGCTAATTTCAGCTGCTAAATCATCTCAAAAAGCTCTCCTTACAGTCATGGTCTAGATGACTGACATACAAAGAAAAATGTGAGTAGCCTGACAAATTAATATCGTGCGCAGCAAGGGAACTCTGATTGATGCAGACAGTATCTGTTGTATGTAAGACAAAACACAACCACTAACAAACACAGAATGTCTTGCTGATTAACGGAAACAAACTTGTTATCTTTTACAAGGAACTGTCCTTTCAAGGATCTAAAGAAGATACTGTTTCCCTTCCTTCTCTTCCTGCTGTTTCCTGCTGCAAACAAGTTAGGAAATTAAGGAGTAGACTAAGTCAACAGTGCTTAGGAAAATGTCTTTGCACCCTTTGATGATTTCCTATTGTTCCACCAGAAAATGCTAAGAAGATCTCCAGGAAACAATGTAGATAGTAGGCACATAGTTCCCTCCCACCTAAAGGCAATCATGTTGACAAATACAATAATTCATCTTGCAAAGTGTGAATTACACATTCCTTAAAAATGTGTGGGATAATATGTTCTTGCCTACCAAGTTTACAAGAACTAAATTCAATGCCATACATGGACATTTCTAGTTCAGAATTTAAAAAACACACACAAAAGAACCAGCAATGTTTATAGCATAGAAGCACTGGTAAAATATGTGTGCTCCAAAGGTCTAAAATCAGTAAGCTGCCTTCTATGGATATTTGCTAAACAGGATGCTTGAGGCATCCCTCCTAATATTTTGGAATGGCTAAAAGTTCAAGTATTGGATATCAGAATGGACAATAGAGAGTGGTGCACTGTGCTCCTAGCAAACCACAAGAACAACAGAATCTTGTAGCACCTTAGGCAGCCAAGATGGAGAATTCAAAATTACAATTATTATGTAGACAGCGTTGGAGGAAGTAGTTTGATGATTAAATTCATAGATTTCCTATATGTTGACAGTTTCATTGTTTGGACTATATACAAAGAAGTGGAACAAAGTCCCATTATTGTTTTTATTTTATGAAAAGTAGACCAAGAAAGCAAGCGCTTTAAATGTCAGAGCAGCAAGAGGGTGGGGTGCATAATCCTTTACCTGTTGACCATTTCCCTCTGTTTTCAGCTCAGGGGAAAGGAGATGGGTACCCACTGTCACTCTGTGGGGAGAAAGCAGCTTGAGAGGCAATTTTGAGTGGAACACTGATCATCTGGAACAGGTTAATCTCCTCTCCCTTCTCCACTCAAAACTGCAGCCTCCCGAGGCTGCTTTTCAGTAGCAAAAACATTGAGGGGTGTGCAGTAAATCTATCAGCATGTACTGTGTGGTTTACCCATGAGGCTGTTTACTAACAATAATTTGCCAGAAACCTGGAGGCAGTATTGTAGAACTGTCACTGTGAATGTACACACATTCATTTCTCTCTGTCCCATCATGATTTCCGGGACAGCTAGTTTTTTGCTTGCTTTGTAGCAATTAATGTGGCAAAGGGAGAAAAGTTAGCACTAAACAGAGCGAGGCAGCTGTCCCAGGCAGCCGATTTTGGGATTCATGAAATGACAGCCAACTGCATTGGCTTTTGTATTTTTTACTGCCACAGAGGTGGCGAGGCACAAAATAACTTTTCCAGCCTTGAGGACTGTGCACACTGGCTTGGAAAGGTTTGCCATTTGGTGCTCTGCAAAATGTCTCAGGCAGAGTCCTGGCAAAGAACCCAGAGTAGATGCACCCCTATATAAATAAATAGTTCCCAGCAATGCAGCCAGCACAAGAGCAGAAGATATGTGTATGACTGCCATGAGTATCTCTTAAATAGTTCCCATGACATCGCTGGTAATGAGTAAAAAATTGGCCACCCCTGATGCTTGGAGTAGTTTTGCTTTGACATTTTAGTTCCCATGAGCATTCAGGCATATTTTATTATATTTATACCCCACATTCCTCCTAAAAATATTCAAAGCAGCTTACAATGAAACAATAAAAATATAATAAAACAAAAAATAAATAAATTACATTATAATATACTGTACATTACTCTCTCTCATATAGATAGATAGATAGATAGATAGATAGATAGATGATAGATATAGATGATAGATAGATAGATATAGATAGATATGCAGTGTATTCTTCATATATCTATGAAGAAAATTAAAATCCTAAAAGAACCATGCAAGACTATTCATTCCCACACAGCAATACACTGTCTTTCAAGAATAGACAGGTTTCCTCCTGTTCACGGTGAGGCTTCCCCATCCCCCATCATGTCTGCACAGTTATTAGGCTACTGCTGTTGAATGAGAACTTATGCCATGGTAACCCTATCAAGGGGGCAGCCTCTCCCATTACAATGGCCTGGTGATACTCTGGTGTCATGAAGTCATTGAAAGGTTTGTTACTGAGTTCACTGCAATTGAAATTCCATCTGGAGCTTTTACAGTTTGGCATTCTACTGTGGCACTCGCACCTAGAGCCACACAGAGGAGAGAAACATGTTGCTTCACAATAAGCCACAGAGGGGGCATGAGTAGGCTTTTCTACCCCAAAGCCACTCTGAAACAATTTCATCTCTAGGCAACACAAGCTGCTGCTTCAGAGTTTTATGCTGCTTATAATCCCATTCGAGTTTGATGTGGCACACAGCTGAATGTAATTTCCTCATTTTCCTCCCTCAAATTAACCATTGTAGGTATAATTTTTGAATTACCCAGAGCTTTCTAAACACGTAAAGCATCTCAGGGTAGCAGAGGTTTCCACAGAGACCCCTGGAGTCCTGGCTGTTTCCTGATTCACAATGGTAAAAACTGTATAGTGTGCTCTGTGCCCACTTTTACTCTTTCATGTGCCAAAAGACTGACTAAATAATGAGACACCTTGGCACCTTAGCCCAATCTCAGCAAAATACCAAAAATGACAATTTCACAGATATATGAGTCCACATGCTCCCTCCGAACAATCCTCTTCTAAAATCATGATGGAATAAAACATAAATATGATGACTATAAATGAGGTCCTTGAACTATTTTTCCAGGGAAGTTCTGAAAAGGTGTCTAGACTTTTCTCACAAGATGTTCTTACGCCTTTGTTAGGGCATCAAGGGGTCTTTCCTATATTCTCAATTAGGTTTCATAGCACATAGTTATTTCCTCCTGCCTTCTGGCTGTGGTGTGAAAACATCACCACAACGGAGGCAGCCTTTCTGAGTTGATAGGATGCCATTTACAGCACCTCCAGGAGGCCTGCTTTGTATAAGGAAATGCCTCATGAGGAAAGGCTCCTTAGGATATGATTCTGGAGTGCCAAGAAGTCTGAACTTTGGAGTAAGACTGTTTTTGAAGCTTACACCTTGAAGGCATGTATCAAGATGTGGCCAAAAATGCCTATAGATGAGTGATGGTATGGATGATCAGGTTTGAGTTTGAGATAAATTTCCCAGATCATTCTCCACCACATTTGTTTCTAACACAGCTTTCTCAAGGGACACAACTGAAGAAAAGAAGTCATGATATTTTGTGTAGGCAAGGATGGGCTAAGACATTTAAAAAGGGAAGAGGCAAGGAAGGAGTCCAGCATACCTATATGCAGTAGTGGCACCAGGAAAAAAAATATGAGGAGGCACAGGAGCAGCAACAATTATATCTAGGTGGGCAAACTGTGCCTCACATGTTAAGAAATTTGAAAGAAAAATAACAGTATATGTTAATGACTAGAGTCTTGCAATGAAGGGCAAGTGGGAGGGTACTTCTAGATGCGAGGTATTATTAAGGAGATCAATAGTCCTTTGGGAGCTAAGGACTAAGAGCTCAGTTACAGAAGGAATATCATGGGCTGGATAACCTAGAAGGAGGCCTCTGCTAAATTTTCAATTAGGTTTTCATTGTTATGTCTTCTGGTGGTTGTGTAGAAGTGTCTCCCTTGACAGAAGGTTCCAGAGTCTAGGAGGATGTGTGAGGAGTTTCCCATTCTAGTTCTGTTTCAATATTTTGTGTAGTATACTAAAATACCTAGGACTTGTTTTGCTTTGGAGTCAAAGCATAGCATGATCCAGAAGTTACTTTGTTTTTGTCCAATGAGCCATGTTTTCTCAGACCCATTCTGCCTGCATTTGGACTACTCACCCCAACAACTACCATGATACTTTAATACAGAATCAACTAAGAGTAACTATTAGTTATGTGTCAGGCATGTAGTATTTTGTTAACAATTCAGGCAGCTATGCAAGCAAGATGAGGGAACGTTGGTGTGAGACCTGAAAATGCAATGAGCTGATTCTGAATGTATGCCTTGGCATATGCTCCATAATTCCATAGTAATTGACTATGGGAATTAATAATCCACCGTCTCCAAAAAGAAAATTCAATTTCAGATTTATTAGTACTCGAGGTAAACTACACACAGCCATGTATCTCTTATGTTAATACAGGTTACAGATAGACACCAGACTCAAAGCTCTAGACATCACATGCCCTCCTTGGAGGTGATCCAAGATCTCTTGCTCCTGGACAGGGATTTTTGCCAATGCTAAATTGCTCTTACTGTCATGGATTCTGGGCTTCTGCTTTTAAAAAACACTTCAGATTTCTCCAAATAGAGAAGGGGGGAAATGACCCCTTTGAATCCTGCCTAAGGCTAAGCCTCAACATATCATAATTATATGCTATTAAAATGGTTCTCTGCTTAGTCTTCCTTCTGGATCTTCTGAATCCAATCTCTACTGGTCAGAACACATAATACCATGGAAGCAGCAGTGTTCCCCTAGGGCACTGACTCACAATATTGGCTCTTCACAGCTAGATTTGTAACGCTACCACTCATCAAGTGATGTACTAAGCCGCCTTTATTCTTGTTTTTCTTCTCTTCTCTCACACTATACAGGGTAATAATGATCCTTAGTTTTAGAATAGGACTTTGAGTAAGACTAACTGTATACTGGTTTGTATCAAACCCTGACAGTCTAGCTGCCATCAAGGAGGCAAATCACGTGTGTCCTGCAGACTGATCCGCCTATACCATTAGGCAGAGCGAGATGGCTGCCTCATGTGGCAGATGTTGTGGAGATAACAGTAGCAGCCTCCATTAGTAGCCTCCTCCTGAGCTCCTCAGCCATTCTTTTATGTTGGAGGATAGAGTTGTGTGTCAGCACCCTGTCCTGCATTCCCTAAGCTGTATGGTAGAGGAAACTGCCCCATTGTCAGGGTTTAAAGTAAAGTTCAACTTAAATCAGGTAATTTTCTGTGGATGGAGGAGATGCCATCCTACCTCAGGCAGCAAAATGTCTTGGGCCGAGCCTTCCAGCAGTGTTTCATATGACAAAAACAACAAAAGAGAACTAATAATAATAATAATAATAATAATAATAATAAGTTCTCCAGCACAAGCTCAGCTCTTAGTCTGAATCATGTAGGCTGCCCTTCACTCAAACCATCATGTTGCTAGGTCTTCACACGTTTTGGCTTCCCAATGACAAGTCCATCGGTCGAGTAATATATGATCAGGGACAGTGTCTGGAAAGGAAAATACTTTAATTCTATGAGGTTTTGAAATAAAGGACGGCACTTCAAATAACAACCAAGTAGCCATTCTAGTATAAAGCTGGATGTCACACACAGGGATCAAACTTGAAACCTTATGTAAACAAAGCATGTTCTCTACCACTGAACTATGAAACTCAAACAACTACAAATAAATCAATTCTGCCTCCACACGTTATGCAGGTGTCCAATTTTGTGCCATTCCACAATCCATCTTCATCTGTGAGTATATTTATTTATTGTTTGAAACTTAAAAGATTGCCATCCTGTCTTTTGTCCCCAAAAAACCTACAAGGTAGCTTGCAACCATTTCAAATATATAAGCATGGCATAAAAAAGAAATACAAAATCAACTGAAAGGGAAACATTAGAAACAGTGGAGCAAAAATAAATACAATTTATCCATCATATTCAGCCACTGTGACAAAAATCAAAGAGCATTACCTCCCCGTCCCTGAAGAAAAAAAGTCAGTAGAAACTCAGCCAGGAATCTTAAAGACCTAAACTCATTTGCTGGCTATGGAGGGGAGTCAGTCTCATCTTAAACAGAGTTCCCCACCAGAGTTTTTGTGCCACTCCACACCATACCCAGTGGAGGAATCTGGAGCAGGGCTTCATAGGAATGCCTTTAAAAAGCCTAAAAGTATATGCATGTGCCTTAAGGCAGTGATGGGAAATCTATAGTCCTCTAGATGTTGTTGGTCTACAGTTCCCATCGTTCCTGACCATGGGCCATGCCGTTGGATTTTGTAGTCCAACAACATCTGGAGGGACAAAGGCTCCTCAGCCCTGCCTTAACATATTCTCAACACAGGTCATTTAGGGGCCAGAAGCCAATTGAATGTTGATGTTATTGATTAAAAAGCTGGCACATTATTTGTACGGTTCATGTCCATTCAAATCATTGAGTTGAAATTTTCAAGAACTCTTCAAAGGCAGCTCCCATAAAGCATGTTGCAAAAATTCAGTCTGGCTGTGAATAAGGTGTGGATCAGGCCCATCCACCTTGCTCATTCAGGAGCAGCCCTGCATGCAACACCACCCCAAGCCATGAACTTGAGTGTGCAACCCTCCAAAGACAGGATGCACAGCCGATTCCAAGATAGCTCATATTGCCAGTCAACTGTGCTTCTCCATGCCCGGGCTAGTTTTGGAGATTGTTCTTTACATTTGTTCCAGATACAATGTATCCTTCCAGGAGAAATGCTTCATGAATCAACACACAATTAACAGCCCAGTTCTATTATTCTGTTTTAGCTAATGGACTGCAAGCAAAATAAAGCTTGAAGTTCCTCTCTGAAATAATCTAATGCAGCATATTCATGGTATTGCACCTGTAATTAATGATGTCCATGTTAGGGAGAGCTCCAAAGAAAATGTGAAAGTATTTGTTGTGGTGAGAAAGACGCAGAGAAAAATTATTTGGAATGCACAAAAAATGATGGAAATGTGAATAACCCAACAAAGTAATGGAACATAAAAAGCGAAAGTAGTTGTGTTGGTCCATCAGAGAGAGAAAATGCCACAGTTGGACAATACTTTTATAAGGACCAACCAAAATGTTACAAAATAGTGGGAGCTTTCAAGCTTTCCAGAACTCTTTTATCAGGAAAGATGTTATACAAAACAGGGGCAGGGAGTGGGGAGAAGAAGGGAATCATGCATGCGAACACACACACACGCGCACACACACACTCATTTCTTCATACATACTTTATGTAGCATCTTGCCTGATGAAGAGTTCTGGAGAGCTTCAAATCCTGCCACTATTTTCTGCTAATGATAATGGTCACAATCTCACTACGATTTTACAATTAAGGCAAAACTTTGCACAAAATAAGAACTTGTCTTTTTTTTTTTAATGGAAGAGGAGAGCTGATCTTTTTCATGCCACATCTTAGAGAACCAAAAATCCATAGCTTTTCTCTACTGTATCTTTTTTGAAATGTGAACACAGCTGTTAACAGTACTGAACGGGCAGGTGTACCAATTATTTTATAAAGGCATTACCATGTTTCCTGTATTATTTTTGATCCCCCTTGTTCCTAGAGTTTTGCCTGTTTTGAGTGTAACACACTGAGCTGATCTTTTAGGAAACTATTCACAGTAGCCCCTGATTTCCCTTCATAAGTGCTAATTGGGGGGGGGGGTGCAAATCACCACACATTTATGCTGAAGGCTACAGATTACCTTGAAGTAAGCCCTCCAGAACTTTGTAGGGTTACCTCTCAGTGATCATGCTGATGATTCCGCTATAGGTAAAAAGGTAAAGGTAAAGGACCCCTGGACGGTTAAGTCCAGTCAAAGGTGACTATGGAATGTGGGGCTCAACTTGCTTCAGGCTGAGGGAGCCGGCGGTGTCCACAGGCAGCTTTCCGGGTCATGTGGCCAGCATGACTAAACCACTTCTGGTGCATGGAACAGCATGAAGAATGCCAGAGCGCATGAAAAAACTGCTTACTTTCCTGCCACAGCAGTACCTATTTACTCGCACTGGTATGCTTTCAAACTGCTAGGTTGGCAGAAGCCGGGACAGAGAAATGGGAGCTCACCCCATCGCGCGGATTTGAACTGCTGACCTTCTGATTGGCAAGCCCAAGAGGCTCATTGGTTTAGAATTTAGACCACAGCGCCACCCGCATCCCATGATTCAGCTATATCTTCTATTGAACTGCCAGGAATTTAATTATAAAAAGCTGAACTCTGAAATTAAGAGCTCATAGGAAAACCTGGCTTAATTTGGACATTAAATATATATAAATTCCCAGTGTTGAGACAATCAAACCTGCTTCCAGAGGGAAAGCTCCAATGCTTATCAATAATTGCTCTTCTTCCATTGTAAGCTACAAGGAGCACTGCCGCTGCATTTCCACACTATTGAGGGTATTATTGAGGGTTCTGTTCACATCAGTGGGGGTAACATACTGTAGCTGCTCTGGGTGGCACAATTTGAAGCTCAGCGTACATTCCCACTAAGCCTTGTGGTGGGTGCCATTTTATGTCCCTATTTTGTTAAATTGATATTTTAATTAGTGATAAAATGCTTTCCAGCTATACTTTTTCTAAAAATGGAGTGGCATTGGGCTATAACTTCATAATGCTATAATGTAAAATTTTGAAGTATGGTGTTTTTGTGCTGAAGCACTATAATACTTCATTTTAAAAAAAGTGATGTGGAGAGGGAACCTTTTCTAGTCAGCACCATTTTACGCACTATTAACATTATTGAACTATGGTGTTATAGCACTATCCCCTTTTATTAAATAATTTTATAGCTGGAAAAGGGGTTTTGTTTTGTTTTTTAGTACTAGTTAAAATACATAAACGAGGTCATAAAAGAGTTCCCACCACAAAGGTTATAATGAAAGTGTGTTGAGAGATTCACTTTCCGGACATGACAATGCCCATGTCAACCCCTGGTCCATGAAAAGAAGGAAGAATAGTGCTGAAAAGTTCATTCAGAGAAATCAACAGAAAGTGCAGGACAACAATCACTAGAGGATGGTGTTCTTGGGAAACTCCAAAAATGGAATGAACACAGCCTGGCAATGGCACACACCACAATAACTGCTGAGGAAGAAGCCCAAGGAGGAAGCAAACAGAAGAGTTGCAGTCAAAACTTGACCCTTTGCACCTCAAAACTGTGGTTGTTTTGCAGCTGAAAGTGCTCAAAGTCTTTCAGGCAGTTGGTCCCCATTTATTTCTATAGAAATGTGCATCTGCATTGTCCTTATATAACCCAGTTTATCAACTTGTCTGTTTTTCTTTCTGGAAAAAAAAAATAGCAAGGCAAAAGAAAAGGAGGAGAAATTCTATCAGTGCATAAAATGCTCCAGGCACATCTTCATCTGGAAAAATAATAAGGAATGAAAGGAACGTGTAAGTAGAGTGCTTATGAACAACAGTAAAAAAGTGGCAATGAAAGAGTACATTTAAAATACTTCTGAATCATTTAGGTGAATCACAAGAACAGCAGCAAATTGCTTTGGAAGCCCACATTTTAACGTGCAAAGGCATTTGTATCATTTATTTCATCTTTATGGGTGGAATCAACAGCAATAATAATACGTAATTGTCAGGGGTTCAGGAGCAGAGGCACAGGAAAGGGAGGAAATAGAGAGCGAGGGGGAGGAGTCCGAAGGAAATGTTAGCGATGACAGCGGTCCGAGGTCTCTGAGTCTTTCCAGCGAATCGGAAGATTCACAGAAAGGGGCTCCCATGGTCAGAGCAAGGGGGGTGCCGAGGGGGACACCCCAGGAAGAAGGGGCCAGAGGGGACTCAGAGAGCAGCAGTTGGAAATCAGGACCAGCGTCCACACCAGAGTGCAGTAGGGGGGCGGAGTCCCAGGCATCGGGATCAGGCTGCACACTGCCAGTGGGAGGACATGAGTCAGGATTGGCCACGCCTCCATCGGGGAGCGAGGAAACGGTCGAGAGGAAGGTTGAAGGCTGGGCGCGCGCGCCAAGTTCATATGTACAGGAGGGCGGCGCAGTTGGCAGCCCGGATAGGGAGCCAGGTCCCAAAGCCCGCCGAAAAGAGGGGGAGGAGTCAGGGGGGTCAACGTCAGCGTCAGAAGAATCCAGGAAGGAAGGGACCCCGGGGGGTAGCAGGACCCAGAGGAGAAAGGAGAGACGTAAGAGGTGGAGTAAGGCTAGAATCTTAAACTGGTGTACAGGGGGCGGAGACTCAGATGGAGCTTCGCCGATCTAACCCCTAGACGTAGAGCTGGGGCGCTGCGGCTTGAAAATGGAAACTGTACTTCAATAAAGACTTTTGTACATTACTGCCGGCTAGCGTTGGTCCTCTGTGAGCTGGGACCTGGAGCCAGCTCTGACAGTAATACTTGTCTAGTGCATTCAGGTGTTCAAAACACTTCACATGCATTATCCAGCTGTAAAGTTCTCTAATAACCCCATAAGAAAAAGCAGTATTACTGTCTCCCATATTGCAGATGGAGGGACTGAGGCCGAATATGTGCATTCAACCCCTGTCCTGCTTGAGGCACTCAAAGGTTTTATATCAGGCCAAGCTGCTCTTGCGACCACATTCTGGGGACTTGGGGACAATGCCATGTAGGCAACAGAAAGCTAACCATGAGTACAAGCAGTGCTTTTTCAGTGAGTACCACCATCTCTTTTTTTGCCACCCACGGCAGCCATTTTGTGCTGACACTTTTAGCAAGTAGAGTAGTGGAACCTCATCTTTTACAAAAAAAGAGAGCACTGAGTACATGTGTGTGAAGGTGTGTGTGTGCATGCATGCATGTACTTCACACCCACCAGCAGCCCAGCTCTTGCTCACTGCTGGTGCCTTTCTGGATTCAGGCTTCATGCCCCACCACACAAATTAAGATCCCAACCCTGTTATTCGTGTTAGCTAATGCAGTACACAGAAAGCACAGAGCAAAGTGTCTCTCAAAAAATAGCCTGGTGCAGAAAGCAAAGGTATGAGTTCAGCTGGTAAAGCATGAGACTCCTAATCTAAGGGCTGTGGGTTCAAGCCGTGGGATCACATTCATCCAGTGCTTTACCAACTGCACTGGCTCCCGGTGGAGTACAGGGTCAGGTTTAAGGTGCTGGTTTTGACCTTTAAAGCCCTATGCGGCCTAGGACCCACGTACCTACAGGACCATCTTTCCTGGTATGCCCCGTGGAGGACCTTAAGGTCCACAAATGACAACACTTTGGAGGTCCCAAGTCACAAGGTAGTTAGATTGGTCTCAACTAGGGCCAGGGCCTTTTCAGTACTGGCCCCGACTTGGTGGAACGCTCTGTCACAAGAGACTAGGGCCCAGCGGGACTTGGCGTCTTTCCACAGGGCCTGCAAGACAGAGCTGTTCCGCCTGGTCTTTGGTTTGGTCTCAGTCTGACCCTTATGTTTCCCTCCCCTTACAGTTTTGGCCTATGGGCTTCTTCTAAAACGAGGATGCATTTTAAATTGCATTTTAACCTGTATTTTAAATTGTCCCCCCCTTATGTTTTTATTGTAATTTTACTGGTGTTAGCTGCCCTGAGCCCGGCTTTGGACGGGGAGGGCGAGGTACAAATAAAATTTGTTGTTGTTGTTGTTGTTATGCAAAAGGGTTCCTGCACTGCAGGCAGTTGGACTAGATGACCTGTGTGTTCCCACTGCTGTATGAGTCAGGAAGCCCAGGAAACAGCAAAACCTGTTCAAACAGCAGAAGCATCTGTGTATTTGTAGCCTGAGTCCTACAAACCGTTTTCTGCCCACGTTTCTGGCTGTCATCCCTTCACAGAAGTACCTTTATTTGGAAAGGCAGAGGGAATGGTGAGGGGATCAGGTTGGTGGTGGACTTAGATGAGTTGGGCTTGTATTCTGGAGAAGGGTTTGGCCTTGGCTTGCAGTGAGGGCAGTGAGAATTCCATACTGGGAGTTCATTTTCTGAGCCCACCTGTTTCCATGTTAAATAGAAGGGTGAGCCCCCATCCACCCTGGACTCTACATAAAACAAGATCTGCATGTGTGCTTCCAAAGAGGGTTGAGTCATTTTTCTTCATTAATGAAACACATTCCTTCCCCAGCTAATCATTGTTCCTTCCCCCTTTAATCTCTGTTTTTGCCCATCAAAGAGAAAGTAGGCTCAGAGCGAAGTCAGTTAGAGGCGATAATAGATTTACTGGCAAGATGTCTATGAGGAAAGAATTACTTTCCTAATACAAGCAAGGTCTTTCATCTGTAAGAGAATATGTACCTTGACAAAATATATGGACACTGACAAAAGTGTTTTTAGTGGGAAAAGAGATGTCAAAACAGCCTATCTAACCTCTGCTCTGGGCTGGCTATCCTCCATTAAGTGCAGGTCAAGGATAATCAGCCATAATTGCGAGGGCAGCCAATGAGAGAAAGGAGACTAGTGATGCAGTGCCATGTCATTTCTACCAATGAAGGCAAGAGTGGGGAGCAGCTGAAAGAAAGTGATTTGTCTCTTTTGGCATAGAGAGATCTCTCTCCCTTTGCCGCACTGAAATAATATGAAAGCAGGCAGCTGTCCAAACTGCAAGAATTCACTTTTTATTTTAGGTCTTCTGGGAGATTGGCAGGAACCACCTTATCTTATGTCAACAGCAAAGCCTCTTATAATGACCAACAGGAAGGATATATCTAGCAGAAACAGTTGATTCTACTAGTAATCATTAAAATTTCAAAGTTGGGCAACACAAGTTGGGCAAATTAATCACTATCTTCTATTGAACATATCTACCCTACAGTATTAAACTGCTTGAATGCCATGACTGTCCCAGTGGCTTCTGGAAATTGTGGTTCTGCAACAGAGTTGTCCCAGTACTTTCAAGAACAACATCTGGACGTCACCAAATTGGCTTGAGGAGTCAGAAGGGGGTCTCCTGGTTGTAACTTATCAGCCATGTATGGATAAGGCAACACGGACTGATTATTATGTTATGAAAGCAAGTGTATAAATAAATGTGGAAGGCAGTTAAGCCAAAATCTGGTGGGTGCCCCAGATGTCTTTGCCAAAAGAAAGCCTTTCAAAAATGATTCATAAAACCCAGACTACTGTTGAGAGGTTCTAAAAAGAACACAGAGCTCTCTGGCCTTGACTAAAGTATTCTTATCAACTTATTAGAACACACTGTTATTTAGGGATATGAGCAGGAACGGCTGATCACTGTATCATGTGCGTAACAAATTCTTTTAATCAGCCATCCAATGGTGCAAGCTGTACATTCAGATAATGAGGATGACAGATGCACAAGTTCACAAAATAATGTGGACCAATGTGAGCTCACTTATGCTTTGGTACAGGATGATCAAAGTACCATACAGCTTGGAACACTCAAAGCATCATCCGGCTAGGAACGTCACATGTTATCAAGGTGAAAAACATGACTTTCAATTAAGTGGGGGAGAGCTCACACAAGAGGTAGGATTTGTTCCCTCACCTCCAATTATGGTGTCTGATTAGCTCTCTTCCTTAGCCAATGTGTTCCAGAACGAATAAAGTGCCTACTGAAGTGAAATCTCCTTAACTGAAGAAGGGGAGTTTCAAAAATGTTTTAGAATTATTTAAATAGGATATAATTTTTTAGCCCTACTGACTGCATGTGCCCAAACTCATTTGAATCTAAATACTATTCTAGCCTAACTGCTTTGTAGAGCACAGTTTTTTATAATAGCAATAATATATCAGTACTGCACAAGAGGTTGCTTCAGGTGCTTAGACCTACAGCCCAATCTATTCTTCATACTTCACACACAGCTTCATAAATGTGACCAGACAACCTGGGATGTGTGTAAAATTGTTTTACAGTCCAAAGGTGCTCGGACGTTGAAGGGTGGTTAGCTGAACTGAAACTCACATGCATTTGTGAACAGAGCTTGTGGTCCCCTCATCTGTGTAAGAAAGAGAATGCCTATTTTTACAACAAGCAAGCCCTCACATTGCTTAACCCTTAAAAAAGAAAGAAAACTAAATTGAAATTACGTTTAAAATACAGGCAACAAAAAGGAAGATCACCACATAGCATTATAACAAGATCACTAATTAAAGGAAAAAGGAAAGTCGTTGACTACATTCCTGAGCATATCATGAGAAAGCTTATGGGGCGATTAGAGTAAAACTGCCTAAGGGAAAAGAAAAGCTCAGTGAGAGCTTTGAGATGTGTTAACTATGTAGTTTAATCATAGACAGAAATATATAAGCACAAGCACATCTGTATTTGATTGGACTCTGATCAGATGCTTGAAGGGAAATAAATGGAAAGCATGGGGCAACAACATCCCTCTTTCTTAAAAAATAGATTTCTTGTTTCTTTGCACTTGCTGAATGAATTAACGCACAACCATGCTTGCCAGTTTATTTGCCACAAATTGATCAATCATGGTCAAAAGCATTATAAAGATGGAGGGGAGAAGAGGAGAAACACGAGTGGTATCCTGTTGCTGTTTAGTCATTTAGTTGTGTCCAACTCTTCGTGACCCCATGGACCAGAGCACTCCTGTCTTCCACTGCCTCCCGCAGTTTGGTCAAACTCATGTTAGTAGCTTCGAGAACACTGTCCATAGAGTTTTCTTGGCAGGGATACTGGAGTGGCTTGCTAGTACCTGCTCCAGGTGGATGACGTTTAGTCAAAATTCTTGGGTGGTCCTGCACAGCATAGCTCATAGCTTCTCTGAGTTATTCAAGCCCCTTCACCATGACAAGGCAGTGATCTGTGAAGGAGGAGTGGTATCCTACTAGGTTTTATTCATCATAGGCTCACTGAAATGACTTCAGTTAAGCATAGTCATTTTAGTGGATCTACTATGAGTAAAATTTAGCAGAATACTACCCCATATGCCAATGTGCCAGCTTTACCTTTTCATCTCAATCCATATCATCATACTCACCTTTTAAAAACTCCCCACATTTTTTCAACTCCTCCCTCTCCACTACCATTTAAACTCAGCCTGTTGTGACGACTCATTTATCTTCCCCTGACACAAAAGCATCCATGATTTGGTTGCCTCGATCAGTATTAATAAAAGTAGATAACTCCTGGCATATAACATGGGATCCTTGTGCTGCTTTTCTGTTTTTTATTGAATAGCCTCATTCACATGTCATGGTAAACTGTAGCTAATGGTTTCCTGTAATTCTGCCTCTCTGGGCAGTTTAACTCCTAACCACTACACACACAAGAATTAAATCACAATCCTGGCTCAGCATTACATCTGAACCAGACCTCATGGTTTGTTTCATTCCCAACAAATCATGGTCTGTACCCAAAGTTGTTTCTTGGCTTTCTGACCATATAATGTTAAGTCAGATATCATGGTTTGTTTTATACATGCACTAGTGGAGTAGAGAAAAACACAAACCACAACAGTGCATATGGTTTCCCATGACATACAAACTGGACAATGATGTGTTATTATGGCAACTGCATATTAAAACATGTGCACTGACTTCGTTAGAAAATGTGTGTACTCAGAAGCATCATCAGTCAGAAGTGGGTGGATGGTAAAGGAATAAGAGTTTGCAATGAAAGGAGTCAATCTGCATGCTGAAAGGTTTGCCTCAAAGAAAGGATGTTTACCTAGGCCCTACAAAGTGGGGATGTCCTTTGAAATGATAACAAAGACTCTTGACACTATCACAGTTCAAAAGCTCTCTTTGAAGTATCTCAAATGCAATCATGCTAAGTAGAAGGGAGTCAAAAGCTTGTATACTGCCAAAAAATAGAATGAGTTTTTAAGGATGATTCCATGGTGTTAAGATGCTAATGCAGACACCTGGGTGTAAACAGCAAAGGGTGTGCATTAGGACTTAACTGGAAATTTGGGGGGGGGGCTAAATCCAAATTAAAAATAAATATTTAGTGCAAATGTAATGCTCTGCTTGGGTAAGAGTTCTGTGTGAGTCAAAGCTTGCATTCTCTTCATTCAGAAAGTGGCTGAAGCATCAGTATTGCTGTTTTATGTCTGTTATGGATCACCAACATGCAGCTACTTGTGCTTCTGACTCAGCACTGTGGCTCAAACCTGGGGGCATGAAGAGTATTATTGGAAAAGGCAGATTCTTTCCCCTTCCCTTTCCTGAACCTGGAAAGCAACCTGCGCAGGGTTCATAGACCCTGTGGCGATTCCATAAACTTTGTTGGTCATGTAGACTCCGACTTAAGCACTCTGCCTACAGCAGTTGCAGTGAACGTAGCACATCCAAACCACTACATCAGAGCTATGTTAACATACCTAATATACAAAATATCAACTTTTGCAACAAATTTGTGAAGTTAATATTACATTGTCCCCACACTCTGAATTTGAGGTTCAGAAATGGCTTGAGAGGGGGAATTTGAACCAGGGACTTCTCAGCTCACACTTTACCACTCACTTTAACTGTCAAAAAGATCAACCGTGTGTTAACATTTCATTTCAGCAGTTCTTAAAAGGGTATTTTAGCATTACATTTCAATGTCCATCAACATAGGCACTACTTAATTAGTGCACGGTTTTCCAAAGGAGGCATCCTGGTTCTTCTGAAACAATGATTTTCAAGGGAAGACCCTTGGGAATGGGCCGTATCTCAGTGACAAAGCATCTGCTTTGCATGCAGAAGTTCCCAAGTTCAATCCCTGGTGTCTCCTGGTGGGGCAGGGAGAGATCCAGTCTGAAATCCTGGCTAGACGCTGCCAGTCACTGCAGAAAATACTGAGTTGGGTGGACTAATAATGGTTTGACTCAGTTTAATGCAACTTCTTAAGTAGCACTCAGATCACAAACAGCAGTAGGTATTTAAACCAGACCAAGGCATCATGAGGTCCCTGTGCCATAGGCAATGCGACGCTGACCAAATAATGCAGCCTGCCAGAGAATGCAGGGGTACATTGTGCCTGACCGATTTAAACATTACCTTTTGCAACTAAGGCTGCAGACAGCCCTTCATTCCATCTTCACAATGTTTCCCTAACTGTTAATTCCCACCTTATATTTGAGCTTTCACATGACATAAAAGCCATTCCCAGAAATATGGCAGAATATAGCACAAGTTTAGCGCTCATTTCTGCATTACTTACTTAGGAAAAATCAGTTTGCAAATCACATGGAAATGAGTGCTAATCTTGCACTATATTCTGCTATATTTCCAAAAGTGAATTTATGCTGTGTGAAAGCTCAAATATAATGCAGAAATTAACTGTTGAGGAAACGCTGGGGAAATGTAATAAAGGGCCTAAATGGAAATGAAGAGTCCATTTATTCAGTGTGTTTTCAGCTCTCAAGGCTGGGAGCGCATGGTGCTCATTTACCTTTGCTCCATGTTTCTAGGCTCAGGTCCCGGCTTTCCAAGTTTTGTTTTGTTTTTGTCCTGGCACTTTCCCCAGGAAAACCCATGTTTTACTTCTGAATTGGCGCTAACAGCAATCTGCAGAAATCCCAATTGTCATTTGCTCTGATTCAGTGGTAAAACATAGGTTTTCTGGGGAAGGCGCCAGGACAACAAACAAACAAACAATGCTCAGACATGGACCTGAAAAGCCCAGACTTGTGCCTAGAAACATGGAGCAAATGTAAGTGTGGATGAGCCCTTAGTGGCAGGCAGTGTTACAAAATGAAGGTTGGAATTACTGGCTCCCCATCACTCACTCTCTTTTCAGCGTGGCTCCAGGGACACTAGTTCCTGAGCAAGGCCTTGGAGGAGTCCATGAAGCCTGCAAGATGCTTTCAGCACTTAAAACCTCCAAGATAAAACTGGCTTCTTGGAACATTTGCTCACGTCTATCGCTTTGTATTTCTAGCTGGAATTTTAAATGCCTGGTCTATGCTTTTCTTATGGATATCTCTTAATACTTCAAGAGTTTCCAAAGAAAACCATGAGTCAGAGACGAATCTTGTTGCAGCATGTGGAGTTCAGGTTGTTGCATTTTTTGTAATGCTTTGGAAGTGAGCTCTTTGTGGGAAATGGTGTGTAGTCAAAGAAACTGAAAAGATACGAAAAGAACAAAGGATACATAAATCACATAGGACTCCACCCCCGCACCACCATCGCTCTGGAATTCCTGGAACATGAGATCAGCACTTCCCAATATTCGGCCTGGTAGACAAAGTAGAATATCTTTTAAAGAATTCTAATGTTGTCCTTTCTCCTCAAAACAGTGCTGTATAATACTCTTGAAAACTTCTGAGGATTAGAGAATAGGTTTATTGGTGTATGACTCATGTTAGCTGCTATCACAGTTTACTCCTACTTCAGTTTACTCTAAGGATGAGCAGAAGAAACTGATGACTTTGTTTTGGTGTGTCTTTCATTGGTTATTTAAGGGGAAGTGAGTTGGATTCAACCATTATCAGTTAGTTAAACATTTCACAACTCATTACCATGCTTAAGTAGTTTCACTGGAAACTTGGTAGGTAAAGGCAAAGGATCCCTGGACGGTTAAGTCCAGTCAAAGGTGACTATGGGGTTGTGGCGCTCATCTTGCTTTCAGGCCGAGGGAACCCGCATTTGTCCACAGACAGCTTTCTGGGTCATGTGGCTGGCATGACTAAACCACTTCTGGTGCAACAGAACACCGTGACAGAAACCAGAGCGCATGAAAACACTGTTTACCTTCCCGCCGCAGCAGTATCTATTTATCTACTTGCACTGGCATGCTTTTGAACCACTAGGTTGGCAGGAGCTGGGACAGAGCAATGGGAGCTCACCCCATCACACATTGAACCGTCTATTCATAAAACACAGTGTTCATTCATAAAGCAGTAACATAAATCTCCATTGCTATATATTGGGTGTATATTTCAGCGGTTGAACATACAAGTTTATGGCCATGCTGTAGTGTAGTGATTATGTGACTGTGAATAAAAGGTGGCTGGGCTCATTCTCACGGGGTTTGGGGGGGTAAGAGGTGACAAAACTGATTTCCAATAAGTGCCTCCCCTTTATTTCCAAAACAAGTCCTTGAGTCTGTACTCTGAATGGTGACACCAGGGACCTAGAAGGTGCAGGGCTTGTCAGTCCAGCCCCTGCACAGTCTCATCAGGGCTGATCCTAAGGCAATTGGAGCAATTTGGCCAAACTGGGCCCTGCGGGCTGCTCCTAAAGGGGCCCCTGCACCAGGGCCATCTAGATGGATTTTATTTATATCTATAAGATTTTGCAGACTTTGTCAGTGAACTGGGGCCCTACAAAAAAATAATATCAAGTTGGGCCCCACTGCTTCAAATTCGGCCCCACCGGCTAGCCCTGAGTCTAATAGTTGCTGGGCCTGACTTGTCCTGCCCTTGCATGAAGTCTTGGGTTTACAATGTTGGGAGAGGGGAGACTGCAGCACTGGGGAGCGGGCAGGCTGGCGAGGCCCCCTAGATTTAGAGGCCCAAGTTGTCCTGCCCTCACACAGGGGTGAATGAAGGTGTCGTGACACCCGGGGCGGGGCATCACTACATAGCACGCATATGCAGCCTTGCAGACGCATGCACTGTACGTAGCAACACCGCACACGCGCTGTACATAGTGGTTTGCCGCCGACGCCACTCCAGCGCTGTACAGACGGTGACAGGATGCTCTGCTCGCGGCTGCAGCGGTGAATGGAGGATCCTCTGCAGCCGCGAGCACAGGATCCCGGCACCGTCCGTACGGCGCTGGAGTAGTGCCGGCAGCAAACCACTATGTACAGCGCATGTGTGGCATTGTTATGAACAGCACATGCGTGCGATGCCACACATGCGCTGTACATAGCAGTTTGCCACTGGCGCTGGGATCCTCTGCTCGCGGCTGCAGCCGCGAACAGAGGATCCTCCACATGCAGCTGCAGCAGTGCAATGTCTGCTCACGCCACTGTGGTGGGGCGCCTTCTTGTCACCCCCGCAGACATGGAACGCACCGCCCCCTGACCCCCTGTTATGATGCCACTGCCCTCACATGAAGTATTGGGTTTGCAATTTGGGGAGAGGGGAGACTGTGGCAATGGGGAGAGGGCAGGCTGGTGAGGCCCCCTAGATTTAGAGGCCCTAGGCTTCAGCCTACTTAGCCTATACATAAATTCAGTACTAATCTGACTGGCCACTAATAAACAGAAAATTCTAGCTTAAGATGGATTTTTTTTGGTCAAAATCAGCAATACAGCCTTACATTTTAAAAGATCTGGGGAATAATCCTTGATGGAGTAATATTGTAATATAAACAAATCATTAGTTTTCAGTTTGGAGGCCAGGAGTCTGACAGCATTCACAAAAGGTTAAATAGCAGATATTTAATTATTTATCACATATCTATCCCAGCTTTCCTCCAAGGAGTTGAAGGTGGCATACAGACCCCCCCCCCCCACTTATTTTATCTCCACAACAACCCTGTGAAATATCTTCGGCTGAGAGAGACTGTGGCTGGCCCAAGGACACTCAGTGAGCTTCATGGCTGAGCAGGGGTCTGAGCCCTGGTCTCCCATGTCCTAGTCTGTTTATAGGAGGAATATTTAAATATAGTTAAAAGGAAAATAAAAGAATCCACAAAATGGAGCAGGGTAGATGAATATTATTTTTCTCTTGGAACTGTGTCTTTTCCATTTGGGAATGACAGCTAACTCTTGTGAATGCAGTTACCCCAACCTATTATCATTAAAATAAACTGAATAATTTTCAAATAGAATATAGCAAATGCCTAAATACCTTTCTGCTTTCTCCAATAATTTCATCACAATTTAAACATGACTTCTCACTGTGCATACATATTCCAAAAGTTTCCCTTTTGTCATTTGTCTTTCACAAACTAAAATTCACTTTCTCTCCTCTCTTGATCTTCATGACCACCTCCAGCCCCATATAATGAGTGTCTTGAGGAACGGGCTGACTTTAGAAGACTCTCAAGGGGTGCCCTGATTAACAAATGGATAATGGGAATAAAATCTGTTAGATCTTGTCTTACAGCACTTAGAGGATTTCAAATCTCTCCACAAGCATCAATTAATCTTCTAACAACTTGCACGTAAAAGAATTATATGTCCATTTAAAAATGAACAAATGAATGTCAGATGTGATTGAGAGATTTCTCTAGATCCCTGCATGTTTTCCTTTTACTATCATTGATAGGCAGTTGCTGGGGTGGGGAAGGAAGGTTACAGCAAAGTCTATAGATTTCAGGAAGTTTATTCACACATGCCTAGGCCAGAGACAGCTCAATACATTTGCTGGTAGGAATTAAGGACAAGATGGTGCCTACTCCCCTAATTACCACATATAGAATCCAACCTGATTGGCAGGTGAATCTTTTTTTCAACACTGATTACTGGGCAGTGTCTGTCACCACACCTGAGGGCAATAGACTAGCTTAATGGATAGTAAGAATATAAGAACCCTGCTGGATCTGGCCAAGGGCCCAACCAGACCAGCAGCTTGTTCTCACAGCAGCTGACTAGATGCCCTTGGGAAGGCTCCAAGCAAGACCTGAGCAGTAGAGTACCCTCACCTTCTGAGGTTTCCAGCAACTGGTGTTGAGAAGGGCACTGCTTCCAGCAGTGGAGGTAGACTATGGACCTTGTATCTAGCAAAATACTTGAGGATAATTGGGATGAGGTCGATATGTGAGAGCCACAACTTCTGGATTAATGTGTGAATAAGATGTGGTCTACTTTGGAATTCTCATTCCTACGAACTTCTGTAAAGTGGTCCCTTGGTGCAGCTAGAAAAGACAGCTGTTACTGGGGAGGATTACAAATTGAAAAGAGTATGGAGAGAAAAAAAGATCAAGTGACAGATTGGTTAAGTACTACCAGTTGAGGACAACATTTAAGCTAGACAAAAAGTACAGATTTGCAGAACAGAACTCAGTTTGAAAAGGAGTTATTAGGATCCAAGGTCAAAATATTATAAAAAATGTATAATTTATTACTTGAGTGGGAGACAATGGAAGAAACAGTAAAGTCTTCGATGATAAGTTGGGCCAGGGACATTGGACACACTATTGATTTTATATTATGGGAACAACTGTGGAAAGTAAATATAAGGTGCACAGCATGCTACACGTTAAGAGAAAATTTTATGAAGATGCAGCATAGGTGGTATCTGACACCTATGTTTTCAACATAGCCACACACATAATAACAATAAAAAACCTCACAAAAATGGCTCTTTCCATGTAAAGTCTGTATTTGCTGTTATCAGATTCTTATATTTACTACAGATGAAATAACAAGACAAAGTGTTGGGCAGTGCTATCACCTTTCCGTTATCAAGGAATCCAGAGCTTGCTGCAATCATCATGAGCCACCCCCATCCCCAAAGCTGGATGGCACCAAGCCAGGTCCTGAAATCTGAGGTCTTGGCTCATAATTGGGAGCAGCCATCAAAAGCTTGGTGAAAGCCTCATATTTAAATGAGATCATTACATAAATTACGGTGTCCTCTCACACACAGCATGAATGTTCTTCTCCAGCTGTGTTTATATATGATTCCCACTAAATACAGCTGTTGTTGTCAGTATCAATTGATGATGTTATTTCCATCAGGCTACCTTTATGTTAGTATAGCACATGCTCTTCCAGACAATCACATCAACCATTATTTGGACAGTTGTTGTTGTTTTAAATGCTTCTTATACAATACTGAGCTTTTTTAAATTGCTTCAATCCCTTTGCGTTTTGAAAAAGTCATTTTTATTCAAAAGCCTGGATTCCAAATTTCTCTTCAGACATGGAACTTTGGGAGCCGATTTGTACTGCAGTTCTTTTTTGGTATAGTTTCATGGCTACCCCCAAATAATTGTGGGAAACAATGTTTAGAAAAGAATATGAGAATTCTCTGTTGAGGACTCCCAACTTTCATTCACTGAACTAAAGTAACTGGTTACTAATCTGTTACCAAGCCAGGTTTAATTCACAAAACTCTAAGTAACTTGAGCCCAAGATACCTAAAAGACCACCTGATTCTTCATGCTCCTCCTCAGTCACTGAGGTCTTCTAAAGGGACTCTGCTGGTGGCCCCTAATGCTGCTGAAGTTTAGCTGGCCAAGGCTTTCATGTGTGTGGGTGCTGCCCAGTGGAACTCCGTTCCAATAAATGTTTGGCAGATGACACCCTTGCTTGTTTATAGATTCCTTTTAAAAACTCTGCTATTCCGACAGGCATTTCAAACCTGGGGTCCTTTCTCAACCAGCTCTTACTGATATATTTGATGTTTTTATTGTAATAGTGTATTTTTAGTCTGTGCACCGCCTTGTGATATTTTATATGAAAGTGCAGTTTATGAATATTTCAAATAAACAAATAAATAAATACATGGCCCTTGGGAGGAGTGTTCAGGGTAGATATGCACACAAATAAGCTACATTAGCAATGAAACAATCATTACATTTTCAGATGTGCTTCAAAAGATCTTAGTTTTATGTTGTTTTCCTTTAACTGTGTTGTTTCTTCTGTGTATGTGCTAGGTAAACCACAGCAGCTTTGGAATCTTACTAATATTACACAGTTACTAAGACTGACTATTGCAATTCTGTAATAAACCTAACAATATACTGCCCTTTATTGATGATTCTGCTTAAGGTACTAGCATCCAACTTTCTTGTTTTGAGAGCCACACATTTTAGGAGCACAGGAGGCCGTTTGCATTTATTGACTGCAGAGAAGAAGCTTCTTGAATGCAGATAAATGAATTTCACACAATTCATTTCAGGTCTGATTATTTTATCTGTGTGTCTTCCATGCCAAGTGTGAACATTAGTCCTCTTTAAAAAATGATGGGGTACAATAAATGCTCTAGGCATTTGTTTTCTTGAAGTGAAGTAAAGACAGAGGAGCATAGCATATGGTGAAATATATTTTTAATTACTTTTCAACAATGTTAAATGTCCCCCTCCCATATTTTCATACTGAATGTTCTTCATCAAGCTTGCTAAACAGGCAGCTGCTGAGGAGCCCACTGCTTTGCACAATAGCACATGAATGATTTTATGGGCAGGATTATATATAGCTATATGTCAGCGGTGTTTTGCTACGGGAGCTTTAGAACTTTGTTTACAATGCTGTGTATCATTGGAGGAAGCTGTTGTTTCAAAGTGCACAGCTATCAAGTTCTTTAGCTCAGTTTTGTTTTTGTTCTATTTTGGTTTTTGCCTGCTGAGCAGGAAACATGCTGTTGTGAAAGTAGACTAAGCAAAAGGGAGTCCCGCTGGGCCTCACATAAGCCACATCCTCCATTTTGTGTCTTCACCTCAAATGCTGCAACCCTTCCCTTTTCCTTTCCACACCCAACTCCCATAAGCTGATCCACCAGCCAAGAAACACCTTTTTGAAACAGAACAACCCAGGACCTAATTCAGCACTTCCTAGACCTTTTAGACTGAAGAGCTCTTTAATGACAACCCACTCTTTCATGTCCTGCCATCATTTCAAAACTGCACATTGTCGAAGATGATAGGGTACAAATGGGGAATCTTTATTGTCAATAATTACTCAGCTTTTATGTCAGCCACCCCTAATCTTTTTAGCATGAGCCAGCAGGTGGCTTCTTTCTTGGCACCAAGAGTCAACACACAGCTTTCTCTTTCTGCTTAGTCTCTTTCAGCAACAGGAGGGGCCATAACTCAGTGGTAGTACAACATCATATTTTGCATGGTGGAGGCCTCAAATTAAATCCCTGGCATCTCCAGTTACAAAGGAGAGGTGATGGGAAAGACTACTGCTTGAGCCCTTGGAAAGCTGTTGTCAGTTGGAGTAGATCAAGGGTGGAAAACCTTCTAGAGTCAAGGGCAACTTCCCATGGACATGCAAGAGACAAAAGTGGGTGGACCAGTGGATGTGAATCTTACCTTTGTATGGTAGCCTACATTCCACTCATGCCAAAGACAGATGTTTCTATACAAGTCCCACCCACACTTCTCTATTTCCCAGGCAAGGAAGAAGCATAGTTACAGTTCAAGAACACATTCCTTCCAGGCAAAAGCATTCAAGGAAGGTACAAAGCAGGGTCAATGAGACATGTGGCCTGAGCAGTGGGGGAAGCTGTTACACCAGTGAATATATGCTGGTGGAGGAATCATGGGCTGGATATGGGTAGCACAGTGAAATCATAATCTATGCTCCTTCAGAAAGCAGCCCCCCCCCCCCATGATACTAGAGATTCAAGCCTAGTGTCTGGGTCAGAACTTTCCAACCCATTGTCTTCAAATGGAGTTAAGTTATATTTTTTAAAAGGCATCCCAGGGTCAACCACCCCATCTATAATACCAGGACTGATAGGATGTGTATGGTGTAACTAATCACAGCATGCAACCATCAGTATACAAGGCTATGCATAAGGAGATCAGATGGCAGGGCATGTGCTATATCTCTCAGTATCATGTGATCCATGCAGACTTAGAGCTCAGAATGGGGAACTCTGAGAATGGGGAGCAGGGAAAACAGGCAGGATGCACAGACAGCATAATAAGAGCATGGGCATATTTGCTACCATTTCTGTTCCTATAAGCTTAGCAAGATGTCTGTAAAGGTCATTTTAGAGCATGGACACACTTGAAAGCCATGGAACATCTCCCTTTGGTTTCTCTGCAATTGAGCATTGTAGGAGTTAATTCTATTGCAATACAGTAGGAGTTATTTCCAAGTAAACATAGGATTGTATTACTTGTACATTCACTTCTTTAAAAATGTACCATGGGTCTTGAAACAGTAAGCCCAGCAGCCAAGCTCTGTTGCAACCAGCAACCAGCATCTATTGTCCAATGGAAGCATTAGATTCTGGGCTTCATTGCTTTAATGTAAAGCATGTGTTTATTGCAATAACCTGGCGGTGAGCTGAATTTCCCAGCTTTGATTCTCTCCCCCCCCCCCCCCGCCTCTGACTAGGCATTGACTAGAGTTCTACAAAGTGTTACCTCTCAAGCGCAAACCTGTAACACCAAAGAAATGGCTGCTTGTTGCGGCACACAGCTGACCTCAGTCTTTGAGGCAATTAAAATGCTGGATATTAAACCAAGGGCTCTAAAGATGTTAATATTCTCCATGGATGATGTGCTAGAGGACAGATAAACTTTGCTCCATTCTCCCCTAAACCCAATTGTTTAAAAACGAATGCATCCATTACCTGAATTACCTCTTATTGCTTTTTTAAAAAAATGTTACTCAAGTTATTTTGATACAGCTAACAGGGGAAATGATACTTGGGCCTGCTATGCCCTATTGGGGCTAGGTTTTCCTATCTTATTGGGAGGGGCTGTGTCATAAGGGAGACATGCTTTGCATATGAAAGGTCCAAGGTTCACTTCTCGGCAGCTGCATGTAGGGCTGAGAGTGACCCCTGTCTGAAATCCTGGAGAGCTTCTGCTAGTGTGAATAGATAATACAGTGGTAACCTCGCAAGACGAATGCCTCGCAAGACGAAAGAGTTTTTGGTTTTTCGAGTTGCTTCGCAAGACGAATTTACCTATGGGCTTGCTTCGCAAGACGAAAACGTCTTGCAAGTTTGTTTCCTTTTTCTTAAAACCGTTAATACTCAGGGTGCATTGCTTGAAGAGGTGCAGTTGCGACTTGACTTCGAGGAGCAACTCATAGCACGCGGTGTGGTAGCCTTTTTTGAGGTTTTTGAAGACTTTGGTGATTTTTGAAGCTTTTCCAAAACTTCTTTTGCAGCCATTTGGTAAGTTAAACTTTTAAAACTTTTTTGGGGGTTTTTGGATTTTGGGTTGGGGTGTTTGGAATTCAAGGACTTGGTGTTGGGGAGGGGTTTGCAAGAATCTGGAAGCTTGTGTGTTTTTTTTCTGCATTTTTATGATTTTTTGTGACCATTGGGGCACTCTGCTGTTGTTAAAAAAAAAGATTTCTGGGTTTGGATTTCTGTGTGGTGGGTGGCTGGGGGGGGGGGTCAGAGAATTGTTGAGAAGGGGTTTGCAAGAATCTGGAAGCTTGTGTGTTTTCTGGGAGGTTTGGTGCTTTTGAATTTTTTGGATGTGAAGCAGCAGACCATGGACAGGTTCTTCAGCTAGAAGCAAAGAGTGGAAGAGGAACCTTCTTCGAGTTGTCCCCCAGAGTCTTAGAAAATGTATGTACAGTACACTTTGGTGATTTTTAAATGCTTTTCTGTCATGTTTAGAAACTTAAATTATTGTTCCTTCAATTTTTGAAATGCTCTTTACAGTATGTGTGACTTTAAAGAGCACTTAATAAACTCTTTTTGTACCAAATTTGGCTTTGTTTGGACTTTTTTTGACCATAGGAACGCATTAATTGATTTTCAATGCATTCCTATGGGAAACCGTGCTTCGCAGGACGAAAAATTCGCAAGACGAAAAAACTCGCAGAACGAATTAATTTCGTCTTGCGAGGCACCACTGTACTGAACCAGATAGACTACATTCATAGTCTAACTCAGACACATTCACGTACCCATTCATAGGATTGTAGAGCTGGAAGAGACCACGAGGGTCATCTAGTCCAAACTCCTGCACTGCAGGAATCCTTTGCCCAATGTGAGGCTGTTCCAATGGTCTGACTCAGTGTAAAGGTGTTCCTTGTGTTCCTGTATCCTGGACACATTCCGTGATCTGACAATATCTTCAGGGGCAAACCTGAGATGTTCTACTGGTATATCTGTCATAGTGGCTGTGCATTAGGTGTTACTGTCATTCAGTGGGGCTTTAGTCAAGTGCTCTATGCCTTAGTTGGCAGAACTTGAGTATATAGCACAGAGGCTATAATCCTATATGCAATTACCTGGGAGTAAGCTCCACTGAACTTCCAAGAAGACTTACATAAGCAGAAATCCATTCTTTCTCTGGTCCTCTGCAAATATAAGCACTGACTATTACTGAGAAACAAATTTAAAATCCTGGTATGTTTGGATGCTGTGCTCATAGGAAAGCTTACAAATCATATTGCATTTAGAGCAGGGAAGCAAAAAATGCTGGGTTTAGTGAGACATTGTCTTCATATATTGGCTATTAGAAAGAATGTCAATCCATATTTTGTACATTGCATTTGCCATTTATTTGATTTTCCTTGCCCCCGTTATAATGCAAGGATTTTGTGTATATAACCCTCACAAACCATTTCATCTCTAAGATGCCATGGTGCTATTTGCCTGTAAAAAATACCATCACTTCATTCCATTAAAAGTGCCTGCATGAGTCAGATCAGAAACGAAATAGAAGCATCCATTGTGGATCACAAAAAATACATCAGTGAAGCATATATAAAGAAGGTAAACTTTTTAATTATGTAATCTATCATCTATCTAATAATTTAAAGCTTAAAACATGTTTGGTCTCTTCCTTGTTGGCCTCCAGGGCTTTAAGAATGATGCTTTTTTTTTTCTACTTTGGGATGACTAATGGTGTGTGTTTATTTTATCCAGTGCTTCTATTTTAATGTTTTCACTGTTGCCAAATTTATAATCCATTTTATTTGTCCTATTTACTTATTTGCTATGTTATTTTGATATTTTATTGTTTTTGTGTAATCATTATATTGATTTGCTGACCACCTTGGGAGGATAATTGATCCTGAAAGTTCTGGGTGTTGTTGTTTTTTAATCCATTAAATCAGTGCAGTCTGGTCCATTATGATGAATGGGGTGCTGTCCCACCAACCTTAGCCTGCCCTCAGCCATCCCCCACCTGCCTGCTTTCGTACAACCAGTTCAGGGTATGGCACTGGCTGTCCGCTTTCCCCTCCTTTGCAGAACTCAATAGGGAGGCAGATGAGGGCAAAACCAGAATGAATTGGCTCGGCCTGTCATCGGCTGCGGATTCACTGACTCCTTGTCTTTCTCCTGGGCTTCCATTCTACCACTCCTGCATGGGCATCAGCCATTGCTGCATCAAATAAATAAATTAAACAAGTTATGTACAAGATTTCAATCTACTGAAATGAAGACAAAAACACCAACATAGCCTACAAAGTGCCTACAAAGCGGCTTTCTGTTTACTGGAGCTTTATATTGATTCTTCTTGTTTTCAAGGATTGAAAATTGCTCATCATCCCCAGTAATGAGAGGGAAGGGTACCATCTATAACTGTAAAGTTCAGGGCAGGTTTCTTTGCCTTCCAATGAAAAACAAAACAGAATTTAATAAAGGAGAGACCTTAGTAAAGTGAACAGCTTTCAACAGTTCCCTTATTAAAAATAATAATGCACTTGATTTAATTCATTTCATGAGCAATTTAAAATCCTGCATTGACTATGTGCAAACTTGATTATTTATCAGTTTAAAATAATGAGGTACATTTTGTAACTGGGAAACGATTGCTGGAATGATTCAGTTGTTTTTAAAAATGGCAATGAGAAAAATGTGCTTATTATATTCTTGTACTGCAAGATTATATATATATATATATATATATATGTGGGAGATTGGGGATGGCCCTGCCATTAGGTAAGCCAAGGCAGCAGCTTCCCCAGCTGTTCCTTCTGAGTCCCCAGGGCAAGACAGGGCTGTGCATGCCACAGGGCCAGTCCTTATATAAAATTCAGCCCAGTCCTATGCATGTTCACTGAGATATAAGCATCTGTCCAGTGCGTCTTATTTGAACATAATTCTGCACAGGATTGTAGCAGATATTTGCACATATGCTATGATATGTGCAAATACTGTGTCCTGGGACACTATTTTTGGTAGTAGTATAAGGAGCTCTCTGACCTATGAGTCCCACAGCCCCAAAGTGGAGAGTCAGCTTATCCACAATGGGGATGCACTGCACTCATATGTTTAGAATGACATGTTTTATTGAAGGAAAAAACAGTGCTCTGTGTCTGATACACTTGTGTCCCCACGGGTTTCCCACAGGCGTCTGGCCGGTGTGAGAACAGGATATTGGACTAGACGGGCTGCTGGCCTGAACCAGCAGGCTTTTATTATATTCTTGTGAAGTACAGTCTTCACCATTTTGGCCCCCACTTTATGTGCATTCCAGTTTTTCCTCTGGCTGGTTTAGATTCTGTCAAAAGGCCATGGAAATATAAAGATGTTGGGCTGAACAACAAAAAGATTAATACAATGTATAAAAGCAGGTATACAAATAATGAGAAGTGTTGTTGTAAGGTAATATCAAAAATTATTTCTGTTGTTTAAAATCCTTAATAGTTGTTCTGATCACTAAATGGCACATATATTTCAGACGTGGCACTATTGGAAGCTATTTTGGATGTTTAAATTTCCATTTCCTTAGCCTTGCAGTGTCAAAAACGGCTGGTTTATATTCGAACTGATGCATCATTTAACACTCAATGACAAGAATAGTTCTTTTAACAATTATTTTGCATTGCTGCCAAAAATAAAATGCAGTTGGCTACCATTTTGTAAATCTTTAACCTAGGCTTCTACAAAGTTTGGGATAAATGTTAGGGCTTGCACTCAAAATTTCATCAAAAATGGTTAAACTTTTAGCTGTAAGGGCATAGTTATGATGAAAAACAATTGGCATCAACCATCTTGGCTGCTGTCATCCTTGGTTTCAGGGTCAAAACTAAAGTGTGTTGCTTAGATACAGACAAATTTGGATTCAGCAGGTCAAAAACATAAAAACTCTAGCAAACAAATCTCCCTCAAATAGCCTCAAAACTTGAAAAACTTGAAAAATCTCCCTGACTATAGCTGCAAGGGTTTAATTCTAGAAATCAAACCTATGTAAGATCTAGTCTCCGTTTATGAGGCAAACTCGGTGTGGTGGTAATTGACTGTCAGCCAAACTCTGTTTGATAAATTGCACTAAATTACATGTCACACTTAAGGCTGCTTCATGGGTTACATTCAGCAGGCAGGAACTGATTCCTGACTATAAAATACAAGCAAAGAGCATCATTGATGAATGATGTCCATGTCTATAAATTGCAGGATTCATCTGGGGCGGGGGGAATACACTCGTGTGTTGGGCACTAATTCTTTCTTGCTCAAAATTGTATTTATTTGGGAGAGGCAAGAATCAAAAGTTATACATGAGTGTACTATGCAAGGAGACCTCACTTAGTCTTAAAAAAAACACACAATCCTATTACTGACCTCAGTGGAATATGTTCCTTAATTCCAAGCATTGGAAAGTTTCAGATAATACTGCTGAGTAAAGGTTTTTGTGGGTTTGTGGTTTTTTTAAATGACAGAGAAAGTGCAGGTGGATGATCTGCATCTGAAAGTTTGGGGCAGGCCCTTTGCTGCAGTAGTGGTGCCATGTCTGGGTAATGCTCAGAATTAACCCCTTAAGTCCCCCTGCTGTTTCACCAGTGCTCACCTCCAATCCCATAATTCTTTTCCTGCTTAGATTGCAATCTGAGCTAGAGAAGAACTTCCATCTCCTTTCCATTTTATTCATTCACTCACGGAGAAAGGATATGGACCCAGCTGCACCCTCAATTATTTTACCAGAAGCACAATAGGTTCCAACAGATTTTGTAATTGGGGTCAGAAATAAAGCAGCCAATTACTGAGCAGTGAGTTAATAAACTAAGGGTCAGTGTCTTTGCTAAGGTTTTCCTTTTCCCTTTGGCCAGGTATGGGGAACCCTTCAGACCTGACTACAGCTTTAGGTGAGATTCTGGCATTGCAGGGTGTGGGACTAGATGATCCTTAGTGTCTCCCCAACTCTGCAATTCTATGATTCTATGAATAATCAAGGATGCTGAAAGTTGTAGTTCAGCGACAGCCCCTGCCCCGCTGGTTTTTAGTTTGTTGCTGTTTTTTATTATGCTTTGCTGTTGCGTCTATTCACTTTTTAATTTTTAATATGTAATGTGTTTTGATTTTTTTATTGTCTTTTTCAGAATTCTGCAAGCTGCTTAAAATGCCTAGTTGGGTACAGGTTACATATTTATTACCGGTACCCTTGGTGTGTATTTTGTATCTGAGAACCAGTTTATTAGTTCAAAATATAATGTATAACGTGTCCACTTTAATTCAGCAGTTTCCATTTTTATCCAACAGCACCAACGCAGAAATGCACAAAGCCTAGCACATTCTTTATGCAAACTCTAGAAAACGTGGCAGGATACTAAATCCATGTAATTTGTTCATCGGAAAATAATTGCATCTGAAGAGTTGAAAATGTCTGATGAACTTCAAGCAGCAGAAGAATTTTGTTTTTGCTCCAGTTGGAATTTATAGTGCAATGGTCTTAGCTAGTTACACAAAGAAGAATCAACACTGGTGGTTATTAGATGTGGAAGTATTTCCTTGTAGAAGAATAAGTATCTGCAGTGATTCAGATTTTGCAGTTGCGAGATGAGCACCGCAACCCCAGAGTCATCTGCGACTGGACCTAAAGGTCACGGGTCCCTTTACCTTTATAATTACATACTTTTCTGGTACCTGATGCCATTTGCGTATTTAAATGCTGGATTCTACTCATCCAAGGTGCTATTGGACTCCATTGAAAGCAGAACAAACAAGTTGATGAAGCTTCTTCACCACTTACCTCAAAGCCCATTGTTAATCAGGAAGTGGCTAATTGCATTTAATTAACACTTTATCTCCTTCCTTACCTAGGAAGATTGGGTTATCTCCCATTACTGTGTTGTGAATAGTTACTGTACTTACCTTGTATATATTTGTGCTTTGCATAGAAGTGTCACATAGTCCTGCATTTCCTGACCTTTTAGTCCTCCTCTCTCTCTCTCTCTCTCTCTCTCTCCTCCCCCTGTGTGCCTTTGTGTTTGTGCCAACTGTGCAGAGGATAACACCCTATGTGGTCAGTCCACAAAAACATAATCCTATCCAAAAGCCAGGGCCGGATTAAGAACTTTAAAGGCCGCAAGCATGTAAAATATGTTGGTGCCCCCATATATATCTAATTCAAAATATGAGAAATAATAAACTGCAAAATGATTCCCCCCTGAAATGAAACAAAACCTACAGTAAGATTGATAATAATGTTTATTTTTGAATACTTCCACTTTATTTAAATGTATTTGAAAAAACTTCTACTTTTTCTAATTGCAAAGTCTTTGATCAGATCCTCAAAGCTAATCTTATGTAACACATCTGCTTCCATACTTAGTAGAGGTAAGGAATCCAGCCTGCCTTGTTGCATAGTTGTTCAGTTGGGAATTTTTAAACATACTTCAACTGAGGAAATGAACACTCAGCTGAGCTATTTTGTGATCATTAATGTTAAAAATCCGCCAATGAAAAATTTATGTGGTGCCCCTCTTCCCTTGATGCCCTAAGCACGTGCTTATTTTGCTTAATGGTTAATCTAGCCCTGCATAAATCTAGTCCACAAAAGTCCAATCCTATACATGTCACTCAGAAGTAAGTCCTACTGAATTCAAGGGGACTTACGTCTGGGTAAGTTGGTATGCATTATGTTATAGTTTATTTATATACTTTTTTTTACCTGAAGGCCCCTAAAGCAAGGAACCACATATTGATTCATCTTTAATTTGTTATTACATCTATATCCCATGTTTTCTCCAAGGAGCACATGGTGCTATACACACAAACTTTTCTTTTTATTCTTATTGCAGTCCTGTGGAGATGGTTATGCTGAGAGACGGTCCCTGGTCCCAGGTCACCCAGTGGACTTAATGGTTGAGTGCAGAGACGAACTCGTCTCCCAGATCATAGTTCAGCAATCTAGCTGCTATACCACATATTTCCCCACTCTGTTCTCCCACACCCCAAATACCTAAACACACCAGCATCCCTGATTTGGAACTCTGAGAAATACATATTCAGAAGAGTGGGATATTAATTCAACATTTTTGCACACAAAGAATCAGGAGAACATGAGACTCCCCACACACCTTTCAATTATGTATCTATCTTTGGCTACCTGACAATATATGGACATATGAAAACCTGGTGTGCTTTAGTACACAGGCTTATTAGATGGATTGAAATATTAATTGCTTTAAATATAGCATGGAAAACAGGCCAGGAATACTTACATAAATCCTGTCAAGAAGGCAGAAAATGGGATTAAAATCATCTGTCATCACTACATTGTGTCTTTATCTGAGTGGCTAGGCTACAGGTCAGTGGATCATCACAATTGTATAAAATGGGATCATTTATGAGTTAATGAGCCAAGATGGCTCATTTCTCTAAGAGATGGCAATGGAGATGAATCATGAGGTTGTCCAGACAACTCTGCATCTTTCCTCAAATACTATTTGGACAAAAAAGTTGGATGTTTAACCTGCTTCTTTCATGTCACATTTTTCTTTTGACTGTCTCATGGATTTGGATGTTTTATATAAGTACTTGGTCACTTTTGAGATGGTTGAAATGACTGATATTGTTCTTCCTCAAATATTTTGGGCAACAGCTGCAAGTGGATGCAGTGTACTATATAATAATACCATGGGGATGTGCAAGACTTAGTTTCAGTTCTTTGTTCAGTGATAAACTATCCACAGGGCTGGATTTAGGTTTGATGAGGCCCTAAGCTACTGAAGGTAATGGGGTCCTTTCTATGTCCAGCTGTCCTTTGTCAACAACAAATTGCCACTGTTTTTTGTGTTGAGTATATGCTATATATCCCCATTACTTACATCATAGGAGCCTACACAACACAAAACACTGTTGCTGTATGTAGGTTGTTTTTTGTTTTTTATCTTATATTTTGGAAATGTACATCCAGTTTTTTTCCATTATTTTTTTTTGGGCCCCCCAGAGAGTGTGGCCCTAAGCTACAGCTTGTTTAGCTTATACATAAATCCGGCACTGACTATCCAGGTAACAGCAATCAAGTTTCACTCATTTCTGGTTTTAGTTTGGAATCAACAACCTACTTCACAAAATTCTTGTTACTGAGAAAATTTCTTGAAAGCATTTGCTGACAGTCACAAAGTGCTATAGATATGATTCATTGATTTATTATTTTAGAAGATTCATATAACTGCTTCAGTGACAGAAACCTCTAAGTAGTTTGCATAAGACAATATAAAATAGTCATTAAAATACCAATAAAATCAAACATTAAAAACAAATTGATGATAATCTTAGATTGAAGTCTATACCCACAAACCTGGGAGTAAGTCCTGTTGGTCTCAATGAGACTTTTGAGTAGTCATGAATCTCAAATAAAAAAGAAGTGCATTTCAAACATGGATTGGGAATCACCAGGGATGAGGAAGGGAAGGTGCCGGAGGAACTGGAGGCAATGTTTGCTAAATATTAATATGGATGCCGATAATAAATGTAATAATTCATTGTCAATAAAAAACAAAAAACACTCTATTGTGTGATAATGCTCATTTCAAGGAACCAAACATTTTTGTTTCTTTACATGCTTTTACAAAGACAAGCAGTCTTTAGCTTAGTAGTATAATTCAGACCCAATGCTAAACCCATCATTCATGCCTAACCATAGTTTAGTTTTGACCTTCCAAACAATCAGTTTTGACCTTCCAAACAATCATGTAAACTATGATTTAGAACTGTTGTTGTGTTTTGATTTTCTGATTACTCAGCACTCCAGTCTCTATAGAAGGAGCAAGATCTGATATTAATAGATGTCAATCATTCTGCCAAATTGCAGGCCCCACCTACACCATACATTTAACCATCAATCCCTATTCCCAGGGAACTCTAGAAATGTAGCCCTATGAGGGTGTGTGTCTCCTAACAGCTCTTAGCACCCATAAACTACACTTACCAGGATACTGTGGGGAAAGTCATGACTGTTGAAGTGATATGATACTGCTTTACAGGTATAGCACAGATGGAGCCATAGTTAGTACAAACCATGGCTTGCAGATGCATTTCAAATCTTGATTTTCAATTATGATTTGCTGGCTGATCATGTCATGGTTTATCAGTTCAGAATCTCACCAAACAGGAGTGGCTGGCATGGTAGCTTAGTGGGACTGTGGAGGAGCAGAATGGTGGTGAGACCAGGACTATGTGGATGCACTGGGAACGGTGCTGGATTGGCCCTGCCAGGGCATCCACACAGTCTCAACTTCACCATACCCTGTTCAGCCCCCTCATTATCCTGGTAAGCAACAGCAATGCCACTACCAGGAGGGTGATAGTCATTTCTGGAATAGTCACTTCTGCACCGAACAGTAGTTTGTTGCTGTTGTTGTTTAGTCGTCTTAGTCGTGTTCGACTCTCCGTGACCCCATAAACCAGAGCATGCCTTGGAAACTCTCACTTTCTTCTCAAAGCTTCTCCTTTTTTTATGTCCATGGAGTTTTCTTGGCAAAATACTGGTTTTCCAGTTCCTTCTCCAGGTGGATCACATTTGGTCAAAACTCTCCACTATGACCTGTCCGTCTTGGGTGGCCCTGCACAGCATAGCTCATAGCTTCTCTGAGTTATTCAAGCCCCTTCACGATGACAAGGCAGTGATCCATGAAGGGGAAACAGTAGTTAAGCTTCCTTAATCATGGCTTGGGACTATGTGTGGATTGAGACATTGCATTTGATAGAGCCTCATGGATTCAGCTGAAGAGGTCAGGAATGTAGACTTGAATATGTTTTGTTTATCTCACATTGAGATATGCATTTAAAACAAGTTACTTGCAAGACACACTATAACTGAAGTTAAGCAATTTTTAAAAAAATCTGATTAATTTTTCTTCAAAAATCAATTAACCAAGAAACCCAGGTGATTTTTATCCACCTTGGGCTAAATGAGTTGAAATGAAGTCAATATCAGAGTTAAGATTAGAACTCAACGTACCCATCCTGTGTCTGGAATAAATCTCTCTCCCTGTCAATTTTCATTAGCACCAACTTTCAGCAAGTTAATTAAAAACACTGCTTTGGAATGGGGGAATGGCAAACATATCTGTATAGCAAGAATTGAATCCTAAGTAATCTGGCACACAGCACTGCCTCATCAACTGAAAGGGAAGCCATTATGAATGGCGTCTCCAGGGATGGGCTACTGCTGGGGCAGGTATCATCTGTGCCAGTCATTAGTTCCAGTCAGCTGCAGAGTGGCAGTAATTATCTCAAGGTCTTGTGAATGGCATACATAACCAGTGATGGTGGTTCTCTTTCTAATTACGTCACATCTGCTTTTTGCAACCCCATCACAAACCTGAGTGTTCTGAAATTAATGGAGATGTTTGGAGGATCACCCCATGTTTTGAAAGAATGTGTGGAGGTTTCCATGAGGTTGCGTGGCCTAGTCACACCGCCAACACTGTGTGCTGTGGCCATGCCCCTTAGCCCAATCAGGGCTCCCCCTGAGCTGGAAGAGCTCTACAGTGGTACCTCGGGTTAAGTACTTAATTCGTTCTGGAGGTCAGTTCTTAACCTGAAATTGTTCATAACCTGAAGCACCACTTTAGCTAATGGGGCCTCCTGCTGCTGCCACGCCACTGGAGCACGATTTCTGTTCTCATCCTGAAGCAAAGTTCTTAACCCGAGGTACTATTTCTGGGTTAGCGGAGTCCTGAAGCGTATGTAACCTGAAGCGTATGTAACCCGAGGTACCACTGTACATAGGTACATAGAGTGTCTTTGCCTTGGCAAAAAGAGCTTTAGCTGAGCAACGCCCATTCTGTTCTGGAGGGTCTACCCATCCTCTAGAGCAGCTTTTTGGAGAAGCTAGGGGCTTATGTGTATAGCAAAGAATGGCATAAAAAGAGATGCCCTAACATGACTTGATAGGTAAGCCACTATTGGATACAAACCAGAGCTTCCAGCTATAAAATTGTACAGGATCTTCTTAAACTCAATTTTTCACGTCTCCACCTCATAAAATCAGAATCTGCCCCCCACTTAAAAATGTTAAGGTTTTTGTTTTAAGATTTTTTTCTTTTCCTTATTTTTTTAAAAAAATAAAAAAGTTTTGTTTTGAACTTCTGCAAAGTTTTCTCTCAGCAGCAATCAAGGCTACAAAATGCACACAGCAGTTGATCAGCCTGACATTACCCGAGGCAGATAAAAGCTCACAAGGTAGCTGACTGTACTTTGACCAATTTTGACGCAATTGAGAGTTGCTCTGGCCCTTTCTAAATGCTATTGCATGAACAACATGTGCCTGGAATTCTCTTGCTCCAAATTAATCCCCAAAGTGTGAGAAAATAACCTTCCAAAATATCACATCGCTTTGAAGCTTTGTCTGGCACCTTTGGATTCTAGCTACGGAGGTGGAAAGCTGTGGTCCATTTGTCAAGTTAGCCGCAAGTTATACTAAGCGTCAAATGTTATGCCCCTATATTTGGGTCCAGACTGAGCACACCTGACTGTAGCTGTGCATGCAGTGCAATGGGGTTGCAGAGCTGCCCTCCTGACACTGGCATCACTCCTGTTTACCTGGGTGGGGCTGAAGTGGTGTTGAGTGGGAGTGCAGGAGAGCACTGAATGGAGGCCACCAGTGTACATGCGAGGCTCTACCCTCACTCAAACTCTTCCTGAGGAAATGCATGGAGAATAAGATGACTGCCCACATAATGCTGTCTTCTTGCAACAACTGCATATTGCACCTGGTTGCTGTATGGAGACCTGATTATGTGATCTCCTGTTCCTGTGCAGAAGTACTATACAGCTGGGACACCTGGTTGTGCTGGTGGTGTCCCAACTGCAGGGAGCACCTACACATGAGCAGGAGCTCACACATTGGAGTTTCCTTATGGGGAACAATGTGTTACATGTGGTCATCTCTGAAAGCAGATGTGACATCAGGGTAGACTTAAAATCTGCATTTTAGAATCAACAGTAATTCCTGGAGTTCTATAAAGAAGGTGTCCGTAACCTTCATAGCCACTTCCTTTGCTATATTTAGATGCTTCCCTTTTACAATCAGGGAATTGCTTCCCCTTTGTACTCAGGTCATGGTTGAGGCTTCTCACTGGCATCTGGTTGGCCAAATGTGAGAAGATGCTGGACTGTATGGGATTTCGACTTGATCCAGCAGGGTTTTCCTTCTGCTCTTAGGAATATGCTGGGCTTCAGTTTTATAGAATACTCTTTTCGCACTTACAGCTAGGGACAGAGAAAGAGCAGTGCTGGGCCTGGGAGTCAAGCTTTCTACTCAGAATGTATATCTTCAGCATGGGTAAATCACTCAGATGCTGAAGAGATTTATGTCTAGATATATAAACATTTTTGCTCAATTGACATAAGAGCTTTTCAGATGTTCAGTGTTTGTATATTGTGGACAGGGGGACTAGACCCACAGTTTATCTACAGGTAAATATGCATTGGTTTGCATTATTAATTAGTTTGTCTTAACGTTGCATTATGAAACCAGCTCGCCATGTCCCACTATTTAGAAAGTCTAAGATGATGGAGAATCTGAGACCCTGAGGGCCTTTCTCAATCTGATTCAAAGATTGCTTTCTGTCCAATATAAGTAAACATTTTTGAGAGAAAAGAATGGCATCCAAAGCTACAAGAACTTACTTTACATATTTGAGTTGTGTGACGTTCCCTCTCCAGGACTGGAGTGGTCCATGTGCTGGGGCAGAGCTGCCCTCTCAACATCAGCTGATAGGGCTGGGGTGGGCCAGGGTGGCAAATTCGGGGCTGTGCAGGTGCGCTGGTTGAGCCAACCTAACACTCACCCCAGTGCCCCCATGAAGCTACAATCTTGCTGCCACCCTGCCCCATCCAGATAAACCTTAGGGATGCCAGTGTCGGCTCCACTCCATCACATACACTGCTACTGCCACCTATTGTGTTGAACCAAAGGTGAACTGTTTTGGAAGCTCTGCAGACACCGTCTTGGTAGTCAAGATAACCCCACAATTAATTGGTAGGAAGTAATGAGCTCATATATGTTTATATTCACTCGCTTTGATATAAACTAATTAGCTACCTTTGATGTTATCCTTAGCTTAGGGTGCTGGGTTCTGAGCCCAGAAAGGGGCACTATCTGCAAGTTTGGGTATTTGCCACCTATGTCCTCATCTGGTCAGGTGAAGTGATGGGAAGTCCTGGCCAAAGCGACGTATGCTGCTTTGTGTAAAAATAATTTATGAATGTTTGCTTGGATGTGGACAAGCCAACTTCTTGCTGCGGTGTCTGTTCCATGTCTGTAAAGGCTGGGAGACCTAGCAAGGTGATTTGCTGTAAAACTGCACCTTTCTTTAATAAAGCACTAGAGCTGATCAATCTGGCGTTTTTGACATTCTTTTTTGGCATCCCTACACCCAGCTACTCCCACAAGCCAGGTAATCAGCACACCCTTCAGATCATCCGATGAATTTGCCTAGGCTCTCTTCAGATATCCAAATGCATTTTCATTTCGCATGCAAGATCTGACTACACCCCATGCTTTCACTATGTCATCTGCAAAGTGATAGTCTATTGAGTGTATATAGCCAGTTGTAACTCAGACTCTTAATGTGTTCAGCAAATTTATATGTAGGTATTGTATTTGTCTCAGCATACCCCTTAAAAAGCGCACAGGTGAGGGGGCTTATCAGAGGAGTTGAAGGGAGCATCTTTGTTACAACACATTATCTTTTTAAAATAATAATATTCTTTTCGCAGGTCTGACACATCGTATGTGCTGCCTTGTTGACAGCTGTCACAAATTCCTTTTACATTGTCAAAAACCCTTTCCCCCATCACAATAAATACTTTACTTTGGGATGTGAAATTTCTATGATTTGGACAATGTCCTGTGAATTATGCAAGATTCTACGGTGAAAAGAGCAATTTAGCATGGAAAAAAATTGCAGCCCTAGACATTGGCTTTGTCTTGTTTGATAAATTCAGTGTAACTACAGTAAAGCTTATCTGCCATTGTCACTAGTGCCCTAGATACACCACAGATAATAGTCTGAGATAAAGGGAAGCAGATTCTCTTATTTAAAAACTCACATGAAAGTTCTGCCTGCCAGATAGTATAGCATAGCAGGCAGATAATTTGAAGCAAAATAATTTGCTTCTTGCAGTGTTTGAGCTAGTCAAGATCTATAGTTTTGCACTTCATCTTTTCCGAGCCTTTTGTATATAAAATTGCACTAGCTGTATTAGGTGAATTGTAGGTCTCATATACATAAAAATAGTTATTTTAATGCTCTTCTCATAGGGATCGTTGTATCATTTTAGGCATATCTAACAATAAATAATAGAGCCTGCCATTCATACAGCTCTGTGGTGAACCACATTTGGAATTTGTTTTTGGAGGAGAGGAGGAAGGAAACTACTTGGGCTGGGGAATACTAAGTGGGAGAGAGAGTTGAAAGGAGCATAGCATGACAATTGGGCAGGTGTTAGGATTTTTTTGTCAAGAGAAAGCAGGTGGAGAGTAGAGGGGAGTTGGAAGAGGAAGAGGGTGGAGAGTAGAGGAGATGGACAGGGTGGGAACAGGTTTAACAGATTACTCCTTCTAATCACATTCATTACATACTGCAATTAAATATCAATCTGTTTTCATGGTTCCTCAAATAAACACCTTGTCCATTGTTACACCTGGGTAATTGTCAATAAAAGCCACACTAAGCTAAAATGGGTGCCAACCTTAGCTTCCCCAACCCTTTTCTGCTGCACCTGGAGAACAGCAGCCTTTTGACGGAACCAGAAGATTTGGTCAGCTAGCCCCACCCATTATATGCAATAACTTTGCCATAGCTGAAGCTGATTCTGGGGTGGGGTCTATTTGCTGTGATGCCACCATTGACAGTGTGTCACCGCTAGTCGGCCAGCACCATATTCACAATAAAATTCCACTGACAAAATCAGGCACTTCATTTATTTATCCAGAATGCTTTAATAACACCCTTTATTATTTTTATTTAAGATATTTTAACACTGCTTTTCCAGGCAAGTGCATGTTAAAAGCATCTTAAAATAAAAATATAATATAAAAATAATTCAAAATTTTAAAATAGTACAAAATAAAATTATAATAGTAATAGTAAAACTTTTACATAATCAGAAAGTACATAATTGTGGCAGAGTGTCTTCCAGCTAATGAACATCAAGTCTGGAAGGCCAGTTAAAAAAAAGTAAGTTTTCAAGGCCCTCGATAAAGCTGGCAGCATAAAAATTTGTTTTATTTATTTCATAAAATGTATATACCGTTTGATTGTAGGAAAAAACCCTCAAAGAGATTTGGCACATGTTCAATGGGGGTCAACAGCCAAGGGGAAACCATAGAGAAGGGCTACTCCCTGGTGGACACCCATCTTACTGACCAAGTGTGTAAGTGTACAAATGTACAAGGAGAACCTCTTGGCTCACAACAAGGGTAATTGTATGGAATTAACAGAAAGGCTGGGGAGTGGGTGGTGGTGTGTTACTGTAAAGAGGAAGTCACTGGGAGTAATGGTGAGAATGAAGGAGTGATATAAGGTGTTGCAGGCCACGGTGTAGTTGTGGCTACAGTGTGTAAAGTGATTCATACATCTAAGAACCTAGAACTTAGGGACACAAAAGGAAGGCAGGGGAAGCATAACAAAGATAGCATATAATCAATGAAGATCTAAAATTTTGATTCAAAGCATTTATACATTGGCATAGGAGAAAAGGAACTCCAGAACTTTTATTTTTCTGAACTTTTATTTTATTTTATTTGCGTTGTCTCCTTGTTTAAAGTTAACTTCTCTTTAGACTGTCATTCGCACATTACAAGACAGGGCAATTCCCACTCTGAGTGGAAAAGGTGATTGTGGGCGTTAAAAAAAGACACATCTCCTAATTAAGGGTATTCAGCTATATATCTTGCTGTGAATAGAGTAACCTTTCTTGGGGGAAAAAATAGAGCCATTATGCACACATCTGTGATGGAATGGAATAATAGATGTTTAAGAACAAGGTCTTGGATTACTTTGATAAAAATCTGCATTTAATCAAGTTGTTTCAGCAGATGAATTCACCACAAAGATACCGCTTCCACTCACACATTATCTTTTCACATAGCCTTTCTCACAAGAGTCATTCCTAAACAGTCTGCCAGGGATTGTGCTTTATTTAAGAAACCGTTTCTAAGAAGGGATGTGCGTGCCAAAGCAAGGGTGGGAAGAATAGATGGCTTGCATGAGAGCTGAATGGTAGAAGACGAAGCCTTTTTGAATAGCATGGTAACCCATAAATGCTAGTTATTTGTACAACATAAAAGACAGGGAATTAAAGAGGAATGCCATCTTTCTTCCTTTTAAATAGGGGAAAAAATAACTCATCTACTTAGTAGTTACACAAGCTTCTTCCCAGGTAGGAGGGGGAAATGATTCTGAATGCTGTTCTAACCTGGTCAGGGCTTGCATGTGATGCTTTAGTGTAGGGAACCTCCAGCCCACGGAGGACAAAATAGACCTAGCATGGGACCCAATTTGCCCCATGAGGCTGTTCCCCTGAAACCAAAGCCACCTGCCCCACATCTGACACCATACATGATGTCAGATGTCAGACATGTATGGATCTACGATATATTTTGGGAAATGGTTTGTTCGTTTGCTTTCTATAGGTTCAGCCACCTCTTGAGATCATGGGATAAATCAGCGTCATATAGCCAACATGCTTAAGACTAATTAATGCATGAAGGGGTTAAGACCATAGAGTAAGGTGTCCTGCCAAGCTTAGCTAGGTCACACTCCTTACCTTGGGAGGAGGGGTTACCAAGGCCTCTTTCCATCATGTGAACCAACAAGCAAGGATGTTTGGCATTTGGGTACCAGGTTCCATTTTGAATCTAGATGACTTTGGTGTGACCACCCATTTTGGGGCATGGCTTTAGCTGCCTCTCAATATATCATCACCAAACATTAAATGAGGGTTCATGGGGTGGGGGTGACAGACTTCATTGATGTTTTGATGCAGGGTGCCATTTTGATTCAAGATGGCAGACCAAAACATGACTTAGATTGCCTTCACTTGATTTTTGCCAAGACAGGTCCATAGCTATCAACATTTCCCATTTTTTAAGGGAAATTCGCTTATTCCGAATAGGATTCCTCGCAAGAAAAGGGAAAAGTTGACAGCTATGGACAGGTCCAAACTTACCAGTTGCACTAAAAATCGGTCATGAGGTAAGAAGGTGGCACCATTTATGGAACAATAACTGTTGAAAGAAATGGATAATAACAATAAATGGACAGTTCTCACAAAAGAAGAATGTAAGAAGTGGAGTCCCCCAAAGATCAGAACTGGGGCCTGTGCTATTTATCTTATTCATAAATGCTCTGGAGCTAGGGGGTGAGTAGTGAAGTGGCCATGATTGCTGATAAATTGTTCAGGGTGATAAGAACAAAAAGATATTTCCAGGAGCCATGAAAGGATCTTTCCCAACTGGGCGAATAGGCATCAAGATGGCAAATGAGATTCAGTGTCGGCAAGTGAAGCAAGCAATCTGAGTGATGCACATTGGGACAAAAATAAATAAATCTTAACATGGGCATTTACAGGGTGTGAACAGGCAGTGACTGACCAGAAAAGAAATCTTGGGGTCATGATGGGTTCAATGAAAATGTCAACTGAGTGTGCAGCAGCTTTGAAAAAGGTGAATTCCATATTAGGTACCATTAGGAAAGGGATTAAAAATAAAACTGCCAATATAATAATGCCATTATACAAATTATGGTGTGCGCTTGGCATATTGTGTACAGGCCTGACCATTGCATCTTAAAAAGGATACTGTGGAGCTGGAAAAGGTTCAGAAAAGGGCATGCAAAATCATTATGGCACTGGAACAGCTGCTCTGTGGGGAAAGGTTGCACCATTTGTGACATTTTAGTTTAGGAAAAAAGATGGGCAAGTGGGGATATGAGAGAGGTGTCCAACGTTATGTATGGTGTGGAAAAAGTGGATATAGGTAAGTTTTTCTCCCTCTTATATAGTATTAGAAGCCAGGGGTCATCTAATGAGGCTGCGTGTTGGGAGAGCAGGACAGACAAAAGAAAATATGTATTTAAACAGTGCATAAGGAAACTATAGAATTACAAGATGCCATGATGGCCATCAATTGGCTGGCTTTAAATGGGGCTTAGATGAATTTATGGAGGATCAGGCTATCAGTGACTACTAGGGATGGTGGCTGCCTATTACCTTGGGGATCAGAGGCAGCCTGCCTCTGAAGACCAGTTGCTAGGAATCACAAGTGGGGAGAATGCAGGTACACTTGTCTCCTGCTCATGGGCTTCCCATGGGCAACTGTTTGGTCACCGATGCTGTACTAGATTAAGGTTACCAGACGTCCCTGGTTTCCGGGGACAGTCCCTGGATTTGCATATCTGTCCCTGGACAAATTCCGTCCCCAGAATGTCCCCAGATTTGCAAATCTGTCCCCAGGAAATGTGGCAGCGGCAGACTCAGCAGCCTGGAGCCAGCCTGGTAGCACAGTTGGTTCTGGCTGGCTTCAGGAGCTGCTCACCGCTCGCTGCCATGGTGCCCGCCATTTTACCTGTGCCACAGCAGCAAGCAGCAAGCAGTACCTGAAGCCAGCCAGAGCTAACTGCACTTCCAGATTGGCCCCTCCTGGGCAACGGCCACCCGCCCGTGACTCCCAAGCCTCCTCTGATTTGTCAAAACAAAAGGGGAAGGAGATCAGGGAAGGCTCAGGAATCATGGGTGGGTGGCCCGCCGTTGCCCAATTTTTTAAAAAACTCTGCGCATTTATGTTTCACAGGGTGTGAAAGAAGGGCTTTGCACCTTCGTACAATATGAATGTGTGCTTGGGCCTAGGATCTTTTGCCTCACCATCCCCACTACTGACTCCCTGTTGCTACTCAGCTTGCAAAAAAAAAAGTGTCCCCTGATATCCCGGATTCATTGAAAAAAACCTGGTAACCATACACTAGATGGGCATTTGGTCTCATCCAGCAGGCCTCTTCTTATTCTTTGTGTGAATAGAATGAGCAACTGAGAAATCCTGCAGCACGTTGTCTATGCAAATGCTGTTGAATTGAACACCGTGCATCTCCTGTTCATTGAAATTGGGGACCATCTTGTTGGACTGTGCCCCCGATGAGTACATAACCAAAGGAAAACAAATGGTTCCGCAAATAACAAATACATCTGAAAACATTGCCCAGAAACCCCTCTCCTGTCAGATAATTAGAAAAGGAAAATGATGTTTTATTCACCCATCAGTAGCTTAACAAGCTGACTTTAGCTTTGATACCTCGTGAAACATTTAGGCAATCTTGTATTGAGTCACATTGTTTGATGTTAGAAAATAGACTGTTTCTCTGTTCTATGTGGTCTTTTGTGTGTGTGTTTATAATGAAAGTGAACAATGGTGCAGCTTATTCATCATCAGCTCTAAACAGTGAAAGCAGTTACCTTCTAGCAATGCACCATTCAAGGCAGAGCTTTGAAACCGAAAGTTCAAGCTGAGCAGTTTTGTTTCAATCAAGTCGAATAGGTATGTATGTATAGCTTTGAAAAAGGGTCTGATGCCAAGAGGAGAGGAGTATTCAGCACTGAAAGAAACAGAAATGGCTGCTATTTTACTAACCCATTGTACATTTTTCTTTAAAAAGGCAACAACCCCGGGGGGGAGGGGGAGGTAGGAATTTATCTGTTTAAACACTTGGCAGCCAGAAGAACCATGTCAAGATGTGGTAGATGTATGGTCAGGATTTAGAGAATGCCCAGGCCTTTCTAGGCTGCTCCAGTGGTGCAAAACAGCCACTGACCCAATTAGGGCAGATTTACAGTTGCTTTGCATTACTGAAACAGCAAGGTAGCAGGAGCACACTGCCGAAATTGACCTGCACACGCTGCAGCCAAGACATTTCACAGAAAGGAACGGCCGAGTTCCATATATTTATTTAGATTCCTACCGTAAGTGGCTCAGTCGACGATAGCAACCAGCAGGTCCCCAGTGAAGTGTGCTTTGTTCTCAGCAGTTTTGGAATTCACTGGCAGGGTTTGATGGTCCATGTAAGTCTCCTACTTTGCTCCCCCCCCCCCCCCGCCAGCTGAAATATTTTATACGTAAGAATGTTATCGACTGTTCTGTATAATGAAATGCCTTCACACACATGGATTCCAACAGCTGCTATGTTAAAACTGAATTCCATTTTACACCAAAGTCATAGGATTCTGACTCTTTTGGGTTGCTTGTCCCCCTCTTTCCCCCATACTCATAAAAGTAGCTCACTTCTGACTATAACTCTTTTTTCTGTTTAAGCCCAAAGTATCTGGGTTTTACAGCAGAGCTGTTTTTGGATTAATGATTCCCAACTGGATTTCTTCACTGAGACTGGGAGAGGTCAGAGCTCCACAGGGGAGGGGCCCCAGCAGCAAGTCAGCTTTGAATATAGGAAGCTGCAAGTTCAATCCCTAGCTTGTGTTTAAAAAGCTGCAAATTCATTTTTTTTTTTTTAAAGCAATTTATTAAATTTTACAATAAAAATAGACATAATAAACAATGTAACATCGATCTTAACATATTTTCACATTTTCTTTGGACTTCCTCACACCTCCCGCTCCCATTTTCATCGTTAAAACATTTTGTCAGCAATTTATCATCTTGTTTAAATTCTTATATCCCTTCTATGTTTCATAATCATATAATTCTCAAAAGGAGCTAATTTTTCACAGTCTTACTTATTTTCTTAAAAGAGCTTCTAAATTTAGTGGTGCTCAGTTGTTTTAGTCTAGCATCTTATTTAGCATTCACTCAAATTACAATACTTTTGTAAATAGTTCTTAAATTTCTTCCAGTCCTCCTCAATCCTCTCTTCTCCCAGGTCACGGATTCTGCCGGTCATTTCAGCCAGTTCCATGTAGTCTATCAGTTGTATCTGCCATTCTTCCAGTGTGGGTAGATCTTGGGTTTTCCAATGTTTTGCGAGAAGTATCCTTGCTGCTGTTGTTGCGTACATAAAGAATGTCTGGTCCTTCTTTACCACCCCTTGGCCGACAATACCCAAAAGGAAAGCCTCTGGTTTCTTAGTGAAGGTATATTTAAATACCTTTTTCAGTTCATTATAGATCATTTCCCAGAACGCCTTCACTTTAGGGCAAGTCCACCAGAGGTGGAAGAACGTTCCCTCGCACTCTTTGCATTTCCAACACTTATTATCAGACAGGTGGTAAATTTTAGCGAGTTTGACTGGGGTCATGTACCATCTATAAATCATTTTCATTACATTTTCTTTCAGGGCGTTACATGCAGTAAATTTCAGTCCATTATTCCACAACCTCTCCCAGTCCTCAAACATGATATTATGCCCAATGTCCTGTGCCCACCTTATCATAGCCGATTTAACCGTTTCGTCTTGTGTATTCCATTTCAACAGCAAGTTATACATCCTTGAAAGTACCTTAATCTTTGGTTCTAACAATTCTGTTTCTAGTTTCGATTTCTCCACCTGGAACCCTAATTTCTTATCATTTTTAAAAACTTCTTTGATCTGAGCGTAATGTAACCAGTCTCGCACTTTGTCTTTCATTTTCTCTAGACTCTGCAATTTCCATTTGTCTCCATCCTTTTCTAGTATTTCCCAATATTTTGGCCATTTAGCCTCCATATTGGGTCTTTTTCGGGCCTTGGCTTCCAAAGGTGAAAGCCACCTTGGTGTTTTATTTTCCAGCAAGTCTTTATATTTTGACCAGACATTAAACAATGATTTTCTGACAATATGGTTCTTAAAGGCCTTATTTGCTTTAACCTTGTCATACCATAAATATGCATGCCATCCAAAGGTATTGTTAAACCCCTCCAAATCCAGCACATCAGTGTCTTCAAGAAGTAGCCAGTCTTTTAGCCAGCAGAACGCTGCGGCTTCGTAATACAACTTTAAGTCTGGCAGGGCAAAGCCCCCTCTTTGTTTTGCATCGGTTAATATCTTAAACTTAATTCTGGGCTTTTTGCCCTGCCAGACAAACTTGGAAATGTCTCTCTGCCACTTCTGAAAGCACTCCGTTTTGTCCAAAACCTGAAGTGTTTGAAATAAGAACAACATCCTTGGCAATACATTCATCTTAATAGCAGCAATTCGGCCTAACAAAGAAAGTTTCAATTTTGTCCAACTATCTAGGTCTCTCTTAATTTCTGTCCAACATTTTTCATAATTGTCCTTAAATAGACCTAGATTTTTTGCTGTTATGTTTACCCCTAGGTATTTCACTTTTTTCACCACATTAAGTTCCATCTCATTCTGAAACCGTTCTGACTCTGTATTAGTCAAGTTTTTCCCCAAAACCTTAGTTTTCTGTTTATTTAATTTAAATCCAGCCACCCGACCAAAGTCATTAATCAGTTGTAATACTCTTTTCGTACTGGGCTCTGGCTTCTGCAAGGTCAAAACCAGGTCATCTGCAAAAGCTTTTAATTTATATTGTTTCTGACCAACCTGAATTCCTTCCACCAACTGATCCCTTCTAATCATGTTCAATAGCACTTCCAGAACCGAAATAAATAACAAAGGGGAAATAGGGCAACCTTGTCGTGTCCCTTTTTCAATTTTAAACTCTTCCGTAACCACATTATTAACTATCAGTTTAGCTTTCTGTTCTGAATATATCGCCTCAATCCCATTTTCAAAACCCCGTCCCACTCCCATCTCTTTTAAATTTCCCATCATAAATTTCCAGGAGATATTGTCAAAGGCCTTCTCCGCATCTATAAAAATTAGAACTGCTTTTGTATTTATATCTGTTTGCAGAAGTTCCAAAATGTCAATAATGTTCCTTGTATTAGCAAACAGATGTCTTCCTGGGAGAAAGCCAGCCTGGTCCTTATGAATTACTTCATTTAAAACTTTTTTAAATCTATTTGCCAAAATGTCTGCAAATATTTTGTAATCCACATTTAAGAGAGAGATGGGACGGTAGTTCTTAAGTTGTGTCTTTTCAGCTTCCGACTTTGGTATTAATGTGATAAATGCTTCCTTCCACGACTCCGGTGCCCTCCTCCCCTCCATAATTTCATTGCTGACCTCCATCAAAGGTTGTATCAAATAGTCTTTCAATGTCTTATAGTACTTGGAGGTCAGCCCATCTGGTCCTGGAGATTTGCCAAGTTGCATGTTCTGGATAGCTTGTTCGATCTCCTGTCGTGTTATTTTAGAATTCAGGATTGTCCTATTTTCTTGTGACAATTTAGATAATCCGTTTTTTGCCAAAAATTGTTTAATCTCAACATCATCTTGCGGCCCTTGGGTGTATAATTTTTTGAAGTATCTCTGGAAACACTTTCTAATGTCCACCGGATTCTGGATGTTTTTTCCATCAACCTCTAAGTTTGTAACAGTGTTTAATCTTTGTCTTCTCTTCAACTGCCAAGCTAGCAGTTTTCCACATTTATTCGCCGACTCAAACGTTTTTTGTTTCATTAATTTAACCTTCCATTCAATTTCCTGATTTATCAGCTTAGAATATTGTGTTTGATAAAGTTTAATTTCTCTCAGAGTTGGCTGTGACTTCGGATTCACTCTTAATTTCTTCTCTAATTCTTTTATTTTATCCAAGATCTTATCTTTTTTCTCATTATGTGTTCTTTTCTTCACTGCATTCTGTTGTATCAAGAATCCCCTCATTACAGCTTTGCTTGCGTCCCAGATTATTCTTTTTTCCACCATATTATTCATGTTTATCTCAAAATAGTCCTTCAAAACTTTTTGGGCCTTCTTGGTAATTTCCTGATCTCTAAACAAATTGTCGTTCATCTTCCATCTAAAGGATCCAGTTGGTAATAGTGTCATATCCATCTTTACTGCATTGTGGTCAGAGCAGGTCTTTGGGCAGATTTCCACTTTTCTAACCTTAGGTGCCAGGCCTCTAGAAATCCATATTTGGTCGATTCTTGTCCAGGTCAGTTGGGCTTCAGAAAAGAATGTTCCCTCTCTTCCTAGTGGGTTCTTTGTCCTCCAAATGTCAATCAAGTCCATATTGTCAGTCATTTCAAAAAAGGTTTTAGGTAGTCTGCCGTCTTTTGTAACATTTTGACTTTGTGACTTGTCCATGTTAGTTGATACGACCCCGTTCATATCTCCCATCATTATGATGTTGTTGTAGTCTAGATAATCCAGCATTGTCTCCTGCAACTTCTTGTAAAATTCCGATTTCCCTTCATTAGGTGCATAAATTCCTAATATCAGCAGTTTCTCTCCTTGATATTGTATCTCAATGGCCAAAATTCTTCCATGTTCATCTTTAAATAGGAATTTAGGTGACAGGCTCTCTTTTGCATATATCACTACGCCTCTCTTCTTGACTTTGTCCGAAGATACAAATTCCTGGCCCAATCTTTTATTTATTAACACTTTTCTGTGGAGCCTCGTCACATGTGTTTCTTGTAAACAAATAATGTCCAATTGTTCTTTTTTTAATATATGAAATATTTTCTTCCTTTTTTCCGGAATGTTACAGCCATTAATATTCCAGCTCAACAGTTGCAGAGACATCCTGAATTATCTGGTTATTTTTCAAGGGGTGGTGTCTTCTCAGGGACTTCAGGTTCCACAGATGCTGATGTTGGTATTGGCGTTGCCTCAGGCCCAGAAGGTAGTTCAATTCTTTTTTGAAGGTCCTCTCCGTGTGTAGACAGGAATTTGTCTCTCTCTTCCAGTGTTCTAACTTTAACCTTTCTCCCTCTAAAGGTAAAAGATAATCCTTGAGGAAATTCCCACCTAAATGGAATTGCGTTGCTCCTTAGTAGTTTAACAAGTTCAGAATAGGCGGTTCTAAGGTCAAGCAGTAGTCTTGGGATATCTTTATAAATTTCAATTCTTCTGTCCAACACCTCCAGTGATTTTACAAAGTGTAGTCCCAGAATCTTATCCCTTTCCTCCTTTGATCTCAATGTTATCAACCAATCTCTGGGCCTCTCCTTCTTTATGAATCTTCCAAGTCTGAAAGCTGACACAATTTTAAAGTCCTTTTCTTCCAAGTTCCAGAACTTGGAGAATTCTTTAGTCAAAAACTCAGTTAGATTTCCTTCTTCTGCCTCTTGTAGTGATCTAATCCTTAAGTTATTCTCACGATTTCGCAGTTCTATCATCGAGAGATAAATCTGGTGTTCCCCAACTTGTTTAGTGAGTGGTCTTACCTCTTGCTCTAAATTTTCAAATCTTTGTCTGGTGTCCTCAGTCAATTTCCGATTTTCTGCTGAGGCCTCCGTTAGCTGTCCAATTGCTTGTGCATTCTGTGTCACTTGTGTGGTTAATTTATTTAAACATTCTGTATTTTTATCAATCTTTGCTGATTGGGCATCTGCTTTCTTGTCCAAAGCTTCCAATTTTTCAAAGATTTTATCTAGTATAGAAGCAGATGCTCCTGAGGCCATATCTTCCAATTGTAACTGCTCTGCTTCGCCCTCACCCTCCACTTCTGAGGGCAAAGCAGGCACAGATGATCTGCGTGTCTGTAAGGCTGAGGTTAGAGTTGTTAGAGTTGTTTGTTTAGCTCTCCCTCTTTTTCTTGTGCCACTCATTCCAACGTTATCTGTCAGTCAAGGTCACACTGAGTTGTTCCCATGGGAATGGAAAGGTCCAGAGCAAGCAAACAGCAAGGGAATCGAAAGTAAAAAGTGTATGTAAAATCACTGTTATAATCCAATCCTCTAGAGGGAGCTTAATCTATCTTTCAGAGTCTAAATTAATGTCCAGGAACCTTCAGATACAAATACTTAGCAGAGTTTATAAGTGATTAACTTGTTGCAGACAGTGCTTATTTATCTCCAAAAAGAATGTTTCAAATTTAAAAGGTATCAATACCCTCAGATTGTTTCCAGTTCCAATATACAGTATCCAAATCTGCAGTACTGACAGCTCCCTTAGTACTCAGGCAGCTCCTGACTCTGGGTTTCACCTTTAAATTTGTAATCCAATAAGAGGAGGAAAGTCAAGTACAAATAGAAATCCCAAATCTTTAACTTGAAGTCTTTACTTTAAAATGCAAGTTCAAATAGATGCTTAGATCTGTAAGACTTAGAGTCTCTTTCTTTCAGCCTCCACTCCTCCAGCTGATTGCTTTTTTTCAAGTTCAATGGCTGCGGAAGACGGACTTCCTGCTTCCACGTCTCTCCGCTCACAGCCAAGTTCAAGCCAATTTAAGTTTCCCTTTTAAAGTCTCAAATTTCGAGTGATTCAGTCTTTTACTCACAAATTAGTTGCTTTTTCATCCGGATCCGTAATTTGGCAGGAAAAGGGATCAGCGCTCACCGACAGCAGCAGCGCGGCTTCGCTCCTCAGGCTGCGAAACGGCTCACAGCGCCGCAACCCCCCTCCGTGCTCCGGAGCCCCTTACGGGGTTCCTTCTGCACTTGGAGGGTCGCTCTAGGCGCCCACCGAGCCTCAAGACCCCAGGCTCTTGCCGCCTGGGGTTTTCCGATGTGGGTCTCCGCTTCGCCGTAGCGGACGACCCGTTGCCTGCGGAGCCTCCTCTCCCGTTCAGAAGAGGACCGCCATTGCCGTTCGCGCCGCCCCCGGAAGTCCAAAAAAGCTGCAAATTCAATCCCAAGCCTCTGAGGTAGTAGGGCTGTGAAACATTTCTGTCGCAGGCTCCAGAGAAAATCTGTCACTCAGGGCTGGTAGTACTGTGACAGACAAGCCATTGGACTGACTCAGTATAAGGCTCGGCATCTGATCTTCCTACAGAGCAGGTTCAGATGTGAACAATCCTAACTTGCTAACCTATGGGTTTGGGAAGTCAGGAATGAGCATTTGGGTGTTTACGTGTTACATTCCATGGGTGTGCAGTGTTTGCACCTGTATACACAAATACTGGAGTTGTACAGATCAACAAGACACCCACCTGCATTACAAAGCAGTACCATCTCAGGACACAGTAACATCACTTCCACCTTTTCCTGTTTCTTATATGGCTGAGATCCTATATCCCAGTAGGTGAGTACAGTGGTACCTCGGGTTAAGTACTTAATTCGTTCCGGAGGTCCGTTCTTAACCTGAAACTGTTCTTAACCTGAAGCACCACTTTAGCTAATGGGGCCTCCTGCTGCCGCCATGCCGCCAGAGCATGATTTCTGTTCTCATCCTGAAGCAAAGTTCTTAACCTGAAGCACTATTTCTGGGTTAGTGGAGTCTGTAACCTGAAGCGTATGTAACCTGAGGTACCACTGTAATCTGTGTTAGTCCATGGCAAAAAGACCCACTTAAAACCACAATTGCTAAAAGAATCTTGAAAGCAAAAAGGGGCAGTTAGAGTTTAGGAGTAACCGTCAAATGGAAATGGGTATTTGGATCCTTTCATAACCAAACTTTAGACATGAGTTGTTCCAGGGATCAGAAAAATAATAATAAAAAACGTAATTTGGGCACTGGCCATCTGCTCCTTTAAAGAGATTAGCTATTGCCAAGCCCATGGGCTTTGTGCAATGGTGCCTTTTAAATATCCACAAGCAGGAAGTGAAGCATAACATGTTACTAGGATTTCATGGCCAAAAAAGAGACAGATTTGTCCGGGTTTCTATTCCATTGTCCTTGCATCCAAAGGAGAAAAAAAAACAAACGCTTGCTGAAAACATGATCCTCTTGCACTTTTGAACTTTTTGTGTGCATTTACAAACCAGCTATTTCTCAGGGCAGGTGGGTGGGGCAGAGAAACATAGGTGTGAACTGTGAACCATTTCAAGTATCTCTGCTAGAGTCATTCCCTCTAAAGATTTCCTAAAATTTCCTCCAGTAGCGCTGCACATGTTCTCACAGAAAACAGAAATGTGTGATCTAGGTGCGAATGATAATTTTGCTTTGGAAAGTTGATTTATGTTCACAAGCTCTTTCAGATCACTCAGGTACAATCTGCCGAGACATCCTTCTGACACTATTGAAATGAGTCAGACCTAAGAGCTACTTTTCCAGGGAATGGTGTCCTTACATACAAAGCAATGCTAAAGTCCTGGTAGTCATGTGATTCACATGCAACAAAGAAGAAAGAACAAGTAAAAGGAAAGTGATGATTTCATTAGGCCAGCTAAGCATTCACAATGTAGGAAGCCACTGAGTTGCATAGAATTATTTGGGTACACTTATTTGGGTGGTAACAAGATGGGTAGCTGAGTTAGTCGCTGGTGGCAAAAACTTCACTTTACTTCGAAGACTAACAAATATATGATAGAAATAGTTCCCAAATTCCTCCTCCCACCACCACCAACCACTTGAAAATTGCTGAGGGTCCTGCTGGATCACTTACGTAATTCTTGTTCTTTCGCCTATTGTAGCAATTGTTGTGCATTGTGCTAGAAACAGCACACTTTGTAATTGTATCTTAATCACTGCTTTTATTTCTTATGTATTGTGTTTTAGTTTGTTAGACTGTGAATTCCATAGAATTCTTTGTTCTTTTAATTTAGAGAAAAAAGTGTTTTGGATAATAAAAAGTTAAATTTATGTTTTTGGGGGGAGGAAATCTGGAAGCATGCTTTTTTTACCTTTTAAATGTGTGTGTTTGTTTAGTTTTTTAGCCTTGGATATGTAGGTATAAAGCAATATATGAATTCTAAAACTTATGTCATGTGGCAGGGCTTACTTTCAAAATAAGAGGTATGGAGTCAATCTGGTCAGGAAATCACAATTGGACCCTCTTACATGCTAACTCTTCCTCTGTCCATACATGTGCAAAGCGCCATCACTATGCATATGTGTAATGACACACTTTCCGAAATCAGTGCTGTACAAGTCCTATTGTGATAGCAATGATAGAAATGACAGCCCTACCAAGTCCAAAATGTTACCAGCTGCCAATGATAGACAGTACCAGGCTAGATGGTCCAGTGATTTAACTCAGCACAAGACAGTTCCATATATTACCCTGCAATGAAATCAAATGATTGACCAACCTGTGAGATGGAGGTCACTGTTCCTTAAACATATTTAAACAGCAAATATTCTTTTTCCCATGCTGTAATTGTTGGACCCTGTTAAGTCAGAGGGCAAGTTAAGGCCATGTATGGGTTTATGACAAATGGAAAAAAGGAGGGACTGTGCTTCAGCTGGCAGTAGTTTAAAACGACACCCTCAGTGTCTTCTATATTCTGTGGTGAAGATGCGGTTTGTGACCTTGTGTTCATTATAAATGTTACAAGTATTTCCTCTGGATCTATTAGAATGATTACATAGGCTTCATTTCTCTCCTCTGGGCAAAATAAGCACAGTGACCATTCACAACAGCAGTAATTGATGATAGCGCAGATATCCTAGCATTGCTAATGTAATTAGCACCTTTGGGGGGGGGATAGAAAACCACTGTGCTTATTTTGCAAACATTTAAGCTGTTAACAGAATAGTCACAGGGTGTATTCCACACAAACACCCGTTTCTTTCCATCTGACCTCACTGTTTACATTTCCTTCTATATCCCAAAGTTGGGGAATCCGCTGTATAGACCCATGTGCATATATATACCTGAGGATCACTTTTCATGCATCTAATGCAAGAAAGGTGATTGACAGATGGCTTCTTTGTTCTAGGAAGAGCCCGGTCACTTCATTTCTGGGAATTACACCCAGCAACAAGAAGCAGGTGGTGGAACAGCACAGTTAGCTCAAATTCCTGATAGTTAAATAAGTTAGGAAATTACCATTCAAGTAGGAAGATATCAGCTGCCTTGGGAAGTTGGCTGTCTTGCTGAATTCAGAATTCATTGTTTATCCACGTTATCATTGAGCCTTGTAAACACAGTGACACCCACAACGTGAAGGTAAGGAGTGAAACTGCTTACTCATGTTTCCTATTGTCTGCCCCAACCTCCATTGTCGGGTGCAACAATGTTTCAGCACATTGGCAAGAAAGAGAACTTGGAGACTTATGTGGCCCCAGGCAGATACTCAACTGATTTTTCTTCTTCTTCATCATGTTTCAGAATGATAAATGCATCTCTCTCCCTCCCTCCCCACCCCTCTCTGGCTGCATAATCGGGTAAGAAATGACTGATGGGAAAAGCAGGGAGGGCAATCAATCTGATCATCTAAGGTTATCCAGGTTCCTTGCCTTTCAGGAGGTGCACAGAGTGTCCAGAGGGCTGGCTTCTGCATGTGCTTTCCTGGAAAGCTTTTCTTGATAGCTGTACAGCAGACCCATAAGGATAAGGGCATAAACTTGCAAGCAATACAAATCAGATTGCATTAGCTGCCAATGACAAGGCAATTTAGATTAATGCTGCACATGACCCTGGGAGTGGTGATAATTATAATAAGAGTGAAAAACTGGTGGTTGGCAAGCAGAGATGTCTGTCCTTTGAACCATTGGGTTTATGTGCTCACTTAAATACAGACACAATGTCCAAAGCTTAGACTTGTGGATCAAGGAGGGCAGGCTAAAGTTGTCTGTAATCTGCAAACTTTTTAACAGTGTTTGTGATCTATTTTTTTCAGAACTGTCCTCCACATTGGTTTCCTTAATTAAAGAAAACTAAATGCTAATCATTGAGAGACAGTATTGACAAATCACATAATAGGATCAGAAGATAATTTACCTTCCCTGGTTCTCTCAAACACTTAATGTTGTCCAGTCACTAAAATGTCAGCACCACTGAATTAGTATTACTATAATAATCCCTATTGATAACAGCATTTGCCTCATTTTAACATTTCTTCTTAATGCACTATTAACAAGATTCCCATTATCATGAAGCATCAAGACTTCCCACTTATATGGGAAAAAGTGAAAGGGTCTCTAGGATAACGCATTGTAGTGAACACAAGAAGATTCTGCTGGACCAGACCAATGGCCCATCTAGTCCAGCTACCTGTTCTCACAGTGGCCAACCAGTGCACAAGTACACTCTCCTCTCCTGCAGTTTCCAGCAAATGGGATTCAGAAGCTATAATGCCTCTCATTTTGGATGCAGCTCACCCCAGATAGTCACTTCTTGGCCTTATCACAGACTCCTGACCTTCTGGTCACCTTTTGCTAAGGATTCCCATGGCTGGGACTTGTGATCCTTCAAATTTTGTTGAGCTACAGCTCCCATCACCCCTGATCATTGGCCATGCTTGCTGGAGCTGACAGAGTCCAACAACATTTGGAGGTCCACAGTTTCCCAATCCTACAGTAAGTAAAAGAGGTATTTCTCCACACTCCCCAGTTATGTTATGTATGTCTTAGCTTGTTTCCTGAAATGCTGGCTGCTGTGAAGTACTGAATGAGGGATGCAGACATGTCTCATTTCCAGACTTTCCTACTCTCTGAAGTATCTGAGACCATGGCGAACGTTGGCTTTCTGTTGGGACTGAACTTTTTTTTATATTCCCTTGAATCTGATCCCCAGGTGTTCTATTACTGTATTATTATTAGATTTATTAACTTCCTTTCCCAGGTCCCAGGGAGGGTTACAGCAATATAAATACAGCAGTAAAAACAGTTTAAAGCAAGCTATGTGGAACTGTTGATCTTGCTAAAACTAATTGCTGGGTTTGACTGACTAGGGCATAATCCCATTAATTTTTTTCTGTCGATAATCATTTTATTGTCTTTAAAGGGCAGTTAGAGCATGTTCTTGGCAACACGTCTGCCAACATCCAGGTATGGAGGGCAGTGGAGAGACAGGAATAAGAATAGCCTAGCAAAGGAGATCCATGTGAGTCAACCCAGCAGTGCCACTTGGTTTTGAACAGAATTTTAACCTTCTGTGTCTCCATGACTGGCATTTTAGTTCCTTTTCAAGTTGCCTATCAGGTTTTTACAAAAGACAGCATTCAAAAGGTCAAGGATCAGCTCCCAAAGGAGCAGGGGGGGAGAAAAAGAGATTGTCAAAGGTTTGTTTTATCCTCATTTTATTTCCTTCAACACATACACATAATGCTCATCTCAAATCAATGGCACAACAAGCTACATGAGTGTGGCCAAACTGTGTCGGAAAGAAAGAAAGCCCCTTTGGGTATCTGTCAAAGGTAGATAAAATCTATTTCTGGATATAACTCCATGCCAGTTGGAATGTTTGAACTTTGTGTTCATTGGTTAATGCTGAGTGTTCTTATACCAGTGGCAAATGCCTATATATAAAGCATCCACTTCTGTTATCTCTTACTCCTTTTATTCCAGTAACTGGCATGCTGCAGGAACATGTCCTTCAAATTTCACCTCTGTGAGGACATCATTCCTGCCAGAAACCCACCTCCCAAATAGCCTTGCAGTGAGAGCCATCTATGAAATCAGCCAGAGAACCTGAAGTACTTGCAATATGGTGAGGTGTCTGGCAACAAAGTAGTTACATGGGAAGGGTCTACCTTACTCCCAGTAGGTGTGGTTGGTTGGTGGGAAAGGAAAGAGAAAAGGGTGTGCAAATCCCCTACCCACCACAAATCCTGCAGTTAGCAGTGGATATACTGGTAAAGAAGGATCAGACACATATATCACCTATCCTGAGCTGTTTCCTACTCCCACCGGTAACCATACCAGTTAGGCTCAACTAGCTATACACGGACATGATTCAAAGGACCAGCATGGTTGTTATTGTTCAGAAACACAAACACCCCAGTCAAGTAGAAGGCAAAGGGGCAGCTTATAGCCTACCTCCAGATATCCCATGGGGTCAGGTTAAGCATGAATGTCACTAGGATGCTTCACAGACATGGCTACAAAACAATGTGTGCTCTTGCCTTGAATGGGACTATCCTTTCCTCACAGTCACCCTGGCATAATATACACATGCACTGAAAGAGTGTATCACTCTTCATCCTCCTGAATGGCGAATGCATATGAGTAAGCAATGAACAGCCTCTTCATTGCAGTTCTTTTTCAGTGTCTGGCAGTAAATGTTCCCAGGTCAACCCTTAGCTGTACAGCCACACATGGAGCAAGTCATGTGAGTGCTGATGTCATGTGCTCAAGTGAGCATGAATAGATTTTTGCATCTCACATGGCAGTTGCATGTCACATAGCTTGCAAAAAGTCAGTCAAAAATCCACACTTGCAGCAGCCACACCCTTGGCTTAAAAGACATACAGTGTGGTAAAAAGGACAGCATGATCATATTCCAAAGTATCTGCTACACACTGGGGGTTTTCACAGTATTTTTGGTGTATAAATGTGTGCAGTGGGGCTTTCCCCCAATGTTTTGATGCTGCAGCTTCCCATAGGTTTGGGGATAAGAGCTTTTCAAGATGACAACCTTACCTTTCTTTCTTTTTTTCTTTCTTTCTTGGCTAGCTCACCAAGACCTGCAATAATAACCATTTGTCACTTATTATATGACCCATAGATATTCTTCCTGTTTAATAAGTTCTCTGCTTATTTTGGCCTCCCCACTTCTCGCATGATGCTATCTTGGCTTTATTTTTTAAGCAACTGGCAGATCCAGAATGGCAAGCGAGATCTTCTTTGGGATGTGGTAGCAGGAACCTGAAAGGTTAGAAAGCAATACATATTTGGCAACCAGATGCAGGCCTGCAATGGAGAGTACAAAGATGGTGAAAGGCTCCTGAATTAAGTTTTGGCAGTTGGAGTCAGTGCCAGGGATGCCAGGAACCTTGTCCTTGAGAGCCTAGTGTGGGTTTTGCTTCACTGTTACTGCAGGTTTGGTCCAGCATGCAACTGTGATAGAGTAACTGTCATAGCTCTGTTCCCAAGCCACTGACTGATTCCTCAAACTAACTCATCTGATAAGGAATGTGTTAAATGAAAATTTACAGAGTTTCACAAAGGCAGGTCTACTAGAACAGATGGTTCCGTGAGGGAGGTCTCAATCCATTCCTTAGCAAACCTCAACTTGTGCATAAATGAAATACTGAGCAGGTCTCTCTCTCTCTCTCTCTTTGGCCATGATGGATAGCTGTATTTTGATAGATACTGGTTATCTTTAGAGTACAGTGGTACCTCTGGTTATGAACTTAATTCGTTCCGGAGGTCCGTTCTTAACCTGAAACAGTTCTCAACTTGAGGTACCACTTTAGCTAATGGGGCCTCCCGCTGTTGCTACTGCACAATTTCTGTTCTCATCCTGAGGTAAAGTTCTTAACCCGAGGTACTACTTCTGGGTTAGCAGAGTCTGTAACCCGAAGTGTTTGTAACCCGAGGTGTTTGTAACCCGAGTTACCACTGTACAACAGGTGTAAATTGAAAGTGACTCTTGGAATCAGGACAATCACAGCCAAATAGAATACATATCAAAAAGGCAAACCAAGATGACTTGTGCTTTATTCTAGAGAGATTTGAGAATCACATTTCCAGGATACATTTCAGCATATCTAGTGTGCATTCCCAGGTGTGACAGCCTCCCCAAAATTTCTTTTCAATTCCTTTTGACATCAGATGACTTCAGAGCAGGAGTACAGTTACATAATCTAATTATCTCAATATTAATTTATTACTGTCATTTATGTGGAATGTTAATTATTACTCAAATGGATAACCATGTGGCTGTCACAACTTTTAAGAACTAATTTCAATTTGAACTTGACATCAATATAAACATGACAATAGCATTTTGCCATTACATATTGCCATCATGTACTTTCCTTTTCTCATGGGAGCTGACAGAATATGATTCATAATGATAGCTTTAATATACATCCATGCATAACAATAAGGATTTATAATAATATTAACATACATAATGCCATCTGTATTGGATTTGTCAACATTAATAACCAAGATTCTTCCCTTTATGCGGCATACATTTTCGTGTGTCTATAATTGTCTTCATTAATACACATTTATTATTACTATGAAGCTCATGTGCCAAACCCCCTTTATTACGCAAATGAGGCTGCAGCACACACTCAAAGGCAGTGGCTCTCAATACATCACTTTTATCTTTTAATAAGTCTTATAAAAGGCAAGTCGGTTAAAAACTCAGCCTTATTAATTAAATTTGGTTTTGCACTGCTGAACTAAAAATGATCCTGGTGTAAGGCTTCCACAGAGCCATTGGTTATATATCCCTCTGATTTATCTGTATAATATCTCTCGGCAAAAACCATACTGAAAGAATATCAGTCTCTGCCGGCAAGTAATGAAACGAAGGAAATGCACATCTAAAGATGGAACCCTCATCTGTTTGCCCCATCTATTTTGACATCCGGTCACAAGTCGGCATTTTGACGTGGTTGAAAAGGCACTTGCAGATGATGTGCATGAGTTAGAGGGCATGTGGCAGATTTCACTCTTTACTGAGAATTTCCACAAACTTAGCTTAACAGGTTTTCTATTTTAAAAAATCCAGCTTCTTTTATTTATTTACAGTGCAGTCGTTTAAAACAAGAGCAAAGAGAACAATGTCGCTGACATCTGTGAAAAAGCTCCAGAGCAATAAAGGTGTCGACTTGTGATGATGAGATCTAAACCAATGGCAACGTCGCTCCACAGGGAGGTCTTCATAGGCTCTACATCTTCCATTGACCTGAATCATCAAAGACCTTATCCTTTTTACATCAGAGTTCAGGCTTCTAGACTGTGCTCCTTTTAAACAAACAAGAAAGAAAAATCAGCTGAACAAATTAGGAAAACAATCCTGTCAAGCTGAAAACACAAATGCCAGAGGACTACTGCAGGCCTTGTGCAATTGTGAAGACAAATACGATTATCCCTGCACTTTACACTCTAGGCTATTGCAAACAGGGCTGCTTCTCATGCTTCCTTTCTTCAGGACATGGGTCGCCAATGTGGTGTCCATCAGATGTTGTGGACTATGACTCCCATTGCCCCTAGCCAACATGGCCAATGGCCTGCAATGATGGCACCTGTAGTCCAAACCACTTCGACGGCACCATGATAGCTATTCATTCCCTAGAAAAGGTGATTTCTACACTGAATTAGTCCATTGTCTGAATGCAAATAGTTTGCCAATAGCAGGGGGAGAAACAAGGGTCACACTAGAGATTGCATCACTTAAAGAAGCATTACTTTGAAGTAAGGAACCTGTAGCAAAAATCCTACTCCTCTCCCTTTCTTGGCAAACGGTTTGCCAAAAGACGAGCAAAATTGGAGGTTGTGCTCCAGGCTGCCTCTTTTTAAAATGGTAGCTGCCAGTTTAAATGTGGTGGACATTTTTCTCCATGATTGTGCATGTCCTGACACATCACTGAAATGAAGGCTCTTTGCAGAGGGCAATACTTTTGTGAAACAGGACCCCATCCCTCTTATTTTGACTCAGGGCTAGTTACTTATTAGTCAGGAAATACAGGCTAGAGGTTTGGGAGGCAGCTCCTTAAAAACATCAACTCAACATTGAAAGCACCTACCTAAGACAGGGTAGTGATGCTATTTGCATTTTGAATTGCTTTCTTTAAAGTGGCAGTTGTCACTAGGGGTGTGCATCAAATTTGTACCAATCTCAAACTGAAGAGGGCTTGTCTGAACTCATAAGAACATCTGAAGAGTGCTACTGGATTGGCCCAATGACTTAACTAGTCCAGCATCCTGTTCTCACAGTGACCAACCAGATGCCTGTGGCAAACCCACCAGCAGTACCTGAGCACAAGAGCGCTGTCGTCCTGTAGCTTTGAGTGACTGGCATTTAGAAGTGATGTTGCCTCTGACCGAGGAGGCAAAGCATAGCCACTGTGGCTAGTAGCCACTGATAGCCCTCTGCTCCATAATCTCAGGTGAAATCTCTGAAGTGCCCTGATTTGAAGTGGATACATCTGAAGTGGTTGGGGAAGGCAACATGTCTGCAAAAAATAAAAGATTAATTCCCAAGCTTGGCATACAAGGAAAATGTCTGGGTGGGTAAAAGCTCTTTTGCGACTGGTAGGACTCTCTTTGACACACCTCCTCAGTTACACTTCCAAGAAACAATGGTTTAGACTTGGGTCTCATCCCAAGGTAAAGGGGCATGGTCTAAACCACCGAGCCTCTTGGGCTTGTCAATCGTAAGGTTGGCAGTTCGAATCCGTGCAATAGGGTGAGCTCCCGTTGCTTTGTCCCAGCTCCTGCCAACCTAGCAGTTCCAAAGCAGCTCCAATGCGAGTAAATAGGTAAGGCTGTGGCAGGACGGTAAACTGTGTTTCCATGTGCTCTGGCACTCATCACGCTGTTTCATGCATCAGAAGTGGTTTAGTCATGCTGGCCACATGACCCCGAAAAGCTGTCTGCGGACAAGCACCAGCTCCCACATCCTTAAAGCGGAGATAAGTGCCGCTTTAGTGCCGGTCAAATTTAACCACCAAGGGGTCCTTTACCTTTACCTTTTACCTCATTCCAACATCTCCCACAGTGACACCCAAAGACACCCAATTTGCTTACAGAATACATTTACCTTTCTGCATCCTTCCCCAGCACAGTCCTCTACACACCAGAGTTTTTGCCTGCATAGTTTCCTGTTGCATTTAAAGTGCTTGTTTGATTTTCCCTCTGAAATCCCTTCCTTGCTTGCCTTATCATCAATTTATATTTGCTCCGTGCAAGCTAATGCTCCATTTATTTTCTCATTTGAGCAACACTTCCGCTTTTTAAAAAAGGAAATCTTCTCACCTTTTATGGTTTCCTTGACACTGCTATTTAAACACACTGGCATTTTCTAAGGCTTCCTCATCCGCTTACTGACCTGTAGCATACATTTTATCTGAACCTCTATTATAGAGGTTTTTAAATAACTTCCACGCTTCCTGAAGAGATTTGGCCTCCTTCAACTTCCTTAAGTCCGCACAGAGAGTATAATATGTTATACGAACTCAGTCAGCTTTGGAAAAATATACAAACAGGAAAATAAAGTTGATAACCAGCACTAAAAATGGTTAAACCATCTACCCCACCATTGCCAATGTAATAACTAACATTTCAAGTAACGCTTAACTCAGAGGTAGCTAACCCACAGCCTGCAGGCTGGATTTGCCCCTCCCAAATGATGGTTCATGGCTTTCCTGGTTCCCACCCTTGGACACCGGCTCAGGTAATCCTCAAAGTTTTCTTAATGAAATCAGCACATTATTTCTGCATCAGCTCAGACTACAGGTTAAATGTTTAAAAGGTACCATGACAAAGTCTAGGATATATGGCTAGTCATAAGAAAAGACATTTTTCCAACATCTGACATGCCTCTCCTGTTCTGTTTTTACAGAAATGGGGCTTGTGATTCCCAACAACCGGTATAAGAGGCTTAATGCCTCTGGCAGTGGATGCTTGCAGCAAAGGAAGTGTGGAATTCTGTTAACACAGGCTGGAGAATGACCAACGTATAAAGTGTAAACCTGGCCACATTCCCAGCTCTATTAAGTTTCAAGTACACATGGAAGTACATTTAAAGCGCCATTACCAAAGCAGATTCTTAGGTGATTTGGCTCCGTTAACAACAGATTTCATATTATGCATATGTTCAGAAGGTGTGATGGGGAGAATAGCAGGGATGCTATCTCAGAATGAAGAAGAAGAGCCACATATTTGGGTGATTAAAACAAGAAGGGATTGAGAGGAACTACAAAAGAATTTGCAAGCTGTGTGTATGGGTATTACAATGGTAAATGCAATGCAATGTAAGCTAGTGTAAAGTGATGTGCATTGGGACAGAAAATCACACGCACGCATGCGTGCACACACACATGCATATGCTCATGGGGTGTGAACTAAAAATGATTGACTAGGAATGAAATCTTGGGGTTGTAATGAACAGCTTGTAAAGATGTCGACTGAGTGTACTGCAGCTGTGAAGAAGGCAAATGCCATCCTAGGGATCATTAGGAATGGAACTGAAAATAAAAGTGCCAATATCATAATGCAAATCTGTGGTGTGAGCACACTTGGAATACTGTGAACAGTTCTGGTCACCTTAAATAAATAAAAAAAAGCTACTGCAGAAAAGGTTCACAAAAGAGCATCCAAAATGATCAAGGGAGTGGAGAAACTCTAGAAAGACGAAAGGTTACAACATTAGGGCCTTTTTAGTTTAGAAGAGAAAGCATGCAAGAAAAAAAGGAAGTACTTCTTCACTAAGTGAAGCTACAGAATTAATTGCAACAAGATGGACCATTTGCCAGTGTAGATGGTGAGTTAGACAAGTTCATGGAGGATATTAGTGACTACTAGTCCTCATAATGGCTTTATATTACTTCTAGGATGAGTAGTGGTATGCCTCTAAATAGCAGTGCCAGGGGAGCATAAGTAGACAGGACACAGTTGCAATCACGTCCTGTTTGTGGGCATGCCAGAAACATCTGTTTGGCCACTGTGTGAACAGGATACTGGACTAAATGGCCCTTTGGTCTGATGCAGGAGGGCTCCTCCTATGTTCTTAAGTGCTCCCCCCCCCCCCGATAACACATGGTGGGATCTATTAGGGGATGTGGATGGACTGTACCACCAGGGATGAACAAATGCTAACTGACACCTGGGGAGGAGCAAACCGCCGGCTGTGCATGCGTTGCGCCGCTACATGGATGCATGTTGGTGCATGTGTGGTGTCGCTATGTACAGCGCATGCGTGCGACACCACACATGCATTGCACGTAGCGGTTTGCTGCCGCCCGAGCATTGTACGGACGGTTGTGGGATCCTCTGCTCGCAGCTGCAGCGGCAGCAGAGGGATCCTCCACTTGTGGCTGTAGCGGTGATGGAGGGACCTCACCGCAGTCCGTACGGTGCTTGGCTGGCACCGGCGGCAAACCGCTATGTACAGCACATGTGCATGCTTTGTGCTTAGCGGTATGCCACTGGTGCCGTTCAAACGCCGTACAGACGGTGGCGGGATCCTCTGCTTGCAGCTGCAGCCACGAACTGAGGATCCTCCACATGCAGCTGTGGCAGCGCGATGGCTGCTCACACCGCTGAGCCTTGAGGCGGCGGGGCAAGCACCCCATGGGGTGCCTTCTTGTCACCCCTCCAGACATGGCACCCGGGGTGCACTGCCCCCCCGCTCCCCCTTGTGATGCCACAGTGTACCACACAGTCCATAAAAGGTCAGGGCTGCACTAAGACAGGCAGAGAATGAGTCAGGGGCAGAAAGAGTAGTGCCACCGGTTATGCAGATAAAATATAAAGAATCACTAGCTGAAGTGTCCCTGGCTACCTCCTAGGGAGGGGTCAGCAAACTTTTTCAGCAGGGGGCCGGTTCTCTGTCCCTCAGACCTTGTGGGGGGCCGGACTATATTTTTTTTGGGGGGGGAATGAACGAATTCCTATGCCCCACAAATAACGCATAGATGCATTTTAAATAAAAGGACACATTCTACTCATATAAAAACATGCTGATTCCCGGGCCATCCATGGGCCGGATTTAGGCGGTGATTGGACCGGCTCCGGCTCCCGGGCCTTCGTTTACCTACCCATGTTCCTGGGTTATCCTACCTGATAGGTGTTATCAGCATTGTCAGTGGCTAACATTGAGGGTTAGGGTATGTACACATGTTGGTGGAGAATAGATGTTGTATGTCCCCTACAAAGAGAAAAACTCATCTGTGTTGAAAGCTCTCTTTTTGTGTTGTTGACTGCATCAGGTTACAAGGCTGGAGTAGTTTCCCTAGCTTTAATGGGAAGCTATTCAAAGCAATCAAGATTCTTAACTTGGGGTGGGAGGAGAAATACGGTTTCATTTTCTTAATCATTTGGAGTTAGATTCATAAGTTCTAACTTGCAGAAGAGCTCAAAATGTTTCCATTAATACCACAAAGCCAAAATGTTAAATGTATGATTTATGTGAGGTAATTATGAATGACTAGAGGGGGAATTCTACACATGAGACAGCTTTACCTCAAAGAGGTGTTTCTGTCTTCAGATCAACCATTTTACTATGAGCGGGACCTCTGTAATTGAGCCTGAATATTATTGTAGACTTCAGTAACATTTCAAGGACCTTATTTCGAAGTGAACAGTGTGCAGATTGCAGCTCAAATGCTGTGCAAGATGGGAGTTAACCTGGGAGAAGCCACTTGAATTGCTAATGGTCTGTTTTTAGAATAAAATATATGGAACTATATTTAAAGAACTTGTGGAGCAACTACTGCCAAGAAACAGGCTCCATCTACGGTTGTGGATAGTGAGCGAAATAGCATAGAAAAAAATAAAAGATTAAACCAAAGTTAAGATGCATGCAACCTGTTTTGTTTTTTAAAAAAATGATATTTATTAAAAGTTTAAGAATTACAGAAAAAAGAGAAAAAGAAAACAACAATTTTTTTTTACAAAGATAAAAAGAAAAGCATAAAAAACAATACAACAATACAGCAAAAAAACAACAACACAATAACATTAAAACACACATCCAATGTTCCATATCTTTATCTTTCGTTTACTTGTTTCATCGACCTCCTCACACCTCCCTTTTTGTATTCTAGTTTAATTAATTGTTTCAGCAAATTCTTTCCATCTTTCTCAATTTTTGTTATATAATTTATCTTAACGATCTAACCTTTTAATTAACTCAACAAATCCTTTCCATCTTTCACTATATTCTGTCATTCAATTTACCTTAATTTATTTAACCTTATCTTACCATTAAAAAACCCCTTAAAACTTAATGTACATAACTCCTTATATCATTTCTACTAAGGCCAAATAGTTTCATTCCAACATTTTTCCTAATACTCATTAATTTTACACTAATTCTCAAAATAAGTTTTTTTAAAAACTTTCTTCCAATCTTCATCCAACGTCTCTTCTTCCTGGTCTCGGGTTTTGTCAGTCCTTCTTGTCCATTCCATCTAGTCCATCAACCTGGTGATCTTATGTCCGAGGCTCTTAAGTCATTTCCATGTCCCTTCTGCAGATCTTCTTCTCGTTTATACCTGCACTTTACTTTGTCTTTTGTTGATCTTTTTCTTAATTTATTTCCTTTCTCATTGGGGGTAGGTCTCAGGGGGACTCCAATCCAAAAATATCTCCATCTCTCCTCAGCAGATCAGCCCATTCCCCACAGTCCCATTCCCCACAGTCAACACTGTAATCCAGAAAGTATTTAAAAGCATGTTTCAAAGTCCTTCCAAAATTAAGAGCCCTCACAACTCCAGGCCCCCCCCGGTCCACTCCAGATTCAAACTTCAAGAACAATGGCTTATGCTCCTGCAAGGCCTCGGATCTCTTCATTTGTGTTACTTGAGGTTCAACAGCAACCTCCTCCATTATCTTCTGCACTTGCGCTTGCCCTGTCAACACAAGTTCCTGGGCTGGTTCCTGAATGGTTTCTATATGGGTATTCACCGTTTGTCCAAAGTTTTTAACTGCAACAGTCATCAAATCCATCTTCTCATGCATCTGCTCCAGCAAAGCGCTTGTCTTGCAAAGAGCAAGCACCAAGACTTCTTGTAAACACATCCCCCCCCCCAAGGTTAGAGTCTGGTCTCACGATCCTAATCTTACAGCTGTGAAATCCCCAGATCAACTCCGGCAACAAATTAACAAGCTCCCTCTAGAGGAGACAATTTCTATTTGTATCCATCTTTTGAAAGCAGAACCAACAAAAAAACAATTACTTTCATTTTTCAAATACTTTGTTTCTTTTAAATGCAAGAAGCAACATTGGAGTCAATTTGTTTCTCTTTTTTTTTTACTATCGGTCAAAAGACGTTCCATTCACAGTCGATGAACTTCCCCATAAATTTCTGTCTCTGACACCCCATTCCCAGGTTTGAGACAGTGGAAATTTATCTTTCTTTACTCTCTCTCCTGCAGGCTTAAACAGTCAAAAATCCCCCCCCCTTTTCTCCTGCTTCCAAGAGGGGTTTTGGTGGTAATAGCTGAAGGAAATTTAGACCTTTATATACGACTTTCCAGACTTTAGCTTACAAAGTTTTTGCTTCAATCTATTTACAAAAAACGGGAGGTGGACTTCCTGCTTAGAGCCTTCCCGCTTCAGTGCCAAATTAAAATGTTTCTTAATCCAATTTTCCGTTCTACTCACGGGTACTTGTTTAAAGTCCAATTGTCCACAGGAAAAAGTCAGCGCTCTCCGGCAACGGCTGTGCGGCTTCACTCCGTAAAAGTAGTGGTTGATTCAAAACACCGCGCCACTCACCCCACGTCACTTCGGATCCCCGAAAAAGGGTTTCCCTGCGAGTAGGGGAGGCGCTCCTGGTGTCAGCCGAATCCCACGTTCCCAGGCTTCCTCCGCCTGGGATTTTTAGAGGGTCTCCGCCTTCGCCGCGGCGGCAAGACCCGATTTTCACGGAGCGGGTTCCTCTCAGTCTGAGGAACTCCGCCATTGCCGATGGCGCTGACCCGGAAGTCCGCAACCTGTTTTTGTTTTCGTTCTGCCGTATGTTTAAAAATGGGTCAAATCCTGCCAGTTTGGGTCTCTCATGTCTCTAATTACATGGGGAGCCTATTGGAATAAAGCTTCAAAACATACATGTTTCGATCATGCTATATTCAGAGAATCAAAAACAATATCACAAAATGTGCAAATTTATGGTGCTAATGTGAAGCCTATAAACTGAAGGGTTCTTTAGTTTGAGAAATCCAGATGCTCTGATTGCCTTGTCTGCAAGTAGAATAGTTAGCAAAGGGAAGGTTTGGAGAACTTAATGAATGTCTAGAAATTGGAAAATCCTTTTGTCCCGAAAGCATTTGTAAATAACCACAGAGCATATGTCTCCACTCTATAACATGCTGAATGTAGTCACCAACATAATCTGGAATCATGAGAGCTGTAAGGCTATCAGGGACATTCAACCAAGGAGCTCCCATTTTATCTTCATGGAATCCCTCTGAGGTAGGTTAAGTGACTTGTCAAAGCCCACTCAGATTCATGGCATAAGGTGAAAATATTTTTTTTCCTCCTCTCCTTACACTAGAACTTGTGGACTTCCAATGAAAATTCAGAACAGACATGAAAGGTACTTATTTGCAAAGTGCAGAATTAAACTATGAAATTCGCTCCTCAAAATGTAGGGCTGGCCACTGACTTTGAAAGAAGAATGGACAAATTTGTGGAGGATAAGCCTGCTAACCCTGATGGTTATGCTCTTATCTTCAGAGGCCGCATGCTTCTCAATAACAGTTGCTGAAAACCACAGGAAGGGCGAGCACCTGCTTACATGCTTCTCATAAGCATCTAGTTGGTCACTAGGAGAACCAGGACACTGGACTAGATGCATCTTCAACCTCGGCTCTTCTTATGTTCTTATGGCGGGCATGGATTTCAATCCAGGTCTTTCAGGTCCAAGTAGGATAGCCATGTGACAAGTAGGATGGTCAAGGGCTGTCAGAGGACAGTCATCTGTCTGAAGGTGTCATTTATTTGTAAGGCTCTCTATCCATGTGTGGTTTAAAGATAAAGCACCGTAAGAATGGAGACCAGGGTCTCCTTTAAAATTCTTCATTCACAGTTAGCATCTGAACAGCAGGCAGAGCAGACATAGGTCACCTGTTCATAGTCTTCCCCACTATGGTGAGATTTATTGTAAAGGTAATGGTAAAGGTACCCCTGACCGTTAGTTCCAGTCGCAGATGAATCTGGGGTTGCGGCGCTCATCTTGCTTTACTGGCTGAGGGAGCCGGCATACAGCTTCCGGGTCATGTGGCCAGCATGAATAAGACACTTCTGGCGAACCTGAGCAGCACAGGGAAACGCCGTTTACCTTCCCGCTGGAACGGTACCTATTTATCTACTTGTACTTCGTGCTTTCGAACTGCTAGGTTGGCAAGAGCAGGGACCGAACAATGGGAGCTTACCCCGTCGCAGGGATTCGAATTGCCGACCTTCTGATTGGCAAGCCCTAGGCTCTTGGTTTAACCCATAGCGCCACCCACGTCCCTGTAAAGGGAGCCCTGACTGTTAGGTCCAGTCGCGAACGACTCTGGGGTTGCGGTGCTTGCCCGTTCATAGTCTTCCCCACTATCGTGAGATTTATTGTACAGTATTGCTATTTAAATAAATCTCACAATTCTTTCTTAATTTGCATCTATAGATATAAATTAGCACATGCAAATCTGTGTCCTCTTTTGTTCTTTTTTTAAAGAATAGTGATGTGTAAGTGGCCACCCTAGGTTCCAGTAGAATATTTTGTGCAGTATGTCACACTGCCTTTTCAACTGTCCTGATCTCTCCCTTGTTATCTGATTTTCAACGCAGAAGCCACTGCCTGTTATTACATATTTCACAGAGACATAATTTCAAGGCACACTTGATAAGAATCACTTCCTTACAAGGCTTCCCTGAACTCTTGGGCATAGGTTTTATCGCCCCTGACTTATGCAATTGCAGTTTAAATTATAGCCTTAAACTGAAAGGGCAAAATATTAATAAATATAATTCTGCTGCTGAATAAAAAGTGTTGAAGCACCAATTTATACACAGAAAAGGGAGGGATTTGAGAATAGTGAATAAATAACTGGGATGACATTTAATTCTTAAATCACACCATTGTGAATAACACGATTGAAGGAGTATCCTGATCTGAATGGGAAAGGGGCCTCTGCTGCTCATTCTCAGATTTTCTTTGCATTCGACATATTTCTAAATGGCAGCCCTTATATGCTACAGAGCTAACAGAGAGCTGGGATTTGGTTTACAGCTATCAAAATAAAATTTCAAAGGTCTCCATATCCAATCTCCTCTGCAATGATTCCCATACCGCAAATAAAACCACAGCCTTGGCTGCTTTTGTCAGACTAAAATATATGAAGAAGCTTCTTTCTCACTGGGTAGTAATGGGCTAGCCACTTTCTCTCAGCAAAACCTACTCTAGAGGGTTGTTGTGAGAATTAAATACATGTGTGTATGCACTTTTTGGAGGAAAGGTGTGATAGCATAAATATCTACAACACAGATGTTTCCAAGCATTATTTTCAAAAAACACCTGGAAGGATGCTGATGAAAGATGTCCTGAGAAGAAACTTCCATGAGAGTGCCTAGCTTTCTTTGGGGGAAATCAATGTGCATGGAATGTATGGTCTACACGCAGCCCTAGATTAATAATGTTGATAATAATTTGGATTTTTCCTGTTACAAACTAGTAATGTTTTACTAATTTTTTTTGATAAATGGGCAGACTATTAGAAGGACAGAACCATACATCTTCAAAGTTCTCTTTTCTAGGAGGGGTTGACCTGAAATCCAAACCATTAGGAACATAGGAAGTTTTCTTGTGATGAGTCAGACAATTGATCCACCTGGCTCAGTATTGTCTACACTGATTGGAAGTAGCTCCTCAGGGTTTCAGAAAGAGGTTATTTCCAGCCCTATCTGGAGATACCACAGATTGGACCTTCAGGTCAGTAATAGACATTAGGATTACCACAATCAAGGACAAAGGCCGACTTAGAACCATGTCAGGATTCATTATCCAGGGTAGACACCCAGTAATTCTGTCAAAGTACATAACACCCTGGGGTGCAGGTGGTGCTGTGGGTTAAACCACAGAGCCTAGGACTTGCCGATCAGAAGGTCGGCAGTTCGAATCCCCGCGACAGGGTGAGCTCCCGTTGCTCGGTCCCTGCTCCTGCCAACTAGCAGTTCGAAAGCATGTCAAAGGCGAAGTATATAAATAGGTACCGCTCCGGCGGGAAGGTAAACGGCGTTTCTGTGCACTGCTCTGGTTAGCCAGAAGCGGCTTAGTCATGCTGGCCACATGACCCAGAAGCTGTACGCTGGCTCCCTCGGCCAATAAAGCGAGACGAGCGCTGCAACCCCAGAGTGGGCCACGACTGGACCTAATGGTCAGGGGTCCCTTTACCTAGATAACACCCTGGGGACATCTTTGACTAGCCAACTAAACCAGGTGAGGGTAGCCAATGGGTCTCAAACCCTCAGTGAGTTAGGGGCTTCCTCTGCATGTGAAGACAGGCTCTGGAGGATTGAGTGGATGAGGCCAATAGTGGGTCCAACAGTCAAGAAGGCTCCTTATACACCTCCTTCTGGCAATTCCTGCAACTGAGCTGGTGCCAAATGTATTGCTCTGCTTTCATTTAGTACATATCAGCGAGGCTGAGAGGGGTCTTGTTGTCTGAGCAGCCCAGGACCTCCACACACACTGACCATCTAAGTAAAGCTTGTGGGAATTTGGGAACTTCTTCTCTATATGTGTTTCTTACACCAGAGAGAGATGATAATATAGGTCATCTGGCTACCTCAGCATATTCAATTTACATTTTGCTGATGAAACTTCTGACCAGCATGGGCCAGGATTTCTTCCATTGCTTACTTCAGTCTCCAGAACAATATCCTGTTTTTGACCAAAAATATATATGGAGAGACAGACAGACAGACAGACAGACAGAAGGAAAGACATATAATGTATGAATGAATCCTGTTTTTAGGAACCAAAGTTTGAGAAATTATCAAATATCTAAACTAAAAGGCTTTTGGCAGTTAACTGAATTCAAATTTCAAATTTATGAGAAATTTTTTTCTTTCATAAAGATCTGAGAGCATCATGCAATTTACATTCCCAAAGAGGTACTTCAAAAGGACTTCATCATCCTTCATTGGGGGAAAAGTATTTTAAGTTAGCATTACTTTTTTGTTCAAGTAGCAGGAGCTTTTAGTTATTTTCTTTAAAAGGTGTTGGAAGATGTGCAAAGAAAGGAAAGGAAGAATGTGCATGTGTAGAATATATAAATGAATGCCATGCTGCCCCTATGTTCAGGCAGAAAGCAATCTGGCCATTGTGGTGGGGTAGGAAACGGGAAGCGATATAAGAAGGCATCTTTCTCCATTCTGCATGCAGCCCTGTTCCCGTTCCACTGCAGTTTATCTTCTGTCAAAAAGCACGCCATTCATTTTACAACTGCAGAGAAATTATGTAACTTATGGAATTTACTTAACTAATTACATAAAATACATTGCCGGTACAATATTCCACCTCATTCATTTCAGCACAAAGAAAGCACAATGCAACAGGTGGAAAAACAACAACAGTGAACACTGATTGTATTTGCTGGATTGATTTCATTTCTGGACATGGGATGAATAAGTGGAAATTGGAAATTTCCACTCCACTTTTTTGTTTTGTTGGAATTCTCCAACATCCCTAGGTGGGGCACAGTGTTTGCGTCAACTGGTTTATTCTCTTTGATGGTTCTATCTGACAAATTCTGCATAATTTATTGTGGGTGATGAATTGCCAGCGATTTTTCAGTGGCAGGATTTCTTAAGAGACTTGGGGGGGGGGGGTTATCCTTGGTGGCAGCAACAATGGCAAGTCTTTATTTTCATTTTTTAAAAACAATATTTTTTACTTCTGCCTCTAGTGATGGCTCTTCTGGGCAGCTGCCAGCTGTGACCTGTCATTTTTCTGAGACTGTCCCAGACATAGTGTCATTTCAGGCCATTCTGGGATGGAATTGATCTCCCCGCCCAATAGAAATGCACTGAAGAAGCCTAACTGGATACCCATAATGCCATTTGTAACACATTAAACCAGTCCAAAAATGGCTTATTTTTCAAATTAAGAGATGCATAGTTGGAGCAGACATATATTACAAAGGACAATTTGTGCTTTTCCCCCAAATCCCATTCAGTTATATTTCCAGGGGAGATGGTCTTTATCTGATAGCCAGTATGGTGCATTTCTTAACTTAAATGTATCATTTTTGAGATGATTCATTTATTTCAACTGTGGTCTTGCCCATGTTATCCCAAGTGCTCAGCCGAGGGTTAGTGTAAATATTTGTGATCTTCCACTCCTAGTGCGAAAATAGTATTTTATGTTGTTGATAAATGGTGTCATGAAGCAGCAAGATTGAGAATTTTTATCATCAGATTCTCTCTCTCTCTCTCTCTCTCTCTCTCTCTCACACACACACACAGAGAGAGAGAGAGAGAGAGAGAGAGAGAGAGAGAGAGAGAGAGAGAGAGAAAGCACACAGTGATGGACTATCAACATGATGCACTATTAAACTAAGCTAGTTGCAGTTATAACACACAAGTAATCGGATGTGCATTACACTGTTGAGAGGGTGTTTTGTGCTTTCAATAGAGAATATGATGTGCAAAGAAGCCTATTACCATAATAATCAATAAATTTGCAAAGCACAACACTGAATTGAATCTACATTGTGAAAACCACACTGCTGCTTTTGCTGGTAACTTTCCCAGCCCTGCAATGCCAGCATGCAAGGAGGCAGAAATATCAGTGGAAATAAAATAATGTTTTGGCACATCCCTAGCTCAACCTCAACAAGCTGAGAGCTAGAAACAATAAAGTTGTAGCTTAATTTCACCCTCTCTGAGTTTGTCCAAACAAGACAGGCTGGGGGAAAAGCTTCCTCTCAGGATTTTGTGAATTTCCACGGAAGGCATTTTCACAACTGTGGAGCAGCCACAAAGATAGTGTCTCTCTATATATGTCCTTGCAGTATGATCTGAACATATGCTGCCTCCAAGCTATCCCTGACTCCACCCTTTTAATATATATTTTTTAATCCTGTCTTTATGAAGACAAATCTTTCATGGACTACAAAGAGTTTTTGCCTGAATGAAAAGTATTGATTGAAAACTGACTTTTGGATTTAGCCCAAAGCTTTTAACCACAATAACATCTCTAGCAATATTGTTCCATTTCATTTCATACAGCCATTGCATTACGTTTACAAATCCAGCCATTTCTCCCAGGAGATTTCTCTTAGCTTTAATATGCTTGACCAGTCAGCTTTTGCAAAGCCCAGCTCATTTCTTGACGGGCTACATGACCTCTTGCCATGCCTGCTAAGGAGCAAAGTCATGCGGGGTCTAATTGCTATGCTCTGAAAGGATGCATCTACTCAGAAACCATATTTATTTAATTCCTGACATCACAGAACATAATAAATTATGAATTTAAGAAAGATCATTATTCAGTGTGTGAATGCTTGTCTGTTTTGATAGCAAATTAATCCTGAAGCTTCTAAGAAAGGAAGAAAGAAAAAAATATTTCAAGCTGCATGCAGCAACATCATTAGGAACAGAAGAGAGAGAGAGAAAAATGCTCCAGCTGTTTTCAAATGGTTGATCCTGCACAGCACATTGTTCTCTTTTGCATGGGTTTTGAAATTGACTAAATTGTAGGATGCCAAGCCCAACACCTAGACCTAGGAAAACTTTCATCTGCTGTAGGTAGACGTAGTTTTGACCACCCTAGCAAGAAAGCAGATTGCTGATTCACTATGCTGCAACCATTCAGAAAAGACTATTTCCCAAATGAATAGCAATACATTATGGTTCCTATTATCACACAGTGCTATTTTTCTAGAAAAATAGGTGCCGGAACTCACAATGAACGCCTCTCTTGTTCTCTCATAATGACGATAGTGCCCACCCGAGAGGTGCCAGAACTTTGTTCTGGAGAGTTCTGGCTTCTTTTTACGCCTTTCTTTTTGTGCTTTTAATTGTGGAGGTTGTTTTCCACAGTAAGGGAAGTTTAGCTGTGTGTGTAATGAATATTTTCTGGCACTTCATTCCAGAATCCACTCTTTCTAGGGTTTCTACGACCACATCTATCATGCAATAACTGCAACGGAAAAATGATGAGGGATTTTGTAGCCATTTTTATTTATGCTGCATTACCTTTGGCTAGTGACTTAGTCTTAGTTCCTCCCACCCTTGCTGGAATATATGTAAAAGGTAAAGAGACCCCTGACCATTAGGTCCAGTAATGGCTGACTCTGGGGTTGCGGCGCTCATCTCGCTTCATTGGCCAAGGGAGCCAGCGTACAGCTTCCGGTGAGGCATCTAATCATAGCTTGCATTTTTATCAAGGCTTATAGTTTGATTAGGGTCTGTATTTTAAAATGAGCTTAAAGATTTTCAAATGTTTTATGCCAGGCAGAAGACCAGCTGCCTAAGTACTTTGGCAAGATGTTTATCCTCCTGGACAAGGGGGCCCCCTGATTTATAGCAGAAAACAATTCTCAAAGTCGTAAAAGGAAATTACAGGCTGAGAGCAAGGTTACACCACCCTACATAATTAAGAGTTGGTAAATAGTAAAACCATTAAACTTGAGCCATATCTTTCTAAGGTTAAAGGCCAAGAGCAAATGGAAAAGAAAACAACTGGCTGGAGAAAGGGGAGTGTAAACAGAAGAAGAGGCTTCTTTCCTATTTTATTTTGAGGCTGTAAACTGATTCCTTCCTGTTACTTTGAGAAGGTTTATTCTTCTAAAAAGCTATCTATGATAATGTATGAAATATACTGGCTTAAATGTAATTATGCAAAGGATCTAGAAAGAAAGAAATGTTAAATTCTTATTTCATAGAGTCATATTGCTGTAGGAGACCAGAGGGGCAAACGAGCCCAGCCCCCTGCCAGACAGGAGACGCCATCGAGCACTCCTGATATATGGTTGTCAGGCCTTTGTTTAAAGACCTTCAAAAAGGAGATCTTTCATTGATGATGCATGAGAATGTGAACCCAAGATCTCTGACATCTGTTTAAGATAAAAATTTAAAACTATTAACCATCTGTTTTGGAGGGCAAGGAGGGCAAGAGGTGAGCTGGTAATTAAGGTTCCTTGTTGAGACAAATGTAAGATATATGACTACTTATTTGTCATTTATAGATAGAAGAATATATAGCTTTTTGTATCCCATAAAAGGCAATAGGAAATGGGTGTATCTTTTAGGATTGGTTATAGCAATCAGCCAATAGGAAATTCAACCAGGCTGATTGGACAGAGGCAGCCAAAGGAGGAGCAAGGGGGCTGGGCTGAGGGAATATAAGTGCTGGCCATAATGGCAGGAGACCAGGCCAGAGCTTGGTAACCATATACCACTGTGCCTCTCATTTATTTGTCTGACAAATAAATTATTATTTTAATTTCTCTATTGCTGCGTTGAATATTTCATTCCAGCTAAGCGTTAACCACAAGCAGGGTGCTACACCGGGTCATGTGGCCAGCATGACGAAGCCGCTTCTGGCGAACCAGAGCAGCGCACGGAAACGCCGTTTACCTTCTGATTGGCAAGTCCTAGGCTCTGTGGTTTAACTCACAGCGCCACCCGCGTCCCTTGTACATGCCTGTAATTTGCTGTTTTACTTCTTGTTGCTCTGAGCTTTCATCTGTTAATACCCCAAACCTTGTGCATGTTGCATATGAAAACACCAGAAAGTAAAACTTAATTAGTACAAGGAAAGCATTTCCTTCATGAGTTTTACACCTTTTAAGGGCAAATGTAATGTGAATATACATCTGGAAAAGGAAAGGACAGAAGGACATTAGATCAGAACTTCTTTACCACCCTCACAATTATCCTTCCGCACAAGTTGCCTTTCTTCCTGTAAGGCAGGTGTAGATAACCTTTGACCCTCCAGATGTTGTTGAACTACAACTCACATCAGCCCCAGCAAGCATGGTCAATGGCCAGGTATGATAAGAGTTGTAGTTCAGAGACATCTGGAGGGCTAATGCTTCCCCACATCAGAATGAATTTTTAAGCACACACACAATTTTTACACCCATACCAGTGTATGGAGCACAATATACTGACCTACATACATTTTCTGTTACTGGGGAATGATCAGGAGCTCACCAAGTTAGTGGCTAAATATCTCTATTTGGTTTTTTGTCGTCGAAATACAATGCAGACGTCTGATCTCCCTGGAGACCAAGAGATGTGACGATAGACTGCTCTGCCTCCTTTCTTTTAGCAAATGTTTTGTGCCTCTGGGGAAGTGGTAATTCTGTATTGATTTGTTTTGGATGTTTGTATGTGATGCCAACAAAAGGTTTGATGATGAGGAGGATATACTGACCAAATGTACTATGCATCCAAATATTTACATATGATCCAGAAAGAAATAACAGGTGGCTGGCTATAGGTGCATCCTATAATATAAGATCATTCAGTTCATGCAACAGAGGGCTTTGATATGATGCTTATTAGGATTTCACAACACATTTTTTTAAAAATAAGATTTAAATTCAAAGATAATCTAGAATTCTTTTGAGAGCAGGTTTCAGTAATGAGTTACAATGTTAGATGTTTTCTCAGGTTTTCAAAACCGACTCATTTCAACCTTCAGCAATTTATTTTTTATATAAAAAATAGAACGAAACAGTTACTAGCTGTAATAGAAATAACACCAGATTTGTTAGCATTTCCACTTCTGTTTCTGATTGTATCTTTGGCAGCATTAAATTATGATGTAAAACTATGATTGTGAATTGAGGAGCATCAAAAGCACAGAAAAAAATTAGAGCGGAGTATTCTGACATATAACCAGCTTAAGTGGATTATTAATTAGCAATTCAAAGCTACTGAAGCGGAAGGAAAATCCCTAGCAACAAGAGGTCAACATTCTTCAATAGAAGTTTAACCGGGTGACAAGAGATCTGAACATCTCTTTTTGAATGATGTCCATTGCTTGTATTTGTTTGGGAATATAATCCTTTTACATTAGGCATTTCTCATTCTTCTGACTGTTTGCTTTTCATAGATGCTTTGATCGGAAAGTGAAACGAAAAGCTGATTTGGAGGTATCAAAATAGAGAATCTAAGTCTCTTGAGTTAACACAATAAAACGGAAGCCATAGTTTGTTTATTAGACTGCATTTGCCACAGAGACATTCTGATCAAAGTGGCTCACAGAAAATAAACAAAATAATAGCACAATGGCCACAATATGTAGTAAGAATTATACTACCACCGTAATATAATATTGACAATTGGACAGTTAACAATTGATTAAAAGTTTGGGCATAAAACATAATGGGTTAATTAACAATGCCCATTACCACACTGTCAATTAACCTATTATGTTTTAAACATAAACATAATGACAGTAAAATTACAATGTCCAGTACCAACAGTGTCAATGGTATGGGCTGTATCCAGCCAGTTGTGGATGCTGGGGTCTCAAATTTCAGTGGTGCTCAGTGTGATGCAAACATTTGCATCTCTCACACCACTCTAAAGAAGAATTGTGGCCTCTTCTGTGGCACCCCTGAGGCTTCACACCCAGTGCAACCAAACTGCTTGCACTCCCATAAATCTACCTCGTATCCAGCTAAACAATTATGCTAGCTCAATGACTTTTTAGCTATGTGGTGTAGCTTCCCTGCCCCTGAAACACCTCTAAATCTGTTCCAGGGATTTCCCCAACGTTCCACTGCAGATTTAGGGGAGCACAGGGCCATGCAGGGAGAAGATGTGGAAGTTACAAGTTGCTGCGCTGGCATGACTGTTTAGGTAGATACTACCTGCTATCCACATTGAGCCATTCGTTCAACTGTTCATTTCAAAAGACCTAACAATAAGATGCCTAGCCCAAATCAACTCATAGCAAAAGAGGAGATATCTAGTAAAATTGAATTACCCTAAGCAGCAGCCTTCAACTACACAAGGACAAGCATCTATGGTAGAGCGGAGCTGCCTTCCTGATACTTGCATTGCTGCAGCTTACCCAAGCTGGGCTTGGGAGGGGCATCAGTGAAGTCAGTGTTGAATGGGCAAACCAGCAGGGGAATTCCTTTCTTGCTTCAATGTGTACGCCTGTCCCTGACTATGGTGTGGCACTACCCATCCCAGTGTAGAGAGGATTGCCTTGTAGACCTGCCCCACGCTACTGTGAAGAATACTAAATCCCTACACACACACACACACACACACACACACACAATCAAAATGTCCAACTAAATGTCCCATTCTGGTTTTTGGAACTTGGGGAAAGATTGAGATTGCTGATACAGCTCCCAGCTCTTTTACAAGCTGTTCTCTACATGCACAAAAGATCTGAGTCAGTGGCGTGCAGTGAAATTTTGGGAACAGTTACAACCAGAAGCCCTAGCTTGCAAGGTTGATTGGGGGTGGGTGGGGTGACAGTGTATGTGTGACTTCACAACATCCTGACATCACATGTGTGAGCATTGCGCCTCCCTCCCCAAGCTGGGCAGAAACTTCCGGGATTTGGGGAAGGAGGTGCCAGGACTCTGACAGGATGCTGGAGCCCTCCTACCTCCTTCTGAAAGCTGGGAGGGCTTTGGGAAGGTGGCGGGGGGGGGGCTCTTGGACCTGTTAGAGCATCACACCTCCATCCCTAAGATGGGCAGAAGCTTCCCGGGGTTTGGGAAATAAGCACCAGGGGAACATTTAGGTGACTACCCTAGTCCGCCTGGTCCACTGACTGCATGCCACTTATTTGAGTTTGCTTTGGAGAATTTTTGGACTTATATTGATATGCTGTTAAATTTGCAAAAAAAGCTTTCTATTTTATTTAAATATGTATTTAATTCCGTTCCTCTTTACCCAACCCATGTAGTGCATTCTGTGGGAGCAAGATCTGAATTCCTTTCTGTGCTGCGCAGGACTCAACTTCTAGCTGCATGCCTGCTTACAATGAGAAGGTTTTAAATAAGGTCTTTTTTGAAGACTTTTTATATAATATGCCACACAGTGTGCCTGAAATTCATCCTTTCATTCTTAAATTTATACATTTATACAATTCTCAGGACTTGGACATTTATACAAAATCGATACATTATGCATGGAGAACCACTCTCATCTCTGCAGTCAACTTGGGAGACATGGAATGAATCAGCCACAGTCTTTAGTGGGGAAATTCACTTGCGCTCTCTGACTCACACAGCCCAGACCTTTGTGTGTGCAGCTCTTATCCTCTGTAGTTAAATTAGGGTGAAGGGTGGGATGGGGGCAGACAGTAGGAACTCCAGCACTAGGATATGAATCAGTGAGGGTCAAAAGAATGCTGCAAAGTCATTGCTTCTTTTCAGAGGATTTATCACAGGAAGCAACGGCAACACATCCGAACTGTTATTTCATGACATGAAATGTAGCACCTAATGATGCTTGCAGCAGCAGTTTATTTTGAGCAGCCCGGGTGTTGGTACATGTCTCTGTCTGTCTGGTTTATTTAGAGAATGGACACAAAAGCATAGGGTAGGTTAGTGAGAGGGAAAGGGCAGGAAGAGACAAAGCAAAGGCAATGACACACAGCAAAGGATTTGTGTGTGTATGTGTGTTTTGGCATCTGTTTTCAGAGCCACGGCACTGGGTTCCTCTAATGGGGAAACGCCATAGGCAGGCAGGAAGGAAGGAAGCAAAGCAGACAATCCTTTTGAAAAGAGAGCCATGACAACAGCAAGTGAGGCATGTGGTGGTGGAAGAGTCATTGTGCATTGTTGTATGATGCGGCAGACCCAAGGGAGGAGAGAGCAGCAGCAGGTCTTTCAAACTGGTGGTCCACTAAGCCAAGCTTAGTCCATCAGTCATCCATGGTAGGCTGACACCATGGATTGCCTGCTTGTTTATCCAGTCCAATTGAGCAAGTGGAAAAAAGAGCACATTTGTATTAGGAAACCTAACTTGGATACCCGGTAGGCCATGCTTGGCTTGGCGAGTCATCAGTTGTGCAGGTCCCCTGGGCTTCCCCCTGTCTAGAAATGTCTGCAGTTTTCACATGTCCACATTGTGATACTTTGTTGAACTGTGAACCACCTTGGTTCTCCATATCTACCTCATTTGCCTCCTCCAATTGCTTGTGTAGTCGAAGTAACTCAGGATAGGCCATGAAAGAGTTTATAAATCCCATATATAGTGATCAACGGTAGTAAGGGAACAGTAATTTGTCGACATGCATGACAGTCATGTGGGACTGTTAAAGCAGAAGATGGCTTGAGACTGCTTTATAAACTGTCAGGCCACTCTGCAGATTGATTGATTATTCCATGTATATGAAATCGCTCCTCCAAGGAGCTCAAGGTGGTGTACATGCTTCTCTCCCTCCAGTTTATCCACACAGCAATCCTGTGAGATAGGATAGGCTGAGAGATAGTGACTGACTCGAGGTCACCCAGTGGGCTGCATGACTGAGTTAGGATTAGAAAACTGGTCTCTCAGTTCCTAGTCCAAACCTCTAACCAGGATGGCCATGTTGCACCCTTGTTTTCAGAGGCAGTAAGTCTCTGATCACCAGTTACTAAAATAAGAATAAGAATGTCTAGCTCGGTGTGTCTGTTTGCCACCAAACCTCACTTTCTTTGACTCCCTAAGCCTTAAAATGCCTGCGGGTCAAAATGTCCCAAGTTACTTTGGCTCCTTAGAAAGGGCAAGGCAAGCTGGAATTCAAGTCTGAGTGAAGATTAACTTCACTCAGCACCACCGAGTAATTGTAATGCTGTACTCCAAAGAACAGGCATTATAAAAAAAAAGTTATGCTAGATAACATTCAGAGTTCAGACATGCTAGATAAGAGAAGAGACAGAGGATTCATCAAAATGGGACACCATTATTCCCCAACACAGACACCAGCGTTTGAACACTGCACTTTCTTTACCACTTTAGAAAGCAAAAAAGTTAAAACCGATATATCAGCCCTGAGACACCTCAAGTAAAACATTACCATTTATCATATTTAGGGTGGTGGGTTGCTGCTGCTGGTTTTTGTGTGTGTGTGTGATTACTCCTCTTTAATTGAGGTTTCAAAGGAAGCCTGCAGATTGCTGTTTAATATGGAACCCCAGTTATTTCCCAAACAATACCTCGCATTGGTTATCAGAGATAGCCTGGACAATGATCTCTTTAAAGTCATTGAGAAATGACATGCAGTTATTGAAGCAGTCAAACACATGGATTACTGATTGACGAAATAAACTGATGCCACTGTCTAGTAAGGGAGATTCTTTACTTGGAAAGCAACAATTTACTCCTTAGCAGATGATGATGCAAAAGTGTTCCCCAAGCTACACCATGATGCTAGGAGTGTTCATAACCAGAGTGGGGAGAATTAGGATCACACCCACTAGCTGTTGGGTGATAACGCCGAGGCCAGTGCCTCCCCCCAATGCAGCGTCGCCCAGGATTCATCACTCCGGTCTCCCGTCACGCTGATGTGACCCATATTCAAGGACATGAGCACATGACTAGCAGAAGCTCAGCCTTGAGGAGTAACATCTAAGTCTAATTTATTGTGCACAAAATCAAACATAGCAGAACAAAGAAAACATGGCTTCTCTCTCTGTCTTTCTTCCTCGGAGAGAGAACTGCAAAAAACAATAGCTATAGAGAGCGGAAACAGCGTATCTCCCTTTCCGCTCACAAGACTCCAATAATCAGTGCTGGAATGTAAACAGACATGTGACATGTAACAATCCCACACATCTGCAGCATGGAAGGAATTGAATTCTCAACACTAGCCGCACTTCCTGCACAGTGATATGTTTGGTGCCTACACCCACAAACCCAATAGCTGTGTAACTGACATCTGAGGGAAGGGGGCAGGCAACGAATACATGCACACAGGGCCCCCAAATTGTGAACAGGGATCCTGGACCACAGCTTAGTATTCTAAAACCTAACTCACTACAGCTAACAACTGCAATTTTAATTAGTATTGTACAACAAATATTGCCCTAATGCAAATACTCTCATATTCACAAGTGAAATTCCCATTTCACAGCCAAATCATGTTGTCTCATTGGAAAGCCTACTATTCTTGTTCTTACACTAGCCAGATCAAATGTTCATTTAAAAAAAGTGGAGCAAAAGAGGAAACATCAGGATAGAAAAGTATTCCATAGGGAACATAGGAATCATTGCTCCATCTACTTCAGCAGATGTATTTGTCACAAGACTTCATTATTGTCTACATAGACTGGCAGCAGCTTCTCCATGTCATCCTAGCCTGAGATGCAAGAGATTGTACCTGGGACATTCTGCATATGAAGCTCTTCCCCCTGTGTTAAGCAGAGGTGCATGTTATAAAAATGGTAAATCAACTCTAATTTTGTGCATTATTTTCACTAATATATGCATTGACATTAACTTAGTACAGTGGTACCTCTGGTTACAGACGCTTCAGGTTACAGACTCCACTAAGCCAGGAATAGTACCTCGGGTTAAGAACTTTGTTTCAGGATGAGAACAGAAATCATGCTCCAGCGGCAGCAGCGGGAGGCCCTATTAGCTAAACTGGTACCTCAGGTAAAGAATAGTTTCAGGTTAAGAACAGACCTCTGGAACGAATTAAGTTCTTAACCCGAGGTACCACTGTACATGAATTGTTGTATGCATCACTTGCATGGAGAACTGACCTGCAAAATTTGTGAAGTGTGAATTTTGACGGATGGCATTTGGTTCACAGTGTTTCAGAAAGTGAGAATTAGGTAAATTTTCCTTTAAATGTGAACTTAGTAAAATTTCTTTTCCATCCCTATTTCTGACCTACTACTGTTGAAGCACAGCTAAAACTTGAAGTTTGTGTAAAAATATTTCAGTATCTACATTTCACGTGACATACATCTGATGTCTGTCTCTGTATTTGTTTGTAAATGAAGAGATTTGCTGCACTCAGAAATGCCATGGAAATCAAGATGACATATCTCGCCACAAGAAGGATCAGACAAAACAGTATCTATGTTAGAAACTCAGGATCCTCATAGCTGGAGACAGTGTGCAAAGAATTTTGCTGGATTTTGAGATAAGATGCTGAACTGTCTTTCTGGGGATTTGAAGAAAAAAAAGAAAGATATCTGAAATGGAGCAAAGATGATAAGGAAGTCTCAGAGGGAAAATAAATCAAGGTATTTTTACAGCATCGCTTTTTCAGATGAGGATAATTGCTCTTTGAAGAAGCATAGCATCCCAAGTGGATTGTGTTTATTGTTTGGATCTGCAGTTAGCCAGTGACTGATCTGGTTCACATGACACTGTCCACACCATTCCAGCAAAAGGAGCCGAAGGTTGAAGTTGCTTTTAAGACACCACCAACAAAATGATCTTCCTAGTAGCTGCACATCCCTGCAGTGAGGAAGCAGTGTGGAGCCATACTGGGAGGAGGCTGATCAAGCAGTCTAGGGAAGGAGGACGGAGGAGTAAACTTCTAGAATAAAATCATGCATCCTCTTACTGGTAGAAGGACTTGGACATATCATTCCACAGGGGACAATGGTGGCTTGCAAGAGACAAGAGAGATGAGATCTGGTGGCTCTCCCCATCCACGTCGAAACAAACTGAAGTGTAATGTTTCCCCTCTCAGAAATTTTGTTTCTAAATTAGATTTGCTCAAATTATACATTGCATCCCACTTCTAAAAAAGGCCCAAACCAATTTACAGCCAAAGCGAAGAATACAATAATAAAACCACAAGCATCATTAAAAGCAGATTTAACAGTACCATATCAATGGTGATGCTCACATGCCCAGGAAATCCAAAATGTCTTTGCCTGGTGCTGAAACAATGACAAGGTTGTGACTATTTATGTATTTGCTAACTTTACTGTCTGACATTTTTACACACCATATATCAGCCTTTGCCAACCTAGTGCTCTTCAGATGTTTGAGGGCAGGTTGGGAGCTGGTGAAATTTGAAGCCGAAAACATTGGCAAATGCTGGCATAGGTGCTTGGGTTACTAAAGTGTGAAAGCCATGACAAGATGCCTTAATAAAATGGAAGGCAAAATCAGCTTCTTAAAAGCAGTGAGGCTGAGGAGAGGGTTTTATACAGCACATTTTTAAAGAAGCAGCTAATGACATATTCCAGATTTCACTCCAGCACTCTCAGTAACTGCCAGAAAAAATCTCTCTACTTTCCCCACCTCCTCCCACCTTTCACCTCATCACACTTAGAAGCGATTGCTGGAAGTCTGACACACATCCAAGATTCAGTGCTGAAACATTCCTGAACTATTTTACCCCCCCCAAAAGAATTGCTACAAGCAACAACGCCTAAAAAATTAAGGAACCAATAAAGAATTATCATTATGTTGTAGAAAACAGTTCTGTGCTATAAAAGTTAACCACCATCATACATAGATGCTTCTAACTTATACTCGATGGTATCTGTTTAAATTTCACCATCTATATTTAAACTGAGAGATGGCAACACTGAATAAAGATCTGCATGACAGCTTTTAGTCAGCCCCCCCCCCAAACCCCGAGTGTTTGTCTTCCAGAAAAAAACTCAGTAAACTTTTTAAAAAGCCCTTTCTTTTTTTAAAAAACAAGGTTTCTAGTATTTTAGAAAGCAATGAAAGAAACTCATATAGATAGCTTAATTTCTGAAACAAGAGATTCTGGGCCTCAAACCAGCTTGGAAGCCAGGCTTCTTAATCCTGGAAGGAAAATGGCTGTAGGTTAAGTAGTGATGAGACAGACAAATTTTGTATATGCCCGCAGGTACAAGAAAAATCCAATACTGTTCTGCTGGTTCTACAGCTCAATATTGGTTTCTTCAAACTGGTTCTGGGCAAAATTGAAATTAAGGAGCACAGCTAATTCTCCCATTGTTCCAGCCATGTGCTTATTCTGGCCATATAAAGGTAGCTGCAAGCTCCATTATAATTTTTGTTGTAATCTTCTGCCCTAAAGTAGAAAAATCATAGCAAATAAGATAACTCTCCTGGTGGTGAGGATCATCCTATCAACTTCACATGCCTGCAAATTTCTATAGAAGTGACAAGAATTGAATTAAAAGCAGGTGCCCACATAAATTAATACTGGACTCTTCAGGTATCCCCAGATAAAAAGAGGTGTGCCCTTGTCTGTTCACAATATCCCTCTTCTCATAAAAAAGGATCATGCCACAGTGGCCAACCAGATACATCTATCACTTAACTAGGAGTGTGCATTGGTTCTGCCTCTAGCCCCACTTCCATCTAATGATCCTTGCTCTCTCTCTCTGTATGTGTGCTTATATATAGATATATAGATTTACAGATATTTCTTTGATAGTGTCTGTATAGTTTTGTCATGGCCTTTGGCTAGTTCAATAAACCTTATCTACTACTACTCTGTGTGTGTGACAGAGAGAGGGTGAGAGAGGAGAAGTTCTCACCATCCCAGGGAGAAGAGGATGGGTCCCTTAAAATTTGTTGGGGTGGGGGAAAGAATCCCAGTCTCCAACAATGACCCTTACAGGTAACTGAGTTATTGCTGGGGGGGGGGGGCGGTAACACTGTCCACACCCCTGTCTGTCCTGAGGAGGCATTATTTTATTCCATCACCAGCTAATCATTCCTGTTGTATTCCCCCCTCCCCCTCCTTTTTGCAGAAAAACCACTGCAGCTATCATTCTGAAACTTGGGAGGCTTCACCCCATCAGAAGAGATTGCCATGCCAGCAACTTGCATCCAATCATGGCAGAAAATCAAGAAGTTATAGACTTTTCCTTTCTTCTTCTTCTTCTTCTTTTTTTAAAGCCAGACTTTTAAAACACCCTACATAAAACCTCCTAGATATATCTGCCAACAATTTGGCATGCTTAATCTACTCTGGATGGGCTCCTGTGCCTGGAAATTTCATCTGCTTCTGCGAAAAAGGGGTGGGAAGCCATAGTCCTTTTTAGATTCCACATTATAGTGCTGGGGAATACAGAGCTTTGTTTTCTACGGATCTGCTCAGAAGGCAGAGCACAGATCAAAGCAAAGAGAGATCTAGGCATGGGTGGCTCTGTCCATTTTGGTTTCTCCCAGTTTCTCATTTTCTCCATGTTAAATTCAGTTCTCTGCACTTTTACCTCAGTTTGCTTTAAAAAAAAAGTCTTCATGAAAATTGATCAGCATTTTAATATGAATTTCTCCTAACTGTATGTTGTTTTGCCTATTATACATATTTTTTTCAAAATAGTATTCCTTAATATGATTCATTTCTCTGTTATTTGCATTGATATTTTCACTTTTATTCACACTTTCCTCTAGTATATGCACATTTGTACACATTTCTTGGATGAAGAGCTGCACTACAAAATTCGGAGAAGTGCAAATTTCAAAGTTTGAATATTTTTGGGGAGATGCAAGTTAGACAGGGTTGCTTTTAATGTTAGCTGAATTGGATTCGCCACCATCCCTAGGGAGGACACAGAGTGAATCAGAGCCAGAAACAGATCAGAATTCTTCTTCTTCTTCTTTTTAATGCACACATAGAGGAAGAATCTTGGGGCACTCTCATACCTGCCATCTGAGGATAAAAGATTGGATAAAATGGCCAATAGTACACAAAAACTTATGCCACAATATAACTGTTGCTTTTTTAAGGTGCCACATGACACTATTTGGCTTTATACACGGGCATGGATAAAGGCTCGTGAAGATTGCTTAAGGCAAAAGCTGAAAGGGCACTGAAGGAAAGCTGTATTAATTTGTCTTGATCTATACAAGTGTTTCCTCTGTGGTTGTGGGGTGGGGAGAGTTGGTGACCAAGTAGTTAAAGAAGGCCTTGATTTTAATTCTACATTTGCTTAAGTTGTCCCTACAATAACATACCAGTTTTCCAAGACCTAATTTCTTAGCCGGCTGGTACACATCCCACTTTTGTTTCTGAATAAAGAGTGTTTATTCCCCAGTTCCTTTGGTGTTTATTGCAGCTTTTTGTCAGATGGTTCAACCGTATGTTCTATTAAAATATCTATATAATAACCCTGTTGCTTTTTCTAAAACTGTTCCCACCCCACCCCCTCTACCTTTGGTGTTTCTCATTCTAGCTTGGAATGTCAATCAGCCAGCAACTGTCTGACACAAGGTCTCCCCAGCTTCCTGGTGCCCTGTGTTTGTTTACCATTGCATGAATCATTATTAAGGTGTTGCTTTTTTTCCCCTTAAAAAAAGAAATCCACACCAACCTTTTAATTTATTTGTTATGTCTCAAACAGCTCTCATGCCTTAAAGAAGCGAAGCGCTTAACTGCCACAACATTGATTTGATATGTGTCTAATTATATCCACCTGGACTGTTAATTCAACCACAGAGCAATCGTTTCCTGCAGCTGCCTCCCTTGTATTTGCTTTCATGCTCTTGCTCTAAAACTTTGCATTCAGCTCCTGAAGAGAATAATGTGTGGGTTGCTTTGAAGCTACTATACATTCAAGAGAGATTTGGTGGAAATTTCCCAGAACCACTTTTTGTTCATCTTTATCTAGCTAGCTATTTTGTGTGTGGCAAGAGCTGTGTTGTCCTCTTAGCATAGGCATTGTACTTGCCGTGTTCCTGGATCTGACAGGAGGACCAGAGTGTTGGGGAAACCATTCTTTTTCAAAAGCAAGACACCCAGAACTGACACTGACACCAGGAAGGAGATACTGTTCTTAACTGCAATATATAAGAACTGCCCCGGGTGAGTGGTGGAGATGACGATGACGACTGCTGCCCATACACATTAGGTGTATGGAATTCATCCTATGGCATTTTGAGTTCCATTCTGGGTTTTCCTTGTTTGGACCCAGAATGTGCACCACATCGAATTCCATTCACAGGCGTCCTCTGAGATAGTTACAGCAGAGCTAATGTGCACTGAAACAATTGCTCATGTGAGCAAGGCAATAATGGACCCGCAAACTCAGCAAGGTCATGGTTCCCTCCCCATAAAAATAAAAAATCTGGAAGTTGACTTTTTCATTTTCACAGAAGGAAAGCCATGATGTTGGATGTGTTTGTGGCTTCCATGCTAACTTGTCTGTATGATTAGATCACTTATGTGAAGAAGGGTTGCTGTGGGTGGTTTTAAGCACAAGTCTCCCATTACTTTTCTCAAAAGAGACTCTGCCAAACTACACAGGGACATGGAAAAGAAATAGGCAACTGGCACTTCACCACTACTATATCTAGGGCAGGCTGTGTATGTGTGTAGTTATAAATGAAGTACAATATTGCTAATGTGTTCACCTGATAATTAGCATAACTAGCCTGTCTTTTCCCACTTCTCCACACATATATTTTAAAAAGTGCTTTTGAGGGGTTCTGTATTACTGAGACTTAATTATTTTTTAGAAAATATATTACAGTGCATTTGCTAGTAGATCATACAGTATTACAATAAATAATTAAATGTAAGCTAAAATTGTCAAAATGAATATCACTTTGGGCTGCGGTATCTTTTCTTAATTCAGTGCATTTGTTCAATTACTAATCAGAAAGATTCATTAACTTGAAGTGGGCAAATTAACAAAGATCTGTAGAGCTACTTATTCATGCAGCTAAACCTTTGTGCTACTAAATTTAGTTGAACTACCTTTTAATCAAATAACTATCAAAAAGTAGTGTATTTCACAGTGCAATATTTAGTGAATACATAGTTTAATGATACATTCATAATCTAGCTAGTACAAAGCAATGCTTAGAACGCTGAGCTCATACTCATAAGCCCTCTCTTCAGGCATTCAGCCTGAACGTGCAAAGCAGCAGGTGTGGTGGCAAATGATGTGGTGGGATGCCACCCCACACTGGACCTCCAGTTTCTTGCATCAGTGCTGCTTCTGAGAGGTAGAGAGCGAGGGGTGAGGTGGTGGAGAATCAGCATGGTGCAAACACATTGGCGTAAATGCTTGATTATCTCCAGTGGATTTACACCACATCAACCTTGCCACCACCCTGCCCTATCACCTGTACCTCCCAATAAGCATCAGCAACACACCCCACTGGAGGTTAGGTGAGCATGGTGCCCTACCACATTGTCTAATTCTGGGCAAGTAGGAACACATGAGGTGAGCTATCTTTCCAACATGTCCGGTGTTGGAAATCAGTTGCATGTGTAAGGAAGCCCCCTTCAAATAAGTGGCGATCCTGAGTTGACTGTGTAGTGCACTTGGCCAACACACTCACAGAGGGTACAGAGCTTGTCTCACGCATTCCTGATGGATCCTTTGTCCATTCATACAGAACTGCTGGAGAGGGCTATAGTTGCTGGGTGATCTAGATTGGTCCATAGCAAAGGGCCAGTGGTATGATAGGAGTGCCATTCTCCCGCAGAAAGAACAGGTTCATTTTCTGTGTGTGTGTCTGGATCCAAGCCCTCCTCTTGCATGCTCAGGTTTGGTCAGAAGCACATTTTATAAACTTTGCCCAAGTTGCTAGCCACACCACTTCCTAGGAAAGATGTGTGTGGCTACTCTGGTGCATGCTCTGCTAACCTTCCAACCAGACTACTATAATGCAATCAGAACACTATTATGGGCCTAACCTTGAAGGCAGTTTATCATTTTGTTTTGGGGGCATTGGTCTGATGCAGCAGGCTCTTCTTATTTTCATATGCTTCTTTATCTCTTTTTCCTTCCTTACCCACTATACCTGCAATTTCAACTTTTGAATCCTGCTTGTGGGTTTCCCACAGGCATCTGGTTAGTCACTGTGAGCAGTGGTGGATTTTTGGGCTCTCAAATTTCAGCAGTGCTCTGTACAATGATAAAATTTGGTGCCCCTCTCTGCCTCTTGCTCCATTCTGCAGCATTGTTTTGGCACCACCTGCAGCACGGCACCCAGTGGGACTACACCTGTTGCGTTTACCTAAAACCGCCTCTGCTGTGAGAACAGGATGTTGGACTAGATGGCTGCTGGCCTAATGCAGTAAGCTATTTTTATGTTCTTCTGTTAAAAATGGAATCTCTGCATCTTCCCTTGAGAAGCTCTACCCTCATTTCTCTGGTTTGCCAGCATGGTGTAGTGGTTAAGAGCGGTAGACTCGTAATCTGGTGAACTGGGTTCGTGTCTCCGCTCCTCCACATGCAGCTGCTGGGGGACCTTGGGCTAGTCACACTTCTCTGAAGTCTCTCAGCCTCACTCACCTCATAGAGTGTTTGTTGTGGGGGAGGAAGGGAAAGGAGATTGTTAGCTGCTTTGAGACTCCTTAAGGGAAGTGAAAGGCAGAATATCAAGTCCAAACTCCTCCTCCTCCTCCTCCTCCTCCTCCTCCTCCTCCTCCTCTTCTCTCATGTCGCTTTGACTGTGCATAGTAGGATAACTGTGTTGGGCATTTCCTGTCTTGAGTGAATTTTCTCTTCTGTGGGGTAAAGAGCTGGGATGTAGCCAAGCAGTGTGAAGGCAACTGAAATGAGGCCCAAGGTGCATGGTAGGGGTCATTGTCAGAATTGGCCCACTACCAATTTACTGTATCTGCAGCAACGATAGTGAATAGGGGAAACTTTGATTTTCACTAATTGGTATTGAAGCTTCCAGTGGGAACTCTGTTTTCTTTAAAAGCTGACCTTCCTGGCTTGTCTCAAACTTTTGCAGATTTAAAGATCCAGTGAGCTTGTCATGTAAACCGTGAAATAAGTTGAATTAAATTTCACAGGTTATTGAGCAGTTTTCAAATACTTCATATGAATGTGCCGGGAATGATTTGCTATATAATTATATCCCCTGGGATGACATTCACTCAAAATTTTGCTGATCAGTGAGAAGGTAAAATAATTGATGTAAATGTCCTGAACACATTTGTATTTTCCAAATAGCGACATATTAATAATAGGATTATTAAAAGCATGAAATGGCTAAAGCAAATGATTTGATTTATTGTAGTGGAGAAAACACATTTTATTAGATTTGATTTAATGAGGAAAAATTGAGTTCTACCATGTAAACTCCAATATGAGGTGTCAAAGTTAATTTAAATGAGTGTCATTGCACTCCACATAGGCCGCCCACAATTTAGATTGATGGGGCTCCATTGACATCAATTGAGCTGGAGTAGAATCTCAGAATAATGAACACCTCAGAACTGCAGATCATTTATAATTTGAAAAGTTTTCCCTTTTGATCCCTCTGCAGCTCACTTTTCATGCCCTTTATACCTTCACCAGCTTGCTAAAGGCATGGATGGAACTTTTACAAGGCAACATCAGCCCTGGATTGGCTCAGCTGCAAGTGCCACCAAGGGTAGACAGCTGGAAGACCTGTATGAAAATGCGAAATGTGAAAATGCACCAAAAGTGGTCCCCTGTTGGGGAAATGAAGGGTTTTTCTCTTAGTAATAAACTAATCACTAAGAGTCTTTCTATTTCATCTCTTTGTGTGTGTAATCTATGCACCTTTGTTTTATGCATAACAGGATCCATTTGAGAATATCACATTCTTTGGGCACTGAAGATGCAGTACTTGGAAAAAAGTAACACATTCCCCCTAACACATCTAGTGAAATAACTATAATTTTATCCATTTATTACTTATTTACTTAAATGTGATTTAACTTTTCAACGAAGAAATCTAAGGCAACAAATAAAAATGTAAAAGAAATATAAAATGTCAGAAAAATGATCAACTGAAAAGAAAGTGCAAAACCTAATCAAACCAAAGTTTAAAACCCAACAGAAACAGTACACATGGAAAGAGAGAGAGATAAGGAAAGTGAAGCCTCCAACAATCAGGTTGCCCAATCTGCAAAGACCCTCCAGAAGAGTCATGTCTTGACCATATGGCAAAAACTAATAGGGGTGGAGTTAGTTGGGCATCCCTTGGAAGGTTATTCCAAGGGTCTCATCTGGCCAAGCGACATACCACCAAATTTTAGACATTGGGAGAACACAGTTTTCGAACACCGTAAACCCAGAAGTAAAATGCTTCGGTTTTCAAACATGCCTCGGAAGTTGAACATGCCACGCGGCTTCCACTGAGTGCAAGATCCTGAGGCCTAGCTGTTGGGCTATTGAGTTTTAGGTTTTCAAATGTTTCAGAACTCGAATAGTCTTCTGGAATGGATTATGTTCGAAACCAAGGTACCACTGTATATACTTCCAGAGTTAATGCTAAATACATTACCTCAGGTAAATGAGCCACCATAGCCACTAGAGGGCCAAGAAAATTTGTGTCCTGGGCTTTTTAGACTCTTCCATCCATGTACTATCTGAAACCACATTGGTTTTCAGATGTAAAATATATTGGCATTATTTTCAGCTCTCCTACTCAGTGGTCTGAGGTTATCAGACACAGGTTAGAGCTCAACGTTGAGCCTACCAAGTGGCGATAGCGACGGTGAAGAGGACTTTCTTCACCGCCTCTATTGCATCTGCAGAAAATAGCAGCAGGAGACTCTTTCAGGTGGTTTGCAATTTAATGGAACCATCTTTGCCATTGGGGCCTGGTAAACACCCCAAGATCTCCTGCAACGATTTTGCAAAGTTTTTTTTGCAAATAAAGTCGCTCAGATTCAGAAGGAAGTAGACTCCACCATGGGAGCAGGACTGGGGCGGGAGAGTGCCAGAGTCCTCTCTAGTTGAGTTGCATGGAATCAATTCCAGTCTGTTACCTCCAAGGATATGGACAGGCTGCTTGGATGAGTGAAGCCATCCACCTCTCTCCTTGATCCTTGCCCATCCTGGCTAATACAAGCAAGCCAGGAAGGTCTGGGCAATGGGCTCTGTGGGGTGGTGAATGCTTCCCTCTGTGAGGGAGCCTTCCCAGACCCACTGAAAGAGGTGGTTATTAAACCGCTTTTTTTTTTTTTTAAAAAAACCCCATCTTTAGACCTGGCCAATATGGCCAACTATCGCCCAGTCTCAAATCTTCCATTCTTGGGCAAGGTGATTAAGTGGGTGGTTGCTGAAGAACTCCAAGCATGCCTAGAGCATGCGGACCATTTGGATCCCTTGCAGTTGGGATTCAGGCCTCATCATGGGACTGAAACTGCCTTGGTTGCGCTGGTCAATGATCTCCAGTGGACTAGGGACAAAGCTGAAAGCTGTTTCCTAGTTCTGTTGGATCTCTCAGCAGCCTTTGATAACATCGACCATGACATCCTTCTGGACCGTCTAGAGGAGCTGGGGGCACTGTTATACAGTGGTTTTGCTCCTTCCTCCTGGGCCGTGTCCAGAAAGTGGTGTTGGGGGATGAGTGTTTAGACCCCTGGGCTCTCACTTGTGGGGTACCTCAGGGTTCCGTCCTCTCCCCCATGCTTTCTAACATCTATATGAAGCCGCTGGGAGAAATCATCAGGGGGTTTGGGCTAGGTGTTCACCAGTATGTGGATGATACCCAGCTCTACCTATCTTTTAAATAGGAACCAGTGAAGGCAGTGAAGGTCCTGTGTGAGGGTCTGGAGGCGGTTGGAGGAGGGATGGCAGAAAACAGATTGAGGTTGAATCCTGACAAGACAGAAGTACTGTTTTGGGGGGACAGGGGGTGGGTGGGGGTGGAGGACTCCCTGGTCCTGAATGGGGTAACTGTGCCCCTGAAGGACCAGGTGCGCAGCCTGGGAGTCATTCTGGACTCACAGCTGTTCATGGAGGCACAGGTCAGTTGCCATGGAGGTTCCATCTGGTACGCAGGCTGAGACCCAGCTGTCCGCAGACTGTCTCACAAGAGTGGTACATGCTCTGGTTATCTCCCGCTTGGACTACTGCAATGTGCTCTACATGGGGCTACCTTTGAAGGTGACCAAGAAACTATAACTAATCCAGAATGCAGCAGCTAGACTGGTGACTGGGAGCAGCCGCCAAGACCACATAACACCAGTCTTGAAAGACCTACACTGGCTCCCAGTACATTTCCGAGAACAATTCAAAGTGTTGGTACTGACTTTTAAAGCCCTAAATGGTCTCGACCCAGTATACCTGAAGGAGCATCTCCACCCCCATTGTCCAGCTCCGAGGGCCTTCTGGCGGTTCCCTCACTGCGAGAAGTGAGGTTACAGGGAACCAGGCAGAGGGCCTTCTCGGTTGTGGCGCCCGCCCTGTGGAACGGCCTCCCACCAGATGTCAAGGAAATAAACAACTATCTGACTTTTAGAAGACATCTGAAGGCAGCCCTGTTTAGGGAAGTTTTAAATGTCTGATGTTTTATCATATTTTAAATATTTTGTTGGAAGCCGCCCAGAGTGGCTGAGGAAACCCAGCCAGATGGGCGGGGTATAAATAAATGATGATGATGATGATGAGGTGGGGCAGTGATATAACCAATGGCACTTTTGCTTGCAAGTCTTGAAGGTTTTTTTTCCTTTCTGAAATGCTAAATAGTATCTATAGCCCCTAATCCCATGTTTCATATTGACTAAATTTGACTATGCATAAACATGCCAGGAGCTTAGCCAATGGTATCAGGTAAATTTGGTGTTTAGTCTGGGTGAGTTGAAAGTTTATTGCATTAAACTGTCCTTTCAAGCCAAAGTATTGCAGATCTCACCTACTGGACTTTTCTACAAGAGTCACCTTCATGGTTGTTTGTTTTGAGCCTCACAATTTTTTGCTTAAAGAGTGTGTGGGGAAACAAGTAGCTCTGAGAGCTTTCAAAAAAATGTAGGGCTTTCTCTGTGATGGTGTTTTTCAGAGAAATTGACAGTTACTTTTCAGAGCTGTGAAAGCTTCAGAAAAATGCTATGCATGTGTGTGTGTGTGATTGTCTCATGTCTCACTCAACAACAACCTTCACTGAGATGGAATTAACCGGATAAAAATTTTATTTCCTAAACTTTATTTAATTTTATTTATTTAATTTTAATTAAGACCAGCGTTAAAGGGGGGGGGGGTTATCATGGCTGTAAATAGCGCAAGATCATCATGAACAAAAAATAAAACAAAACCATGACAGAACTAGTATAAAACACATCACAAATCACTAAATTAACTCAATACACCACAAATAGGTGGATCAGCTGCCTGAATGCAAATAGCATAGGTGCCTGCTGGATGTTCAGTGGGAATACAGTCCAAAAGGCAGGTGGCGCCAGACCGAATGTCATGATTTTTGTAGACATGCTATGAATCTCAGGAGCATCTACCACTATTAAGAGTGTTTCTCCTGAGGTAACCTGGTCCTAAGTTGTTCAGGGCTACCAGTGCTGCTCTTTCAGCACAGTTGTACTGTTGAAGGTGGTACAATAAACCATAGTAATCCAATGGGCTGAATATTCTGCAGTGGAGGCCTAGCTTAAACATCCATTGTTGTTTAGTTGATTAGTCGTGTCCGACTCTTTGTGACCCCATGGACCAGAGAACACCAGGCACTCCTGTCTTCCACTGCCTCGTGGAGTTACATCAAATTCAAGTTGATAGCTTCTATAACACTGTCCAACCATCTCGTCCTCTACCGTCCCCTTCTCCTTGTGCCCTCAATCTTACCCAACATCAGAGTTTTTTCCAGAGAGTCTTCTCTTCTCATGAGGTAGCCATCCATAGACATTTCTAATTTTTTTGGGGGGGGTCACATGGTGTGCATACATACGGCTACAGTGTGCAAAACACCCCTTAACTGACTAAGAACTAGTACAGCTGTCCTATCCCACCTTATTCAAATAAGCATGTGTTACTTGAAATGTAGGGACGTGTGTGGCGCTGTGGTTTAAACCACTGAGCCTCTTGGGTTTGCCGACTGGAAGGTTGGCGGTTTGAATCCCTGTGGCAGGGTGAGCTCTCATTGCTCTGTCCCAGCTTCTGCTAACCTAGCAGTTTGAAAGCACACCAGTGCAAGTAGATAAATAGGCACCGCTGCGGTAGGAAGGTAAACGGCGTTTCCGTGCGCTCTGGTTTTCATCATGGTGTTTTGTTGTGCTAGAAGTGGTTTAGTCATGCTGGCCACATGACCTGGAAAATTGTCTGTGAACAAATGCCGGCTCCCTCAGTCGGAAAGCGAGATGAGCGCCGCAACCCCATAGTCGCTTTTGTCTGGACTTAACTGTCCAGGGGTCCTTTACTTTTACCTTTCTTTTACTTGAAACAAACCTTCAGAGTTCCATGGTGAGGAAGAGAACATAGGAGATAAAGTGCTAAAACCATGAAGAATCTCAGTTGCTTGGAGAAAAGCAAAAGAGGTGGACACCACGATTGACTTCTTCTGTATGTGGTAGCTTCTCTGCATGAAGGTTGCTCCAGATGTATGTCTCGCCATATGGAGGGACAGCTTCCATGCCACACAACTTATAGCACCAAGGAGGAATTGGTTGTGCATGTAGCATGCTGTGCTGATTTGTCAGAATGGTGACTCTCTGGGAAAGCCTTGACAGACTCTGGATTGTTGTGTTCAAGCACCAGTGAGGTGTCAAATATTTCCTGACTCTAGCCTGCTGCACTGGGGGCTGGAGTCGCCGAGTCATGCTTGCAAGCTGCTGGGAGAATGCATTTCTTGAAAGTCGCAACCTCTGAATGCTGATGCTTTTTGAGCTGGAAGGGTGACAGTGACTGAATATGGAGTGGTGTCAGCAGCATCCATTGAATGGATACCCGGGAAGACAAGTGTCCCTGTGAAAATTAGATGACAGTCAAGGTTTCCTCTAGAGTGCCAGAATTATTGCTCCATTCAGAGTCACTGAGTGTGCAGTGTGTAGGCAGTGAAAGAGTTCACTGTAGCATGGCACACATTACATGGAGCTGCAAATAGGGTCATTCTTCTGTTTAGAGCCCCAGTGCCCAGAGTAATTAACTTCACATGCCATGGCTGAATGCTAAGGCTGAGTTCAAGAGAAGTGATGAGAAGTCCAGCCCTGAAGGGTATGGTTGCTTGAGTTCTTTATTACCGGCACAATGAAGGTAGTAATAGAGGCTTTTGTTGGCGGGGGCAGGTGTCTGCGAAAGGGGCGGGGCTGAGCATCGTTGCAAGGCTTTTGCTCCAGAAATCCATTTTCAAATGTGCATCACATTGCCTGAATCCTGCATATCTCTTCCTTCAACTTTGGCACAAAAGGCATTCGTTTTGTAATGCTAAGTAGCGTGGCTAGTCACACACACATACACACAGAGCAAAGCAAAGCAAAGCACAAAAGCACCACAACTGGCTTAGCAACTGGCACAGCCACATGCAGCTTATGTACCAAAAGACCTAGGAGGGCTGTAGAGAAAAAAACAGCCAATGCCTCTGTCAGGCCAATGGCAAATATGGAGCATTTTACAGAACCATTCTGTGTTTCAAGAATAATGTGAATGAAAGCTCTCTGAGCTTGCACCCACTTCTCTTTGCCAGGAGGATAGAGAGCTGGCATGCTAATGCTGCAGGTGTAGGTTTTTCATAATTTGCAGCTAAGCCACCTCCCCATAAATCCTTTATTAAGGGAATCACATGGTGAACACAGTTCCTTCACTTCAAAAAGAGAGAGGAAGGTCTATTGAACAAAATTACAGACATTACTGCAGTATAATCATGTTGGTCCTCTGTATTTATGGTGTTAATGACAGCTACTAATTGCATATTTAATTTCTGAGTGGGGAGGGGAATGCAAGGGGAAAACAATTCGTATCACAGACAATGAGAAATGACTTGTTCAGGGAAGTTTTTAATGTCTGACATTTTATTATTTTTTAGATTTTGCTGGAAACCCAGCCTGACGGGTGGGGTACAAACAATATAATAATAACAACAACAACAACAACAACAACAACAACAATAATAATTTTCTTCCCACCTCCCAAAATTAATTATGTTTACTTGCCATATATTCTGAGGCTAGAGATTGGACATTTGATTTTGGAGTTTACTTATGTATTACATTGTACTTTTGGGATTTCTGGTTTCGATAATCCAACCACACATATAAGGTGCTTTTGCCCATGCTGGACCTTGCAGGTCCACAAGTGTCCATGAAGACTGAACCAGCCTATAGATGTGGCCTAGGCAATTTACAAAACTACTTCACAGTAAGCACTGTAAAAATGTCCAGTTGATGTGGAGGCCACCTTATCCTCAGTTTGAATAGACACATGCACTGACATTAGAAACTACGTTTGAACAATGTACATTATTGAAAATGTCCCACCTGCCACCATCTAAAGCGTCAAAGTCAGGCAGATTCTTTGGAGGCAGCTTCAGAAAGAATAATACTCCCTAGCTAGGCTATATCGACAAGTGAATCAATGTTATATGAATTAACTCACTTAATGAAGCATCTTTGAACTGATGTTTTCAGAGAAGCTGATATGTGAAGTTCAGCCAAGTCTCTGCGCTTTTGCCTCCCTGCTTTTCGTCATCAGATGTGTCACCTCAATGAGAAGTACTGAAGATAGGCTGTCATACGTAAAACATTAGAGACATATTGAATTACTTATAATAGAAGGCGAATTCTGTCAATTCACAGCTGTCCCCAGCTCTTAAAAATGATGGGGAATGGATCTGGGAAATTCTATGCAAGTACAAACGGACCTCTCCATCATTTTATTTAGAAAAAGAAGAGTAGTGATTGTGTGTGATGTTAGCTTCGTAAATCTAAAAGGAGAATGTACGACTTCATTATTGCACATTCCTATTTTCTGGATGATAAGCATCCACAATAGCAGCTTTCGGCAGCCCCTGCTCACATAGGAAATAGTACTGCATCTTTTCCTGGAATTTATGACTTGCCGAGGAGAAAAGTAGAGTCAACTCTGCAAGCGGTACCAGTGTAAGTACAGGCATCAACTTATGAGTGTTCTACTAGCGCACGACTGCATGTGTGCACAGCACCAGGAAATAATTAAACAATTACTACAGGGATGGGAAACCTTATATGTGGCCCTCCAAGCCTCTGCATCTGGCCTTTGAAACTCTCCCTGGGCCACACCTATCCCTGGCCCTGTTTTTGTCTTGCTGGAATGGGTCCTTGAAATCTGAGAGTGCCTCTTGTTTGTCTAGATGGAGTGTGGAGAGGTATGAGGCTGTGTATAAAGTAGACAACTGCCACGATGGACCTTGGGCTCTCAAATTTCAGTTGACACCTTGTGCGACACCAAAATTCAGCATCCCCACCTCTCACACTCCATTCTTAATAATACACCTCTGCCTACTGTACAAAGGTAAAATTTACATTTGTTGCTCTGCCTGCTTTTGTCTCTGGCCCTGGCCAACACTGGCATGTGCCCACCACCCTGAAAGTTGCCCAGAAAAGAATGCAATCCTTATGTGCAAAAAGGTTCTCCCTTCCCTACTGGGACAAAGTGGGGCCAGAAGGTCTGAGTTATAGGTCTTGCAAACCCAGGATTAAGCAAAGTACAATGGTGATGTTTTCCTGTCTCATTGAATTTGGATGATGGCAAAACCAATCTATCATATTGAATGAGGACATGCTAGAATTTTGAATTATTGCAAACACGGAAGTTACTATAGGCAAGAATTTTTTAAAAAAACAACAAAACAAAACCAGCCACAGGGAAATTGAAATTATTCTTATTGGTTGTGTGTGTGTTTCATTAAAGCATTAGTGCTACTAGCTAAAGTTTTGTAGTGTTCCCATTCTGAAATCCATTTGGAGCCTGATGACAAACCATATCCAGTTTCATTCCCCCAGATTTGAACATTTATTTAAACAGTTCATTCATTTTATGTTTGCTAGGGGCCTTTTTGTTTACTAGGAGCTGTAGGATGTCAAGTTTTATAGCACAGAAGAAAATCACAAAAAATTCATAGATTGAACAACTAAAGCAACTAAATTGGGAGAACAATAGCATGATTCTTTAAAAAATAGGTGACATAAGTCATTTATTTTTTTATGCTAACTGATCACTTTGCAATTGTTTTTCTTAATGGTGAAAGGTGATTGCATTGCAGCGCTCTGCTGTATGAATGATTGACTGTACATTAGAACTGTAACTCATGTCTACGTTTTGTTGGAGACCTGGATCATAATCCTTGCCTAAGTGCATTCATGTGACAGAAGGCAGGGAAATGACTTTGCTGTGTACTTACTTACCTCAGGGCGGAACTTTGAAACAGCCACAATACAAAGTGTCATTTCTGTGCCCTTTTAAATGATTTCATTCTTACAAAGATTGTCCAGTTTGCGCCATTTTATAGGAAGCTAGAAGCATGCATTGTTTTATGGGCACTTCAAAGAAAGTTTTGAAGTTTAACAACTTAGCACCTCTGGTGAATTATGGTAGTGGTTTCCAGTTCTTTTAAATACAGAGATTTTCCCAACGGAACTTTGGCCCTGTTCAGTATTATCCAAGTAATTTTACCACTTCACTGAACAAAGGAAAAATATTCTCTTGTCATTTGTCTCTTGGTGATGCACCATCTCCATCACTTCCGGAATGACCCCAGTATGCAGAGAGTGTGAAGGTACATTTGCTCTTAAATGCTATATAATCTGGAACTACCTCATGCATTTGGCAACTGGGGGATTCTGTAGGGCAGGGGGCTTGTCCCTTTTCCTGTGTGTGCCACAAGCACAGTGTAATGGATGCTACATCATACATGCATCTCATACATGTATGTTTACAGATGTATGACTTGAGTATATATTATATGGCATGAAAGATTCCTGGATCAGTAAATGTTGAAGCCAAATTCCCTGGACTTTTCTCACATAATTCTCACGTAATTGAAAGTTTTCTCACATAATTAGGCTTGAAGCCAATAGACTGAGTGCACCCCTCCCCCGTTTTTATGCTTCTGTAGCAAAAGATCTCTATCATTTTGCCATTAGTAAGTTTTTACACTTCATTAACTTATTCTTATAAGTTTATTAATAGTCTGCTCACATTTTAGGGATCCCATTGTGTCTAGCCATTAGAAGCAGATGGTTCGGTTACCCTGGGCTCCTCCAAAAAGTGACAATTGCTCCACTCTAATATTCAGTTGCCAACAGAAAGAGAAGATAGAATAACTGATGCCTCTTATAATACACATCCTGCTTTTCCTGGAAACACAAAGTGAAGAGGAAAAAGAAAGAAAGAGGTGTTTTTTGTTTTTAAAAAGTTGTATACCTTGGCCAGGTTCTTCTAAAATGTGGATGTAATTGTCTAACCACTTCCTCTTTATTGGAGTAGCTGATAAAGCTAATACAGTTGTGAGTGTATAAAGAGTGACATTTAAGTTTTAAAAACTTTATAGCAATTGGGTCTTCTTAACCCTTGGAGTACTCAATGATGGGATTCCATTTCATGTAAGCATTGCATATCAAATAGTCTCCCACAGGTGATTATGGTTAAGCCTATTTGGGACAACATGCTTATTTTTAAGGTATTGGCTGTTGCAGCTTTATGCTCCTGGTAGGAGCCAGACAGCTGTAGCAGCTCTTCTTCCGACAGCTAGTCGTGTCTGAATACCATATAATTGTAGACCACCTACACAGTCACAATCCTAATGGCCTTTTGCAACCTACAATCCCACAAAAAAGCTTTTATATTGTGTAATCCTTTAATAAACAGGCTTAATCTCACCTTTGGAATGATAAATTAAAGTTAACACTCTTAAAGCAATTTAACTCTACAAGTAACAACTTCAAGAGAAGTTGTTAATCCATTTTAAGCTGTAGCAGCAAAACACACACACACAAAAAATGAGAAAGAGGCTTGTGGCATAAAGTAAACTTTGTTGGACTCTAGGTGCCACAAACCTCTGCTGCTTTTGAGGTAACTTTAGTGATAAGCGTTATGAATGAACATTTTACAGTGGTACCTCCTCAGGTTACGCTGAGGTGGTAATGCCTCAGGTTACAAACTCTTCAGGTTACAAACTCCGCTGACCTGGGAGACTTACCTCGAATTGAGAACTTTGCCCCAGGATGAGAACGGAAATTGTGTGCTGGTGGTGCAGTGGCAGCAAGAGGCCCCATTAGCGAAAGCACACCTCTAGTTAAGAACAGTTTCAGATTAAGAATGGACCTCTGGAATGAATTAAGTTCATAACTATATGTATAAAGTGCATACACAAGGTTTCCACTGTATAAAATGCATAGACAAGGTTTCCAATGGCACACATAGAAATAATCATAAAATTTAATTTATCGGCGTCAACTACACAAAAAAGGGCAAGTGACAATAATTGACTTAGATATCTGAGATGCAATAGCTGTGCAAAGCCTGCAAAGGAAAGCAAGGAAAGAAGAAAAGGACACACAGCAAGACACCAGCAGCTTCAGTTCCATAATTCATGGGGTCCTTATAGACATGCCAGGGATGAGCGTTAGGATCACCATATTCCAGAGGTTCCTCTCCAATCTCAGCAGCTGTTTTAGAAGAGAACTATGAGTCTGCCCCGTGCCAGTTATGGCACATGTGTGTTCCAGGGCTCTGCTTTGTTTAATATTTACATGAAATAGTTGAGTGGGGTCATCCAGAGATTTGAGTGAGGAGTCATCTATCAATACACAGATGATAAACTCTATTTTTCCTTTTCATCAAAGTCAGGTAAGGCAGTGCTAATTTATTGCCTGGATATGATGTGATGAGGGCCAATAAACATAAGTTAAGCCCAGGCATAATGGAGATTTAGGGCAGGATTCAAGTAATGTGCCCTGCCAGTGGAAACCCATGCAAGGACTTCCACTACCACTACAGGGCTTTACCCGGGACAGTGCATGAGGTAGAAGAGCCAACTTGCATCAAAGATTGTGGGGTGGGGTGGCGGCAATGACATGTGTGTGATGTCAGGACATCAGGAGGAGCCAGAGGGCGGAGCCAAATGCAGCGGCAGCACAGCTTCAATGGCTGGTGGCTCCTCGTCTCTTGCGCTCCCCAAACCGCCACCCCTGGCCAGGGCTGCTTTTCTCTTGCTTCCTCTCCACACTCAGCTTACTCCATCCTTGATTGTTCAGAACATGGGGGGGGGGGCTGTCTCCCAAAAATTATTGGGTGCAAAAGAGCTGTGCTTCTAGGAGTTGGTGCCCCTGGCATGGGGAGAGAAGAGAGTAGATTATTACCTCAGGCAAGCAGAATTGTATGTTGCTACAATGAATTCCATTCGTCTGAATGGGTGGTCTTCAGCTTTTTCTGGATCCACCCCTCCTAAATGGATCAGGTTTGCAACTTTGGGATACTCTTACTTCTTTGGAGGCTTTTGTCTTTCATAATGCAAAGCACCTTTCACTAGTTAAGGCAGGTGACAAGTTCTGTCATCTCCTGGACAGAAAGAGAATGGTCACAGTTGTCCATACTGTAGTAGTAACTCATTTGTTGTATATTGTATGTATGACTTTCTTTAGAGACTTCTCAGAAACTCCAGTTCCTGCTGCTTGACTGGGGTTGATCACAGGGAGCATAATGAACCACTTTTGGAATAGCTGGATATCTATCCAGTGCAATACAAAGCGCAACCTTCTAGGGGGCAGAATGCAAGTGGTGGGCGAGGCCAGGGGGAAACGGGGGCTGAACAACAGTTGCAACTGTATGTACAGAAGGCTGCATTCCGCTCATGCAAAAAACAGATACTTCAACACACATACATTCAGGCAAGTAAGAGGCATTGTCACAATTCAAGGACACATTCCAGCAAAAAATGCTCAAGGACTGCCTGGAGCACAGCTGGGGGAAAGGGGTGTGGCCTGGGAAGAGCACTGAGGGACAGACAGAAATGCCTGAAGGGCCACATTTGGGTCCCAGGCCTGAGATCCCCTACACCCACCTTTGGGATCTGAGTCCCCTCCTGTATTAACCTAACTTAATTAAGATCTTTACTAGAGGTCTTCTTCTATGTCCTCACCCCAGACTTCAGAACTGAAGCAGATGGTGAAGTCCTTCTCAGTGTTGGCACTCTGTCCTTGGAACACACTCCTGAGGGAGAATCACCTGATGCTGAATCTTCTGCTAGCTGAAGCCACTTTGATTGGCCCAGGTGTTATAAAAGGTTGTAGGTAGAGCTGACTTTTCGTCCTCTCCTGAATTTGTATGATTGATTCAGCTGCCATATATATATATATATATATATATATATGATTTGAATGATTTATGGATTAAACCACACAAGCCACTCTGAAAGCAATTTGCTTGCCATGAATTCAGAAGGAAATATCCTAGTGGCTAACACCTAATTCAAAACCAGCCAGATGGCACATTAGGTGAAGAAAACAATGATGGATTCATCCTGGCATAACTCCTGAAGGCCAGGAATGTATGTTTGTGTGTTTGTATGTGTGTTTGATTGTTTCTTAGTATGTGTGTCAGCTTTATCATTTTTTTTCCTGCCACATGCCTCTTTTCTAATGGATTGTATCAGCTTCAGCATATTTATTGTAAACAGCATATTTTCAGACCAGAAGTGTTGTGCATAGTTGATTAACACATGAAGTAATAATAGATGAAGAGTATTCAACCTCTTCACCAGTGTTCAAAGACTGTAAAATGGATGCTTCAGTGAGTGAAAGGAAAACATCAGTGGCGTTCATTCTGCTCTTCCGACTTCTGGTTCTGGTACACTGTGGGATGGAAAGTAAGGTTCACAGATCATCTCCAAAGCTCTCAGAACCATGTTAGATACTTGTGCCTTGGATCCTAATTAGCCCTCCAGAAATGGAAGGACTTCTTTCATTAATTGAGGAAACTGGGATCTCCAATTGGAGTACACGTTGGAGGGTAGGGGGACATTTCTGGTGGTTTGGCCCCTTTCCCCTACACTACGTCTCATCCTATTCAGGAGGGTCTCCCAATCCTTAAAGACAGATTTTCAAGGGTCGAAAGGGCTGCTGGGAGATGGGGAGATAAACTAAAAATGCTTTTGCTAGCGAGACCATCCTCCTAGTGGGAAGCCATTAACAGGATGCTTTCCTCAGCAGAACCCTAACCCTAAGCCTGTGTTTTTCCTGTTGTCTCTGAGAAGCTCAAACAAGGTTTTTGTTGTTTGTTTTGCTCTAAAGAGGGATTATAATGTCAGGGTGCCAGTTAAATTGCAATGCAGTTTAAATTCAATGCATGAAAGGATCTCATGGGGGGGGTGATGACCACCGATTCTTTAACTTCTGGTATCTTGTTCAAGATTTGTATAGATCAGGGATCAAATGCAGGTCTCCAGGCCTCTCTGTGCTCTTGGGATTCACTCCAGGCTACATCTTCCCAACTCAAACCACTCACCAGCCCTGATTTGCACTCTCCTTGGGTGCTGTTGCTTGGTTCAAACTCAGATAATGCTTCTTGCTCACCTGGATTGAGGATAGAGATGGATGTTAGGGCATGAAGAAATTTGCCTTCAGTACAAAGGGGAAATTCATATTGAATGCTTTGTCCATTTTTGCCTCTGGCCTCAACCACTACTGGATTGTGGCCCCTGGAAGGTTGCCCAGAAAGGAATGTGGCCCTTGAGTTCTGCACCACTGAAATTGGAGATTTTGCATAAAAGACCTTGTAAGGCTAATTATGACTGAAGCAAGATGAAATTGTACAATGTATTTTTTTTAATGTGTGTGTGTGTGTGTGTGTGTGTGTGTATAACACACCCACCCACCCACCCACTACATTTTCTTCCTGCTTCAGTCTTAAAACTGTTGCAATGGAATTGCTTTTGCTATTTTCTTGTTCTGAGTTCTGAGCTTGTTTGAATAAAGAAAATCTCAAAGCATAGGAGTTGCTTACCTATGGCTGCTTTGAGCATACAACTCTGAATGCTTTCTTCATGTTGCAAGTGCTGAAAGAGGAAGCAGGAGCGAGCTGTACTTCCTGCTTTTGTGCTGCTTCTGTAACACGAGAAAATGGAGGGTGAGCATCTTTCATCTTCTGGGGAATGGGTAATGATTCTTGTGCTTCTTGTGCAAGGACAGAACCCGCAGTGCTCAACCTTTCATCCTGGAACTTACCAGGGCTCTTTTTTTGGCTGGAACTCACCGGAACTCAGTTCTGGCCCCACTCAGGTGGGCACCATTGCCATTATAAGAGAACAAGGAAGGCATTCATGGTGAGTTCTGGCACCTGTTTTTAAAAAGAAAAATAGCATTGGAAGTTACATGTTTTGTTTTGTTTATTCCTCTGTATTTCACTGAGTGGCATGGACCGTTTGGGTCTTTGTATCAGGGGGAATGAAACATGACCATCCCACATTTCTCAGGCTAGTATCTACTGCTTCTGCAACAATGTTTGGAACAATATTATCTGGATTATGGTTCCTTTGTGTGGTTTACTTGTATTGCTATTTGGAGAATGAAATATCAACCAGGGATAAACACAGTAAACTGTGTTAAATATGTTGCATCTTGTGTGCACCATATGAATGCATTTGGCACCTGAACAACTATCCATGACCTTACTGCTAAATCAATTTTCTTCTTCCACTTTCTGAATGGATATATAAGTTTGGAAAATTAAAATGAAGGAAACAGCCACCAGTAAAGAATTTGTCTTGTGAAGAGGCTGGCACATTTATGTGAATAGGTCTATTGAAAATAATGAATATAAAATAGTTCAGCTGATATAAACGTATCCATTCCCCTTCCAATTATTTGGTAGCATTTTACATTAAATTAGTACAAAGTTCTTTGTAAAAACGAGATTCAGTAACAGAATATCTAATAATATTAGTTCAGAGAAAAAGTGTATCCTACTGTATCCTTCTAAAAGGAAGGCAATTATAACTAAACCCATGGATAAATAGATAAGCTTCTTCAAGAATAAAATGACGAGGGATGTTGTTTGAAATGCTGCATGTACCCACTCTCAAATATAAGAATGTTTGAGGTTTCTTAGTGAGAAATAACCAGCACTTCCATGTGATGTCATCATAAGATCATAGGGAAAATATTGTTCCTTACTGCATCCTAGAGGTGCCTCCCAATCATAAGTTTTATTGATTGCTCATATTTTGGGAGGTCTGTTCATGATATGTAGGAAATATATTGTGGATGGAATCTGTCCATCTCTCTCTGTGTGTAAAATGTCCAAAGTTCAGATAGACATCTGTTTAGTGTTTGATGAACGTAGGAAGCTCATTATACCAAGTCAGATGGTTGGTCCATCTATCTCAATATTCTTTACACAGGACTAATCTATACTGGTCAATTTAAAACATTATAAACACGTTATAAGCATGTGACAACAGAGGGTGCTATAGAGCAATGTAAAATTGCCAGTGTAAAATTACATTGAATTACATTACTTTTAAAAGTGTTTTTACAATCAGTGTAGATCCAGCCTCACTGCCAGCAGCTCTCCAGGGTTTCAGGCAGGTTTTTCTCCCAGTCCTATCAGGAGATTCCAGGGATTGAACCTGGGACATGATTCATATGAAGCATGTGCTACAGTGCTTCCGAATGAGAGCAGGAGAGACTTCTGGAGACAGCAAAGAACAGTTAAATGGCACAATCTTGAAATTTTGTTTGTCACATCCACTCGAAAAAGTGAAGTTGTCATATAGGAAAATGTTAGAAACATGCTTGCAATCCCATATTTGGTAAGTAAAATAATGAAAACAATGTGATTGGATACTCATGAGTGCATTATTCTTATTCAATGTGCTCCTTGATGTCATTACATTTTGCCATTTGGCTGGGCTGTGTTTCATATGGCCGTTTAACAGTTTGCTGCCCTTTTAAGAAGTCAGGGTGTAATTCACCCCTTCATGGGTGCACCTTGTTGGACAGAAGGGCTCTGAATAGAGTCCTCATTCCTTTTATCTGGCTAGCCATTTAAAGTTGCATTTGTGGGCCTGCAGAAGTGACTGTCTGCATGAATGGAAGGTGTGTAGAAGGACCTTCTATTGAATATAACGGTTTGTGTTGTTATACACATCTGTACCTGCATGGGTATGGATCATGCCCTAACTTATTAAGACACATACTTCCTTATGGATCAGCATTTAGGATGCCCTGTTATATTCACGCCTCCAATTAAACTGATTGCTCTCCAAGAATATAGAAAAGCACTGTTGGATCAGGCCACTGGTCCATTTAGTCCAGCAGATGCCCATGAGAAGCCTGAAAGCAAGACCAAAATGCAACATTGCTCTCCTCACTTGTGATCCCCAGAATCTGGCATACTACCTTTGACAGTGGAGATAGTCTTTGTGGTTAGTAGCCATTTATAACCTTATCTGCCATTACTCTGTCTAATCCTTTTTTGAAACCATCCAAGTTGATGGCCATCATTACATCTTAAGCAAGTGGATTCCTTTAATACAGAGACAGGTAACAGGAGATGATATTTCACTCTATATTACACAGAAGGAAATACCATTAGACTAGCATCTGAGAAGTCCTATAGTATTTGATTCAAGTTGATGCTGGTTGATTGTTCAGCTTTTCAAAAACTGCAACCTAAGCAAATTTCTCCATCTTCTTAGGAGTTCAACAGCTTTAAAAATATGTATGGTACTCAGATTCCCAGCAAGTGATCAACTAGTTTATTCTTCATACCTCAATATATTACAAGGACGATCCATCATTTTAAATAAGTAATTTGATATCTTTACTCCTCCGTTCTTGGCTCAATTAATAAAAAGGTTTCTGAATAAAAATGACTTTATGTTTAAAATGTTTTCTCCTATTACTCTTTTTGGAAAACCAATTATTTTTAGAGCCAGCACAATTTTAAATGTGGCAATTACACCACCAGTCAGGGCATATATTCTAAGATATATGCCCACAGAGCTCAAACTGAATTATTCTCAAATTGTTTTTCTCTCCAAATATTATCGGTAATACTTTTCTCTCTTTCCAGTAATAATAGAACCCCAGGTCAGCCAATGAAACTGGTGGGCAGTCAATTCAGGGAAAAGAAAAGAAAGTACTTCTTCACACAATACATAATCAATTTATGAAATTCCCAGCCAGAAGAGGTGGGGTGATGACCACTTGAAGTTAGATTGCTTTGAAAGGAAATTAGACAAATATGTGAAGGTTGCAAGTCTTTCAACAGAAACAGAAAAGGCAGATTTTGCAAGGCCTTTATTTATGTATATGGATTTGACATCCTCAGCCCCCATGTTATTTGTTATATTGTTTTTTGTCTAACATCAGAAAAATTTTAATGCTGTCATGGACCCATTGTAGAATACAGTGTTACGTGCATAATCAAGCGTAATAATAATAATAATAATAATAATAATAATTTATTTATACCCCACCCATCTGGCTGGGTTTCCCCAGCCACTCTGGGTGGCTTCCAACAAAATATTAAAAAACAATAGTCTGTAAAACATTAAAAGCTTCCCTAAACAGGGCTGCCTTCAGATGTCTTCTAAAAGTTTGACATCTGGTGGGAGGGCGTTCCACAGGGCGGGCGCCACTACCGAGAAGGCCCTCTGCCTGGTTCCCTGTAACTTGGCTTCTCGCAGTGAGGGAACTGCCAGATGCACCTTCTGGATTAGGCCCATCATGTGCACCAACCTGTTCTCACAGTGGCCAACCATATGTCTGTGCAAAGCCTGCAAGCTGGACATAACGGCAACAACACTCTGCTCACCTTCAGATTCTAGCAACTAGAATTCAGAGGCACAATGCCTCTGAAAGTGGAGGTAGAACAGAAAGCGGAGCTGGAAAATAATGCAAACAAGACATATACAACTTCACATTTATCCAAAATTCATTCTAAGATCATCTGAGTTCTTAATCTTGATTATCATTTTTTAAAGGCGACCCTTCTAGTAATACACTCATTCTCCCCCCACCATAAAAAAATTCTAACATCACACCCGGGTACATGCTTTAAAAGTGGGTCCTTCTTAACCCCATGAAAATATTCATGAGTCACCCAAATTCAATCAAGTGAGTCTGCTCTGGAATCTGAGTTTAATGGAGTGCTCCTCCTTCCCCGTTGCTGGTAGCCTTCTTCACAAGTCACACTCTTGATTCCAAAAGAACCTGGTTAAATTGACCCTCCATTAATATTGCTGGAAGAGATTAGAGAATTATGGAGCACCAACATCAAACCTCTTTGAAGTATGGAAAATATAAGATACTTTAAATACTTGCTCATCTGATAACATTTCCAATTATCCAAAGTGTATATCAGTGAACACGATCCTGCAGAATAGGCCTTCTACTCTTAAAAATCCATGTCCCTAATTATTTGCAAGATGCATGCTTTAGCTTTCTTATAATGTCAAGTATTGTTCACCAAGAAGGCCCTTTTCCAATAAATGTATACCACTTCTTTTTCAACAGAAAAACATAAAGAACCCCACCCCATCAGACTCTGCGACGACAGAAAAGTAGACAATCTGATTTACTTAGGGAATTGATAGTGGTTTCTGTGGAGGCAAAGAAGGATTTTCATAAATTATCGATTCTCTTGGTTTATGTAATCAGAAGAAATGTGATGTGCTTGAGATGCTGGGATTTTCCATATCTGTCCTGTGACCGAGAGCTTTGGGAAGGGTAAAAGCACAAAGAACAATTCCGCATAAATGAGCACTTCATACTTAACTCCCAAGCGTGCCCTTTAAAAGCTCCCACTGTAAAAATACAATTAAAAGTGTCTGCTTTAATCATCCATTAACTGATGGGCAATCTCTGTTGGTGCATGATAACATTTGATATGCTCAAATGGCCCAGGTTTTGTCACATGTGGGAGACACCAACATACCTTTGGAATGAGGAACTACTGAACATAAATCTACATTTAGGGGAGGTGATATTGCTGCAGCTGTTGCTAGACATTTCATAAATAGAAATCAATACCTTAGCAGACTATGATTCATGGAGACTGAACACATACCCCCCCACTCTCCAAGCAGATACCAAAAAAGCAGACTTGGCAGATTCCTTAAAAATAAGATTTTCAAAAAGTACTGTAAAGTGCTTAGTCTCTGCTCCTCTTCTTCATTGTATATGTTCTAGTCAGTCTTTTTGACTCTCCAGATGAAAGATTAAAAGCAGTAAGATTGTGGAGAGAAGGGAAAGAATGTTTTGCATGTTGTTGAATTCAATATGTTGTTGAATTCATATGTACTGCCATTTAGGATTTGTTTCCCAAGACAGACAGATGCCAACTGGGTCAGGACAAATGGGACAAACAACTAATGGGAATCCAAAGGTTAGAACACATTCATAGCTTTTGATATTTGTACTAGAGCTGTGTTGAAAATTTCTTCTGTATGTATTTGACCATGTTATGTTAATTAATGAGAAAACAAATTGCATTTGAAAATTATCAAAAGGGAGAGCTTTTTTTGTGGAATTCTTCTTGCTATGGTGTGGGTTTTGTTGTTTTTGCACTCACCTTACTTTTGAGGGAGCCGAAGACTTTACAGCTATACTTTCTTTCATTCCACAAATCATATGATCAGTGTTCTGAATTCTGCAGCCTTCGTGGATGCTGCCCTTCTTCAAAACCCCATTATACTACATTGTTGTTGTTGTGTTTTTTATAAGGGAAGTCTTTTTACTTTTACAGAAATTAATGTGGAAATATAACCAAGGAAAGGCACACTATAGGGGCAATAACTGTTTTAAGGACACCTTTGCACAGCAGATTTTGAGGTCTACACATCCAAGGCCAAAAATTTGGCTGATGCCATGTATTCACTGATAAACTGAAACAATCACGGTGGTCAAGTAAGCAGCCTGACTGGCAGAAGAGCTCAACACAATAAATCAAGATTTATATTTTGTGCCGTGTGGCAACATCTTCAGAGTGCCTTTCTTGAGCAAATACCTCTTGTGGCTCTCTCATAGCTCAATTGAAGCAGGCCTGGTATTCATAAAGGTGTCTTGCCATGAGAAAAAGTAGAAGTCAAGGTAAATACCTGGAGATAATTCTACTTTGGGAAAAAAGGGTATACAAAGATGAATGACTCTGCATTGTTCAATCAACCATGAGAACAGGCGAGAGATGTTAATCCTTCTTCATTTATATTAGATAAAATTCTGGCTCCGCTGGAGGCACTGGGAATTCTTTCAATATATTTATTTATTACAGTCAGGACTGTTAAATTCCTCCAGATAAAACTCTATATTAAAAACATCCTGAACATCTGCTTTAAAAAAGCTCCAACTCATGAAAAGTCACCTATTCAAGTGGGAGCAGTCTTTGGATAGAATATGATAAACACCCTGTTAGCCTCGTAATTAGCACCTATTACACTGCAAAAAACTGCCAAAGAGTGCAACAGAGCATCTTCTATCATCTAGCACTTAATAATGCAGTGACTCTGCACGTCTAGTCCTCTGTCTGAACTTGCCTGTTTTTTTACAACTAGGGTATGCTTTGTCACTGTTAGCTCCATTTGAATTACAATATATTTATTATTTAGGTCTGTGTGGAATGTTTTTGTGTATGTACACATACATTTGCATCAAGATGTACACTTTTATGGAGCATGTTCTTGCAATGAAGCTGTTGGCAAATTGTGCAAAACAGTTTTACCCTCAAAATTGTAGTGCGTAGAACTTGTGCAATCTCTTAACCAGCCTGAAAAGACTAAGGAAAAAATTGCTGCTTCTTGGTATGAGGTTTAGGAAGCACACATCAAATGTAAGTCAAAGGAAAGATATCATAAGCTGAGTTCTGTGAGATGGTAGGCAGCCATTGTCAAATACAGACTAAGAGGGTGTGTTCCCTAACCCAGGATTGTTGGAATAAAAAAAAATGAAAAGAGTAGCTGGTGCCTGAAATATAGCAAGCAGAATGCATTGCTCTGCTGACCAGAGGCCAGTGCAGGGGCCAGACTGCCTGCAGAAAAGTAGGAGCTAAAGTTGTATACTCCTATTCCTTAATTCTTTCCTTTGAGGCCAAAACACTCTTAAGTCCCCAGTAGCTCTCTTGGCTAGGTTCCAGCTGTAGATCAAGAGATCTCTCATTCAAGCCTTGCAGTTATCAGGACAGCCACTGATATTTTGCAATGTCTCACTGTGAGCTGTCACAGATTTAGTAAAGGTATTTGAGCTAGCAGAGAGGTGGGACAGGTTTAGAGTGTGAAACTTAAGGTACGTAGCAGTCACGATATCTCTCATATCTACTCTACTACATATGCATTCATGAAAGAAGGACCCACTTAGCTTAATCGGTTGGCATAGTGAAGTTTCTAAGCCAAATTCTACTCATGCAATCGGGATATTTCCCGTCCAAACCTCTTCACTTCAACTCCCCATGAGCCCCTTGAAAATCTGCTCTCAGGTGTGTGTGTGTGTGAGAGCGAGAGAGAGACTGTTTATTTGATGATGTTTCAACTATTATTGTTAGCTGCTTTAGGAAGGTTTTACCCTGCATGCAAAGCTCTTAAATTATCAGTAAATATAGAACAGCATGGGGTGGATGGTGTGTAAGAGCTGCAGCAGGAAAGGGAGAATATTTAGAATTTGCAGTGGCCCCCACCTCCCATAAGCCAGAGTGCTTTTTTCTGCCCATCCAAGACACCTTTGGGTGACCCAAAGATGTTGGGAGATGTGAAAACAGACATCAAATCAATTGGAAAGGAAGCAGATATTCTGGAGGGCTCACCACAGCAGTGGACCTTGGGGTCTCAAATTTCCGCGGTGCCCTGTGCAACACCAAAATTTTGCACCCCAACTCTCACCTTCCATTTTACAGCATAGTTGAGGCGCCCCCTGCAGCTCCCCAAAGGTTCTGCACCCAGTGCAACTAAATGGGTTGTGCTCTCTTAAATCTGCCTCTGCTCACAGGATAGGGATGTTTGCTAAGAAGAAATCTCACCTTTTGCTTCTTCAAATATTTATGTCTTGTTGAAGCTACTACAATCCAAGGGGAGCAGCAGCCTGTATATATTTAGGCCCTGTCTGCTCCGTATGTTTAAGTCAGCAGGTTTTATTTGACTCCTGCTGTGACCATGCGGTTTCCTCATTTGTGTGTGTGCGTGTTGTCTGCCTGTGTAAATAGCAAGAGCATAAACAGTTCTACCTCGCAATGCAAATCAGTGTTTGCCTTGGATTCTCTGACTCCGCAGGCTGGCAGCCTTTTAGCTAAAATTAGCCACTTTCCATTCAAGAGTGGGAAGAACAGTTTTTGACTCTTTTTTAAGGTTTACGATGGGCACTGGAGGACAGAACAAAATGCTAGAGCATTAATAGTTAAAAAGCCTCTTAGTAAATAGCATGATGGCAAAGCAATGTGACTTTTTCCCAAGCTATATATTAATGTTCTCTGGCTCATTAATACCAGGGAGGTGTGGAGATTGCTCTGAGCTGAGTAATGTAATATCATGTCAGTCCAGCAAGGCGTCAAGTGTAAACAAATTAGGAAAATTCAAAGCTGCTTATCTGGATTCAAAACAACAGCTTATATTGAATATGGGCTATTTTCAATTTGGTTACGTATTAAATAAACAAAGTTAAGTAAATTTGTACCGTGTCTAACAAATATACATTATTATTTTTTAAGTATACACTCTCTTTTAAAAACTAAATATTTACTTGGTTAAATAGCTGAAAATGTCTTTGCTTTACTCTGTCCTTTTTTAAAATAAAAATAAAACTTAGAGTTGACAGAATAATAATTTACATGAAAAGAGCAGCCGTCCCCACAGTTGATGCATCTTTCATTTCTTTGGCTGCCTTGACCTTTAGCTTTCAGTCCTCAGTCTGGCACACACATGCACACCCATTCCAGCCTCCATTATAGCCTGGAGCTGTTTTCCTGGAGAGCCATTTACACAGCCTTACTTTCACTGAGCCTGTAACTGGAAGACCAAAGGCAACTCCCTTTCAAAATGGAGATTTGCAGCCAAGGACATGGGTGGTGCTGTGGGTTAAACCACAGAGCCTAGGGCTTGCCAATCAGAAGGTCGGTGGTTCAAATCCCCACAACGGGGTGAGCTCCTGTTGCTCGGTCCCTACTCCTGCCAACCTAGCAGTTCGAAAGCACATCGAAGTGCAAGTAGATAAATATGTACTGCTCCGGCGGGAAGGTAAACGGCGTTTCCGTGCGCTGCTCTGGTTCGCCAGAAGCGGCTTAGTCATGCTGGCCACATGACCCAGAAGCTGTACGCCGGCTCCCTCGACCAATAAAGTGAGATGCGTGCCGCAACCCCAGAGTCATCCGCGACAGGACCTAATGGTCGGGGTCCCTTTACCTTTACCATTGTCACCTGATCTAAGGCTAAACACTCACATGTTAGCTAGCAGAAAAACAACAATAGTTAATTATCAGCCCATCAAGGAGCTCAGAGACCACTTCCTGCTGTTATTTAGCATTGATGGAATCTCCCAGTTAAACCCTTTCAGCAATACACATAGGTATTCTTCATTTCCGTGTCAATTAAATAAGTATACTTAACAGGTGCTAGAGGAGACGCTTGAGAGTCCCATGGACTGCAAGAAGATCAAACCTATCCATTCTTAAGGAAATCAGCCCTGAGTGCTCACTGGAAGGACAGATCCTGAAGCTGAGGCTCCAATACTTTGGTCATCTCATGAAAAGAGAAGACTCCCTGGAAAAGACCCCGATGTTGGGAAAGATTGAGGGCACAAGGAGAAGGGGACGACAGAGGACGAGATGGTTGGACAGTGTTCTCGAAGCTATTAACATGAGTTTGACCAAACTGCGGGAGGCGGTGGAAGACAGGACTGCCTGGCGTGCTCTGGTCCATGGGGTCACAAAGAGTCGGACACCACTAAACAACAACAACTTAACAGATACTCTAACGTGGACCTACAGCCTCCCTGGAAGCAGGGAGCTACCCAGCTGAAAGCAACAAATTCAGGCAGTATATAAGAACCCAAGAACAAAATGAGAGTTTTGTTGGACCACACAAAAGGTTTGTCTAGTCCAGCCTGCTGCTTCCTGGAGTGGCCATCCAGATGCCTATGGAAAGCCCACAAGCAGGACATGAGGGCAATACCTTTCTCCCTTTGTTGTTTCTTAGTGACTGATATTCAGAAGCATGTGGACACGTGACCTCTGTTCCTACAGGTAGTATATAGCCATCATGACCACTCACCACTGGTAGGCAGCTCTAAGTAGATACTGTGCACTGTCATCTTTGACAGCCTTGTCTTTGAGAACTCAGACACACCACCTCTTTTGGGGCAAGGTGTTACCCAGCCATTATCAGTCTTCTTTCAGAAGCCTGTCCTGAAACTCAGCCATTTTCAGCTGATGAGGGCCAAATGAGCTATCAAGAAAACAATTTCCCTCAAAGATAGGACACCATTTTTCAGGTTTTGCAAACTAATTGCGCAAAATAATGAGATGTTGTCTAGTAAGAGTGCATTTTAGTAGAATGACTCCAATTAACTGATAAAGACTTCAGGCCATGAAAACAGAGGAAAGCAGGTACCAGGGACTCTCAAAACCTCTTTTATCTGCCAACCTATCCCCAGAAGGTAGAAAGGTGATGAAATCTTTCTTCCAATATTATTTTTCATTGCTGGGGAGTATCAGTAGCCCAAAGGTGGGGCTGGAGAGGTGGGGGAAGTGTGAGTAAAATAAAACATTACAGTGGTACCTTGAGTTACAAACGCCTCATGTTACAAACGCTTCAGGTTACAAACTCCGCTAACCTGGAAGAGTTCCCTTGAGTTGAAAACTTTGCCCCAGGATGAGAACAGAAATTGTGTACTGGCGGCACAGTGGCAGCAAGAAGCTCCATTAGCGAAAGCACGCCTCTGGTTAAGAACAGTCTCAGGTTAAGAATGGACCTCCGGAATGAATTCAGTTCGTAACAAGAGGTACCACTGTACAAGTGTAGACTAATAGAATTTTGCATTCATTTATCTGATGGATAAGCCAAGACAAACAGCTGCCTTGATGCTGCCTTTTACTTCTGTGAAATAGATTTTTATTCTCACATTGGATTTTTTCACCCATGATCACTATATTTTTAAGGGATGTTGATGTGCATTTGATTTGGAATGCATTTTATTATTATTTTTCTTGAGGAGTAGTCCAACACTGTAGCAACACAAAATGAAAACAAGCAAACAATGAAAACCTATTTTGGCTCATCTAATTCTTTCTCTTTCTTATTTCTAGTGTTCTCTGTAGGGTCTTAACTTCTGCATTTATCTGAAATCACAGTGACTGGCATCAGCATTTTAAAAAACAAAGAAGGCACACTGGCATATAAAAAAGGATTATTATGTTTTGTAAAAGCTTCCCAAATGCAGATATTTTGTTTTTAAAGAGAGAGAGTAGATGTGGCAGTATCCTGCAATTAATGGTTGCATTACATTGGGATGATAGCAGGCAACCTGAGACTATCTAACAGCCAATACCTGTATCCTGAAGTGTGACCAGATGCTTGGAATAGCCCCACTTGTAGCATCTTAATTCTAACTTTGCTTTAAAAAAATATCTGTATTGATTCTCATGCTTTTATTCTTTATTTATGGCATTATCAGTTGGCATCGCCTTCATATTGTTACAAACCACCCCCAATCTATGCTGAGTGGTAGCAAGACTCCAGAGGGTCCCATGATTATGTTTCTTTCTGGAAAATTTATGAAATATGGTTTGTTTGAACATATTTACAACCTGTGCATAGATGGAGAGAGTTTCCAGCATCTACATCACAAGAGAATCCTTTGCTGCCCCGCTAAGAGCAGCCAGCTCAGATCCACAAGCAGATAAATCAGCCATACTGCCTGCGCCCCATGATGATGGCTTCTTCTTCTTCAGCCCAGGACAGCATTTATGGAGCCTCAGTGGAGCCAAAATTTTCCCCACTTTGTCAGAGTAAAAGGCTGCTGGGGGAGGGTGGGACCCTTTCTGTGAAGGTGAAGCTTGTAATCGGGACATAACTGCTGCTCCAATCTGAGGTTGACTGTGTGTCAGAGGTCTCTCCTCTTATAGCTTTCAGCATTAGCCCTGCATAGTACAGTCTTGCCTTGCTTTGCCTCTGAGGTCAGTGCTCACTGTAGGACAGCCACCATTACTGCCACTGCAGAAAAGCAAGGCCTCCCACTCCTAAAAGAGTAATAAACAAATAGTAAACGTAAAGTAAAAAGTAAAGTAAAGGACCCCTGGGCGGTTAAGTCCAGTCAAAGGTGACTATGGAGTTGGGGCACTCATCTCGCTTTCAGGCCGAGGGAGCCGCCGTTTGTCCACAGACAATTTTCTGGGTCATGTGGCCAGCATGACCACGGAGGACCGTGACGAGTGCCAGAGCGCATGGAAATGCCGCTCACCTTCCCTCCGCAGCGGTACCTATTTATCTACTTGCATTGGTGTGCTTTCGAACTGCTAGGTTGGCAGAAGCTGGGACAGAGCAACGGGAGCTCACCCCATTGCGGGGATTCAAATTGCTGACATTCTGATCAGCAAGCCCAAGAGGCTCAGTGGTTTAGACCGCAACGCCACCCGCGTCCCAATAATGAACAGATATAAGTGGGGAAACCACAATAGCCTCCGTTTGTTGTACATTTTGGAGTTAATTAATGAAAAGGGAATGAAATGGGCAACATTCAGGTTTTTTTCATTCTTTACACTTCTAGAGTCATGAAATAAAGCAACAGTTCACAAAGTACACTATTTATTTTAGTCCAGATTTAATGCATCAAGAAAAACCTGTCTTCATCTGTCTTCAACCCCTATGACTTTTCTATGAAGCCTTAGGTTTTATTTCCCCCATCCTCTTCCCTCATTGAAATCAAACCTAAATGCAGCTGAATTAAAGGGCAAAGACCTGCCTTTTTGTAGTTTTATATCCTCTAAAGCACCATGTACCTTGACAGCATAATCTAAATAATGATGGTAATGATAATAATTTTCAAGCACCTTAAGAGTTATTCTTTCGAACCGAGCAATTCATGGGAATGCAGGAGGTGTAAACATTAATGCAGTTTTTCTTCTTGCTTTTGTCAGGTTTTTTTACACTTCTGCTCCACACTGCAAAAGAAAGGCCTCGAGCGGCTCAAGTCCCCAATAGTGGTGGCACATCAGTGTCAGCTTGCTGTTGTTTTTTAAAAAGATCCAGGCGCTTATACCAGCTTGAGCTCACTTCCCCCTTTCTTCAACTTTAGTTTAAAGCAGACAGCTGCAGCAGCCCAATGACCTGCTTTGATTTCTTACCTGCCTATCACCATAAGGTTCCATGGCAAGCTACAACAATATTGAATCCAAGCTTAAAATCATGTAAAACAATTTGCAATCAGAGGACTAACACAGGTCCTCTCACACACACACACACACACACACACACACACACAGGCTGCTTACCTACATAAAAATAAATTGAAATGTAGACCAAAGGCCTATCTAGACCATGTTGTGTGCCAAGGCTCCATGACCTGTGGTCCTCTAGTGGACAAATAAAGCACATGAACAAGCGGATTTTGGTTTATGGGTTCAAATAGGCCACAACTTTATTGGTTACAGATGTGAACAGTTTGACTTAGGCATCTTGACTCCCGTCCATCTGCAGTGAGTCCAACTAAGAGTAAACCACCAGTAGGGGGAGACCTATGAATTACATCAAATAGGGGCACCCTGAGGGGTGCCCGTTGAGGTAGGGTATGGCCCTGGCCCATGTCTGGGCACGAGACAGAATCCAAACCCCCAGATCCCTTTAATAGGATAGCCTTAATGAGGAGGTGCAGGTGGAGGCTACAACCTCCCCTCCATCCAAATAAAGGCTTACCCAATGCCTGACCACCAGTTGAACCCACGGCTTCCCCGCCGTGCCGGAGTTTAAATTCTGTCGGCACTGATTGGTCAGCAAGGCCCGCCCCTTGAGCAGGGCCCCACCCAGCGCTGATGCCGTAGGGAAGCGATGGCGGGGAGGGCACCGTTCTCTGACCCTCAGTCGGGTCATGCAGGGCCTGGGGCCCGGCTTCAACGCTGCCTACCAAATAAGGTAAGTGGACTTCTCACAGTGGCCAACAAGATGTCTATGGGAAGCTTGCAAACAGGAAACGAGCTCAGCGGCATTCTCCAACTTGCTCTGTGTTGCCTTTGCTGACTGGCTGTGTTGTTCTCTAGGGTTCTGAAAGCAGGATATTCCAAATGATCTTCAGTTATAAGTTGTGTGATAAGATATCACATTCTCAGGAAGAGTTCCCAAAGAGACACATTGGAGGCTAAACAATTCCAATATATGTGCACATCTCAGAGTGAAGACCATGTACAGAAACATTAAGTTAGTGTGATGTGAAGGAACAGCTTTTGCTCATGTTCTGGCCATGTCCTGATAATGCCCACAGTGTTGGTGTGATGTGACCTAGCATGCACTGATAATGCTCCAATCATGTTATAGTGACAGCAACCCTGATTTATGAGATATTCATTTCCCCACCCCATTTGTACCAGCCAGAAGCCTAGCAGCTGTATTCAGAAGCAGTTGAAATTTCTGTATAGACTACAGAATCTAACCTGGATATTATCGGGGGATGAATATATGAAGCCAGCCATGCTGCACAAGTGCAATATATTTCCTTACTTCCATACTCTGAAATAAATATGATTGGTACATTAAGATGCAAATAACTCTCTGCCTCCTCCCAACAGGGCATATTTGTGAGCTAAACCAGAGATAAATGTGGAAATTAACACTCTGAGACCTCAGGGGTATTCATGATAATCCTAGATGTCCATGAATCCTCAAAACAACACATGGATTATACTAACTCATAGACTGTTCGCTTTCGTTTTTCATCATGATCGCTGATGTGGGATATAGCTTTAATTGCATTAAGTGATTTACATTTTATTGTAATGCACAAACAATAACTGGGCAGAAATGAATTAGAACAACGGGGAGAGACTTAAGTTTTTTGTGGTGCATTGTACTCCTACTAGCAATGTCACTATCTATTCTAGACTGTTCACTAAGGTAATTGCAGACGACAATTGCACAGCCAGTTTGGGATAAGCCTTTTAGCACACAGAAAGGAAATCTGCATTACATGAAGAACTAAAGCCATACTTGACTTTTTTCTCCGTCTGTAACTTTTTTAATAGACATAGTACCTATATTTGGTTTATTAGATGTGTCTGGATTTGCATCTAATAATACTGGCGGACATCCATCAAAAAGCATCTTTATGGCAATTCAAAGTACAATGTCATAGCTATTCTTTGATACCAGGACTAAAATATATGTTAATATTTTCTGTTCTTGAAAATTTTGAAATCGTAGTATCAGGGCACTGAATATCTGTGGTATGCTGAAAAACCATTTTCAAAGGTGCAATAAAATGTGTTTTCTCAGTCATGGTGCAACTAAGGATGGAGGGCAGTTTTGTTCGGTCTGCAGTTTTAAGTGAACTGATCCAATTTGCACCTCCTGGACTGAAATACAAATCAGAATGCAAATATACTCGAGGTTTTGCACTTCTCCAAATTTTGTAACACAGTTCTCAAAACAAAAAAGTACCAAAATGAGATACATTGAGATAAAAAAAATGTATTTCAATATGTATTTTGAGATGAAATACATATTTAAATGTAAATGTTCATACTGTTCTTTAAACCAACTGCAGATTCATGCAGCAATGGGACAGCATTGACGTATGAACACATGCGAGATGGGCAGAGATGGGAAGCAGGCAGTTCTGTCCACCCCTGTGCAACACAAAGCTTGCAGTCAAAGCTCCTGACATTCCTTAGAATGTGTCCTAGTAAGAAGATCCTGTGAGAACAGTTTGGTCACATCTCCTGTTTGCTGCTGAGTACAATGACTTTTTCCCTCAACAAAAACCATGTATTTACTAGGCCCATTGCCCAGAATGGAGAAAAGATAGAATTGGTAAAAGACTATATTTATTAAAATATAACAAGGAAGAACTTGCACCAGTTTCACATATCAAGTGTGGGCATGTATAACATACACAGGCAGGTAGAATATCTCTTGCCTGCTGCTATAGGCTAAGCCACCCCAGACCAACTCCATCACCCAGGTTGGCATGATGGAAGGCAAATACCACATTCCCATAAAGGGAAGCTGCGTGTGTATGTGACCTTAATGGTGCAAACACCCTTCTGTTCAGCAAGTGGCCCATGCCAGGACCAAAGAGACCAAATCAAGCAGCCTTCCAAGCCAATCAGCCTAAACAGGACTTATCATTCCCCACCCCTGAGTCCTGAAATCCTCTGAGATGTTTGGGGTCTTCCCAGACAGAATGGGAGCTAGGGGAATAGGAGATAGGGTTGCAGAGGAGGGGCAAAAGGGAATATTGCCCTAGCTCATGAGTGTCTCCCTGCCCACATTTATATGTAGAGCCCAGACCCATTGATTTCAACAGAATCTTCTCCCTTTTTGCAAATTGTTAAGAAAATATTCAAACACGGGCTTGAATATTATTTGGTAAATACAAGTTCAAAGGAGGATATGGGGGGAAATTCAGTTAGGAAATACCCCAGCCCTTCTAGGAAAGGATAAGCAATTTTGGTATCTGGACCAGCTCTCCTGGTTTGGGTGCAGTTTCTGCTGACACGCTGACCATTTAAAAGAAGTGGGTTGAAATGGTTGGATGGTTTCTAAAATAAGATTCTGGACTCTGTGCAGCTCGGTCATGTTATTATCAGTTGGCCTAGCAGCCATCAATGCTGCAGAAAAGAAAAGAAAAGAAAAAGAAAATGTTTGTAACCCCGGTGATTAAGGAGCCATCAATATATCTTTCTATATGATAAGCCTGTACAGCTTGTGATCTGCCAAGCTGAACACATCTAGCCACAAGTGCGTGGTAAAAACCTATCAGGCAGCTCAATGTCCTCATGAGTTTAGCTACTTGATGGGTAAAGCAAAATGGAGAGGGGAGTTTGTCCAGAACTTAGATGGCCACAGCATCTGGCTTAGTGGATCACGAGCTGCGAAATCCTATTTAAAGGGATTTGAGTAGCGAGTTGAGTCAGTTGAGTCAGAGTTCATTTCTAGATGTATAGAATGATAGAATTGGAAGGTTAGAAGGGAGCCCAAGGGTCATCTAATCTATCCCCCTTCAATGCAGGAGTCACAGCTAAAGAATCCTTGAGAGATGACCATCTAACCTCTGTTAAGAAACCTCCAATGAAGGAGAGTCTGAGGCAATCTGTTCTACACATGTTGCTTAGTAGAGGCATCACAATGTCTGTTTCATCACAAGGTTCTTTTATTTACTTACGCTGTAAAGGCTGGCTGCCATATCAGCAATAAGAGCATGTGCAAGCAGCAACAGTGATCAAACCCTTTGCTCAAGGGGAGAGACAAATGTACATGGGTTCTTCCAGAAGTCTAGCTCGGGTATGATCACAGGACAAGTGACGACCACTCTCAGAAATTCGGTAGTTTCCCATTTTCCTGTAGCTCATAACATGAATTTCCAGCATTCAAGTAGAAAATATGTGAAACATTATTACTGGAGATGCACAGCAGGTGCCTTTTAAAGCTAAAGGCCTTGGCATTTTCGAAAATAATAATAATAGCCTTAAAAATATCAGAGATATCAGCCTTCCATAAAGAGCGAATGATACACTCTAGGTAAAATGCAAAAGGTCACTGTTAAGAAGCAAAACTTTTGCAGTTAAAGAAATAAAATCACACTCTGAAAGATTGCTACCTGGACAGTAAATAGCTAGCTTTAATTACTTCTTTGCAGCCAGGCTTTCATCAAGGCTGCCCTCAACTAAGAACAGAAGCTGGACCACAACAAGGAAAGGTCAATCTAGTCCAGCATCCTATTTCTAAGAGTGAGCCCAGTCAAAAGAACAACCACCACAAACAGGCCATGAAAGCAGCATCTCTCCTATTGTTGCCCTTGCCAACTGGCCTTCTGTGGTGAACTGTGTTTGATCTGGAGTTTCCATCCAGCCATTATGGTGTACAAATATTAATAGATGCATCCTCTGTGACTCTATTCCCCTTTTAAAGGCATCTAATCTAGTAGCCATCAACCCCAGCTTGTGGCTTCATTAACATGCAGCACAATCCTATGCAAGTTTACTCAGAAATTATGTCCACCCTAAAAGAGGGCACGTGTTGCAGTGAGTCCTGGAGACTGACCTCCTGTGTTGTGGGTGAGTTGGATTGGTTTGTCACAACACTCGATTGGTAGGTCCCTCGATGTTGGGTTCAATATGACCAATAGAGTACAGTCCAAACGGATTGAGGGACCTATTTATACCCATGCACGTGACCCAGAGCTTCTACTTTCAGCTTGTGCATTTGGAACACCCACCCACCTCTGCCTAATTTTAGGGCTTTGTGCGTTTGACCTTGCTATGCTGTTGTGTGTTGTCTGTGGTTGGGACAGGGGCACCGTAGGAATTTCCCCACTTGGCTGATTGGCTGTTGCCATTTGGGTTTTGCCTGCCGCGTAGCAAATCATCACTACTTGTAAGGTTGCGGATAGGCACTGGTTCAGGTGATAGGGATGGGGGAGCAGTCTTGCCATCCCTATGTGAAGGGTATTCTGTTAAAGGAATCCAGAGACTCATCTGATTTGGTCAACCCCTGAGAGGGGGTTGTGCCCGTACCTGAGTCCAGGGGGGCATCTGGGTGGTGAACATAGTCTGTTCCCGGCTTTTCACCTTCCCAGGTGTTCACCCTTGGCTGACCTATGCTGGTGCCCTGAGTCAGCACTGCCTGCAAGGGTGCAGGGAGCTAGTTGAACCAGAGCCTATGCAACCACTCACCATCTGTATTCAATAAAGTTGTGGCCTAAATTTTGCCAAAAACCAAAACTAAAATTTGAGTCACATGTGAATTTATTTAGGGGGGAGGTCTCTGGGTCTGAACACGTAAGTCCTACAGAGTTCAGTTGGATTACTTTCCTGGAAAGTGGGCATAAGGATGCAGAATTAATTTTGTGTTATATGCAGTGCTTTTTTTCTAAAAAAAATGTTTAGGAGTACTCTCAATTTCCTACTTATATTGAAATACTGCCCCTCAATGAGGCTAAACTTAGATTCACAAAATGTCTAGGGGTATGCGTACCCCTGAGTCCCCCCAGAAAAAAAGCACTGGTTCTATGGAAAAGTACTTTTGTCTATCTTTCCTGAATCTCCTGTCAGCCAATTTCACGGGACTTCTTGAGTTGTAGTATTGCGAGATTGTAAGAAAAAACAAAAAACTTCCATTCCTCCACTTTCTCTATTTTATTTCAATAACCTCAAAGCAGTTTACAAAAAGAATGAAGTAATGAACTTATTAGTAAAAACAGTTAAAAACAAAAAGAAGTAAAATCAACAATAAGCTAAAAACCTGATTAAAGCACACCACTATATCCTGGTAGGGTTACTTAAACAAAAATGTTTTTAGCAGGCACCAAAAAAAGTACAGTGATGATCTCTGCCTGAAACCCTGGAGAGCCTTTGTTAGTTAGTGAAGACAATGTTGAGCTAGATGGACCAAATGATCTGACTCTGTATAAGGCAACTTCCTGTTTCTATGTTACTTGCTTTTACAGTATCTCTTCCTCACATAATTCCCCACTTTCTACACCATATTCCACCATTGTAAAACATTACACAACAGGAATTTGATGCAACCACACACACAATCACATGAAGATTGCTTTTTTACAGTTTCATAAAAGTGCACATGTGAATTGGTAGTATACAGAGTGGGAAGGGGGAGGAAACATGCCCATGGACCAAAAGAATGGGAAAGCTGTGGCAATCCATGCATGCTCCAATGCCAGAACTTGTGTTTTTAAAAAATTGTTAGTTCTTTTTTTAAAAAAATAATATTTATTATTTTTCCAAAAACTTAAACACTAAAAAGAAAAAAGACAATACAATAAAACACATCAAATTAACAAAACAAGACAAAGACAATAAAATAAATCAAACAATTTCATTATCCCATCTTTCATTCACTTATTTCCACGACCTCCTCACACCTCCCTTTTTGTATTCCACTTCTGTTAATTATTTCAGCAATTCCTTTCCATCTTCCTCTGTTTTCTATCCTATAATTATCTTAACTCATTCTAACCTTATTTTTTCCTTTAATGCTCTATTAACCTATCTGTACTTAATTCCTTATAATATTTCTACTAAAGCCATATAACTTCATTCCAACATTTTTCTAGCATTCATTAATTTTACAATATTTCTGTAGATAATCTTTAAACTTTTTCCAATCTTCTTCCACCGACTCTTCTCCCTGGTCTCGGATTCTGCCAGTCATTTCCGCCAGTTCCATGTAGTCCATCAACTTCATCTGCCATTCTTCCCGGGTGGGCAAATCTTGTGTCTTCCAATACTTCGCAATGAGTATTCTTGCTGCTGTTGTTGCATACATAAAAAAAGTTCTATCCTTCTTTAACACCAATTGGCCGACCATGCCCAGGAGAAAGGCCTCTGGTTTCTTCAGGAAGGTATATTTAAATACCTTTTTCATTTCATTATAAATCATCTCCCAGAATGTCTTAATCCTTGGGCATGTCCACCAAAGGTGAAAGAATGTACCTTCAGTCTCATTACATTTCCAACATTTATTGTCGGGCAAATGGTAAATTTTTGCTTATAATTGTTAGTTCAACCAGAACTCAGGAAGGGTAAAACACAGAGGAGAGTAAATTCACAGAACAAAGCAACAAAAGAAAGGACATCTATTCATCCTTACTGTGCATCTCTGGGATTGCAATGTCTGACAAATGTGCAGCCCCGTTTATGCAAATGGCTGCTGCCTCCCCACATGGACAGCCTCGTTTATACTAATCTTTTTCCAGGAGGGCTGTGTGCCTCTGGCCGTGACTGCATAGAGAAATTGGGCAGCATGAACCAGGCGATGACTTGCAGGCTTCTCCATTTAGAAATTAAGTGTTGGCCACTGGGGACTAATTCAGCAAACTACTCCACCTTAACTGATTTGTACATTGGATTGTTGGTGAACAAGAGCCTCCAGTGGAGCATTCAACCCGTCTCCTCTCTTTCCCTAATTCACATGTTTAATAAAAGCTGCCAGCAGCTAGCATTTAAGTTACTGCTCCAGTGAAACCCTCTGGATATGTTATAAAATATGAACACCAGTATTTGTGCAATTTTCTAAGCACGACTAAGCTGAAATTAATGGGTACCTTTGGAATGACTGTATGTCTGCAACATATGCTTCAGGGGGTATTGACATTTGCCAGCTAACAATTAATCACCCTGAAATATCTCATTCTGGACATATGGGTAGGCAATCTGCTAGCTGCAAAACCACCAAGCAGACCTGTTGTTATCCATGCCACTCTGAATTATAGGTGATGTGAAAGGAGCAGTTTGTCTGGAATATTTTTTTCCCCTTGCAAAAGGATACTATTAAATGACCCAGATCTGAAATAGGAGGGGCCTCATACTCTTTCCCCCCAGCTCATTTCTATTTAATCAATAGTATTTTGTCCCAGTTAATAGGATCCAATCTTCTGCAGGAGGTGTTGGTATCAATCTTGCCAGTGGACACAACCTTCCACCCATTTCCATAAATTCAAAATGGTTGAAATTGGCTGGGTGGAGAGAATTGTCTGAAATTGTGGAAATGTGGAAAAATGATTGAGTGTATTGTGTAGGAAAAATGGGTGGAATTCAAAGTCAATGTTCTGTCTGCATGAGCATTGCCACTTGCTAGATGGAACAGTTCCCCCTCTCCTTCCCTCATGTGCTGTTCTGGGGGTTCTCTTGACCCCCCCAATCCAATTTTTGGGGTGTATTTCAGTTTCTGGAAAACTTATGCAAGGACCTCTTCAGGAGAGAGTTTGAGGTGAGGAGTAATTTCTCAGTGCCAGCCATATTATTGGGAAGAGTGAGGTGATTGCTCAAATGGCAGATTCTGTGGGGGCCAAAGGCATCTCCCTGCCCTGGCTATTCCCCTTGAGGCTCCTGCCACTGCCCATTCCCATCTTCCTGAGTTGGTTCCAGGGTAGCTGAAATTCCTCCTCATTTCTGACCTAGCCTGACTCATTTCTTGCCTGGTTGGCATCTCTCAATGTGTCTGAAACTAACACAGGGACAAATAGAACAAGACGCCTTCCCCCCTTTATTACACACACAGCCCAACAAGACAACGACAAGAATCCACCAACAGGATACAAATCAATATGGCTAACCTGATTCAAAGACACACCCACACCCCACTCACACCTGAAAACAAAGTTCACCACAGCCAATCACAAACAACCACACCCTAGGCCAACCCCAACCTCTCTCACCATCAAAGGAACACAAGCTAATAGTAAAGAGAACCCACACAAGTGATGCTGACACAAAACCCCACACATACATTAAGTAGAATAGAAGCATTGCCCCTGACCCCACCCCCACTCACCATGCCCCCTCCACCTCTTTCCCTCTTTTCTTCCTAAAGTAACACTAATGTCGCAACAAATGAAACTGATCTGTAGAAATTGTAACTTGAAAAAAGAGACATTGCACATACTTTTGTAAACCAAGAGATCTTTAATAAAAAAAATATGTTAAAAAGGAAAAAGAAAAACAGAGCGCTGTGGCTGGAAGGATCTGCCAATTTCGGTCCAGTTGCTCATTTCCCCAATCTTAAATTCAGTTCCCATTTCTGTAGCAATCTGCAAAATTCATCCGCATTTTAGCATGAATTTCTCCTAATAACTATCTTGGCTGAGAGTCTGGAAATATCTGTTCTCTGCCCTGCAGCCCTTTTCCCACCTGGCCTGAGAGGGTGGGGCGCTGACTGACTCCAGCATCAAAAGGTGAGGCTGCTGAACAAACTCTTAGGTTGGGGTATTGTTTAGGGGTTTTTGTCAGGGCAGGGGTTGCTACTGTTATTGATATTACATTTTTGTATCTTTATTTTATCTTATTATGATTTATGTGGAAATGGTTTAATTTGGTTGTGTGCTTTTTGATGCTTTATTTATTGTTTGTGACAACTTTTGCTGTGCTTGTAATTATGTATTTTTATGTTGTAAGCTGCCTTGAGCATGGTTTTAACTATGGAAAGGCAGCATACAAATAAAATTATGTATGTAATTATGTATTTTCCCATCCATTTTTGGCTAATGTACATGCCTTCCTTTTCTTGTTCCAGGAAGCATGAAAAAGAAAGTGGGAAAAAGTGGGAAAAGATGCTGCTGAGTCCCTGCTAAGCCATACCCACATTGGTAACTTGAGCTCAGGTTAACTCTTTCATGCATGCAAGTGTGGGTCAGTAACTGTAAATTACAACAGCAAAATAGTTTGGGGTGGCCTTGGGAGACTTCAGAGGACTCTGCCTCTCTAGTGAATAATCTTTGAAAGGTCCAATTTTTGTCTGCGAATGCTGCTGTAGCAGCAATGTTGTTGGTCTGTTCATTTTTGCCATTTGCTTTGCACAATGTGACACTTCCCTCACCTCCTATGTCAGCTTTCTAGTCAAGCTTCTCTCTTCCATTTATTCCCGCCACTTCCTGTTTACCAGATTAGAGCAATGGAAAAGCGTTTCCCATCTTTCTAATAAGGGAGCATTAAAAACGGAGAGGTGAAAGTTCCAAATACCCACCCAGCTGCACAGTTAAAATTCTATTTCTCCCTTGAAACTTCAGCTACAATCTAATAGCCAATCATCCTTGAACTGAATATGAGTTTTTAAACCCGATTGAGAGGGAAATTAGTTTTATGGGAATCCCTAATACTTTCCCTTCCAAATAAATGTGAGTTTTGCAGTCTATTAGGGAAGTAGGTGACAGCTTTTAGATGCAGAAGTACTATGCTGCATTTCCAAAAGGACTTATTCAGAGATACTGGTGCTTCCTATTTGAGATAGCATTTTGAGGCTGGATTTTGTGAAGCTGTGCCTGTTCTCTCTGTCTATGACTCACTAGATATCTATAGAAAGGGTCTGGGCTTAGAATATAATTTAAATGGGGAAGCAGCAAGGGACTTGGCTCTAAAGACTCTCCAACATATATTTTAAATATTTCTCATGGTTCCAAGTAACTTTCTCTTCTACAATGGTGCTACTCAGGCACCATTTAAACTAGTTCCCTGGGAAGAGGGGTTGGATTGTTAAACCACTCTACAAATTGTAGCTCTCTGAGGGGAATATGGGTTTCTTAACACCTCTCAGTATCCTTAGCAAGCTACACTTCCCAGAATTCTTTGGGGGGTAGTGTTTAAAGTGGCATGATACTGCTTTAAATGTGTAGTGCAGAAAATGGGGCCACGCATGACTCCAGCTTTCTCTAGTACACTCCTCAGCAGTAGCTGTGACTTCACTCATTAGCTAAACACACAGAATGGTGCAAGTGGGCTCATTTCTCACAATGCAATTGGCTAGAAGGATGCCTGCACATTTTGCTTCATAACTCTTTTTTTACTGGGTTGAGCCCTCTGCTGGCTCTGTATTCCCACCATATGTCTTGGAGGCCCTGGTGCTTCCAAACATAAAATTTAGCATCCACTGATTTCATAGTAAGGACCTGAGTAAATTGCTCGTCTCACATGGCTGCAATTTTTTAAACATTACAGTAGCCGATCTGCCCTGCCCGCCCCAGATTTCAGAGGGCTGGCAGAAACCCCTTTTAAGGGACACATATGCACAGGGAAATGAGAGGAAAGGAAAGTTACATTGTGCATCCATTCTCGAGCCAATGCAACAACTTTGTTGGATATCGCCCACTGAATTTCAATAGTATTCAAACACATATCTTAAATGTATTTTTTTAATCTCAAAATTAACATTTCTAAACATATGTGATATGTTTTTTTCCAGCCAAGAACTGTGTTGGAACATTCTGTTACTGCAAAAGCTGGCAGACGGGTATGAACAGATCTGCGTGATAGTCCAGAAGATGCAGACCAGGTCCACTTATATTGGAATCTGCAAATATCCAATTCCCTCAGCATCCTCAGTGTTGGACAGATGATCCTGCCTGTGCAATTTTAATTTGTAGAACTTGTGGACTCTGAAAATAACAGTATCTGATTTCTTTTCTTTTGTGTGATACACACACACACACACACACCACACCTGAAACTGAGTCACAGTTGCACGGCAATTATTCTTTGCCTCAGCCACAATATGATACAAATCTGTAGTGCAAGACAGCTAGAGACTTTGAAACTGTCTCAGAAAGCTCACCCATCTCTGCAGTAATTCATTCCTGGAACAGATGACTTCACCCAAGGCTTTTATTTTGAAGATCCAAGGCCTTGGTATCATCCCCCCTTCTTTCTCTGAATGATGTAGGTGGTGAGCAGTAAAGCAAAAGTTCACTTGACTATATGATGAATCACATGGCAGCTCCCCCCTCCCTCCAAATGTTGTCGCTATTTCACTCCTCTATGGTGCAATTCATGTAGAGCAGAGTTCTATAAAGGTGTTCTGTGCCCTGTTTGGCTCCTTGGCCATCACATGAACAGATACTCCAATTTTTGAAGAATAATTGAGTCTCAAAAAGCACTGGCTCTGTACTTTTATATACATGGTGTGGGGCCATAAGTGTAAAAGAAGTTTTTGTAAAGAAATTAATCTTGCAATTTCAGAGATACGGTCCCATCAATAAAGTATATCAAATCAATCAAACTGAACAATCATGTTTGGCTTCTTTCATCACGCTGTTACATTCAGTTTATGCTGGTTTTGCAGCTGCTAATCCCTTTTTAAAACATGATATTGTTTGAGACATACGGCTAGATTCTGTGCTCTCTAGTACCGAGTACCGAACGATACCTTGTCTCTGAAATATTAGTGGCTGTCATTGTATTGAAAAACATGGGCTGACTAGCTACAAAATTGCCATGCAGTGTGCAGGTGTGGGCGTCTTAATTTCATAAGATACACACATGCAAAAATAAAAAAAGCCTGGACACATTTGGTAATTATTGTGTTAATAACAGAGTAATTGCGTGGTTGTTTCTTGCCTACAAATTACATGGTAGTCATCCTTGGAATTACCATTAAAATGAAAAATGTCTTCACTAGATGCCAATGAGCGATTAGCTTATAATTACAATATAATGGGCATGCTTATTGGTGTCTGGCAAGATAAAGCACTGCACAAAATGTGTATACTATGAGGTATTGTCGGAGCTGACAAAAGTCCAAGGATATTTGTCTCTTTGAACAATAGCTGTATAGATGCTAAAATCCATGAATTTGTTCTTGGCAGCAACTGGATATCTGATGGCACTTGGGAGATCAATGTGGTGCTCCTCATTAAACAAGCAGTTTACCTACTGACAGCTAGATGCTATTTTAGTAAAATTGAGCCCAGCTGCACAGGTAGGATGGTAGTTTTGAAATAGCCATCAGCCATGAGCATACTGGACAGCCTTGAGCAAGCTGCCGTCTCTTAGTCCCCCTTCACATTGCCATGCCTTATGTAGGTAGCCTAGAGTCCTAGCTGCATCGGGTTGTGATGAATTTTGGGAGGTCAGAGACAGATGTATTGCTTTGTATGAGAAGGGATAGGAAAATCTAGCTCCACTTATTTTTATACTTGGGGGAGAGCTTTCCATTTAGAGATCTCAATGGCAAATAAATACATAACTCTACTCAGTTAATCATCAGGCCTTTACAACCCATGGTATGCAGAAACAGATAGCCTTTCGTCTCAATTTTGTAAGGACATGCTGTACTGTTCCTCAGTCTCCAAATAATAATAAGAATTGTGCCAGTGGAATCAGCACTGGTATGTGCTGGGTGCGGGGAGGGAGTGCCAGTACACATTGTTGAAGCCAAGCCACTGTTTTGACTTTCAAATGCAGCGGGGGTGGGGGGAATATTATGGGGGAAAACCTGTTCCTTGGATGGCATTTTCCCTAGCGGCTACCTTCACACATCACTTATGCACATACATTGGCATTTCAAATAACTCTCTGATAGGAAAATAATGGGAAAAACCCTCTCCCCTCTTTTTCATTTCAAATTTCAACTCAAATTAAATATTTAGTATAGAAATAGATGATGAAATGCAAGAGAAACACAGAGATTTCAGCTAATAAGGATGACTGACAAAAAATACTTTCCTATTAGCATTCCACTGCTCTTTCCTGAACTCCTTTCTTTTGCATCTGCTTTATTTACAATCTTTTCTCTATGTGTATATTTTGTTTGGTGCACTAACTGTGGTTCTTTTGGAGTGAAAAGCTTGGATCCGTATAGGCAGGACAAGTGCTGTTTTTCTTTAAATACACAGATTTAAAGATCCAGAGATCTCTGGGGCTTCTTTGCTTACATACAACTTACCTACAACCCCATAGGAACTTGAATGCTCTTGTCCTATTTGGGGGCATCCCATAGGCATCCGGTTGGCCACTATGGGAACAGAATGCTGTACTAGATGAGTCAACCTTCCTCAACCTGTATCCTCCAGATGTTTTGAACCATAGCCACCCTCACCAGTGGCCATGCTTTCTGGGGCTGATGTGAGCTGTGGTGCACAACATGCAGAGAGCATCGGCTCAGGGAATTCTGAGATAGGCCTTTGGCCTAATCCAACAGGGCTTTTCTTCTGTTCTTGTGGCAGGAAATATTCCAGCCACTAATCATCACCCAACAATGGGGGGAAGTGGCTCCCTCAGAGCCCTACATTATAACACCTGCAGAATGGATTGGGGGTGAAGGGTTAGGGTCAACACATGCAATGTTTTTGCAAAAAAATCAAAAAATCTTTAGGAAATATTATATATTTTGTGGGTGGGGGGAAGAGGCAGGCTATTTGGCCTTCTTGGCTTTGACATGAATGATTCCCACAGCCTCTTGGTAGTAAAGAATGGTCATTGTACAACTGTGAATCTTTCTTTTCTTCTCATACACTCTTTTTAATTGCAGATGATTGGTACCAAATCCAGAGCACTGGCAAAGGTCACCACAGTCTACAGTAAGGCATTTCTTTGCACTTAGCTAATAATCCATCATGTCTGTGGCCAGCACTTTAAAAGGCTGTTTCTGAGCACAGAAGACAGAGAAGAGCTCTTCATTTCAAATCCTCCTTTCACAATATAAAATATAGCACCTTTTTTAAAAAAGTCACTTGCTACTGTGAAGAAAAGACTGCAGAACACTATTACCAATGATTTAAAGTGAAAGCCTCAGACTGAGTATCATTTACTAATATTTGCTAGCGGTCCGTGAAGGAGGCACAGCTGCTATTTCGTTCAAGCTGTGGAATGCATTCAATGAAAGAGCATAAAAGCATGTAAATATTTCTTTACCCAAATGTGTTAAATATTATAATACTTTACACTGTTGTTTGATTATCATATCAGCCACCTTTGCATCACAGTCATGCTACGATTGGTGCAGAAAGGCATCAGTTTGTGTTCATTGCACGCAGCCCTGTGCCCATTCCACCACACTCTGGCCTGCATCAAAAACTATGTTCTATGCCTGCTATGGCAGAATTTTACATAATTAAATAAATTATTATGTTATTCCACACCATTCATTTCAACGCAGATGAAATGCAATTCTAAAGGCATGGGAAGTTCGTCAATTATATATTGTTTGTGGACTGAAAACGGCAGCAATGAATGCTGATCATATTTACTGGATTGATTTCTGTTCTGGATATTTGATAAATAAACCAACATTGGCAATTTATGCTCTCATTTCCATCAGAGTTCTCTGACATCCCTGCTCACTACTGTTCATTGTAAATGCCTTACATGATCACCACTGCTGGAATTGCATATAGCTGTGTGGTTCATGTGTCCAGTGGAGATCCACTGAAAGATGAGACATCTAGAGGTTGCTGTGGTGATTTTGCATGGATTTTTGCTGATGAAGCCACTCAGAACTCATCTGACTTTTTTGCAATAGTTGTAAAAAAAGGGAGAGGTAACTGGTGCTAGAAGATTGCAATTTATTATTATTTGAAGATTGCCTGAGTCCATTTGTAAACAATCTTGTTCAGAAACACTACAAGAAAATAAATAACGAGTATAAAATAGATGTTAAAATGAATGTATCTAAGAAAATCAATCTATGTTTGTCTTAAGTGTAAAGATGGGTAAACTCTGTAAACTCTTGATAAGAACATCACGAAAATAATAATGGGAAAAACAGAAAACTGAACTTACCCTGGAAATTAATAAAATACAACAAAACAAAGTAACATCAATGATAATAAAAATAACATTTGCAAAAAACACCCACAATTAGAAGTTTTAGAAACACACAAATTATGCCTGTCAATTAACTTAAATAGACAAAGGACATTTGAATTGTATACCAATTAAAGAAACAGAACAGATGAAGCAAATTCCCCAATAATGAGGGGTGTGTGTGTGTGTGTGTGTGTGAGAGAGAGAGAGAGAGATATTTCTAAATTTCCTGAGGAGATTACAGAAGACTTTTAAAAACCCTATTCTAAATCATATAAATCAACCCACAAATAGAAAAAATAACAAAGCATTTATATGAAATGAAAATTCTGAAACTGAGGAAGGCAAGCAATTATTGGAAAAACTTGTTTCAGGCAATGAAATATTGGAAGCTATTTAGGCTTTAATGGAAAACTATGCACCAGGTCCTGACGGCTTAACATCAATGCACTATAAAAACTTCAAACTTTTTAGTAACTCCCTTCAATGAAAGGTAGTGAGATCCAGACTGAAAAATAGTTGCTGCAATCATGGCAGGAGGCAACAATAGTAGTGATCCTTAAAGGAGGTGAAGATTCGACATTAGCATCTTCTTATAGACCCATCTCACTTTTAAATACTTGTTACAATATATTTACTAGTGTCATAACAAGGAAGTTAAAGAGTGTCTTGAATAAAGAGATATACCAAGATCAAACATGGGTTTATTATAAAGGAGAAAAAGAGATAATAGAAGAAAAGTGTTACATACCACAAATTATAAATTCAGAATTTTAGAGGAGACCTTCTTGATAGTTATAGATACAGAAAAGGCCTTTGATAATTTAGAAGGACCTTTTGTTTTGGAAACACTTAAAACTTACTTTTGAAGTGGCTAATAGACAATGGATTCAGGGCATTTATTTATATTTGGAAGCAAGAATTCACACCAATTGGAATTTATCAAAAATGTTGATAACAAAAGGCATGTGACAGTGATGTATATTGTCAGCCAAATTTCTTGTCTTAGCATTAGATCCCTGAGCACTTAAAATAAGAAAGAAAGAAAAAATGAAAAAAGTATGTTGTTTTTCTCACTTAGAAGTTGTCTGGATTGCATTCTCAGCAAGAGATGCCACAAACCTAAATGAAGAGAAAAGCACATGAAAAGAACTTCTGTCCACATTAGATGCAATTTGAATCCCACTGGAATGATAAGAAAAATCCTATGTACTGGTCTTGAATTGATTACATTATCCAAAAAATTAAGGAGTTCTAGATTCTGTGTTCCGTGCCTAATGTCAATTACCTGAATGAAAGCTACCTGCCTATTACTTCTTCTTCATCATCATCTCCTGTGGTCATTTTAGGAATGGGCATATCAGTCTATTTCCAGTCTATATTAGTTTCACATATGTTCATTGCATTCTGTTTCTGAATTAACCTATTTTTTCAAAGACGAACTTAATGAAAACTGTATTTAACTATTCATTTAAACACATATTTTAAATATCTTTTCTCTCAAAATGCACTTTTCAAAATGTAATTTCTTTCACATACACATTTAAAAACAAAAATATGCTCTTTTTTTAAAGCCAAGAACTTCACTGGAACATTCAGAAGTGCAGAAGCCAGTGGAAAACTGCTTTTCAAGCCACATATTAGTCCCAGGGCTGCAGATCAGCTCAATCCATTTTAGCATTCTCAAAAATTGCATCCCTCAAGCATCCCCAGGACTGCATACAGACATGGAGTTTCTTCTTTTAACTTTATTGTATACAATACTATCACTTTAGTGTCAATTTCTAACATTTGTTTTACACAGCAGAACCCTTTGCATTATGGAACTCTAGCCCTTTGATTTGTACAGCAGCATGCGGCACTAAAATTCATTCACACTAGTGGCTGTGGTGTGACACAATGAGGAATGTGTTTGTACATGTCACCACTCCCCCCCACATGCATGCTTCTTCTGTTGATCACACAGTAACATGCCAAAATCCCACCCAAAACTATGTGAGTAGTGGAGGTGCAATCCATGACAACTTGAAAGAAAGGTGGGATATAAATACGTCAAATAATTAAATAAGCTACAGGAAACTTACAACACACAGCACCCACAATGTTCCAGGTTTCCAGGGTTGGAAAGGGATTATTTTCTGGAAATGGTTAACATGGAAATGAGTTATAAACTTCTAGTAGATACCGTGTAAAGGTGGTGTCTCCCCTTCGCATTAACACCCCGGCAGAGTCAGCTCTGTATTTACAGTCTTTATTACATATGTACAAGAAACAGGTACAGTTCAGGATTACGCGTCCAAACCCGTAGGGTCAGATTCGGGGAGTGGCTTCCTTCGATTCCCGCGCCAACAAAGTAGGCATGGCAATCGAGTGAGACGTCTTTGATCCTTATGTTTCATTTCCCTCCTTGTCTGTGCTGATTTGAAAGCCCCCTCTCTTCCAGAGTCTGAGCTCCCTTCCTGAGCCTCTGGGCAGTTGAAGGGCTCTGCAGCATCCCTGAGCCCTTCCTCCTCCTAGCTAATCTCTGCCCTCTCTTCCGCTTCCTCTGTCTCTGGGCAGTTGAAGGGCTCCACAGCATCCCCGAGTCCTGCTCCGCCTCTTCTATCACTTGCTCCTCCGAATTCTCCCTGACATACCGCTAGGTTTCCAGAAGTGGATTTTACATTGGAAAATATGGAAATTTATATGTCAGGAAGACAGGATAAGGTGCCATTTGAATGCAGCCTTGATCATTATATACCTATGTAACAGGACTGAGGCAGGCCAATCTTAGTTGCTGGCATCCGAGACAATGGTGTGTGCCTCTGGGGGTAGTCAAACTGCTGGAGAATTGCTCCCTCCCATGTAGTTTTTGCTGCATTAGCAACACTGAAGTGCCCTCCCTGGGGCATAAGCTTGGGCAGTGTGTATGGAGGTCCTGGGCTGCCCAGACGACAAGACCCCTATATCAGCCTCCCTGATGTGGTACAAAGGAAAGCAGAGCAGTATGGTTGGCACCAGCATGGCTGCAGGAATTGCTGTAAAGAGGCATACAAGACACATGTTGTTGGGCTATTAACTCCCATTCTCCGTGGCCATTGACCATGTTGCCTGGGGCTGATGTGTGTTCGAATCCTACAACAAATGGAGAGCTACAAATTCTCAATTCCTGGCATAAAGTGGATGTGTGTGCTGGTTTGGATGGAGCTATTAATAAGCTGCTCTAATATTATTGTGGTTTGCCTATATGAAAAGAAAAAAATCTGTAGAAAGCTGAACAAAGTTGTCTCAAACTGCACCTGCTATGTTATATACAGTACGTTTTTTGTGGGGGGGTTTTTTGATGAAAAAATAATTCTACCCAGCTTTGTTATAATTTTTCCATGTGCAAAGACCAACCACTCACTGTACTGTAAGCTGAATGGCCTTTATTGCATATTCATTTAACAATAAACGAACAAAGGTCTTCATAAAAGAGAATTATCTGTAAAATGTACCACAACATGTACTTCTCCAGCATCGAGGAGAATGACATTGTAAGGTTTGAAGTAAGGAGTAAAACAAACAATGACAAACCCGTGTGGTGCATACAATGACAATCAAGCTTTTGTTCACTTCAAGGGGGGGGGGAGGCAAAGGCTTATTGTAAATTACAGTGTAAATGAATCTTATTTGCTTCACTGTTACTCATTTAGTAATGTACAAAATATTTCTCTCTGTGTGTGGCCTGATGTCAACAGAATGCATACCATTTTGAGCAGCAGGGAGCTAAGAGTACAGAAAAGAAGAAATAAACCTATGAAGTTGGGGAGAAATGCTTGTTTCAGGGTTGGCCTAACATGCATCAATACTTTTCCATCATGGGAAGCTTCCTTATATGAAGTTTGACCATTGGTCCATCTATCTCATCATGAGCTGCACTGAATGACAGTCACTTTCCAGGATTTTAGGCACCCTCTACCAGCCCTAGGATGCGAGTGACACTGTGGTCTAAACCACAGAGCCTAGGGCTTGCCGATCAGAAGGTTGGCGGTTCAAATCCTCATGATGGGGTGAGCTCCCATTGTTGGGTCCCTGCTCCTGCCCACCTAGCAGTTCAAAAGCACGTCAAAGTGCAAGTAGATAAATAGGTACCGCTCAGGCGAGAAGGTAAATGGCGTTTCCATGCGCTGCTCTGGTTCGCCAGAAGTGGCTTAGTCATGTTGGCCACATGACCCGGAAGCTGTACGCCGGCTGTTATGTACTGAGTTGAATAGGATCCAAAATGCAGCAGTCTGATTGGTCCTAGAACAATGCAGCAGTATGATTGGTTGGCAGGAACCACCCAATCATGCTCCAGATAGAAGTGAATCCACAACCTGATTGGCTTACAGTAGAATTCCGGAATTAGCCAATCATGTGCAGCCCATTGTGTAAATAATGTATATAAAGCAGATACTTTGAGGGAACTTTCATTCATTCCTCCTCACCACTATGAGCTGAATAAATAATAATATAATAATAATAAATTTTATTTATATCCCGCCCTCCCCAGCCGAAGCCGGGCTCAGGGCGGCTAACAACAGTCAAATAATCAAAAAATCAAATAATCACACAATCTAAAAATATTTCATTATAAAAATTAATTAAATCAAATTGATGGCAACCAATTAAGCAAAGTTCTGTGCAGGTTGCCAGAGGAGGGAGTCAGGCTGCGCCCTGATCAAAGGCCTGGCGGAACAACTCTGTCTTGCAGGCCCTGCGGAAAGATGTCAAGTCCCGCAGGGCCCTAGTCTCTTGTGACAGAGCATTCCACCAGATTGGAGCCGCAGCCGAGAAGGCCCTGGCTCTAGTTGAGGCCAGCCTAACCTCTCTGAGGCCTGGGACCTTGAGGATGTTATTATTTGCAGACCGTAGGTTTCTCTGTGGGGCATACCAGGAGAGGCGGTCCCGTAGGTACGAGGGTCCTAGGCCGTATAGGGCTTTAAAGGTTAAAACCAGCACCTTAAACCTGATCCTGTACTCCACCGGGAGCCAGTGCAGCTGGTATAGTACCGGATGAATGTGATCTCGCAGCGAAGACCCCATAAGGAGTCTCGCCGCGGCATTCTGCACCCGCTGGAGTTTCTGGGTCAGTCTCAAGGGCAGCCCCACGTAGAGCGAGTTACAATAATCCAGTCTGGAGGTGACCGTCGCATGGATCACAGTGGCTAGGTCAGGGCGAGAGAGATAAGGGGCCAACTGCTTAGCTTGGCGGAGATGAAAAAATGCCGCCTTTGTTATAGCTGTAATCTGCGCCTCCATAGAAAGGGAGGTATCGAAGATTACACCCAAACTCTTAACGGACGGTGCTGGCACTAATTGCACCCCCGCAAGAGATGGGAGTTGCCCCCTCAATCCCATATCGTCCCGCCCCAGCCAGAGGACCTCTGTCTTCGAAGGATTTAACTTCAACCGGCTCCCACGTAACCATCCAGCCACAGCTTCCAGACATCTGGTCAGTGTGTCTGGGGCCGAGTCAGGATGGCCATCCATCAACAGATAGAGTTGGGTGTCATCAGGATACTGATGGCAACCCAGCCCAAAACTCCGGACAAGCTGGGCGAGGGGGCGCATAAAGATGTTAAAAAGCATCGGGGAGAGAATCGCACCCTGAGGCACTCCACACACCAAGGAGTGGCGCGATGACAATTCCCCCCCAAGCGCCACCCTCTGTCCCCGACCAGAGAGAAACGAGCGCAGCCATTGAAGGACTGTGCCCTGGATCCCCACGTCGGCAAGGCGGTGGTCCAGGAGTTCGTGATCGACCATGTCAAAGGCTGCTGACAGATCTAGAAGAATCAGCAGCCCCGACCCACCTCGATCCAGCTGCCTGCGGAGATCATCTGTTAGGGCGACCAGAGCCGTCTCGGTCCCATGACCAGCGCGGAAGCCGGACTGGAATGGATCCAAAGCAGATGTTTCATCCAGAAACCTACCAAGCTGTTCAGCAACCGCTCTCTCAATCACCTTACCCAGGAATGGAAGATGAAGATAAAGATAAAGATAAAGAGCATGAAATCACTTTGCGACTCTGAGTATATTTCACCGGCTCTCTCAGCCAGTAAAGTGAGATGAGCGCCACAACCCCAGAGTCGTCCGTGATTAGACCTAACGGTCAGGTGTCCCTTTACCTTTACGAGCCCTACCCAGAGATGACAGGGATTGAACCTAGCACCTTCTGCCTGCCAGGGCCATGTGTCCATTTCCCACAACTTTCTTGTCTCACACAAATGGCCACAATCACTAGGATGTAAGGGCTACAACATCTAACACCCAACAGAAACATCTCCCTGAGTGTTAAGGCAGCTTCCCTAGATTAGGATTTAGGACTATCACCCTCTGAAGAGTCAGCCAGTTGCCCCACTCAAAAGCACATTGGTACCAAGTCCAACAGTTTTCTGCCTGGCAGCCTTCCTTGGTGCTTGAGTGCAGAAGGAGGAAAAAACAAAACCCTCTTGCTCTTAACTTGCTCTTCTACAGTCTCACCTTCCTGGGAGGTTGAGGCCTCCTTTGTGTAAGTAATACACCAAGTAGTCAAAAGAAAGAGAGAGATATACATGTTTTTGTTTCCAAGCGAGAAGTGGGCATAGCTGAAGCACTACATATACCATGTATACAAAGTCTTCGTTAGAAGCAGCCATATCCATGGCTCCCCCTTTGGGAGAAATGATTTTCAAGAGCATTTCTGTGGCTTGAAAATGTAACAGGAAAAAACACCCTCCAGGTAAAGAGAAAGCAATTTTAATTTGATGGTTAGCACTGAAGAAGATGGGTAGGCAACACATGCTTGCATTTGATGTGACACTTGTATTGTTGGTTTTGATCGGCTTGGCCAGATTTAAAATAAAGCTGTGCTAACTGAATACCAAAATCTTTCTTTGTAACACAAATGCTAATTTGCAGCGTCCAACCCCTGTTTTTCCCTTGGTTATTTTATACACTGACAATTCCCTCTGTAGGTGGTTTTATAACATAGTGCTTTAAGGACACTCTGTTTAAAAAGATCTATTGCATTGAGGCTTTCTGCAATAAATACAGTGTTGCAAACCTCCCTTTGCACAGAAGCTGTGAATCATACACAAGGGAATGCCATGTCTGGTAGCATAATTTTGACTTTAACTTTAATTCACAGCTATAATGGGATAGAACATATATGAATAGTTAATATTTATTTTTCTGAATCGGTGGACTTAGGTGAGGCAGATGAAAAGAAAATCTTCACTCAGCTAACAAATCACTTTTACATTAGCAGAACCAAAATCTTCTCAGTGAATATATGTAAATCACTAACTTTCAGGCACCCAAGGGAATGTGCTTCATGCTATAACTTAAATACTAATGAAATCAACTGAAAATGATACTCATTAGTCAGCTGTGCCTTGATAGGGTTCCCTGTGGACTGATATAAATTCACCATTAGAAATGGATTCTCTCCTAGTCCACAGTGAGCATTTAATCCTTCTGCAAAGCAGATTCAAATTTAATGTGGAATGTGTGTTCTCTCTGTACTCCCACCCCCATTTCAGACTCTTTATGTTTCCATATTTGCAGTGCTTTGTTTCTAATCCTTTTAAAGCTGTCATGTTCCCTCCCTGCTGCCTCTCATTCTTTCAGTTGTCTGCACATATTTTGCTCATCCCTGTGTGACACAGAAATAAAAAATTAGCAAAAATAATTTGAAGGGCACCAAGTGGCATAGAGCTCAAACTAATGGCTTCCCTTTCAAGCCAAGTGCCCCCTCACCCTGTGTAAAGAGAATGGGCCAGGGTAAATTTCAAACATTGAGGGAAAGGTTGTGCTTGCCAGGCCCTGAGCATAAACGGTTCTGGTATTCATGAACACCAGGAGGCTTTTCAGACATTGTTGGACTACAACTTCAATAATCCTTGAACATTAACTATGTTGGCTGGGACTGATGGGAGTTGCAGTTCAAAAACATCTGGAGAGCCAAAGGTTTCTCATCCCGTATGCAAAGCTCCTTTAACTAGGGCCAGATGAAAAAGCAGATAGAGCACCTCTAATAGTTGATTAGTAGAAGACACTTCAGGTGTGGCTTGCATGACACTCCCAGGACACCTGGCCTGGAGGGGAGGGCAGGACCCAGACTGACTCCAGCTATGGTTGAAATATGGGTTGCCATATTTCAAAAAGTGAAAATCCGGACAGAAAAGCTGTTGAAAAATGAAATGTCCGGGAAATTCCGGATGTATGGTGGCTGAACAGACTCTTTGGCAGGAGCAGGTTGGTGGCTTCTGTTGCTGTTATTATTGCTCTAATTGTTTAAAATGTTTTTGTTTTTTTTTAACTTTTTAACTTGTGCATTTTAAATTTGGGTTTTTTATTGTTTTATAAATTAAGGGATATATGATGTGCCTGGAAAGAGAGGAGCTGGGGAGAGCAGGGAAGTGGGACTACAATTGCAGTGATTCTGGGCAAGGCAAGGTATGCAGGATGGGCAGGCTGGGTAAGGGGAACATGGCACAGCCAGTTAGGAACTGCTCTGTGTGCCAGCCCCTCATTCAACCTGGGAATTGTGGTTTTCCAAGACCTGGATGTGTGAGCAGAGTAGGTCACCTATGTACTGGGTGCAGCATCAGGGCAGACTTGAAGTGCGGGTGGGGGGCAGCCGTGATGGGCACCACGCCCCTGCAGGTGGCGTGATCCGCCCCCAGGACACGTGCCAGCCCTGCCCCTGCCTGCTCTCTGCCCCCCGGTGCCAGAGCATGAAGCTCCACCACTGCTCCTAGGCTGCTTGTTCTGGGGAACTTCAACATGCCACTATAAACTCCAAACAATAATAGATCACCTATAAGACGTTTGTCTTTACAAAAAGTCTTTCTACAAAGTTTCTACAAAAAATGATGGCTTCTATTTTTTTTGGGGGGGGTGTCTTTGTCAGATTCCAATTTGAACCAGCAATGAGCACTTCTTCTTACAAACAAGTTATATGATAGGTGCACCCATGTGTTGATTTGAGTTCATGATAGAAGCTTCTGTGAATGTCCTGCTCCTCCTCGTTTAGTGAAAGGCTTTGTGAAAGGGGTTCCATTTGAGAAAACTGTATACTTTTGTTGTACAAATATACAAATAACTTAAATGTACTTAAGAATATAAGAAGAGGCTGGTTCATCAGGCTGATAGCCCATTAAGTCTAGCATTCTTTTTTCACAGTGATCAACCAGATGCCTAGGGAAAGCCCGAAAGCAAGACCTGAGTGCAACAGTATTATAGTAAAAATTATTTACATTATGTTTATAAGCTGCTTTGTGAGAGCTTTGTCCTGGAAGGTGACATATTAATTTTTAAGCAAAGACAAAATATCTTCCCTTTACCATATTAAACCTAAGTACATTTTCACACAGCCCAAACAATCCAGTTTAGAGAAAGCAGGCTTTGAGAAAATATGCCATTTTCTTTCTTCTTCCAGAAATATATAGTGTTTGATGATGTAACCTTTCTGTGAAAATTTCACGAATTAATTTTGTGTGTCGGTGTGATGTTTCACTGTAGGATATCTGTTTTGGACATGGAGCTGTGAAAATTCTACCATGAGACAAATGAATGCATGCTAGGAATAAAACAAAGCAGAAAAAATAAAAATAAAAATAACCTTATTTATATGCAGGCAGTGGGACGAAGCCTTCAAGGCCACACTGAATATATTCTGACTATTTAGACTAACATGTATTGTATATTCTGCTGCCACAGACTAACTATTGTGGAGCAAAACAATGTGTTTTGGAAAATCCATTAATCAGGATTCCTGCCTCCTTAAGTCAAAACCAGTACTTCTGAGGATGATGATGACTGATACAAATGGATTCAGTCTTCATTAGCCCATTCAACAATCTTACCCCATTCAGCTGTCCAAAAGTTACGTTGCAAAATGTTCACAATAAATCTCTACTTTTTATGTGGAAATAAGTGTTAGGACCAGTGAGTAATCAAAATACTTGTCTTCACTATATAATCCTAATGCCTAACCCTTCCACAACCATTTTTATTAGCTGGGATTCCACTGGCAACAAAATACATTGGGTGAAGAGGAGGGAGGAGACAACTTTCACTGATCACCCCTCCCTTCCTACAGAACCTTTTGCCTCCTGAAAATCTGATTTGGAGAACTAGGAGATTCTTTGGAACAGTAGAGAAAACTGTAGTGGGAGTGGGAATTGCCAAAAATTGCCCTGCTCATTCTGCCAATAGGGTCCTCAACTGGATCTTCAACCCATCAGTGAATGGAAGGAACCCTTCAGTTTACAACAGCCTAGTTAGAATCCATGCCATTATGATTCTTTGTCCAGGACATTGGCTGGAAGGAAACTCAGGGTTTCCTGATCTATACTCAGTGCATTACCCAGCAGTTCAGAGACTTTATCTTTCACTTAAGTGATTGCTAACTACAGAAAACCATCTATTTATTAAAACATCAATTCACCAATCTACTTAGATTCCATGCTCGTTCTTCTCTTTTTCTTTTTCCAAGTTTCCATTCTCTTGCTCCATGTCAGAGAGGTTTTTTAAATATTTGGAAAGGCATCACTAAATCCCTGTGCTTAGATCAAGTAATCTTTAAATCTATTTAATTGTGTCTCTTTTTGTATTAGCTCTGCTTAAAAATTCAATTCAAGCATGCATGCCATCATTATGGCCTTTTCAGGGTGATAGAAGTGGCAGTAGTTATTTCCAACCTGTAATTAGGACATGCAGAAATCTTCACTAAAAACAGAATTTTAATACCTCTGACATCATCAGAAGAAAGATTTTGTCTTATCCTATTTGAGCCTCAAGCATGAGCTAGAATTTATTGTAAAAAACAACAACAGTGTAACAAAGACAGAATCATGTCAGCTAGCACCCAAATTCATTAGATCCAAATTTTCAGCCACTTCAATTAGTTCTTGAATGTTATAGAAGATCAGTAGACAAACCAGTACAATATATGCAAGATTTACTAAGCTACTCAGTTCTCTATTCATCTTCAATAAGCTTCAATAATTAGATTATCTCCATTTGTTTGTAACATTTTTAAAAATAGTCATGAAGAAAATCTTAATTTTGTTTTGAAACATGGAAATTCAGCACCTGACTGCTCTGTGTATTTATTTTACTTTGTAAGTATGGCAATAACATAGAGAAAAACCACATCCTCATGCTCATTTGCTGTTCACACTAGACCAGAGGGATGTCAAATACTATCAGGTATTAAATTAAGCAAGGACGTTTTCAGCAAAATTGATTTTTTGAGTCTTTGGAATCCTTGAAATCACTCAGAGTCCTTGTTGCTTGGCAGGTACCCCATTAATCTTTATAGGGTCCTATTGACATTGCTGGTTGCAACTTTCCTACTCTGCTTTCAGGGCAGATATGAATAGACCACAAAGGGGAAGAGGATTCAATTTTAATTCAGCAGAATCCACAGATAGCTCCTTAAAGTGAACAGAAAAAGATATTGAAAGGATTTTTAAAGACAAGGTGTAAATCATAAAGAGGGCTACTTCCTGATAAAAGCCAGCACTAGAGACAGTTTTGTCACTGAATTAATTTTGCTTGCCAGTAAGAGCAGTTTGAAACCTAACAAAGATCTGTTTCAGAGCTAAATGAGAAGACTTCACTGAATTAGAAGACTTCACTGAATTACATTTGGGGGGGATTTGGAGTAGGGATTTTGATAGGATGGTGTTCTGTCTCCTCCCACTTTAGGGTATCAGGGGAGGCTAGATTTATATTGGGGCATTTACAGGTGGGGTGGAGGTTGCATTCTGAAGAGTAGAGTCATGGCAAGGCAAGTCCATTAGTCCAGTCATGTCCAGTAGATCAAGGCAGGGCAAAAAGCATTTTGTCAGCACCATGGAGAGCTCACAGCAAACAGTGTTTGTTAGGACTCATTCAGGGAAAGCTGGAGGGAGTCAGTAAGACCACATCCTCTGACCTGAATGATCTGGGAGTAGAACAGTGATGCCTCACCAGGTGAGCAGAGATTTGTGACTAGAGAACCAGGAAAGAAATCGTCAACTGTAGACCTCCACCTATAGGGAGACAAAGAGGAATCATAAGTATTACGTGTAAAAAAGGCATAAACTGGACAAAATATTCAGTGGAATATTTTGTCAGTGTTTGAAAAAGAAAAGGTTCTGAACTCCTTTGACTCTTTTGCCTGGTCCTCGGACCCTAGTTGGCACAAAAGAGTCCTTGAGAATGAGTATTTTTGCAGAGTATTGATGCGTTTATTCTTAAAAAGTCTTCTTATCTAACCAAAACCGACAACCAACTTTCTACCATCCAACCAACCCACACTCACACAATCAATGACCACTCTATATATACAGGCATATGCAGGTGAAAGGTTACATGAGTTGTGCAAGTGTTGCCAATTCATTGTAGGCCGCTGACTCAGTTCCTTTTGTATTAAAGAAACAGTGGCCAATTTTAGGCCATGACATATTTTCTTCTCTGAGCTCATGGGGCTTAGAAATGAAGTCAGAGAAAGAAGCACACACAAACACACCCAACCCTATGGGATATTTAGAGAATACGAGTTAAATCTAACCCTACCTTTTACCATTTTCCTCCTCTATACCCCTTGCCAGCTGAGGACAATGCTTCCTGCCTATCATGAAGTGGCCTCTAATGCTTGCCTAAGACATGTGTTAGTCTTTAAGGTGCTATGAGACTCTTTGCTGGTTTTGGTGCAACAGACAAAGATAGCTACCCATCTGGAAGTTAACTATCTGTAGCATTTCACAGGCAAAAGCAGGCAGTAGGACTCTTTCCAACATACTGTCATTTCCTTCACGGATATATGCACATGAAAAATGTTTCATTCAAATTCCAGGTGGGCTTTGAAATACACACAGAGAAGAAGAAGAAGAAGAAGAAGAAGAAGAAGAGGAAGAAGAAGGCAGAAAGATGGGCTAAAAATACATTACATTAACAACATGATTAGGAATCATGTTATGAAAAAAAAGCAAACATGGGAAAGTGGTGATTGTCTTCAGCTACACAGCATGTGAGGGGGGCAGGTGTTAAGCCTTCCCTCTTTAGCTGTGGTATTGGTGGGGGGAAATTGCCCATCCCCAAGTGTAAATTAGTATTCAGAAGAAAAGGTCTTATTGGTGCCAATTGCTCATCATGGCATTAAGAGGAATGTATAGCAAGGCTCCTTGTTTTCCCTGCAAATCCTATTTTGTCGTGTGCAGAAAGAGCTATGTGTGTGAAAACCATTTCATTGGTTCCAGCAGTATCTCTACTATAGTGAGAAGAAGTTGACAGGTAGTTAAATTATGTTGTTAGGAATTCCACAGATCTTTGAGCTTCCATCCTCACCCCACCCCCACCCTCTTTCCCTTAGTCCTTATACTAGTCAGCTAAAGAACATCTGACAGCTGCACAAAATGGTGCTGGCCACATTTTCTCATCCTGGTGCCAAATACTGACCCTGTTATGCACAATTAGCAGGGATGACAGAAAATCCAGACAGGCACATTCATGAGCACTGACATTTAGACTGAACTAAGATCATTTGGAGGCCAACCATGAGAGTACTTTCCCTGTTGCAAAACAATGAAATAAAACACAGCCCCCCTTTTTTTCTTGAATGAGGCATATACTTTTCATGTGAAATGCAAAAAAATTAAAGCCAGCCCCTCAGAGTAAAGAGGTGGGGAAGGGGGGGAGAACGGTTTATTCCCTCTTCATGTTAATTTATGATTGGAGCAGTGCCTCTCTCACTTTTTACTTGGATTTCAACCTTGTAAAAACTCTTGTGATTAAGCCACTGAATCACGTCTCCCAGTTTTTGACCCTGAAGGTTTGGGTAGGTTTGGTAACAAAGGCTACTTTCTTCCTTAAATAGAAGAGGTGGGGGTGGGGGGAGCCGTGAAGAGAAGGAAATCTCACACAACAAAAATAATGGGAAATCCACAAAAGAGCCCAAAATGAGAGCGGCATTTATAATGGAATAACTGCCAGAGAATGAATCAGAGACACCCTGCCTTCCAAATTAAATGCTGTTTGGAAATGTGCATACCTCTCACTTAGTCAGTGGGAGACATTAATAAAATAGAGGTTTAATTGGAATGTATTCGTTTACTCTTCTGTTTTGACCAAAAACTGAGCCAATAACATCGCTTTAGTTAATTGTGGAAGATAGTGTGATTTGTAACACCTCACAATAGGAAAAGCTTCTATTAAACATTGTAAACTGAAAATGTTCAGAGTTCTGAGAATGGGGGGGGGGGGGAGAACTCATCTTCGGTCTCAGCCAATTAGCATACGTTAGGCTCTTTCAATTAGAGTGAGTCATGCACTTTATTTAGGTCGCCAGTGGGATCAAATGAAAGGAAAAATGGAGGCACTACAGTTTTCTAGGCTGGGATTTCAGGGACTGCACACTGAAGTCTGTGCCCATAAAGGGACATTGGGTTTGCATTTCTCAAACTTTTGATGCCACAGGGCAAACTGCTGTCAAAACTGAATAGACTACCAGAAGCAGTTTGTGATCTGGAAGTGAAAAAAAGTCAAGCATCACACCGGACAAGCATCCATCTGCTCTAGGCTGAACCTAAAATTTCCTGAATGCCAATGGAATATTGTGATAAGAAGGAATAAGTTGTAGGGCCACTATCAGCACCCAAAAACCTTTGGCAACTATCTGAATCTTGGTATCTATGCCCTTGGGCAGAATCCACCTGTCGTTGGCCCCTCACGCTGGGTGGCTGGGTCTCAAAAGCAGCATCTCTCCACAGCATTATGCAGAATTTAAAATGGCCAATTCCTAATTATGTGCCACCAGTTAAGCTGCATCTGGGGTAGGACTGGGGAGACGAGGGCCACTTCAAACCTGAAGCCAGCCTCGGAAAGTCCCCCACATGACTTGCCCTGTTTTCATATTTATATTTCTGGATGCCAGAAAGATAATGGATGCTTCAGGGGTAATCTGTCAGAGGCCACATGCTGGTTGTGGGTAAGGATGGACCCTGTAATGGGTAGGGCCAGGGCCAAAAGTGGGTTGGAAATCACTCCCTCTACCACCCGCTTTCCCCCTTTCCCTCCTCCTCACCACCCAGATGGAAGCAGGCTGAGTCTGGAGGTTGACAACCCCAAGTGTAAATATTTGCTCAGTGTGCTAGTTTTCAAACAGTGACATGTCCATAAGAAACATGTTTTGTAGCTTCTATATCAGACCCTCCAAGTGTCCCTACTTTCCAGGGACAGTCCTGGATTTACCAAAGTCATTCCAGTTTCTGATTTTTATCCCAGAATGTTCCGCTTTTCCTTAGGATGCCCCTATTTTCATCAGAGAAATGTTGGAGGGTATGGAGTTATCCAACCCCTGAGCCATCTGAGCAGCCCTGTATAGGGAAGGGTTTTTTTAAAAAAATGTTTAATATTTTATTATGTTTTTATATATGTTGGAAGCCGCCCAGAGTGGCTGAGGCAACACAGTCAGATGGGCAGAGTATAAATAGTAAAATTGTTATTATGGAATAAGAGGTCCCTATTTCGATTGGAGAAATGTTGGAAGGTATACTATATTACTGGGAATTGAAATGCTGCTATGACAGCAGGAAAGAATACAATTAAAGCTATGGGCTGGTAAGGACTGCCAGTAGACCTGGTGTCCCTGGGTGTTTTGGATGCATCCCACAGGAGACTTGGTGAGAAGCATAATTGTGCTTGGAAAGAGTCAATATTTGGCATCTGCTCATATTGATTCAATTTCTCCACACTGCTGGGATTAGCCTCTGTCACTGTGTATCAGGGCCCAGCTGGATTAGCTACACCCAGTGGGCTAAACCTAGAAATCTATTTTATTTACAACCTTAATTTAGATTATTTATTTATCTGTTTTGCTAATAATACCTTTCTCTTGGCCTGCAAGGACACACACATACAGCAAATGGTTGATTTCACGTCCAAGAAAGCTAAATCCCCTTTTTGTCCACAAAACATACACTGAACTGTAGAAATGCAAGTCAATGTTCCAACCCTGTGGGACTACCTCAAAGGGTAATGGGGAAGTTCAGTCTCTATGACTCATTTAAGCCACTTCCTTTCAGCTCAGAAAATCAAAAGCGATGCTAATTGGTGCCAGAGGGAATGGAGCTGTGTGTGTGTCTGCTTCTGCCTATGCCTCTAAACAGGACACCTCCCTACGAGAGATTTTATATGTGTAGTATTTTCTCAGAATCCTCTCCATCTCTGCCATTCAAATGTGCGTGTGTGTGAGAGAGATAGGCTATTGAGCACATGACTAATTAATTAAAAAGTAGTAAAATAAATAATATGAAAGCCACCTGTCAATTAAAAAAAGACAGGTGCTGGTGAACTAGTGAAGTACAGTGGTACCTCAGCTTAAGCACTTAATTCGTTCCGGAGATCCGTTCTTAACATGAAACTGTTCTTAACCTGAAGCACCACTTTAGCTAATGGGGCCTCCTGCTGCTGCTGCGCCGCCGGAGCACGATTTCTGTTCTCATCCTGAAGCAAAGTTATTAACCTGAGGTACTATTTCTGTGTTAGCGGAGTCTGTAACCTGGAGCGTATGTAACCTGAAGCGTCTGTAACCCGAGGTACCACTGTACCTATAGCGAGAAAGGCATCCTACAAAAGAAAGTCTGGATCATTTCATACCCACCCACCCCTGGGTATCTAGAATTTTCTCTTTGAAATAATATTGCCCAGGAAAGCAAATGACATTATTCAAAAAACAAATTACGACCAAGTCTTTAAAGGGTAGTGTTATTTCATCCATGCATCGCATCCCATTATTTCACCTGTGCATCGGAGAGTAGTGTTATTGTATTGTCTGTGTAACATTGCTATATTATTGGGCATTATAACTCTAGGAGGATGACTTTGTGTGCCAAGTTAAAACAGTGATGGCAGGTTTGGGATCGTTCATAAAATATGTCATACATCAATATTTAATTTTTAATTCAGCTTTTTTCATTTGTGTATGTGTTTTCTTTCATTCTTCTAAAGCATAATGCAGATCTCATATTTTCCAGGCTTCAGTCAAACTTTACATTCCCATGGTGCCTGTGCAGGTCACAATCATACAAACATTAGACCTCCAGTTCCTAGTTGATGGGATAACAAATGCCACATTATGCTGAAAGCAAATGTTAGCCAAAACATTTTTAAAAAATATTGGAAACTGGGTGTGGTACATAGTATAACTACTTAGGAATTAAGAATGTGCAAACTGAAGACTTGCAAGGAGGTTTTATTTTGTTAGATAACAGCCCCCACTGTGACTTGTACACTTCCTTACATGGGATGTTGTCCAGAATTTCATTGAAGATGGCTAGAATAATAAGAGCCAAGTGCATCTCGCTCTCAGCCCTTTTGTTTTCAAATCAATGCAATACTTTCCCCTGTTCATTTCATTAGTTTTCTAAGAGGATCCCCAAGAGGAATATCTAATCCCTTAACCCTGTCAAGGCGGGGGGGTGGGGTTCTTTTATAAGTGTGTTTGTTGCTCTGTTTACCAGAAGCACATAATTATCTGATTCATTGAACAAAGTGATGAACTGAATCCTGGGATAAATCCTAGCCATCGAGCTTGACATTATTAGAGAAAAGCAAATTGAGACGGGTTTAGACTAGAGGAATTTGAGAGCTACTGTGCTTTTGAAGGACCAATAGGAACAAGAGTGTGAAGGAATGTACGGAGTTTGATCCTTAACAGCAAATCATTGGCCTGGAAGAAATGTGCTCCTAGGAAGAAACATACATTAAGAACACAATCTTGAAAGGAATTGTGAGGAACCCAATCAGAAATGCAAGTTACCTGTGTCCTTCAGATGTAATATCTGCCTACTCTGGCTTCACTTTAGAGAATATCTCATATTTGATATAAATATTATATGTTACTTTCTTCTACAAATGCAATTTCAGCTTAGTTGCCCTTGTGTCATGGACAAGCATTAGGGTTAGGGTTAAGACACAAGAGTGCAGACTTCCAAGACAGTATTAATTATGTAGATAATGTACATGTTCTCTGGGTTGTCCATAGTTTCTGGTATCAATAATGCAGTATTACCAGATCATAAGGGTCAACTGTATGTAAAAGTCACATGTTGGTGGTGGCAACATAACCCTGAATCAAACTCACAGATTGGGACTCTATATTGGTTTGGGATATTGGTGTGATACCCAGACATGTTTCTCATGGTACAACATGGTCACCTCCATAATGTATGGTGGTAGCTTTATAACATACCTTATCAGATTAGTTAATCACACATATACCTTTGCCATTGTTTTAAGACTTTAATTTTTTTAATTATATTTTATTTGATTTATCTTTATAAGCCATCTAGCAAACTATGTTATTGGGTAACCAATGTAAAATGATGATGATGATGATGCAACTCAAAAGTTAGATTTTTTGGTGGGGTTTACAATCTAAAGGACTGTGGGAAATCAGGATTTGTAGGGAAAGCATATTTGAGAATCAGAAAATGTAAGTATTCAGGTGCATTGCAGCTACATATTGGAAGTCAAACTGCAGGTTTCAAAGGATAAGAGAGGTGTTTTTTTAGATCAGTGAGAGGGGAAAAAAACCCTTCTGAACAATGAATGTCACTTGTAGAAGATCACACACTGAAGTGAAAAAGATGGCAATAGGATCTGTAGGATTCAAACTTTATCCCTCAAGCTAAGAACCTGAGACCCACAAATGTAAGCCAAAGTATTAAAACTGCTTAAATTCATGAAAATCAAGGTTAACCTGATCTTAGTGTAGGCTGAAGTGCCCATCTTGAATGGCAACTATGCTTCCTCTAGGCATTTATCCATCTCTAGCCTCTTCCTGCAGCCATGAAAGCACAGATCTCCTCTAAAATGTTGCTGGGTTTGTGCATTGCCCATAGGCCTCTAAAGTAGATGCTCTAGGCTAGGGCAGACCACTTTTCCTAAGTGACATTGTCTTCTAGAAGTCTAGAACTAGGAAGTCTGCATGTAGTGTTCATGTCTGACACATCTTGAAGCCACTTTAGCCCAGCCTCCAAGGATGGAGGGCAACTAAGTGCAGGGGGCAGTATGATATCTGTGAGAAAAAGGAAGGGAACAGTTGGATTGGCAGTGGTTGGAAACAACAGACTGGCAATTTTGCTGATGAAAAAGCTGTGGATGGTACCAGAGTCTGGCTCACCCTAGTTAGATGATTTGAAAATATTACACACACAGCTATTTAACTATTTCAGGAGATGCACACGTGAACATTAATAGACCACTTCAGGTGTTAGGCATAGGTAAGATCAGAGCATGAGCTAGGCTTCACTGAATAGTCCCACCTGCCACAAAGCATATATCAACTTGTCTCATTCTCTGGAGTTTGTGCATACAGCACAAATGTGTGCAGGGATGGGATTTCACATGTACAGACAAATACACAACGTCTTGCTCTCTACAGAAATTCATGCTTTATATGCAGATGCTATGCGGAAGGACTGGTGTCTGTGTGGCCCTGGGGCTGAGGCTAATTGGTGTGGCCTAGCTCAAATGTTGCCTTTTCCCATGAGCATAAGGCCTGAGCAGGGCTTATGTTGTGAAGGCAATGTATACCTCAACAACCAATCCTTTGTTGCTGGACCCCTACATAGTTGAGCATTTCTTGTGACTGTGAGCGGAATCTGGTATAATTTGATTGTATGAGTTACACAGGCATCTACTGGATATTGTCCATGACATGCCGCACTTTCCCTGCCATAAGGAACTGTCTACCTTCCATTACACAGAAATAATGGTTCACTCTACTGGTGCTGAACTGATGTTGACACAAATATATTTCTTAACGAAAAACATGTTATTTATTTTTCTCTATATATTTTTGAACATTGCATGTCAAATTCTGGGTTTTTTTTTAAAAAAGGATTTACCTATTATTAGCCTATATATGAAGCCACTAGATATGAAGTGTTATTGAGCTGCCTTCATTCCACATGCACACTTCTCTGTTTTAGCAAATTTAACACCTCTTTCCAAGGACTGTTAATGATGATGAAGACTCATATAAGATCGCCAGAAGGGCTAAGGACAGATCTTTAGACTGAGAATTATTATTTTTAATCCTCCTTACAAGGGTGAAGAAAGTGAAATTCTCACTTACTGCTGTAATATATATTTTTTTTAAGACTCTGAGTTTACTGTATATTTTTAAAGCCCTATTTAAAGTAAAGGTTGTCCATGCAGAAAAGAAAGAAATAATCATAACTCAAAATCTTGGCTATATGTTTCCTTTGTAAGCACTTTTATACCCTGCAGGTTGGATAAACAAAATTGAAACTTCAGTTTTTAGTGATTTCAAATCTTGATCCCACTAAAGTAGAAATTGAACCCTGGGGCATAAGAAATACATATACAATGTTTCTATATGAGGTTTCATGTCACCACAAAGGCATTTCACTGTCTCACAAGAATGGCTATCCTGCTTGCATTAGCCCCATACTCTGAAGGAACAAAATCTCCTTAATTTCCCCTACGCTGAAATACAAATCCATTTGTTGCCAAACGTTTAGCTTGTCATTCCAACAAATTGGTTCTCTGTAGCTTGGATTACACTGAGTTAATAACGTAGCTGCACTTTTCAGGTTTTATTTAATCCTTCCCTCACAATAAAATGTGTTTGGTTTATAATATGAGGGGGAAATACTTAAGTGATACAAAATGTTTGTCTTGATACCTTCAGATGCTTAAAGTTTTTGTTTTGTATACCAAAATAACACTTACCTTCATGAAAATGCTACAGATGATCTGGAGATTTAATTTTCTTTTTGAGCACTTGAACACAAAATGCTTGAAATGTATTTGATTGTGACTATGAGAATGGTTGTCTAGCTGATATAACTGTTTCATGGGAAGTTCTCTTTATATTCATATTTCTGCAAATCTTCACTTTTTTGTTATACGTAAGTTATTCTTTAAATAGCAATACAATAGCAAACCCTAATATATGTGTCCAAAAACTGGTAAGGACCTAACAGAAGCAGAAGACATCAAGAAGAGGTGGCAAGAATACACAGAGGAATTATACCAGAAAGATATGGATGGCTCGTACACCGCAGGTAGTGTGGTTGCTGACCTTGAGCCAGACATCCTGGAGAGTGAAGTCAAATGGGCCTTAGAAAGCACTGCTAATAACAAGGCCAGTGGAAGTGATGATATTCCAGCTGAACTATTTAAAATTTTAAAAGATGATGCTGTTAAGGTGCTACACTCAATATGGCAGCAAGTTTGGAAAACTCAGCAGTGGACAGAAGATTGGAGAAGTCTACATCCCAATCCCAAAGAAGGGCAGTGCCAAAGAATGCTCCAACTACCGCACAATTGCATGCTAGCAAGGTTATGCTTAAAATTCTACAGGGCAGGCTTAAGCAGTATGTGGACCTAGAAGTCCCAGAGGTGAAAGCTGGATTTCGAAGGGGCAGAGGAACCAGAGACCAAATTGCAAACATGCGCTGGATTATGGAGAAAGCTAGAGAGTTCCAGAAAAACATCTACTTCTGCTTCATTGACTATGCTAAAGCCTTTGACTGTGTCGACCACAACAAACTATGGCAAGTTCTTAAAGAAATGGGAGTGCCTGATCACCTCATCTGTCTCCTGAGAAATCTCTATGTGGGACAAGAAGCTACAGTTAGAACTGGATATGGAACAACTGATTGGTTCAAAATTGGGAAAGGAGTACAACAAGGCTGTATATTGTCTCCCTGCTTATTTAACTTATATGTAGAAAGTTCCAATCACTCAGTCTTTACAAGGCAAAGGCCTTGAAAGTTGGTCGCTTTTACTTTTCAAATTAACGGAAGTGTTGCTCTGGAAAGTGTTGTGGCAACACTTCTGCAAATGTTAAAGGGATAGTTGGTGAATTGTATTCAGATGCTCCCTCTACTTGAGGATGAATGTTGTCTGAGAAGGCTGTCTAAGAAGCAGATACAGTGGTACCTTAGTTTACGAACTTAATCCGTTTCTAAAGTCCGTTCTTAAACCAAAGCGTTCTTAAACCAAGGCATGCTTTCCCAAAGCAGCGGGGGACTCAATTTACAAATGGAACACACTCAACAGGAAGCGGAACATGTTCTGCTTCCAAGGTAAAGTTCACAAACCAAAACACTTACTTCCGGGTTTGCAGCGTTCTTAATCCAAATTGTTCATAAACTAAGCTGTTCTTAAACCAAGGTAGCACTGTACTTGAGTTTGGAGCATTTGTTGCAGTTTCCCAGTATGGTTATAGCAAGGCTGTCTGCTGGATGCAAAAGAATCTCTCACATTCTTCACACACAATGATTGACATACATAGAATGTACATAGCTGGTGTTCTTTTTCAGCAAGTTTTGAAGCTGCTAAGAATTTGTATTAAAAAAAGACCTAAGGCAGGCTGCTGAGGACAACTTCAAGTTCAATATCTAAGGCTGAAAACTATGGCTTATTTTTAATGTGAGACATTTTGTCTCACTTTCACAATATCTAAGGCTGAAACCTATGGCTTATTTTTAAAGTGAGGCATTTTGTGAGGACAGACTAAGCATCGTGTGAAAATGGCACTGCTTATTCATTTGTTCTGCACTCTGTCCCCTCCACCAATATTTTTCAGAAGGAAACTCTCCCAGGGTTCCATCTTATTCCTAGAGTATAAATGGGTTAATTCCCAACAAAGGATGCTAGAACTGTTGCTTGACATGGGCTGATGGGCTGCCATATATCTGGATTTTCCTGGACATTTAACCGAATTTCGCCCACACACTGCTGCCGACTGCAGTATTCCGGATATGTCCAGGAAAATCTGGACTTATGGCAACCCTACAAATAATTTCCACTTTCAATAATACATTGAGGTCTTATTTAGGCAGCATGTTTTGCAAATATAGATGTCTTTCATTGGGTAAACGTAATTGTATTTATCCATTCGTTCCAGGGTGTATATAGTGGAGAGTGATCAGGCATGCATTCAGGGACCCGGTGCATGGATTATTTTTCTTTTGGATCATGACCAACATCTGATCTTGTATTTCCACTTCTTGTAAGGATCCAGCATATGGGCCACAGATTTGCTCCTGTTGCAAAATGATCAGTTAAAAAAATGATTTTAAAATATTGATATCTGTCAGGGAACTGCCATCAGTGCCGGAGGGAGAGAGCAAAATCCAGAGGGATTCCAGAGAGCGTCCCGGGATTGAGAGAGGCAGCCCATCTTCTGGGGAAGAGAATCAGCGTAGCACCAGTGGAGAAGGGGGGCAGATGGGGGAAGCGGCGAGGCGGTCCCATGACTCCTTGCCGGGGACCAGCGGGGAGAGTAGGGGTCCTCCGTTGCCTACGCCCTCCTTACGCAGAAGGCTTTCGCGCAGAGAGAGTAGGAGGAGACTAGGCGTCAAAGAGCTTCTTTGCTGGAAGAAGTTTAAGAAACGCCCACTGACGGATTCTGCCAGCGATTGAGACAGCCACGGGTGAGTGGCTGTCCGGACAGAAAAGGTTCACTCAGGCAACCCAGCCAGGTGTTTGCACTGGCTTACGCACGAGCAACCCCTAGAACCACTACAATATCATATTGGCAAAAGAATCTTCAATTGCTGAAGATGAGAAAGATAGTTTCTTTTCTTTACCTGGAAGGGAATGTAAGTTCCTTTCCTCCAAAGGCTGCATCTCTGACAGTCTTGCTGTATTGGCCTCTATTGATGCAAGCATCCACATAATAAATAATACGTCGAACTGTAAAGATATCCAGATATATTGACTTTAGTGGCAAACCATTAATTCTCTAAGTTTGTTTTACCCTTGTGTATGAGCCTTAGAATTGCTCTTGCATTTTCAAAAAATACAATGACTGAATCTAGCTTGATTCTCAATATATGGGGCCAAATCTAAGGGCATTTTCTCAAGTTATACTATGTGAATACGTTGCAGATGTCTTGTGCCTGTCTAGCACTTCTAAATGCTGTTAAAGCCTGACAGAAAGAAGAACGGAGCTATTTTTAACTTGAATGTACTTTTGAGTCATTGTAGTTTTCTCATTCGATTTACAGATGTGGGAAATGCAAAAACCAACTGGTGAAAATAGCCGAAGGTATTCTGTTTCATTGGCTTTTCCTTTATTGTACTAGAGAAAAGGAAGTCAATCAAGCAACTTGCTCCCTCCAAATTGGGGCTCTGATGGAAGCTATTTTGGCAATTTGCCCACCTCCATTGCCACATCAGCGTAGCATAAAACAGAGCAGATTGCAGGAACATTCATCTTTAATGTGGAGGTGCTACCTGTGGAGACTACAGGGGCCAGCATGTGGTGCTCTTTCTTTATCCGTGCGCCAGATCAGCCTAAAGGTGGCTGACATGCTGGGAGAAGCAGCTGTCCAGCGGTGATTAGTGGATGCAAAGCACAATAGCACCATTTTGAGATGCAGGCAGTCAACGTGGAGCACTGTAGGAGATGTAACATCCTAACAGTTTGTTGAAACAAGTTCAGAGGAGAATCCTCTTTGCACAGATTTGGTTAATGCACGTCTCCACACCTAATGGCCAGGTGCATTTGGGCAAGAGGTCAACAAATAGTTTAGTAGATAGATCAGGGGTGGGAAACATCAGGGTGCAGGCCTCCAAATGTTCTTAGACTTTTAGCTTTTATCAACCCCAGCCAACATGACCAATAGTCATGGATGGAAACAGCTGTAGTCCAGTGTCCTCTCCCTCACATAGATAATGTGATTATTCTGTGTGTGTGTGTGTGTGTGTGTGTGTGTGTGTGTGTGAATAAAAACAAAGAGAGAGATCCTGAAGTAGCAAATGATTGTCTACCTTTACTGTATTGTACCTATGGGAGTGAAGTATCTGACAGGGACTCGCATGATGGCTCCAAATGTTCTGCTGGTCATAGACTGTTTGCCATCCAAATTCTGTAAGGAAAGAGAAAGCTATCAGTTTGGCTGGGGTTAAAAACTCACGCAGAACTACTGAAACTGTGGAGACATCCTGGGATACAGGAAAGCTGAGAGATAAGGAGCTAAGAAATAGATACAAAGTAGGCAGCTGACTAAGAAAGTGTAGCCTCACCAGAGTTCATTTTCTGAAGTCTTGGATTGCTTTCCCAGTTGAATATAATGGAAAATCAACGACCAATAACTTTTCATTTTTTTCAGAATTGAAATAATTGTGCAGGCATAGAAGCCGCTTCTTTGTGAAAGATGCAGGAAAAATTCAGGTACTTGACTCTGTCAAGAGCAAAGACTTTCCACTGAGAATGGAAAGCTTTAATGAGAATGGTAGGAGAGGTTCAGCATAGTACTAACATGTCCTTTGCACTGCAAGCAAGTGGGGTAGTGGACCTGCTGAACTATGAACTAACCATGGTGATGGACTGGATCAGGGTCAATAAACGAAAGGTAAACCCAGACTGGATGGAGAAACTGTTGATGAATGTTTCCTCTGCTTGGATATGTCAGAGGTGAGGAACCTATACCACATAAGCCTGCCAGGTTGTTTGGATTCAACTATGCTTATGTTTCCCGTGCCTGGTGTCATATAAAGGCAGGTGTGGGAAAATTCAAGCTTAAGCTGCAATGGAAGAATTTGGAGTGCAGACACAGCTTGATTTTTTTTGGAAAGGTGATGCTCAGTCAATTCCAGTTAGGATCACACTCCTCATGAAGGAGCAGGTTCATAGCTTGCGGTTGCTCCTGGATCCATTAGTGTCACTGGAGACATAAGTGACCTTTTTGGTACAGAGTGTCGTCTGCCAATTTCAGCTGGTGGGACAGCTACTTTCTATCCGAATGTGGATGTTGTCTATGCTCTGATGACTTCGAGGTTAGATTACTGCAGTGCACTAAGCATTGGGTTTCTTTTAGATGTGGTCTTGAAACTGCAGCTTGTATAAGAGTTAGCAGCCATACTCTTGAGTGGCATCAGCCATGCTGAACATATCATGCCCATTCTGACTCAGCTGTACTGGGCTGATTATGTTTACAGTAAAAATAATTTGGAGATTGGGACCCCAAAACCTCATGGGATGCCCGCCTGAAGACCCTTCATCAAATTCCCCCTTCTAGCAGAAGTGTAGAGAGAGAGACTTTTCAGTAGCCCCCTGAATGCTCTTCTGAAGGAGATCTCTCTTGCACTGAGATGCTTTGTACTTTCATTGTTAATTTTTCGGGGGGTATCTGATGGCTGTATGCTTTAAGATGATCCTGTGATGCTATGGGGTTGGTGAGGTTTTAGAACTTTTTTTTATTTTAAAAAAGATATAATTAGTTTTGCTTGTTTGTTTTAATATTAATGGAATATTTTGTACCTGTTTGATATTTTTGCTGTGAGTTGCTATCTGGCCATTAAGGTGATGAATACACAATAACAATAATAATAGCAGCAGCAGCAACATATAATATAGAGATTTGTGGTTAATTCATATATACACTTCATCCTTTGATGGCTGATGTCCCAAGATTTCAATCCACAGCTAGTGTTGAATGTCTTTGAAATGGAGAAACTTCATGAAATGAAAGACTAAAGGAGGCTTATCTGAAATTTCCATCCCCATTCTAATAGTATAATTGCTTTGTTTTCATACTTTTGAGAGCTCAGGCACATGGGAGCCTCAAAGTGGGCTTTCCAAAATGCAGCTTTGAGCGCACTGAATTAGAAAACAGGATGAAGCACACTGGTGCAACGAGCAGATTCTAATGGCTCTACTTTGACAGCCTGCCCTTGTTCTACAAATGGGTATTCGGTGCATTAAAAAGGTCATCCTCTTCCTGATCCCTTCAGCATTGTTGGCAATGCAATTATTTCTGCAGCACTAGAATGATGTGCCATAAACAGGAGGGTTATGACTTCCCTCAGCAGAAAGCAAGTGCAGGTTTTCAAAGAAAAAGCTCTTCAAAAACTAGCATCTTTAATAACATCTGCTGAAATAAAGCACACTTCTAGCTAAGTGAATTGCTTTTAAATAAATGGGTTCCAGGGTGCTGTTTTCTTTCCTTTCAAAACCTGCTAGGTATGTGTGTGAAAGCCTGTCCTTAAGAAAATGCAAACAAAATTCTTCAAGCGATTGGATTCTCTGTGTACAGAATGCCTACTGTTCATGAGGAATTTTTCTACAAATGGAAAGAAAAAATGTCAGAGAAGCGATGGAAGAACTGTTCTTCCCAAGCTTTGCTAACATAGGAATGTTTGTTTATTTCTGCTTTTTGATAAACTGTGGCATTTTGATCAGAGTGAAAAGTATGCAGGCACAATTTTGGTCCATGGGTGGAATGTTTCTGGGTGCAGAAAGGACTGCCCAAATTGGAGAGGTAGCTTTTGAGGGGGAAAGGAGGGTGCATGAATGTAACAAACCATTTTGGTGCTACTTTTCCATTTTGGTTATTTTTTACACTTTGCCACCTTTAGCGGTAGTGGCAAGAGAACCCCTTCTGATTATCCTCCCCTGGAATGTCACTATGTCTTTACATAGTAATGCTCTAAGGAAGGGTTGGGGAACCAATCCCTCCCACTCATTATGTTGATGTACTCCAACTCCCATCATCCCTGACCATTGGCCATGTTGTCTGGGGACAGAAGAAGCTGGAGTCCAACAACATATGCAGAGCCACAGGTTGCCCAGCCCTGTTCTAGTGGGAGAATAACAGCAGTAATTGATGCAGCAAAGAGCTTTCTTTTCACTTTAACCTGCGGTGGAGGCAGCAATGAAAGAGTCTCCTACAGCATCATGGACACAGAGGAAAATAAAAGCAGTAGTTCACTACAATTATCTCTCTTTTCTTCCCTGGCCACTGCTGAAGCTGGCAGCAAGAAGTTCATTATATTTGTGTCCCCCCCCAAAAAAACCCCCTCAAAGAAAAGTGTCTCCCCATTTTGCCACCCTTGAACGGGGCACACAAAAAAGATACAAGAGAGCTTTCTCCCAAGCAGAAATGGATGTGAATAGCACCATTTTATTCCCCAGGGGATTCTGGGGACAGGGCCCTACTCATCTCCTTGTTGAGAACATATGCTTTGCTGGGGAGGAGGAACATCCATATCAGCCCCATTGCCTTTCCTTCCTTCTCCCAGTAAGTTGCTGGGCCCTCAGAGGGAAGGGAAAGTGGGTAGGTGAGGCAGCAGAAGTGGACTCTGTGAATGACCTTGCACATTTTGTTGGTGCTTAAACTGTGCACTGAGTTTCTCAGGCAAATGAAAAAGCACAACCCATTTGAGGTGGATGCTTTGGGCAGCCTTCCTTGGAAGTAGGTTCCATGTTTCTTACAGGAACGGTGCCATCTATTCAATTGCACAATTATCTCTTTTGGGTAATTGTGCAATAAAGCAGGAAACCTTGTACAGTGGTACCTTGGTTCTCAAACTTAATCCATTCCAGAAGTCCATTCCAAAACCAAAGTGTTCCAAAACCAAGACGTGCTTTCCCATAGAAAGTAATGCAAAAGGGATTAATCCATTCCAGACTTTTAAAAACAAACCCAAAAACAGCAATTTAACATGAATTATACTATCTAACGAGACCATTGATCTATAAAATGAAAGCAATAATCAATGTACCATATTATAAAATAAACAAGACATTATTGTAGATGATAAAAATAAAAATTATTTTTTTTCCTTACCTGCACTGATGATAGTCATTGTTTGGATGGGGGGCTTTTATCCATTTCCACAGTCACACAATCAGTCAATCAGTAGCTGAACTGCGTTCCACACAGTCACAAAAACAAATTAACCGAAAAAGCCACAAAAATGCAAAATGAATAGCAAAAACAAAAGCACCAAACTTAATCCATTCTGGAAGTCCATTTGACTTCTGAAATGTTCGAAAACCAAGGTGTAGCTTCTGATTGGTACAGGCGCCCCAGAAACAATTGCTGACAACCGCATCAGACGTTCAGCTTCCGGAAAACATTTGAAAACAAGAACACTTACTTCCGGGTTTTTGGCATTTGGGAACCAAGGCATTTGAGTACCAAGGTACCACTGTATAAGATAATTAGCCAGCTGCCAATATTTGTCATGTTTAAGATTTTATATACGTACAACTAAGCGTTCCCACCCCTGCTTGCTCCACTCACCAACCCCACTCAGTCACACACCCCTGGGCATCCCTCCCTTTACACCTGACCAAACCTGCACTCCTTACTACCTTGTCCCCCACAGCTCACCCCACCTCATTTAGCTTGCCTTCTACCCCTCCCCTGTGAAGCTCACCCCAAATATGGCACCCCATCCCTCACAGCATGTTAATATGTTCAATGGAGGGGTGAGCACAAACTGCTCCAGCAATTTTTAATGTGAGGGATGCTTCAGAGAGTGCCAAACCTATCTCTGAAGTGCCTCCCACCCTCCTTAAAATATGCTCCAGCAACATTTAATTGATTCTCAGAGAGTGGTTTGCCAATCCGCTGTCTGAAACACTTTCTACTCTCCTTTGAGCATCACTCCTTCCTCATCAGCTCACCTGCACTGCCTGCCACCTATGGCACTTGCTTGCTCACCTGCTTGTTGTTCTGTCGTCATACTGCAGTTGGAGTGGCCACCTACTGGCAGCTATGCAAACTACAGCATGATGACAATTTTTCTTGCAAAAATATAGTATAGAGAGATATGTCACCTACAACTGAAGAGTCTGCCTTTGTTTCCTCCGCACATTTTCCCTGACTCATCATTTGATTCAAAGAGTTTTATTGCAGGTTCCTTTTAGGGCTCTGATGAAAAGAGTTGACCAAGCTAATCTGGATCTCATTTGAGAATGGTTTGGTAATGCCTTCCCCATTGAACCTGATCCATCTCACTCACTATCCTATTGCATTAGCGGTTGGGGAAATGGTGTGTTTGAGCACATTTCTACCTCACTTTTACAGTGCAGGTTTGAAACCTGTTCCTGTAATAGAGTCCTATAAAAGCTTCCTCCATGCTCTGTGCTCATGGCTCTTTTCCACAGCATTAAGAGAATACTGCTTGTGTGTCATTTCTAAACACTGGAACCACTAAGGAGCATTAAAAAAAGAAAACAGTCTAAGAAATAGATCTTTCCCAGAACACCTTTGAAAATCACTGAAGCATACCTGCATGCCTTCAAAGTGGAGGAAATTGCCGCCACAAACAGCCTACACCCATTTTCTACTACCACAGCTGCAGACCAGTGAGGATGAGAATAAATAACTCTGTTTTTATCCATGAACATAAATAACTAAAATATAATTGCTATGCCCTCACCCCTAAACTCATAAAATGCTAAGAAGAGACTGCAGAAGTTTGGATAAAGTAATTTCTGTGGACAGTTAAGCAGTGCAGTTGCTGCATGACTAACTTTTAACTATGTATCTGTGTAGACTGGGGAAAGGGAGACAGCCTGTCACAAGAATTGCAAGAGGGACTCACATTTGGACAGAGATAGAAATGGTCCACCTCTTTAATAACTGTGGGAAGGACTGCTTGACAGCCCTGTATTGCATTTGACACTTGAGAATAAGGCAAAAAAGGTCAGATCAGAATCACTCTACGTAATGCACAGATCCCTAGAATGCTGCCTCCCACAACCAACTCATCTTTCTCCCAAAGCCCACATTCTGTCATCTCACATTGATTTCATAGGGTTGTGTGTGTGTGTGTGTGTGTGTGTGTGTGTTGGGGGTGATGGTATAACCAAAGCTATGAATCAATGCAAACCTGGGTCGTATCGAATCCTGTAAACTGATGTAACAAGGAGCAGATAAGCATACATTTAATTACGAAAGTAGTTATTTGCATAAACCAAAGTAAATCGGAGAAGCTGACATACCTATATGTAGTTTCGAAAAGAGAAGTGGGGGAACTCCAGACATTCACCTAACGAACGGAAAATGTTTGGGCAGAGCTTTTCTGGGTTGAATACTCCCCAACTCCTGTTCTTAAATGCCACAATCATGAGTTTTATCCATGTTATTTAAATTTGCCATGTACAGTGGTACCTCGGCTTAAGAACTTAATTCATTCTGGAGGTCTGTTCTTAACCTGAAACTGTTCTTAACCTGAGGTACCACTTTAGCTAATGGGGCCTCCCACTGCCACAACACTGCCGCCACGTGATTTCAGTTCTCATCCTGAAGCAAAGTTCTTAACCCAAGGTACTATTTCTGAGTTAGCAGAGTCTGTAACCTGAAGCGTCTGAAACCTGAGGTACCACTGTATTAGGGTTGCCATACGTCTGGAATTTCCCGGACATAGCTGGCAATTGACCTTCGGAAGCAGTGTCTGGGCAGAAATCACTGAAATGTCCGGGGAAATCCAGATGTACGGCAATGCCCGTTGGCAGTGTCATATTTGGCAATTTCCCTTAAAAATCTCTTCACTTTTTTAAAAAAAAACCTCAACAACTTTGGCCAAAAAGTTTCACTTTTTGAAATATGGCAACCCTACCATAGATGGCTTCTGGGACAAAGTTTTTGAATAACTTAAGCCTTCTTAAAAGAGGTGCCAGCTAAAACTATGATTTCACCTCTCCTAGTTAATGGATTGGATGGAAGTTTATTTATTTATTTGCACAAAAAACAACACTGTATTGCCAACATAAAAAAAAAAATCATAGCAATGAAGACTATAAAAGTCAACAATACAATTATATTGATAAAACTGAACAAATACAGAATACTAAATCTATAGATCAGATTAGTACACCAACATAGCTAGATTACTCCTCATGGAAAGCCTGGCTTCCTGGTTTATATGGGAATTAGCATATTGTGGAGTAATCTGAACTCACAATTTGGATTTTTAAAAAATCTATTTAAAGGAAGATACTTATTCTGCTTTTAAAGTTTAGGAAAAATGCCCATGATGGTTAATGTGAAAATTACACATAGTAAAAAAAAATGTTAAAAACAGTGCAAAAACAACAAATGGGGCAGAAGAAAAAATTACAACCATCCACAAAGGATTGTCAGGAGTGATCAACTAGGATAAATGCCTGCTGGAATAAAATGTCTTCAAGGAATGAGGGAATGACAGACCAATCTCCCAGGGCAGGCGGTTATATAACATAGGTTCTGCAATGGGAAATGCCCTTTCATGTTCCCCTGCCAACTACACATGGCAAGTGGGTGAAGGATTCCCAGGACTCTGCGTTGGGCAATCTGACTATAGTGAAAGGAGCAAGCATGCAATTTGGGGGTGCTTCTCAATCTCTCATTGTCACTGGAAGCCTAAGTGCTTAGGGGTGACTTTTACCCATTTGGACGTGTATGCTAGCTGCATCTGCCTGTGGACAAGGGATAGCCTTGCCATTGTGAGTTATGCACGTGTAAACTCAAGACTGGACTATTGTAATACACTCTGCATAGGATTACTGATCTCAGACAAACCCACCACAGTAAAGGTACGTCCTAGTTGCTAAGAAAAAGAGAAGAGAAACTATGGTGATTTCAAGGACAAGAAAATGAGACTGAAGTAGGAAAAAAAGAGCAGTAAAGAAGGGAAAGAATCAGTTCTTTGGGATCCTAGAGTTTGCCTAGTGTCCAAATAATTCATTCATCAATCAACACTCTGACTGCTCTCACTGGCTAAAAACCCTAAAAGGAGGGAGCAACCAATGTGGATCATTCCATGTAAATCACACATTTTGTTTCATAACTTTCTTTCTAGGAGTGACAGAGGTATATCTTATTTGAAAATGAAAGCTCAGAATCTGGGCACTTTCTTGGCTCTGAGTCCAGTACAGTGGTACCTCGGATTACAGATGCTTCAGGTTACAGACACTTCAGGTTACAGACTCTGCTAACCCAGAAATAGTACCTCGGGTTAAGAACTTTGCTTCAGGATGAGAACAGAAATTGCGCAGCGGTTTCAGTGGGAGGCCCCATTAGCTAAAGTGGTACCTCTGGTTAAGAACAGTTTCAGGTTAATAATGGACCTCCAGAATGAATTGAGTTCTTAACCTGAAGTACCACTGTACATCAGTGCCCTCTGATTCCACTTCTCAGCAGTTTCAGATCTGTAGCCTACTGCCACAATATCATTACTTTTTCTTGTCTCCTATCCTCACCTAGCTGCTTCCAATAGAACTTCTATTTTCTGATCCTGTGCAGGTATGTACACATTCTTTACATGTAATACTTGTTGAATGGTTTCTTTAAATGTAAAGGTTCATCATTGTTCCACCCGATGTGTATGTCTTTAAGGGGCCAGAGCAAAATACTGAGACCTAGCTTTACAGCTGTGAAACATAGCAGGTGCTGCTGAGTTGTATTGATTAAGCTGTGTCAGCAATTGGGTAGAGTATATAAGGAGCAGCACCTAGCTCTCCCATTACCCTGGGGGGATGGGTTGGTGGTTGGGTCTGGTTTGGTTGTTGATGTATTTAGTGTAAATGGAGTTTTTGTTTTTGTAATTAAAACCTTGTTTAAGTTATTTTTGAGTCCCTTTTTAATGCATGGTCTCCCCAGCAAGCTCTCTGCAGTGCTACCACACTGCAAATAGCCAACAATACTACCCCTCTCTTTCTGCTGTGTTTATCCTTTATCAAACAGCCAAATCTCACTGCAACTAATATGACCGGATCTGCCCTCTGGAAAATGGGTGTGCTTGGCTAGGGAAGGGAGCACCTGGTTACAGTCCTGTCTGAGAATCCAGGAGCAAAGCCAGGTCCAGGGGCTCCCCCAAACTGCAAGCCTGGTTAGGAGAACAATGCAGATCCAAAAGTCAAAGCCCTTTGCAGAGGAACTGAGAGTGCATCCACATAAACTTTTGCTCTAGGCAACAGGCTGGATTTATAGTGAAACAACATATTTCTCAGGTATTATAGGCACTTTGGGAGTGCTTTGTTTATATAGTAGCATTTCATTGTGCAGCCATCTAGGAAAGGTCCCATTATTTGCTATGGTGATATATTGCAATAAAAGTGTTTGGATTTAACCTTGATTTCTGGGTGGGTCTGCAGAACACTGATCACCTAACCTTGTTTCCCAGAGAGCCAATGTGGCGCAGTAGATTAAATGTGGAGCAGCTTCGTCACGCTGGCCACGTGACCCGGAAGTGTCTGCGGACAGCGCTGGCTCCCGGCCTCTTAAGTGAGATGAGTGCACAACCCTAGAGTCGGACACGACTGGCCTGTACGGGCAGGGGTACCTTTACCTTTACCTATGGGTACAAATTCTCACTCAGCTGCAGATGACCACTTTTTAGGAGGATAATGAGTGCTTCTAGGTGAGGGCATATTGTAAATTTGTTGTTGAGATGTAACAAATGTGTTACTGGCAACTTGTTTTTTGAACTTATCAAATTAAACAACTCATTTATGCAGGGGGGAAAGCAGGTGCATGTATATACACACACATGCATGGACACAAATGAGATTTTAAAGCATTTTGCTGTGACATGGAATTAGGGTGTCTGCTGTGCACAAGCTCTTGGACAGCTGTTCTCAACCTGCTTCCCTCCAGCTGTTTTGACGAGAGGCCGTCACAGTGGCAGGGCAACTGCATTAGATACAGGTCCCAGGTTTAATCCCTGACACTTCCAGGTAAGGCTAGGATGAGGCCCTAGTGGTCAGTTTACTAGGGGTCAGCAATTTTTTCCAGCAGGGGGCCGGTCCACTGTTCCTCAGACCTTGTGGGGGGCTGGACTGTATTTTGAAAAAAAAAAAAATGAATGAATTCCTGTGCCTCACAAATAACCCAGAGATACATTTTAAATAAAAGGACACATTCTACTCATGTAAAAACATGCAGATTCCTGGACCATCCATGGACCAGATTTAGAAGGCGATTTGGCTGGATCCGGCCCCCCAGCCTTAGTTTGCCTACCCATGGTTTAGACAACACTGAGCTAGGCAGACCCAGGGTCTAAATCAGTATAAGGCAACTTCCTATGTTCTGATGACTACAACTCCAATCAGCCCCAGCCAGCTGTTGGGAGTTGCAGTTCAAAAGAATCTGGAGGGCACCTGGATGGGGAAGGTTGATGTTGCTGATGCCAGTGTTTTAAAAGACACACTCTGGTCACAAATGCTTTCATAAGCATCTGTCAAATGTCCATTCAAAAGCTGCAATTGCCTGAATCAAGATGTTCTGTATTGTAGCCTGGCAGAGCAAGTAGTTCACAGGGGAACTATTAGGAATGAATAGAGTGACACACTGTATTAATGGACTCTTGCTATCAAATTGAAACTGGGATAGTCTTGCTCTGCGCTACTGTGATTTTTGATGGGGATGACATATCTAAATATATGCTCCAAGAACCGACTGCTGCATTTTATTTAAGAATGATCTATATTGGGGATACAACCAAGGAGGCCTTGCTTCATCATGTCACTAGAACGATGTTTGTAAACCAGGCTACTCTAGCACATTTATTTATTAGACCACCTTTATTTCCTTGGTTGCTAATATCAAGTCAATTTGTATTACTCAGAGCCATTTTAACACCAGTGACCTTTACCATAGAACGTTGCTTATTGTAGACTTCTCTTCCCTTTTGCTCCCAAGTCCCTATGCTAATTTCTGGGCACTGGAAAGCTAGAGTGGTGTCAATTATGGAGAGAACATGTAAGACATTGATTCATACGCTGTGAGTCAGGGGAACATGTTTATATTCATTTTCTTTGTGAGAAAGAGCAAAAATCAAGAGGAATCTGACATTTCACTTTTTTTGTCAGAGACAAAAGCATACTCACTACAGTATCCACCTTTCATGTGAATCACAAAAACCATGTTCTCACCCACAGAGTTTTGCCCACTGTGACAGGAGCAGAGCTATTTAGCAAAGCTGCAGGAAAAGTTCATTACCAAAAACCCAGAGCACAATTCCTGACAGTTCAGCCTCTTCTTGGCAAACCTTAACAAAGTCAGAAATTCCCATTTTAAAGCCAAACACAGTTATGGGGATCAAAAAAATGAATCTTTCCTATTCAGCATAGGGGAACATGGGATTTCTGGACAGCTCAGGCCCTATGATTTTCTTCACAACAATAGAGGTGCCACAAGAACAAAGGGCAACACCAAGCTTTCAGGCACGTTGCAGTGCAAGATAATGAATATGTGAATCTAAAATATTAGTTCAGTAATTCAGATAGGACCTCACAATCTGGACTTGCTAGCTGTACAGTAGAACTTCATGAAGTTAGGGCCATATCACATCTTATAATGAAAGATGACTCCCTGTTTCCACAGCCAACCTATCACACACATTTTCTGTAAAGATTAAATAGCAAACACATACTTGATAAGGCACTGCAGCTGAGAGTTGTGTCTACACATCATTTCCTGGTGAGATTGTCACTTAAGTTCACATGTCCTGGTGAAATGAACCCAAAGACCTAGGTTGGCTACCAGCTAAAAGCAAGTGAAATTTTAATGTACACACTCATTCTCAAAAACTAGTTTATAGATACCAAGGAATTGCATGTGCATGGAGAATGGAGTGTCTCCTAAAAACAGTCATTTGTCGATGCTTGGAGAAAAAATTCTGAATGTTCCAAAATAAACAAATATGTGTATAATCTAAAACAGACAGCAGGATAATGCATTTCATTTGTTCTGCAAGACAACAAAGAATTGCGGCTATAATCTCTGCATCACAGACAGTTTCTTATGTACACTTGCTGGCCCATTCTTTCTGATCCTGCAAAAAGTTCAACTATTTTAAGAATTCAGTGTATGGACCTTCAAGCAACACTTATCATGTAACCAAGTATATTATTTTCTGTTGGTAATTTGAAAGAATTGTTTTGGCTTCATTATGGAGATATAAATCATTTGGCTGAACTCGTTACATGCTTTCATCTGAGAACTTGAAAAATAACATGTTGTTTACAAGCAAAGCTATCCCTTTCTACCTTTATTGTATATAAGAAGAGCCTGTAGGTAGCTGAACCATGAAAAGTCATCTCAAAACCTCATTTCTAAACCAAAGAGCAAGTCCACAAATTTCCTAAGGCCCAATTTATGAAACTAAAGTGCATTTAACTATTCTGGTGGTCAATCAGACTGATGTACTAAGAATGTTGCTTGAGTGGATCACTTTATTTGGAATAGTTGACACCCATCTCCCTTGCAGTTCAACCCACAGTTGTCCAATCACTGCCAAGCTTTCAAAAACAGATGGAGTCTTGCCATGTTGCTAAAACAATGGTTCAAGATACCTACAAGCATGCCAAATGCCCCAAGTCAATTCACAAATGTAATGGCTGTTTGGTCATGGTAATTTGCTCAAACTTTATAAAGGTTAGTCAATTCTAGAGCATTTATGAGGATTGTGAAGAGAATATTAAGACCCTATTTAAATACTAAATCCTATTTTCTAAAAATGTTATTAAGACCTAATATTAAGCTCAATTAATAATAATAATAATAATAATGAGGCATGAATTAACTCTGGTTTTACAACCAATTACTTCTTGTTTAGATTTAAAGCTCATGCTGTCTCTGCTCTTCAGGGTGAATATTTTCTTATCTAATTGATCCATATCACCACCAAATGAAGTATGCCATGATTTGTTTGATATTACAGATGGGAGGGTGAGAGACAGAGACCTGCCACAGAGGTCACTCAATGAGCCCATGAGCATGATGAAATCTGAATCCAAGAAGAGATAGTGATGGCAACCAACTTGGCTTTAAAAGATAACACTGGTCAGCAACAAATTTGTTGTCTGCGTTTTTTCAGCTGATTTAGGACGAATCTGAAGCGCTGAATCCAAAAATCACATTGGTTTTGCTCAATCAGGTCAAGTTTTTGAGCTATGGCCACATGTTGTTTTTTTACGTTTTTGTTCAAATGTACGCTTGTGTGGAGCATTTTAGAAGAAGTTGGTGGGGGTAAAATGCCATGTCGAATAATTGTTTTGATTGGAAATGATTATTTTAATGACAAGAAGTATTCAGGTCCGATAGTTCTGGGTGATTATGTCGAAAAGGGATCAGTTTGAAGTCATAAAACCTCCGTTTTTTCTCGGAAGAGAAGGACTTGGTGTACTGTGCAGATATTGCGCAGCTGCTGCTCAAGCTTGGAGTGCCACAGTACGAACCCAAAGATTGGAGACTGTTCATTGACAGCAGCAAGCGATCACTGAAATGCTACACAACGGCAACCAGTTTGCGTCTATACCCCTGGCTCACTCAAGTACACTGAAAGAGAACTATGAAGTGGTGAAGTATGTGCTGGAGAAAATTGGTTATGATCAGCATAAGTGGTTTATTTGTGTTGACCTGAAGATGGTGAACTTTTTGTTGGGACAACAGTCTGGCTTCACCAAGTACCCATGTTTTCTGTGTATGTGGGATAGTAGGGACCGTGCTCAGCATTACACGAAGAAGGACTGGCCTGTGCGGGAGGAATTGGTGCCTTGCAAAAAAAGGAACATCATCAACGACCCTCTGGTGGACAGAGACAGAATACTCTTCCCACCGCTGCACATCAAGCTCAGCTTAATCAAGCAGTTCACCAAGGCTCTGGACAAGGATGGTGATTGCTTCACTTACTTGTGCCAGGCTTTTCCAGGATTGACCATGGAGAAGTTGAAAGCTGGCATCTTTGACGGTCCTCAGATCTGTCAGCTCATCAGAGATCCAGAGTTTGGAAACTCAATGAATGAAGTGGAACTGGAAGCGTGGAAGGCATTTGTTCTGGTAGTGAAGAACTTTCTTGGCAACAATAAGGCCAGAAACTACACAGAACTTGTCAACAACATGCTGACTGCTTTCAGAAACCTGGGCTGCAACATGAGCGTCAAGATGCACTACCTATTTTTACATTTGGACCGGTTTCCTGAGAACCTGGGTTCAATGAGTGACGAGCAGGGGGAGAGATTCCATCAGGACATGAAAGAGATGGAGACCAGGTATAAGGGTCGCTGGGATGCAGTCATGATGGCTGACTACTGTTGGACTCTGAAGAGACACCTCCATGCCGCTGAGCGTTCCAGGAGTTCCAAGAAATGGAAGTTCAAGCCCTAAAGTTTGAAAAATGGTGAAGCAACATGCAATTTACGTTTACTTACCTTTATCAATGCCCACCATTCAGTTTACAGTAAACCTGACCTGATGGAGAGAAACGGATGCCATTCCCTGATTCAGCAGTGCAAAAATACCCTAAATCAGTTGTAGAAATCTAGACAACATTCAAAAAGTAAAAAAAAAATTGCCCAGTGTAATCAGACAAATTGATGGAGACTAAAGTTATGCTCTACCTCCACTGTTGGAATTGCTGGGAACTGAAAGTAGGGAGAGTACTATTGCGTCCAGCTTCTGCTTCTGGGCTTCCCATAGTTATCTGCTTAGCCAATGTGAGAACAGAGCATTGGACTATCAAATGCAAGTCAACCACAGTGATCCATGTTTGAGGCCACAATGCTTTCCTTTCTTGAAAAGGTTTGGTAAAGGACCCCTGACAGTTAAGTCCAGTCGTGAACGACTCTGGGGTTGAGGTGCTCATCTCGCTTTACTGGCTGAAGGAGCCAATGTTTGACCGCAGACAGTTTTTCCAGGTCATGTGGTCAGCATGACTAAGCTGCTTCTGGCGAAACCAGAGCAGCGCACGTAAATGCCATTTATCTTCCTGCCAGAGTGGTACCTATTTATCTACTTGCACTTTGACGTGCTTTTGAACTGCTATGTTGGCAGGAGCAGGGACCGAGCAACAGGAGCTCACCCCGTCGCGGGGATTCGAACTGCCGACCTCCTGATTGGCAAGCCCTGGGCTCAGTGGTTTAGACCACAGCGCCACCCGCAACCCACAATGCTTTCCTTTCTTAGGAACACTTTACTGGTTAACGGTGAAATCCTGTGCATGCTTACTCAGAAAGAAATCCCATAGTATTCAGAGGGTCTTATTCGCTAGTGAGCACATGCAGGCTTGCAGCCTGATTTTCTTCCTAAAGTGTATGTGGTGGGAAATCTATTCTTTTGATTACATTTCAGCTGTTTGGACCTTATGCGAAAAAAGGTTAGTTACAATGTGTCACAGGGTAACGAATCTAAATTTAGTGGTTTTGTGAATGTTCCTTTCAAGGCTCCAAGGAGCATTCTACTCTGCATTAGAGAAAACCTTCCCTGGTGATTCAGCTCAGCTATAACCTTTACTAGTGCCAAAGGTTAATGTCCATAATTAGCAACCTTCTTTCCAGTTAGAGTGTTTGCTGCCACAGCAGCACACATTGATTATTGCTGCATATTTATGCATCTTAGTAAGGAATCAGTTGACATTGATGCTAGCACTGACAGATTCATTTTTCAAAGTCCTGAGTGGTTGATAGAAATAATGTCTGGCTGAAACAATAGCATTGAAAATGATATGTATCACAAATAAAAATATCAATTTGTGAAAACCATTTAACATGAAACATTTCTATTCAGCAGCCAAATACCACTCAGTCCAAATGGAAAGGGATATATTTGGCAATGCATATTATACAGATAAATCCATAATGAAAGTGGTGGGGTGGGGGGAAGCTTATGCAATGGATACAATCAGCAGCAGCAACAACACCACTGGGAAATGTTGGGTACCACAAAGAAAAGAGCAGTCAACATTACCAGACTGAGATTTGCTTCTAACATCGCCAAGACCTGCCTGCTTTGTGAACCACAAGACTATCAAGTACATAGAATCATGGAATCATAGAATCGTAAGTTGGAAGGGATCCCAAGGGTCATCTAGTCCAAACTCCTGCAATGCAGGAATCTCAGCTAAAGCATCCATGGCAGACGGCCACCCAACTCCTGCTTAAAAACCTCCCTGTCAAACAACTCTTACTGTCAGAATGTTTCTGCTGATGGAAAGAGAACGAATGGGAGAAAACCTCTCCCTTTCTCTCTCACACACATCCACTGCTGCTACTGAATTTTTCAAGGAAGAAGCCTGAATTGTTTCTTGGCCTTCCCTCAGGGTGGTCAAGGAGGTTTGTTGAGATGTAAGGGGAAGGGGGTTTGTGAGCCGTAATGTGTGTGGAGGTGTGTGTAGCTTTGGATGAAGTGAAGGGGTAGAGTGGTTTTGGCAAGAAGCAAAGGGAGAGGGTGTCTTTTCAGCAGTAGGTGGGGGTGGTAAGCAAGCGAGCCTGAGTGGTAAGTATGTATACTTTGAGTTAATAGCTTAATTGACACTTTTGTACACCTCCTTGGAATCCTCTGATGAAGGGCAGCTGAGAAATCTTTTAAATAAATAAATAAATATTAGACACCAGTCACATGGAAGATGGGATTCAAGGGCTGGAAAATAGAGCAACATTTGTTTCAAAAATAAATAAATTCAAAGCCAGCTACTGTTGAGGAAATGGCACAGTGCTAGCAACTCAAAACCTACCACTGCTGAATTTCAGGTTGTAATTCAAAATAGGATGGCTCATTCCAGATCCTTGCAACACTTAACGGTCTCTAAATTCAAAATCCCAGGACTTCCCCACTGCTCCTGCAGATATCATATTAACAGAATCCTGCTGCAAGTTGCATCTCATTTACAGGCCATAACAAGCCCTGTCATAGCAGGAAAATCTGCAGCACAGCAGGGCAAAGGAAGTCATCACATAAAAACCAGCTGTTCCCTTGCAGGTTTAAACTTGGGAAGCACCATCTTTGCAAATATATTTTCCCAACCACCCTAGATGCCTAATGAGTATAATCAGATCTGGCAAATGGCGCTCACCATCTCTCAAGGCAACATTTTACTGAGAGATGGAAACTTTTCAGACATTTTGAAAACTGTAGTTCATGGAAATATGATTGTAACCTCCCCCCCCCAAAAAAAGATTAGCCATTTGATTGCATAAGTAAATCCCCTGGCCACTGGCAGTCTTGGGAATGAATATCTTTACATAGTAGGAGTGAATTTAATGCAGTGGAAGGAATTGTGACTCTCCTCCCAAAAGCCTTCTTACTCACAAAAACAAATGCATTGTGCTATGGAAAGAGAGTGAGAATGCTGGATCTAAGATAGGTGTTTCAAGTCCAGTAAATATGTCAATATGGTCCTAGTGGTAGTTAAAATGCACATTTATTTAATGAAGAAACATTGTCTGGCCAGGCCAATAAATTTATGCTGATGTTAGTTAGGTAACATAATGATTTAGCATTTTATAAACACCTCAATCAATAGATGTAGAGGACTTGGTTAATATCCATAGGCTGTTATTGAAAAGGTCTATAAGATACATAGCAGACTGCATTAGCAACTCATACCGACATCCCATCATATATTTATAGAGGTGGATGATGTAAAACCCAGTTTCATTTTAAAATGAATATTAATTGCTACTATCTCATTAATTTCCACAGGGGTAGTCATGCTAGTCTCCTGCAGCAAAAGCAACAGTCTTATGACATCTTAAAGGCGGACAAATTTATTAAGTCTTTGCAAGTCTTCATCAGATACATTACACCAAGAGGTTCCATTCTATCACTTGTGGACTGAATTAGCACATTGGATTTTTATCACGCTATATGTGTTGCTTGAGCTCTGAATTATTGGTCATTGTTAAACTCATTTTTATCTCTGCCTGTGCTTTTCTGCATTTCATTTACTTCTGTTTCGCTGTTTACAATCCCCCCCTTCCCAATTGCTGCTGTCCCTCTGGGGTGCGGGGTGAGTTTGCCACACACACACCTCCTTGAGAAGCCTTGAGTTGTTTCTCCTGAGCAGAGGGTTCATTTCAGAGCCCCTCTCCTTAAAGTTTAGTATACTCACAGTTCCTGTTTTTACGGTGTTTGTATACATAAATGTGCAGTGCATTCCTTCACTTTCAGAGGAAAGCACCACTGATTTCCATGGGGGTGATTCCTCAGTAACTGGGTATAGGATTACAGTCAGAGGCACAGCAATTATATTGCCCAAAATAGAAGACCATAATGACCAGTGACTAGTAAAATGTGAATTCAAGACTCCACCATCTCTTAAGAGAAATTAGCTATCAATTTTCAAGAGAAGCAATACTAGGGGGGAAAGTGCAAAATGGTGTGGAAATATGTGGGGGATGGGGGGGGAATCTGTCAGGAAGAATAATAATCCAACTGCACATGATGGTTAATAAAGGACCAGCAACTGCACATAATGGATAGTAAAGGACCAGCAAATTGCTTCATTACTGAAACTACTATTTGAAGTGAGCCACCACCTCAAGTTGATGGGCTACTGGGAACCAAGCTGCTCTGTGGAAAAGGTGAAATCAAATAGCTCCACATAATAGAACAAAACAGGAACCTGTGGGACAAGACTGGGAGGTAGAAAACAGCTGGCCCAGCCAAGAAGCTAGAGGGTCAGTGGTAGAAGGCAGGTGAAACTGTGCCAGAATTAATTGGGGTGCTAAGGGGTTGAAGCAACTTTGGTATTTGTACAAGTTCCATTAATTTCAAGCTGATTTGCTCTGGAGATTTGTGGTAGAAGTGAGAAGCAATGTATTAATGTTAAGTCTATCCAGTAAATACAGAAAAGTTCAGATGTCTGGAATTTTTATTTCGATTACAAATGCTGGTGTGTTTATGGGGTAATTCATCTATCTCTAGTATGTCTGATAAGGTTCAGCACTGGTCAGACTCAAGGGGCTAGAAGTATATCTTATATCTGTGGAAATAATAAATTTAGCTTCAGACTAATGTTGTCAGCATTTCCCCTCTTTTATTTTGTGGCACGAACCTTTTTAACAAATGCCATTTTTCATTTGATGCAACCATTTCTCCGAGTATATTTGCCAATTTCCCAGCACACTGAAAACACTGTACAGAACATTTATTTATATTCTTTCTGATTTAATCTCTTTTGGTAGTTCTATACTTTTCAGAATATAAAATACTTATCAGCATTTAAAGGTTAGAAAGAAACAGGTTTTGTCAGCACACTGGCTGTTTATTCAACTCATAGATTATATTAGAGGGGAGGGTGTGGGAGTCTTCCCTGCTGCCTAATTTTGATTATGTTTGCAAGCAGCTGATAAAGCCCCCAGAGGCAATGACTAGGACTAGACTTCATTTTATTTTATTTTATTATTTTATTATTGGAGATAACAGTCAAAGACATTTCAGCTACTGGGAAGTCACCACAAAAAACAACAACAACCCACAAACCATTCCTAGAATCATAGAATTGTACAGTTGGACGTGACCCCGAGTCCAACCCAATGCAATGTTGGAATCCCAATTAAAGCATTCATGACAGATGGCCATCCACTGTCTGCTTAAAAACGTCCAAGGAAGGATAGGCCACCACTTCTCATGGAAGTCTGTTCCACTGTTGAACAGCTCTTAGTGTCAGAAAGTTCTTCCTGATGTTTAGTCAGAATCATTATTTAGTCAGAACATTAAGGAAGGCAACAACCCTGTTCAGGCGTTTTTAAAAGAAAGGCACAATGGCACAAAGTGTGTAGGGGTGTGCATCCATTGGCCTGTCTGTGCCACCCCTGACTTTCCTGGTTGAGTGTAAAGGACTGCAGGACCTTCTCAGCCCATTCAGCTGAATGCAGTTAGAAATCCCCTTCGCACTTGCCCTCTCAACTTTGGAAAGTCAGGAGTGGAACAGGTGCCCCTAATGTTTACCAGATGGTTTGCATGCTCACACCTTCCTTGAATGTTATTCCCCGGAAGAGGGGAAATGGCGAGAATAGGAATGGGGGATAAATTTGAGTCAGTTCACATCCGAAGATGAACTTACCTAATTCACTTGAATATGAACCGAAACACAGCTATCCCTCAAACACCACATTATCTGAATTTTGTAATGTAGTTCTCCAACCAGGTAATATGCAAAAAGGGGAAAAGGGAAAGGGGAAAAAAAGAAATGTATACTAATGTAAAGTGCACTATATTTATGGCTGTGAATTAGGTTGTTAATGTTTGTTTCCATTCACCAGGAAAAGGCTGAATGCAAAGATAGCTGATTTCCCTTCTTTAAGCAGAGCTCCTGTATCAATTATCCAGCATCCCTAATTTTGCCATTTCTTTGCTTCATGCTATTTTTTGTACTCAGCACATTTGCAAAATACACTGTTTTACACTTGCTTGCTTCACACTATTTTTCAACCAACACTTTTGCAAAACGCACCATTTGCTAGCATGCATCCTTTTCCTAAGGGCAGCCACCCGCCAACTTTGATCTGACAGGAGTTTACTATGTCACCATTAGTTTCACATTTCCCATCTCTCCTCCTGCTTGTGTTACAGGCAGTGTATCATATCCTAAAGGCAACTGGCCTCTGAGGCCTGTTCTGTTCAAATGTAGCATCTGCATAGAGTGGAGAACAGGACTAGGAGCAACAATAACAGCAGCCATTCTAATATGAAGAACTTCAAAACATTGACGCGCATCAAAGTGCCACTGCCAGACATGAGGGCATGGATACTTGCCAGCAGCATCACAAACTGAGCATGGGTGCCTGTTTCAGCCCAGCCAGAGCACTTGAAGAAGGCCACACATTTCTCTTGGAGCCATAAGAGCCATGTCGACAGGGACAAACAGACATCCTTGGATCCTGCATCAGTGTGTCTAGGGAATAGTTGGTTCTGGCAAAGCTTATACAGCTGTGGAATCTGGAGGAGGGGAGGGAGGAGGAAAGATTGTTGTACACGAGCATTTTATTGTAACACCCGAAATTGTAGAACGTAAGGAAAGAAGAAATGCATGAGCAAGACATGGCTTTGCTGACAGATCAGATTAGTTCTGTGCTGAAAATTTCATGACCAGTCTCCATTTATCAGTGAGAACAGAAACTGCACCTGAAAATGAGCAAAGTGGAGTGAAAAGGTGAGTTGTTGTTGTTGTCGTTGAGCTCCTCCTCCTGCTGCTTTGGGCACAGGAGGGAGGAGCTTCTACATATTGGAAGTTCAACGGAGTGCTTGTCCCACAATTCTTTGGATATGGCCATGGCACCTCACTCCAAGTTAACAATCCTTTGGGGCATCTCTGGAGGTGGGTCATGCCAAAGGGGAAGCATCACACAGTTCACTCTAAAATGAGAGAATTTATGACGGATATAAGAAACACTGTTGGGGATTAGTTGAAGGGAATCATAGAATCATAGAATCATAGAATCATAGAGTTGGAAGAGACCACAAGGGCCATCGAGTCCAACCCCCTGCCAAGCAGGAAACACCATCAGAGCACTCCTGACATATGGTTGTCAAGCCTCTGCTTAAAGACCTCCAAAGAAGGAGACTCCACCACACTCCTTGGCAGCAAATTCCACTGTCAAACAGCTCTTACTGTCAGGAAGTTCTTCCTAATGTTTAGGTGGAATCTTCTTTCTTGTAGTTTGGATCCATTGCTCCGTGTCCGCTTCTCTGGAGCAGCAGAAAACAACCTTTCTCCCTCCTCTATGTGACATCCTTTTATATATTTGAACATGGCTATCATATCACCCCTTAACCTCCTCTTCTCCAGGCTAAACATGCCCAGCTCCCTTAGCCGTTCCTCATAAGGCATCGTTTCCAGGCCTTTGACCATTTTGGTTGCCCTCCTCTGGACACGTTCCAGTTTGTCAGTGTCCTTCTTGAACTGTGGTGCCCAGAACTGGACACAGTACTCCAGGTGAGGTCTGACCAGAGCAGAATACAGTGGCACTATTACTTCCCTTGATCTAGATGCTATACTCCTATTGATGCAGCCCAGAATTGCATTGGCTTTTTTAGCTGCCGCGTCACACTGTTGGCTCATGTCAAGTTTGTGGTCAACCAAGACTCCTAGATCCTTTTCACATGTACTGCTCTCAAGCCAGGTGTCACCCATCTTGTATTTGTGCCTCTCAATTTTTTTGCCCAAGTGCAATACTTTACATTTCTCCCTGTTAAAATTCATCTTGTTTGTTTTGGCCCAGTTCTCTAATCTGTCAAGGTCGTTTTGAAGTGTGATCCTGTCCTCTGGGGTGTTAGCCACCCCTCCCAGTTTGGTGTCATCTGCAAATTTGATCAGGATGCCCTTGAGTCCATCATCCAAGTCGTTGATAAAGATGTTGAATAAGACCGGGCCCAAGACAGAACCCTGTGGCACTCCACTAGTCACTCTTCTCCAGGATGAAGAGGAACCATTGATGAGCACCCTTTGGGAAGGAAAATGCAAGGCTATTCCACTGCATACTTTCAATTATACCTTCAAGGAGCTATTTCCTTATACAATTAAAGTGTGGATTAGTTTCCTCTTTTTAGTAGATTGGGAAGCTTTCCTTATCATGTATTAGCTATTGTCCTGCACACGACAGTGGTTTTACTCACCAGAGAGGCTCAATGGAAGCCCATTTAACTATAATGGCTAATGATTCATACAAATCGGAGTTAGGAGACCAGGACTGATGAAGAACTGTGCAAGCAAGTCAAAATGTGTTGCAGGAGAAAAGACTAAATTATTCTCCAAAGGCGAGAAAGAAAAACATTTCCTTTCCCTGCTCTCCTCCAGATATATGACAAAATCATGAGCTGAAATGTTAAACTATTGTTACAATTTGGAAAGCATAAAAATGGGGTGGGGGGAATAAAATAAAATGGCAAGCTGAAAAATGCTGAAGATCATCACAGTATCGTGGATTTTCACTCCTTCTACTAATAACTGACAACGGATGCTTTGATCAAGCAGATTCTGTTGACAGAGATTTTCTACAGCAGACAGAAACTCTTATCTTCAAGCCATGAAACACAAAAAACGTTCATAAAGACCACTTTGAATGCCATTTTCTCTGCATTATGTAAGTTTAGGGATTACTGAGCACAGAAAGGGATGTGATGAAAGATACAGAGCTTGGAAGGTGCTCCAGCGCACAGCAATTCATTACCATTACATTACATTATTCCATATTCAGGAAATATGTCAGTATTTCCCAGACTTAGGGTAGTCGACACACTTTCCCCCCTTGATAAAATCTGAGACACATTAAAAATAAAAATTAAAAAAAATCCATAGCTTGGTGATACCTTTACTGGGAACAACCAAAATCTCACAATGATGTGACCTTCCAGAACTCCTTATCAGGCAAGTTGTTACATAAAACAGGTAAGGGGGATGAGGAAACATTTAAAAACCAATCTGTTCTATGTGGAGTTGCCCTTGGGCCTGGTTCAGAAGCTCCAACTGGTGCAGCCAGATTGCTGATGAGGGCACATTATTATCACACACACACACCCACACACCACATTTTCCCCTGATGGGACTCAAGTTGACTTACACAAAACTGCTAAAAACATAGAAAAAACAATAATTTTAAAACAGTTAAACATTGTTAGAAGTAAAACTCTATACATATAAAATCTATTTAAACCATACAAATAATTACAATATAAACAGCATGTGGCACCACTGTTTAAAACATTTGCACTGGTTGCCTATCTACTTCTGAGCCAGGCTGAAGGTCCTTGTCCTAATTTACTAAGTCCTGAATGACTTAGGCTCAGGGTACCTTCAGGACCGCCTGAAACCTTATATCCCAGATGAAACACAGCTGTTGCCCTCTAGAATGGATCCTGTAAAGTCCATTCCTCCAGACAATCCTGTGAAGAGCCCTCCTGGCACCCCATAGCTTATCTTGTCACTGGAACCTGTTGGGCAGCCAGCTGCAGACTGTTTCTGTCTATTAGTCTCCTGCACACTTCAATCTTACCTCAGTTTGGAGCTCTCCAGCTTTGCCTTAAGTGGGCATGTGTCAATCACACACATGAAGCCAGAGATGCAGCTGTAATTTGCCACAGTGAAGAATTGTGCATGCACTGTAATTTTTCTGCACACTTATAGACTAGCAGTTTCATCCATTTAAGTTCCTCAAACCAAGCTTAAGTGGCCCCATTTCTACAGTTCACTGAAGTAACAGCCCCTTGAGGAAGGACCCTTGTGCCCGATCCAGCGCTGTGTGAGAGACCATAGAAACATGGGTTGTTAAAATCAAAGCCTCCTATATATCATTGGTGCTGGTAATAATAAGAATGTGGAATATCTTCTTATAAAATTGGACACAGTTTACCTTTCAAGGAACCTGAGTTTGCTGATGATGTGCGAGTGGCTCTTCCTTTTGTCTGTTCTGCTGCACAGTTTATTTCATTTCATCTCTGAGCAGAACAATAAAAAATGATACTGATCAGAGAGGCCTTTTTTATTATTGCTTTTCTATCTCACTTTTTCTCCTTTTGGCTCTTGAGCATTTCGGCTTTGTCAATATTGTCATTCGATGGCCACTCCGAAAATGATTAGCTGCTTCAAAGCTTTATTTGATCTGCAGCTAATGTAGTGCCAATACTGTAACCGGCAATTGCTCATATTCATTTCTCTACCAATTCACAGACAATCAGATTCATTCCCACCTTGAGACCCAGATATCAACATTCACCTGAGCCCATCAAAACAGTCAATCTACATAATGGAAAAATGTAAAAATCCAGGGGTCAGGTAAGTGCACTTTCTTCTTTCCAGCTACAAGGAATATTCTATTAGCATAACTTGCAGTCTTCAGTTGCATGTGATTTCAGCAGGTCAAATAAATGTTTGCTATTCCATTTAGTTCTTTTAAAAATAAAACAAAATAAACTTTTTTCTTATTTTAGTTATAGAGTACCTTTTTCTGTAGATTGTGAACAAAATATATAGCGCTTATTTATAGTCAGCATTATGCAACCTACCCTCCTATTTTTAAGTAGAAATGAAAGACATACATGAGGTGCATGGGGCGTTAGGGGAAGGGCAGTAATTGGTGGGGGACGTGTTGTGCTCCTTCTTTTTGTCCACCTTTGGTCCACACCCTGCACTCAGCGCTCAGAACCAGTGTGGTGTGGTGATTAAGAGTGGTAGACTCATAATCTGGTGAACCGGGTTCGTGGCCCCACTCCTCCACATGCAGCTGCTGGGTGACCTTGGGCTAGTCACATTTCTCTCAGCTTCACTCACCTCACAGAGTGTTTGTTGTGGGGGAGGAAAGGAAAGGAGATTGTTAGCCGCTTTGAGACTCCTTAGGGTAGTGATAAAAGGTAAAGGTAAAGGACCCCTGACGGTTAAGTCCAATCGCAAATGACTGTAGGGTTGCGGCGCTCATCTTGTTTTACTCGCCGAGGGAGCTGACGTTTGTCCACAGACAGTTTTTCTAGCTCATGTGGCCAGCATTACTAAGATGCTTCTGGCGAAACTAGAGCAGCGCACAGAAACACCGTTTACCTTCCTGCCGGAGCGGTAGCTATTTATCTACTTGCACTTTGACATGCTTTTGAATTGCTATGTTGGCAGGAGCTGGGACCGAGCAATGGGAGCTCACTCCATCGAGGGGATTCGAAATGCCGACCTTCCAATTGGCAAGCCCTAGGCTCAGTGGTTTAGACCACAGCACCACCCGCGTTAGTGATAAAGCGGGATATCAAATCCAAACTCCTCCTCCTCCTCCTCCTCCTCTTCTTCACCAAAGGCTCCTAGAAGCTGCCAGTATGTGACAGCAGCCACACTCCAGGAATGACTTTGATTGGCAAGCCAAGGGTCTCAAAGCCTGAGTGAGTTAGGGTCTTCCTCTGTGTACAAAGACAGGTTCCAGCAGATTGACTGGATGAGACCAATAGTGAGTCCAATGGTTGTAATGGATAAAACAATAACCACTGAGAGTGCCCATAAAGGTTAACCAGCTAGTGGGGTGTTTAGACTAGAACAGTGAGCAATAATGAACATTTTGCAGAAATTTTGCTTTCTAACCCATTTATTGCTTAAGTCGCTTCTGTTATCCACACTCACTTGCAAATTTCCCACTCATTTCCTTGGTATCTGTTGTCTAGCATCTAGTTAACACCAGTACAAAGCATATGCCTGATGGATTTAGCCTATGTGTTGGCAGAGTCTTTCATTGTGGCCTTTCACACCAAACTAGAGTTAGAGGGGCTGTTGTATTAATTAGCTAATTTGTTCAGCACTTAAAAGGTGTGAGACACTATAGACATGCAATGGATTATTTACGGCAGGCTTGATATTCCTAATACTTTTCAAATCCCAACAGTAGACCATGTAATTAAAAGAATTTCATCTGCCGTAACATAACCTAGCGGTGATCTGTTTGAATCCATTTCAAAATATTTGCAACACTGAATTTCATTTGAAGTATTTACAAATATATCTGATGGTTTCTCTGCAGATTCTACACGGCATACCCTAATTTTAGTGTTCGTGAAGACAAAATACCTAACATTTTAACAGCAAGGAGTAACAGCTTGAAACTGAAAATCAAAAGCTTGCTATTCAACAGAATGAATAGAAGGAACTAGCATCTCAGTTTTATTGGCTAGTTGAAGACATTTTTTTCTTGGCTGGACTTTCAACGCTGTCACATGGATCCCGCAAAAATAAAGGAACTGAGAGTGAGTAACATCCTGCTTTTCTTAACTGGTAACATCCTGAAAATACTATGAAGAGGTTCACATTTATGGCCAGTGCTCATGTGCAGGTTCCATGTGGATAGCGGTACCTCCTTGTGAGGTGTATATGCACAGCAGTCATGATTTATAAGGTTTCAGATTGCACCATGTAGACAAGCCCCATGCAGAAGAACATCTTCTAAAACAGTATCTCCAGAAGAGTAGTACCCCATTGCAAGAATAGTAGCAGGCCATGCTCACTCCTGAGGTGCTCAGAAAGGGTCTACCATAAGTGTGAACTCAGGGGTAACCAAGGCAATGCCCTGCAGATATTGCTGGACTGCAACTCCCATCAGCCCTAGCCAGTATAGTCCATAGTTGGAGGTGATGGGAGTTGTAGTCCAACAAACCTCTGGAAGGGTCAAGGAGCTGTGAAGCATGTCCAGGTCAACAACAGGACAGGGAAGCACAGGAGGCATGGAATGCAATTAGCTTTTTATTAACAGAAAATAATGACATAGTAGAGCCCTCTGGTTTGTCCTTTCCTCTCTAGTCTCTCACTCTGAATCACTCCCAAGCAGGCAAAGGCTGTGTTAAGGGGCTGGGATCCTCCTCTGGGCCTTTCTAGCCAAGCAATGTGCAGGACTCTCCTTGAGCAGGGTGTCCTGCTGCTGGGTAGCAAAGGCAACTGCTGACTCCTCTCTGTCCACATCTGCACTCTCACTGTAACTCTCAGCCTCTAACCCTGTCCTGGAAGGCCTTCCTTCTGCAAATGCCCCCCCCATCCCCACTTGATTGCTCAAACATCCTGCTTCTAGCACCTCCCCGCTCATCCCAGACTGCTATTCAGTATCCCACCAGCATGACCTAGGATCTAAGTCTTCTTATTCTGTGTCTTTTTCTTCTCTTGGGCAGGAGCCTCCCACCACTCTTCATCATCCAGCCTGCCCCTGACAGGTAGGCACCATAGTGGCTGCCTCTGTATTATGTCTTCTAACCCCCTAAGCAAGGTGTGGGACGCAGATGGCGCTGTGGGTTAAACCATAGAGCCTAGGACTTGCCGATCAGAAGGTCGGTGGTTTGAATCCCCATGACGGGGTGAGCTCCTGTTGCTCGGTCCCTGCTCCTGCCAACCTAGCAGTTTGAAAGCATGTCAAAGTGCAAGTAGATAAATAGGTACCGCTCCGGTGGGAAGGTAAACGGCGTTTCCGTGTGCTGGTTCGCCAGAAGCGGCTTAGTCATGCTGCCCACATGACCCGGAAGCTGTACGCCGGCTCTCTCCGCCAATAAAGCGAGATGAGTGCTCAACCCCAGTTGGCCATGACTGGACCTAATGGTCAGGGGTCCCTTTACCTTTTATGCAAGGTGTGCTCTGAGAGCTTTGAAGGGCATCAAGAATATCAAGCAATATAGTAAATAATCTCTCTCTCTCTCTCTCTCTCTCACACACACACACACACACACACACACGCACACAGTATGCATAGAACTAGACAATCAAAGTGGCTCAATCTAGCAGTCAGGAATCAAGATAAAAAACACATACTAGATTCCCCAGCTTTTGTTAACTAAACAACATAACAGTACACTAGCTGTAAAAACAGCATCAGGGCATCAGTTTAAAAACCAGCAGCAGATAAAAACCTGGCAGAACAGAAAGATTTTGACAAGCTTTCTAACCATCAAGAGGGAGAAAGGTACACAACAAGTCTACAACAGCCAGAGACAGTTTGTAAGAATTTGGAAGAGCAGAGTCTCTTGCTGTAAAATAAAATAAAATACAGCACCAGGATCATGTACAGTGGTATCTCGTGTTGCATAATCTTCAGATTACGGAATCTTTGGGTTACAGCTACAGCAAACCCGGAAGTGTATACTTCCAGGTTTTACTGCTCACACATGCGCAGAAGGGCTCTGTGTGCTGTGTGCATGCGCAGAAGAACTCTATCATGCCGCATTTGAGCGCAGAAGCGGTACCTCTAGTTACAGATTTTTGGGGTGCGCACAGCACCCCGAAATGAATTAAATCCATAACGAGAAGTACCACTGTACCAGGAAACAGAATGAATTGAATGGTTTCCTGTGCATGTTCTCAGTATGTGATGGCAGAAAAGGGGGCAAATTTCTCTTCCTGTCTCCCATATTCTGTGCATTTTGGTTCTTCCAATGAAATTCAAGGCAGGAAAATGGACCAACACTTTCACAGAACACAGTCTAGAGCTGCATACACACTTTTGTTTACTCTGCATCCAGTCTACTCCAACTGCAAGTGAGGGTAGTCGTGCTGCTGACATATGTCTCTCTCGAAAAACAATGGAATGTGCCTCCAGGGTTGAAGTCAAACTGCTGCATTAGTAGGACTGAAGTGACCTCCATGGGGCGCAAGCCTGAGCTCTGTATGTGTGAAGGTCCTGGGCTGTCCAGATGACAAGACCCCACTCTCGGCCTTGCTGATGTGGCCCAAAGGAAAGCAGAGCAATATGTTTGACACCTACTTGGCTGCAGGAGTTGCCATCCAACCATCTTAGTGACTCCGCTCCAGATTTGTGTAGGGTTTACTCCTTAGTCTTTTCTTCTTCTGAAGATATCCTGCAAAGCACAAGAGGTTTAGGATCAAAGTTTTCCTTCTCCTGGATGAGCTACCTTCTCTTCCCTCTACACCATGTGCAGAAAACACCTTCTTCGCCGTTGGACCCACTATTAGTCTAATCCGCTCAGAACCTGTCTTCACTTGCAGGGAAAATCCCTAACTCACAGAGGGTTCTAGGCCCATCGGTTACTTTCACCTGGTTTAGTTGGCCTGTTGAAGACACAGCGTTAGCCGCTGTCCATATTTATCCCATAGTTTATTATGAAATATTGTGTTTTGATACATTCGCCCCAATCTTCAATCCAAATTGTGTAAAAGAATGGTGGGCATGCTTTTTAAGTGTGTCAGGTGCATTCAGCCTTAAAATATGGAATTTCCTGTCAGGATGCGGTGATGGCACAATGGCTTTAAAAGAGGATTAGGCAAATTCATGGAGGATAAGTTTACCAAGCTGGTATAAGATAAACAGTGATGGATATCTATTGCCTTTATGTCCTGCTTCTAGGTTTCCCAGAGGTATGTGGCTGCCCTCTTGGACAAGGAAGACAATCTGTAATCCTCTAGGTGTTGTTGGACAACAACTCCCTTCATCACTGAACACTGCCCCTGATGGCTGGGGCCTAGGGAATTGTAATCCAATGACATCTGTAGGGCCACAGGTTCTTCCTCCCTAGTCTAGGGGGACGTTTAGTCTGATTTATTAGGGCTCTTCTTATGGTTTTTAAATCCTTATATTCTCTTGGAATAATCAAGCTAATAACTTTTTTTTTAAAGTGCATTAAGAACCCAAGCATTTTGAGTTTTGAAGTCTAATGCTTGGCATTAGGATGTATTTTCAGACAGCAGCCTACCCAATAGGTTGCAGTGCATGATTTGCTTATTAAAAATGTTGAGTGTGATAGTAGACAAAACATATTGGAAGTGAAGATTCATCTTCCGTTGGTGCTCTTCAGCAGGTAGTGAGTAAAATTTAATAGAGTGTTTGATTTACAACCCAAAGATAGGCCAAAATGAACACATTTATTTAAAAAGCACCTCTCACACTCTGAAAAAACCTTTGACAGCATTACTTAATAAAAAAAAACCTCAGTGCCATTGAAAATTCATTTATGAGTGGAATAGCAGTTAGCAGCTGACACCACTAATGTGTGCAAAGAATCTTTCCTCGGGTTTGTCCATCTCATCTTTCATCTCTGTCTCGACAAATGAACTGTTTTCATAGCATGATAATTATGCTGTCTTGTCTCCCCTAAAATACTGTGATTTCACTCCACTGAGAGAAATAAAAATGAGATGAACTATGTGAGTGAAAGGCTTGAAATACAATGCAGGTCAGGCATCGTTTGTAATGGTGGGGCAGGGGGAGAGAATATTGGTAGTATTAAAGCACAGTGCAGTTTTACTTCTTCTGACAAAAGTCATGAAAAGTGGCGACAACTGCTGCTGTTTCATTTATCAGAAGAAGCCAGAGTTTTGCTTTGCTTTTTAAAAGAAGGGTCAGTGTAAAATACCAGTTAAGCTTAAAGTATTGCAAGACAGAAATCATGAAAAGCGGTGACAACTGCTACTGCTTCATTTTTCAGAAGAAGACAGAGGGTTTTTTTTTTAAAAAAAGAACAGCCCGTTTAAAATACTAGTTAAGTTTGAATTCTTGCAAAACAGGCCAAGAATGCGAGTTTATTTTGTTTGCCTTTATTGCTTTGCCAGCTTAAATCAGTTTTCTGCTGCATCAGCCAGAAAGAGGTCAGACACTCAAACAGTGCCAACGCTCTGCATCCTGCAGGTGAAAATACAGCTAGGTGGAAAGCAAAATCAAACAAAACTGTCACTCAGGAAATGCATAAATAAAGCTACACGTATCTTTAGATATACAGAACTGGGGGGGGGGATAGGAAAGAGAATCAATATGCTTTGGGACATTGTTTCTTGCAGGGTTTTTGTTTGTTATTTTTACATGGTGAACAATATCCACTGCGAATGGTTCAGAATTTAATGCTCAGCTTAAGAAAAACCACTGTCAATTATGCAGGGTGGTGGTTCATCCTTACCAGTGGCTCCCATAGGTGTATTTCAGGACCACAAATAGGGTGCTAATGACAACTGAGCTACAGCCTTGCAGAGATGTCATCTGCGTGAACTGGAACTGCCATGTAGGGGTTGTATGCTTAGCTGCTGCAATCCCCCACAGTGGGGTAGCACTTTTTGAAGCAGTCAAAATTGCACAAATCACACCAACCATATATATTGTTCCCCCACTGAACTAATGGCTGACAAAAATGTTGTGCCTGGTAGAACAGCCAAGTTACAAGCCCAGAGGTACTTTTACAGGTGTCGCTGTAGTGGAAGCTGGTTCATTAGGACAGATGGAGTCTTGTTCCAGTATCCTCAGCCAGCCCCGACCTGCCTGCCTTACTGCAGATATTAATATCGTGCAGCTTGAAGTGACTGGATGCAGAAAAACTGACTCCTTTCTGAAATGAAACATTGTCCACTATATTGTCCATTAGACCCATAAGATTGTTCAAAACTTGACTTGCAGAACTTCCTTCAAAACAGAACAAAAACATTAAAGATACATCCAAAATAATTCTATACAAGATCTTGTGCTGTCCAGCACAGGCTCAGCATCTTAGAAATAAAATATAATTCCAAACAGACCTATAAGAAAAGATATTTCTCTCTCTTTCCTTACAGCCTGAAGCTATGTGCTCCTGGAGAGCTTCATTACATCCTTACTCCCACAGAGCCTGGGAACAAAGGACCCAAGCCACCACACTTCCAAGATGGCAAATTTGTACTTCAATAGCCTCCCATGTGATCTAAGGTTAAACACTCACATGTTAGCTAGCAGAGAACAATAACAATTATTATCAACCCATCAAGGAGCTCAAAGACCATGTAGTATACAGTGGAATTTTCCCTTGTTAAACCTTTTCAGCAATATATACTGTCAGTCTCCATTTCAGTGTCAGTTAAAAAATTATACTTAACATGCCTTCCTACTTACAAGAAGGCCAGTCATGGCTCCCTCAAAGAATTCTGGCAACCACAGCCTGTTAAGGGTACTTAACAGCTCTTCACAGAGCTACAATTTCCAGGTTGGTTTAATGATCAATCCCTCAGTGCCAGGGAATGCTGGGAATTTAGGAAATATAGGGGTTCCTAGAAAAGTCCCAGCACCCTTAACAAAAAACCTTTCTCAGGATCCTTTGAGGAAATCCATGACTATTTAAAGTGTTATAAAACTACTTCAAATGTATAGTGCAGATGAGGCCATAGCATTGCATTATTGTACAGCACACTTGAATCTGTCAGGATGAAGCATGGCTTAAAAACAAAAAACAAAAAAGCAATAACACCAAATTAATTAATTAATATAAATGTCAAATCAGGATGTGATGAAGCTTTCAGCATGCATCGTCGTAAACTCTTGCATGCCGGTACAGCTAGTCTTTGGAACAGAGCAGGCTGTCAATCTTTTCCCACCGTTGCATGTCTGCCTAGGCAACCTTTTACTTGAAGGGAATTTATCAGAAGGAAATTGGCTAAGACACAGTTCTTCCTTCTCTTGTGTTTAATTAGCATAGAAGGTTTGTCTCTGATAAATGCTCAAGATCAGACAAATCTGATTAGAACAATGATTGATGAATATGAATGATGGGGAAGGCAGGCAGGGAGTATTTTCTAGTATTCATTTTAAAACAAACTTGTGCCCTAAAACGTATAATAATTTGCAAGCGAAAAGGACATCTTCATTTTCTAAATGGGGTCTTTTTAAATGATAGGCAATAATGGGAGGATAAGTCCATTATTCATTTATAAGGGAATTAGCATAACAAAGCTGCTTAATGCGAGAGTTCAGAAAGCTCTGATTAATAAATTAATCCTTACATTTTACAATAGATCTCATTTTTGAATAATTCTTATAAGAAAATCTTTTAATAACTTCAGTGTTTTTCCACTCAGATTGTTAACCATTTGTTTGCTGCTGCACAAGCAAAAGTAAATGCCCAAGAGCAGACAGCACTCTTACTTTGCATTGTGCTTGTAGTGGAGAAACTTTGCTGTGAACAGTGCACATCTCATTCCCTAGGAGACAACTTGAAATGGGGGTGTGATATGTGCATATGTGCAAGAGCCAAAAAGAACAAGTCTCGATTTCAGCTTGATCCTTTACAGAGAAGCAGGAAACACTCAGTTTAGCAAGGCCTGCCTGCACCCATGATGAGGCTTGCACCTCATGCTCTCTCCAGAAAGCAAAGGGAGAAGAAGCTTTGTTGCACACTCTTATTCATCAAGACTTTATGGTTTGCTCTTACTTGAGAGCAGCTGCTACTAAAGTAAATAACAAACAACTTAGGTCACACCTTCACCATATACTTAAAGGACTGTTGTAGCACTAAAAACAGTCTTGTGTTCCCCACACACAATGAATCCTGGAAACTGTAGCTTGTTAAGGGTGCAGGGAATTGTAGCTCTGGGACAAACTACTATTCTCAAGGTTCTTTTTGGAGGGATCCCATCACTGTTAAAGTGGTATATTTTCTGGCACCCACTAAAAATACTTTTGCATAGGCAAGCCTATAGAGACAGGCAGAAGCTGTCATGTGTTTTAACCTGGTATTAGCTTGCTGTTGGTTTTATTTATTTTTGAATGTTTTACATATTTGCTTTTAGACTTTTTATTGTTTAAATTTTTTGGGGAAACCACATTGAAGTTTTATTGATTGCAATAATTGGTATATAGATGTGAAACAGAGGCACTGGCTAGCCCCTGCTTTTGAGGGGGCTGGAGCCACATGATGTGCTGGCATGGCATGTGTGACATTGCATATGATGTTACCACTCCTTTAAGAACTTGGGGGGGGGGGTCCAAAGTGCCTTGCCCCCTGTTGTGAAATCAATATGTAAGTGAAAATGAAATGAGACATGGTCTTATTTGCAAAGCTAGCCACAATGCCAAGGATGGGATGTGGGGGTAGGGTTCTTCTGTGACTTTTCCTTTCCCCTTCCCAGGAGAGTTGTGGAGATGAATGAGTAATGCTGTGTTCCTGGGCACATGGAAGAAAACCCCACTTGTCTCAGTAAAATGACTGCAAATATGCACGGGATCAAGCCTCAAGCTAGCCTTCTGGTATATGCTCATAGAGAGACAGGATGAAACTTAAGCATTGGCTGCAGGCCTCTCATCATCAACACAGTAGCTATCAATGTATTTGAATATCATCTTTTGGAAGCTATTAATGGTGTGAGACCTTGGTATGTATAATGTATTTTGGTTTGAATGCCACTGCCTAATTTGGAGGTGTTGTCTTTAAACTGGGGGGGGGGGATCTCTGCACCCAAATAATGAGGTGGCTTGAAATAACAGCATTATTAAAAACTATTATTAATTAAATTTCTATCCTGCCTTTTATCCCAAAGGAGCCCAGGGCAGCAAACAAGAAAGTAATATAATAATTTCAAGGTTGCTAGCAACAGCTTTTCAGTCTGCAAATGCCTGGGTGTGCAGGAATGTTTTGAAATTAAAAGCTGAGACGGACACATTTCACCAGGGAGGGTATTCAACACATATTGGGGAGGGGGGTGCATGGAGGCTGAATGCACATCCTGGTGTCAGAGGCTGTAGTATGCAGCAAGGTGCAACGCCAGTCCACCTGTGCCCCTGCCAGCACCAAGTGATAACCCTTCTGGCAAGGGCAGGACTGTTCTTCCTACCTCAAATGACATGCAAGAGCAGCAGCTGGGCAGTGAGTTAGCTGCCCTCCATGCACTGCCTACAGTTTGAAAGGGGCATCCATTTAAATCATGCCTGCCTAGCAAAAAGGACTCTGAATCACACTGATAGTATCCTTAATAATACAGCTGCTTGGGCAGCCAAGTCAGGGCTGGAATTATTTCTGAGGAAACATGTAGTATCCCAGAGATTCTACAGCTGATTGGTGGTTGAAACATCTGAGGACTGAGAGGGAGTCTACTAACCAGGACTGGCCCACCAAATCCCAAACGCCAAACCAAATCAGGCCAATTTGGGTACACCTGGGATTTGGCCAGAGCAGAGTCACCATTGTGCCTTTCCTCTGTTCAAAATGTGAAGAAGCATGGGCATTAAATCCTGCTATCCAGTGAAACTGGGGCATTCCTGAGGGGGCATGTTCAGTGTAATGTTCAGTCAAGCCAGTGCAAACAGGAATTGAATAGGAACTGGGTAGGAAGAGCAATTCATTATGGATTTTTGAAGGGGTATATGCTGGGATCTTCTACATGCACCCTGTAGCCTGTCATGTTTGCGTCCCCAGTCTTAAATGCTAGCAAATTATATTTCCCATTAATCTTTGTGCTCAAGGCCTATGGCTGGTATGGTTTTCAGACCCAGTGAAGACAAAAGAAATAGCTTGCCTCCTTGCCACCTACTCACCACTGCTGCTTGAAAGTAGCTTCTGGGGGGGGGGGGAGGGGAAAGAAAGGTAGCAGGGACATTTTGGAATGGCCTGAGCTTATTTAGGAGCAGAGACTAAATTCAAAGCACTCTTGGCTTAGATTTTTAAAAGCAGATTTTTCCTGAACAGGGCATATTCACTTCAAGACTACCCAGTTTGCGAACAGTACCTACTAGGAAATTAACAGGCATCACTTTGAAGCAGGGCTATGCAACACAATCAATATATTAATATATATGGAATGATGCTTATTCTGAGCACCCACATAGCTATACCCCACATGCCTCATGATCTGCTTTGCCAAGAGCCTCAAAGGGATGCTTAAGCAGCCATATTGATACCCAGCAGCTAGCACCACTCTTCAGTCTTGTTAATTTCACTTCTTTTTCCTCTCCTTGCTGGGAAGGTTGCTAATATTCTATTTTTCTCCAGATATAGTAACAGGGTCCCTTCTCCCTTGACACTATGATAAGAGAACAGACACCATGTTTGAAGCTGTGGGGAATTTTAATACAATCCTGCATAAGAAGCAAGATAGGAACACAATTACTGTCACACAGATATGCTCTCTGGGCTGTTCCTAGCACTGCATTTTAGTGACACACATTTTTGAGTTCCATGATCTTTAGATGATACATCAACAACACTTAGGCATGAATATGGATGTTGCTACTGCACATGTCAAGTCACATGTACATCTGACTTGCATCTGGTTCTCTGTCACCCTCCAGAAAACTTTTGTTGTTAAGGATTTATTCAATAATTTATAGGAAAAGTGCTATGTAAATATTAAGTATCATTGTCAATTACTATTCTTCCCACCTATCAGTGACAAACTAAGTCTGTCAGAAACCCACATACAACCAGAAACTTAAAGATAATAGGACAGGAGTAGCCAACATAGTGCCTCCAGAGACTGTGAGAATACAACTCCCATAAGCCACTAATGACATGGCTAAGGGATGCTAGGAGGTGTAGTTCAGTGGCCTCTGGTAGATACCACATTGGTTCTCCATGCTCTGTGGTGCCTCATTCCCAGTCTTCTGGCTGAGAAACAGAGTAGTCCATCAGAGCTGGGAAGGTTCTGTGAAGAAGCTGACCAGCAACACAAGGCCAGAGAAAAAGGAGTCAAGCAACAAGAGAGCTGTTTGGGAGGCAGACAGCATTAGAAACTGGTCAATGGGTGGGCAGGGCTTCTCTTGTGGCTATACATTGTAGGGAAAAATCACTAGTGGTGGGCTGGCTATCTTTCAGGAAACGTTCTCACTGAGGAACCCCTGAGAAGCCTCCAACAAACGACAAGAGTTTCTTAGATCACAGTTTGTAAGTCATTGCTTTATGACATGCTTTAATAATTAATTCACCCAAGAGCAGAATGAAAGCATTGGGGCCTTGAGTCAAACTCCTGGCAGTAGCTTTGGCTGGGTGGGAGTTGTAGACCAAAACATTTGAGGGACACTAGGTTAGTGAAGACTGCTATAGACTTCAGCATAGAAAATGTGTTTTGTTCACCTAAAAGCTCTTTCTTAGTTTTGCCTGCTAATGTCAACAAGCTACTTCTTAAAGTTCTCAATTCATTCTTAGAATCTGCATTGCATTGATAAAGCTTCATTATATTTTCTCTGCGATTCCAGATGAAGCACGGTGCAAAATTATTTTCCCCATCATCTTCCAAAGAGTCAACAAGCAGCCTTCTTAATCCTCTTGCTTTAAAAGGCTTTAACTTTTTTTGTGTCTTCAACCTTTTAAACCTCGGTGAATCAATTTCTTTCATCCAGACCCATTTAAAAGGCTTTATTTAGAGGATGTTATTAAAACATCTGGCATAGGAACTCTGAATCTATGGAGAGAACCCAGGACAGTCTTTCTGCCTCCTAAATTTGATGTAAGGATCAAATCATCACACTTTAAGCCATCTGTTCATATCTGAAGTTTAGCATTATCTTCACAAATGTTTTGTGTTAGTTGTTGAACACCAAATACGTTGACCCATATCCACAGAAACATCACTGTACTTACATTCTACTGAAATTAGTCAGACTAGGCATGGCTAACATGTCCCATTGATTTCAATGGGAATTAGGTGCTGGCTAATTGTCCAAGCACATGCATTTTGCGGTCCCCCGAGAATGGTGAAATAACCAAGACCAGGTGATGGGTATAATCAGGCCATATCTTTATTGGCGAGCAGCATATGTGGGGTTGGCATGGCAAAGAGGCAAGGATCATTTTTCTCATTTCATTCAGCACCTGCTGATATAATTACATTTTGTCATCATTGGGAACTGCCTAAGCCCTTTCCTGGGAGTAGCTCAACTTTGAACCCTGGTGTGCTGCAAGCCAAGCATCCAGGGTTTAACTGAGCAACCACAATAAGAGACTTCAGCTAGACAGAGTCCCCAACCCGAACTTTGGGCATGCCATGGCCAATTCTCCTCCCAGGCCCCTTTTAGGGAGCCCTTCTTTGCCATGCTGATCCTGCCCTGTGCCATTTCCACTCACAGTTTAGAAAGCTTGTCAATGCCTGACATAAGTTCACAGACGGAAAGGCAAAAAAACTCACCAACCAAGGTACCAATTAAGACTGATAAGAAGAAGAAAAAAACATTTTTGGTCCTGTCACTCAGCAACCCTAACAGCTCAGTGAAGCTCTAACCCAAGGATTGACGAGTGGGGCAAAATGGCCCCAGAGTGAGGGCTTTTAAGGCCTTGGCTCCTTTCACCCTCTTGCAAGGCTTGAACTCAAACTGTGCTGCAAAGGAAGACTGCAGCCAATCTCAATAGGGCTTCAACTCAGCACTGATCAGCTATGGCCTTTTTTGAACATAGAAGACTTGGCCACTGTACTCCAAGACCTGCTAATTTCCAGACTGGATTATTGCAACCCACTGTACAGAGAGCTGCCTTTGAAGATGGCTCAGAAACTTCAGCTAGCCCAAAGTGCAGCAGTCAGCTTACTCGCTGGGTTTGTACTTTTCACCATATGCTGAAGACACATGGCTTTACCCTGCCTGCCCTTTGACATCGGAAACACATGTTTTAGGAAACACCTCATTCTCTTGATAGTAACCCACTTTTACTGTTTTACTGTTCTATTTTTAAATTATTGTAACCTGCTCTGGGGGCATCATTGTGAAGGGAGGGCAATGGCAGCAGCAGCAGCAGCAGCAACAACATAGTAATAACAATAGAAAAAATACTGATAAATCAACAAAACATGCCTTGTACCTTTGTAGTGAAGGGCCATAGCTCAGTGGCAGAACATCTGCTTTGCATGCAGAAGGTCTCTTGTTCAGTCCCCAGCATCTCCACCTAGGGCTGGGAGAAACTTCTGCTTGAAACCCTGGATAGCTGCTGCCAGTTAATGTAGAATCTACACTGTAAATGATGCTGAGCTAGATAGAGGAGCGCCAGTGAAGGCATATGATACTTATTGCAGAGTTGCAGACATTTCATTTCATGTTGCAAGATAAGATTTACCGATGGAACTAAATATACACATAATATTTACCAGTAGTTCTCACTTCCACTGCGAAGGTTCATTTCCAGGAATGGAAATACATGAATAAGAATTATAAAACTGAATTCCACACACACCACACACACACTTAAGCATAAGAAACAATTGTCACACTTTTTGGGCTCAGAAACGATGTTGTAGAGAAAGGAAATAATGATGAGTTCTATTCTGAATAAATTCAAATACAACCAGTGGGACCAATTCAGTGTGCACATACACACAGCATACCTAGAGTTGGAGCCATGCAGTACTTTTCACAAATTATCCTTACTTCAGACAGAATCCAAGAGCAGCAGATTTTGAAAGCATCTGATAAATTGCCTTTCCTAATAAGTATCACTCTGAGAAATAGCAGGGAAGGCACTGGGGAACGACTCCTAATTCAGAGCTTACTGAAAATTAATAATCCACACTAGAACAAAAGAGGAGCTTCCTTACTTATCTGTATTATAGCTTTCTCCTGGACAGTTTTCATTTGGAAGCTCTTTGTAATTTGCATATTAGAATAAATGGGGTCCTGGGGTATGGTCTGAGGCCCCCATAGTGCTGAAGCTAAGCAGGTTTAGAGCATTAGGGTGGCTGTTTGGGAACTCTGCATATGCTGCCTTGAATTCCATTATAGGAGAAGTATAAATGTAAAAAAATTAATCCACTGTTATTTTCTTTTGTAGAGCATACTGTAAAGATGGTTGTAAAATTGAGTCGAAATCTTGCCAACAAACCACCTGTCCAACCAAATAGTAAATGGCATCACCAAAACTCATGAGTTAAGGAAGACAGGAGCTCATTTGCTCCCAATATCCTAATGGCACTGAAAAATGCTAAGGGGTTGATGAAACATTTCCTTGTGGAAATCATTCTACACCTTGCCTCCTCCTAATTAAAAAAATCATAGAATTGTAGAGTTGGAAGATACTCTGAGTGTCTAGTCCAATGCAGGAATCACAATACACTGTTTCCCATCCAATTTGAAACCATGCCAGACTCTGCTTACCTTTGCAAAGGTGCTAGCAGTTTTATTGCTGCACCACTAGACTCATGGACCCCAATAATTTCATCCCCCATTAATACATTAATACATTAACACACTGATTCACTGTTCACTCCAAAAATGGCCTTCAACCATTAAACAAACTATGGCCTTTTAAATGCGAGGAGCCTGCTATTATAACCCCCCCCCCCCGTGATTCTTTTATTGTCTTTTATTATTATGCTATGCAAATTATGGTTGTTGTTGTTGTTGTTGTTGTTGTTGTTGTTTTTGGTCTTGCATACCACCCTGGGATCTTTGGGTAAAGAGCAGTATCTAAATTACTACTACTACTACTACTAATACCAGCACACTGCATCCACAATCTCCATCAAAGTAGGGGCCGTCAGACAAAAGACAAGGACCATTTTTACCCCAAAAGGCCTGGATACAGAAGGGCAGACATAGCTTAGACAAACAGGACATAGGGGCCTGCTTCACAGCACTAGAGCGATGCTGGTTGACCATGTAGCCATTCATTTAACTTATGCACAGTCATCATGGCTATGATGCCATTTTGCCTTAGACACTACCAGGTGGAAAGATGAAACCAGTTAATGGGACTTTCCCCTTCACTGTAACCTGTACCCAAAATTCTGGGTCAAAAGCCCACTTACAATAGGCCAAGGAAATTGGGGGTTTCTTTACATTAAGGCATACCTTTCATCACTCCTTCCTGCAGCAGCCATTCCTTCACCCTCAGAGATGTAATTGGGCTTGTCTGTTGAAGATGGAACTATGCTAGTGAAGAATCACAACCATAAGGGCCTAAAGTAGGGACATTGATTCACTGTTCGCTCCAAAAATGGGATACAAATTAAAAGCAATAAAATACGAGTTGCCGTACATGACGTTTCATCTCTGGCAAGCTAGTGAGAGTAATGCATTAGCTGCAGGCGGGTACATTAATCTCGCAAGCTGGCCCCATATGAAATCTTTTAGATAGCAGTGGCCTCTTCTTTATTGCATTTTCATTAGGACCTTTCCTGTAAAACTCTTTGTAAAAACTAAAAGGGGAGGTGGTGGGGAAAATACATGAAAATGAAATGTTAGTCATTTCGAAAAAGTTTTATTGTAGGCAAATGGTTGTTCCCATCCCAGATTTCAATGTGTTCTTATTCTTTTGTATCAATGAGTTTCCACTTTTGTATTCCTTGAGTTTCCACTGTAAAAGGCCATTGTCTGACTGCAAAAGGAATACCGCGAGTGAAAGACAGCTTGTATTATTTATATTTTATAAATTATTATAGCTTGTTAACAGCCTTAGCTCAAAGAGGTTTACATATAAGAGCAAAACCAAGAAAATTACCCTCAAATTAAAAACAACAACTAAAACCTTAAATTCAAAAGGAAATCTTTTATTTATATATTTTAAAAGCTATGTGGAATAAATATGTTTCAATTGGTTACCAACATCATCAGGGATGGGCTAGTCTCATCTTCTTTTGGAAGGAATTCCACAACCAGGATGCTGCTACAGAAAAGGCCCTTCTTGCTCACCAACTGAACCCCTTTTGCTGTCAGAGATATATCAAGAGAGGTAAATGCAAAGGCTGTTTGTTGATTCATTTATTACATTTATATATCACCCTTCATCCAAGGAGATTGGTATGGTATACATGGTTCTCCCCCTTCCTTTATCCTCACAACAACAGTCTTATGAGGCAGATTTGACAAAGAGATTGTGATGGGCCCAAAGTCACCCAAGAATCTCCATTGTTGTGAATCCAAAACTATTCAAGCTAGGACAAGGGGACCAATCTGAAGCTAAGAGGGAGGGGGCTCTCCTCACTGCTTGACAGCCCAAAACTGAGGTGATGCTTTCCAAACATAGGGAGACACCTGCTGAATTTCAGCTTGACATATAACTATTAAAGGTGCCAGGCCAGGCCAGGAAAAAAATCCAGCAACTTTACTTTTCCAATATGAATTTCTGATACCTCCAGGACATAGTTACTTCATTTTATATCTCTGGTATCTTTTAAAAATTGTTCACAGCATATGACTCCTCTAAGGATGTAAGAAGGCAGTGATTTCCATTGCAGTCTGTAGTTCATCAAATACTATCTCCCTATTATTTAGCTTAAGCTACATACAGAACATTTCCATTGCACCAGAAGCGGTTTCGTCATGCTGGCCACATGACCTGGAAAGCTGTCTGTGGACAAACGCTGACTCCCTCAGCCTGAAAATTGAGATGAGCACCGCACCCCACAGTTGCCTTTGCTTGGACTTAACCGCCCATGGGTCCTTTACCTTTACCTTTTACCTTACATCCATACATATATTACATAACTATTTACGCAAGTTACATAATACTCATTTCAATATAAAGGAAATATCAAAGCAATGTAAAAAGGTCATTAATTACATATCATTTGTGGAGTTTTTTAAAAAACCACAACAATGTGAATGAACACCAATCATATCCACTTGACTTGTTTCTGTTCCTGATCCTGACCACAGACAAACATACAAACCACAGCAATTTTTGCTACCCTTTTCATTTTCATCTGAATTCTCTGTCATCCCTAAGCCCCATTGGTCCCTTTCTTTGGCAGTACTTTAATAAGAGCAATATTGCAGAAGGAAGCTCCTGGTACAACTGACCATTGACAAAGGGGTTAAAGAAAGTCATGCATGGGTGGAAATAATCCATTAATACCACCTTCAGATGCCAGATTCATACAAGAGGCAATGTTTGTTCCTTAGTTGCATCCAATGATTGTGTCTTTTTTTTATAATGATGTTATGTAAATTGTAGGCTAGATTTCTTTTATGTTTAACTAGGCGATCAAAGTACAGATGCTTGATCAAACAGACCTACATTCACTGCAACTTCTTTGTCTAATCAGTGATAATATATTATGACTTCTTAAAATTCTGCACATGAACAGACAAATCAAAAGAGACGACAGACAGACAAAACAAAGAAAGAAATGGAGAGAGTGGGAAAGCTCACTTCCTGCCTTTCTCTTTTTAATTAATATTCAAAAGCAGAACCAAAATCATGAGCAGTGAGGCAGGACAATCCCAAATAAGAACATAATAAGAGCCCTGGTGGATCAGCTGAAAGCCCTCTCTAGTGCAGCATTCCGTTCACAAAGTTGCATGAGATACTGGGGTGTGGGTGTGGCTGTGTGTTAGGGACTCATTTCCTGCCCTGCTCTGTGTCTGTTGCAAGCAGCACTCTTTCCATTCTGCTGAACTTCTCCTTCCACCAAAAACTCATTCTGCCAAATAACGTTCCCCTTTATTTGCCTTTTTAAACTGAAAAGCCCCAAATGCTATAACTTGTTCTCGTAGAGAAGTTGATCCAACTCCATGCTCATGTTCCTTCCCCTTTTCTGCACTTGTTCCAGCAAGCTCTATTTCTACGGGGGTGGGGGGTGGGGGGTGGGGATGCAAGAAGTGAATTTAAGAATTGGGGGGGGGGAGGAGAGAAACAGAAAATGACAGATTTGCCCATCTCTAGCTGCAGAGGCAAGATTTGGCCAGAGAAGCTCCCTATTTTTAAGCTCTGTCTTTTAGTCACTATTCTAAAATAACTGTGTGCATATTTTGCAGGCATGTCCCCAGATCTTCTTTTCTTAATTATATCAAATCAGATTGTGTGGGTCCAGATGGATGGGTGTTGCCTGATGCAGCTACACAGTACAAGCGTGCACCTTCTTTTTCTTTTTATACAATATGTTTTCAAATTAGGGAAGGTGAAGTCTGTTGCACACACGCAATATTAAGCCATCATCTTCTCTCCAGCTGTAGCTGTCACTTTCTCACTGAAGTGCACTGGCAGAACGCACGACACAAGTGTCTTGAGAAATCTCCTGCCACCTAAATGGCTAAATTTGACACACCGTATCAAAAACCTAAAAGGGGCGGAGGAGATCAGTGGCGATGGAGACCACATTCACTGTTTCAACAGCCTTTTCCCCTGAAGGTTAATCCTCCCTTTCTTTTGCTAAAGATGCAATCCTATATCCACTTACCTGGATATCCATCGAACTCAGTGGCACCTACTTCTGAGTAGACAAAATTGCTCTGTTAATCCTCTTGTCCTTGTCTCTTCGGAGTGACTTTGGGGAGTTTGTAAATTGCCTGTCTAAATGCAGGGGTCCCTCCCCTGGCTCAACTGCCAACTGCTAATCAAGGTATTTTGGGACAACACACAACAGTGTTTTAAGCCTGTAAAAGAAATACTGTGTAGTCAACAACTTTTAAATTATAGTATGTGGTGGGTGGTTGATAAGAATGTGCAACTTTTTTTTTCTAAAATAGAAACACTTTCCCAGCTACCCTTATCTGTTCTCCTCCTCTATTTATCGTTCCAAATGTTTCTAGGGACTATTAACATTCTTTCCCTTCCCTGTGCTAGTGAAATTGTTTTCTTTTCAGAGCATCTTCTATATATTTCAAGTTGATTTCATCTTCACCTGTGAGCTACAGAACAACAAGTTTAAGGTATATTTTTCTTGTCAGGCGAACTCTCTGTAAGAAAGAGAGAAACACCCAACAGAGTGTACGAGCGAGTGCACCATTAGAGTAGCAAAGACACATCTGCAATGTGTTCCTCCTTTCAGTAGGCCCAGTATTAATAATTTTTATTATTATGGTGTCATCAGTCTATATGGTTCTTTTTATCAGAATTTCATAAAGGTAGGTCCCAGCCCCCAAAACCTTACAATTTCTATTTCAACAAGGGGACAGAGAAATGGTGAGGAAAGGAGAGTCAGCTGGAACCAGGGATGTAAAAGAGCAGGTGCAGTCTGGTGTGCTCAGGCTTTGCTTCAGCTGGAGATGAGGATGAAGAGGTTAAGCCAAAGGCTTTGCTGTAAAAGGCAGTTTTTGAGCTAGGATTTGAAGGTGAAGCAAGGTGGCTCCTCGAGCTATTCCAGGGCAAGCGAGGGAGAACAGATGGAGTTTCTTAGGAGAGCAAGGCAGCTGAGTCGCAGTTTACAAAATGCTAAACTTGTAGATGTGTGAGCCTTCTCAAACTTACAAAGCACCATGAGGGAAGTGGTGGCAATCAAGACTGTGGCACATAGTCCCCTACACTATGTTCCTGTCAAATATCATACACCGAGTGTTCTTAGCCTTGGGAGTAGTAGCAGCCAGTTGGGCAGTGTGAGTGGGTCTGTGTAAACTGACCTGCTTTGCCAGCGCTGTGCAGTGCTGCCACTTCCTGAGAAGGAGAAGGAGAGGGGTAAGTCAGTGGAAAGCCAGTGTGGTGTGGACATAGTGTGGGCACAGTGAGCGAACATCAGATTGGCTCCTTCTGGACAAGGACCACGATAGGCTCCTGCTGCCTTTCCTCTCCCCCTTATGGTAAGCAACAGTGACGTGCAGCACTGGGGAGGCAGGTCAGCAAAGCAGCCCCACCTGCACCCCTCCTACTGGCTGCTACTGCTTGGGAGGAAAGCTTCCATTGTTGACAACAGAAACTTCCCTCCTGAGGCTCATAGCAGTTTTGAGGGACTGTGGATTTTTGTGAAGACCATGGTGAAGGAAGAAAGGGTCAATTCACCCACCAACACCTTCTATTTACAACATCCAGGGCCTTTTTTTCAGCCAGAACACACCGAAATTCAGTTCTGGCACTTCTCAGGTGGATGCCATTGCCATTATAACAGAACAAGGGAGGTGTTCATGGTGAGTTCTGGCACCTCTGTCTTCAGAAAAATAGCATTGACAATTTCCATAATATTCACATGACTACTAGTGACACATGGTACATGAGGGACCAAGAAAGTTGGCCAAAAGTACACCAAGCCATTGAGACCACTTGAACCTCTAGAGACAAAGCTAGCTGTAGGAATGCTTCCAAGTTTTTTTTAAGGGAGAAGGCAACCATGTCTAGAGCAGGTAGTACTCATTCCTGTAAAATGGTGACCTGATCCACATACACTAATATAAATATACTTTCTAAAAGGCCTGCTGGTCAAATGAATTTATGCTTATTCTGCTTTATTTTTTTCCATCTAGAAATCCAGAGTCCGCTTTTTTAGTTCCCCAAGAGCTATATATTCAGCCTCAGTGCATGCCAAAATTGCTTTGATTTTTGTGTAAATAAACTGCCTCTCTTTCTCCCATAGGGTTCTTTTTATGTAAGGAAACAGGATTTCTTTCATCAGCGTAGTTTGTTGAATCTCTGTGAACATCAGTGTGTGCTTCTTTGAAATTTCAAGCAAATTACTTCTTATACATTTTACAAGAAATATTCGAACCATTGTAAATGGCAGCATGACTCATTCGAATGATAAACTTGGGTAACCAAGTAACAGAATCTTTTTCACAATGTTGTGCTAAGCAGGCCTGCTACCCTTGGCATCTGTTCTGAATGGTAACAAAATGCACCATACATTCAAGCATATTAAATAATACCCCTTGGGTTTTCATATGGTAAAAAGGTTTAAAGTGCACTCGGAATGCTTCCCCCCCCCTTGTTTTTGCACCCTCTTGCTATTCTAACTCAGGAGGTTGGGGTGGGAGAACTTCTAGAACAACATGTAGGGGGAGGAGAGAGCAGATTCTTCCACCAGGCAAGCAGAAATCCTTCTGCTGATGGAGTTATCTGCTTAGTACTATGCTGAATTCCGCATTTGACTTTTGAATAACAGTATTGTGTATCAAAGCCTCCTGGGTGCATCCAGACTTGGATCTTATTGCATTAGTTTTCCTGATTATAATTCTGGCACTTTTGTCATAGTGTCATTATGAAATTGTAGCTTCGTGATCAATATACTTGCATATTCTGCTAAAATTAAGGGGCAGGGAACCGTATGCCAGGATGCTACCCCAAATTTTGCCCTAAGCTCTTCTGGGTTAACAGGGTTGCAAAGCGTTCCCCCCTCCCAGGAAGCAGTTAACGTGAAAATGAACACCAGACTCCCACTAGATTTCCAGGAATGGCTTTTACATCATGTGATGTAAAACACAAAAATAACCAGGTAAGGAAAGGTGAAAATGGAAGAAATAGCTGTGGGAAAGCAGCATTTGTGAGCAAGCTGCTTCTAACAAAGAAACAGAATTGATCTTTAGTTAATCATTCACCCAAAAGATTAGGAAAAGTCAAGCCTACTTGACCCTGAAAGCCATTTTGGTTTATGAACTTTTAAATAGGGTTGTAGCTCGGTTTGGCCATGAACCAATTTGAAACAGCTTTTCTATTGTTATACAGCCATTTTGAACAATCACATAAACACTGTATGCCAAACAAATGGGAAGATTTAACTCCATTCCCATACTAGCAAAACTATGTTGTGTTGATATCACTATATCTTGCTTCAGCATCTATAAACCTTAGGAATAATTCTTGCATTGATTTTGACCTTGTAAAGTCACCATAGTGGGACTTCTAACTATTGTGGGACTTTTGTGTGGTAAATGCTTGTTCTAAAAGCCAGGGCCGGCCCACCCATGAGGCAAGATGAAGCAGCTGCCACAGTTGGCAAAAGCCTAAGCAGCAGCATCTCTTACAACACCACAAATGCTTGGGGAGGCTTCCTTTTATTCGTATCTTCCTATATTGCAGTGTTGATGTCTTGTAACGTTTGTTTGGTTGATTCTTCATTGGATTTTGTCATATTTTTACTGCCTCTTCTGTCATATAAATAAGTTCCTCACCTCTTCGCTTCCCTGCTCCTCCACATGCAGCTGCTGGGTGACCTTGGGCTAGTCACACTTCTTTGAAGTCTCTCAGCCCCACTCACCTCACAGAGTGTTTGTTGTGGGGGAGGAAGGGAAAGGAGATTGTTAGCCGCTTTGAGACTCCTTCAGGTAGTGATAAAGCGGAATATCAAATCCAAACTCTTCTTCTTCTTCTCTTCGGCGGCCTTTGGGTAGATAAGCAGTATATAAATAATAACAATGACAATATTCTGGAAATAAGAATAAGCTTTTCAGTCCCCTGAGTGAAAAACACTCTTTTGGACAGCTTTAGCTTCAGTGGGTTCCCAATTTTACAGTAGATTCTGTATTCAGGAGGGGGGAAAGGTAAAAGAAAGGTAAAAGTGATAGAATCATAGAATTGTAGAGTTGGAAGGGACCCTGAGGATCATCTGGTCCAATCCCCTGCAATGCAGAAACATGCAGCTGTCCCATATAGGAATCAAATCTTCAACCTTGGCATGGCTCTAACCAACTGAGTTAACTGTCCAGTTTAACGTATGTAGCCATTATTGCACAAAAACTGAATGGAGTTAATTAGATGTTCTTCATTGTTTACAATTAAATTTACAAACCTACCAGAGTCTCCAGTTGTGGTTTTTAATTGAATGGCAAGGCTCTGAACCCAGTCCTCAAAATATGCCTGGGAAGGTTTAGAGGAAATAATTACACATGATTCCTTATCTGCCAAAGAAGTTTATGCTGAGGTTATCTTCCATTAAGATGCTGTGAGAGGATGTTATGACTCAGGGGAGCAATGCCTTCCTCAGCACATTTATAATAGTTATATTAGGAGAAGCATCTCAGAAAGACAATGAACAACATAAAAAATAATATGCCTGAGCTCCTGAACCAATGACATGATTTGACCCCATAAGGCTGTCATCTTGTCCTGGATGCTAGTGTTCATTCACTAATATAGTGCTGTATTACTATTGCAGTGCTGTCTCCTGTCACTATTAGAAAGGTCCAATCACTAAATAGCCTGTAACTTGTGTAGCTGAAGGGCCAGCTGCTGCCATATGAACCTTCATAGACATTAAGATCCTCCAAAGTTTACATTCTCATCCATCAGTGAAAAGAAGGCCAATGAAGTATTCTTACTTTGCCTAACTCACACTTCCTGACTATCATGAAAGCTTTTGTGATCATGCAGCACAGAACATTTTTATTTGGACTGTTTTATTTGATGAGAGAGAGTTTGAATCTGTATGCATAGTTTTGTGGGACAATTTTAATTGAGAATCACATGTGTGATTGTTCATGGTGCTGAAATGTAAACAGAAAATTATGCTCACCCTTTAGATTTGTTTATTATCTGTTGAAATACCAGCGGCTTCTGCAAGCATTAAATCTAAACTGCACATTCTTGTAACCGAAGTGATGAATGCTCGTTTTAATTGGTTTCATCTAGATATACAACTGTCAGTATTTTGCTTGAGTTATTTCCTTATCATTCCTCTGTATATACTATCTCCCTTTCCCTCCACTTAGCATTCCATGAAGTATTCAAGTACCATATGTTGATCCTTGAAAATAAAAGATGTCACCATAGAGGTCACTTCTAAAATCTCTTGATGTCCCTCTTGGGTTTACTTTTGTTCTTCTTTATTTGTTTTGTGCCACAAGAAGTAAAGTAATGTTTTCATTTAAACAGTGTAAAGGCTGTTTTCAGAAGCACAGTCTCCCTTTAGTTTGTTCTGTTTAGACTTTCCTTTACTCACAGCAAATAAAATTGATGGGCCAACAATGTGCCTACAATGAGCTCCCTATAAAAACCAAATAGCTTATGCTAGAGATGCAGTCTCCCTGATGAATTTATGACTGTTAGAGTATTTCTTGTCGAGATCACAAAAGAGGCTGTCTTTAAAGGCTTCGGTGCCTTTATTTGCATGATCAATTTTTTGAACACCGAAAACTCCAATTTACCTTTAACAAATGATTTAAAACTTGTTTTGGATAGCCCGGAATTAAGCAGCACCTATTAACATTCACTTCTCAATCCATTTTGGCAGAGGATTGCTAAGATTATATTTTGTTTTTCCAAGCTGCCTTGAAAAGGTATGGTATTTGAATGTATTTCATCATGATATAAGTACAGACTATCACAAGTTTTAAGACATGGCTGATAACATCAATATTGCATTGTATTCTGTAAATGCATCATCTTTCTAAAAATGATACTTTGGTGAAAAGTTCATATATCAACTTAAACATCATAAGAACAATATAACTCTTCTAGAGCCAAGATTCAGAGATCCAAATAGGCTCAATATGTCTAGATGTGTTCTGCACATGGATAGTGCATGATTTCTGGAAAGATGATCAAAAGATGTTTGGGTATTTAATTTGGGCTATCAATTTATTCATACTTTTATAGTTATTTTTTTTTTAAAAGATAGTTCATTTTAAAATTGTTTTTAATGTATGATAGTGTTTGCTGAATCTGGATGCTTAGGGATCTGTTTGTTGTTCACATAGAGAAGTGGAATGCAAATGTTTAAATAAACATATTGGAAAAAATATCTCCACAGTCAACACAAGACCTCAGTTATGTGCTTTCAGAAGCACCTTTTTGCCTAGCAAGCACACTCTGCCCCTCACTTAATGATTAAAGGTAAAGGGACCCCTGACCATTAGGTCCAGTTGCGGATGACTCTGGGGTTGCGGCACTCATCTCGCTTTATTGGCCGAGGGAGCCGGCGTACAGCTTCCGGGTCATGTGGCCAGCATGATGAAGCTGCTTCTGGTGAACCAGAGCAGCACACGGAAACACTATTTACCTTCCCGCCAAAGCGGTACCTATTTATCTACTTGCACTTTGACATGCTTTCAAACTGCTAGGTTGGCAGGAGCAGGGACCGAGCAACAAGAGCTCATCCCATCATGGGGATTCGAACCGCCAACCTTCTGATCGGCAAGCACTAGGCTCTGTGGTTTAACCCACAGCACCATCTGTGTCCCACTTAATGATTACTGTTGCACAATTCTCAAAAACTATCTATACCTTTCCTTGAAGTCACATCAAATATTGCAATTGTCTTCATAACTGGAGACATATGGGTTAAATCTCCCCTCCTCATGCACTGTGTTCTCTGTTGGGGATGGGGAAGGGTTCTCAATTCAATCTATATACATTGTACAGTGAGCATATGTGTAGACAGCCAGAACTGCACCAAAAAGAAATTCAATTTAAACTGCATTAAAAATAAGTGAAAAACGGTGAAAAAATGGAAATGTTCATTCACAACCATGAAAGAATGATACAAAATAAACAGTAAATTATAGAAAAATAATTACAATATAATGGTCAAAACCGTTACAATGGAGCTACTATAAAAGCCTGAATAGAAGCTACACCTCTTTACCCTGGCTTTTCAGTTTAATGAAGATCATGGAATAAAGTTCAAAAATCTCTGAGCTACACCTGAAAGCAGTTCCCAGAGTTGTCGGGTTTGCTGAATGGTAAGCTAGAACTCTTAATGATTTTTAGTTCATCTTCAAGTTTATTCTCTTACACATTTTTTTTTACTCTTTATACGCTTCAGAAATTTAAACTTAAAGATCATGATTGCTGGGGGAAATAAATTAAACAATTCAAATTCCACTGAGTGTATTTTGATGTTTCCTTTGTCTTCTTAACTATATTTTATACTTTAGCACAACAGTTTGTAATATTCAGATGCTGGGGGGAAATTGCTGAGGATCTATATAGATGAACTTGAATTGAACATGATCCAAACTAGTTTGTTTTGTAAAAAAACGAAGATGAACTGGAATTAGTTCCTATTTGGACATACTGAGCTTAAGGTAGGAACTGATTTCTGTTTAAAACGAACTCTCCAAGCTCTGAGTACAACATTCCTTGTTCTTTAATCTGGTACCCGGTATCATTTTTAAAGATATCAAACAGGATGGGAACACTTTGTATCATGAAAGAGAGCTAGATTCTGGAATGAAAAAGAATGAAACTAAAGAATGAAATGTGTGTGTGTGTGTGTGTGTGTGTGTGTTTTGCTTCCCAGAGGTCATTCCATTACAGATAGCTTGTTTACAAGACTGAAACCGATTGCTATTGAAACAAATGATCCCAATAATGCAAGGTAAAGTCTGCCCATTTATTTGATGTATTTCAGTCGGTTTAAATTCACCTCTGGATTTCTTTCCTTGATAAATATTTGACAGCTTTCCCATTAAAAACAACAACAGTGTTGTCGTGCTTTGTTTTAAAAAAGACACAACCCCAATGATTCCATCTAGAGTTCATTCTTCATAGAAACATCCACTGTCACATAAGAAGAAAGTTGGATATAGTGTTTTATGGAGAAGGAAGGAAAGAAAGACTCCTTTTCCTCCCTCATCCCAACAACAAAATAACAGAGTCAGTGCTCAATTGGAATCTCATGTGGCCTGTTGGCTGAGTTAAATCAGTCAGCAGCACCTCTGCAGCTGGTCAGCTTCACCTCAGCTCCAAGTGCTATGACCCTCTGCTGTCAATAAGAATTACCAGAATCAGCTTTGTGTACCTCCATCAAACAGGACAACCAGGGTGAGCCTCTTTCTCTGAATAAATGCTTTTGCCTAAATAACAAAATAGCATTGGATATTCTAATTTACCTGACCTCTGTCTTCCAGTGGTCAGGTAAAGAAAATGATTTATCCACCCCTTGAGTTGCTTGGTGACATAGCACTGTAATCTGGGATGAAAGAGACACATCTTACATATCTTCATGACCTTCTTTCTGTAGGCTGCCCTCTCATCTTTCAGCCATGCTCCCATCTAGCACCATCCTTCCCCATGATTGGCTTTGCTCTTATTTTAAGGAAACAGATACAAAATGATAGAATGCACTCAAAGGGACATTGAGGAAATGAGCAGGGTCTCCAGATGTTGCTGAACCACAACACTAACCATCCCTGCCCATCAGAGGCTGATGGGAGTGGGAGCCCAACAACATCTGGATGGCCAAGTGTTCTTGGAACCTGACCTACAGAGAATGCTAACCCCTCAGGGCTACTTGGCACTAGCCATCCACCCCACTAATTCAACAGAACTCATAAGCAGGGGTTCCTTGTCATGCATTTGTCAGAGCTCTTGGACATGCTTTGTTTTCTCTGTTTTCAGAAATAGGAAGACTTTGTGCATTCATTTGTGTCTTGTCCAAATATACAATATTTCTGAATGACAGTTTCAGACAAAATTCAAGATATTATCCCACTCTATGCAAAGAATTATGCTCACCCCTTTTTTCAGATTGCCGGAACATGAGTTGGAAACAGTGGATCTGGAAGTGTTATTTAACTAGTTTGCTGCCACACGAATCTGCACAGCAGAAATATGGAACTCTATACAACTGTACATGGTTGCAGGGGCCTAAACTAGAACTGCAGCACAGGAAAAGGTCAACCCATTCCTCTCCAAACTGTTTCCCCCCCCCACCTGATAAAAGGAGCCCCATGCTTCTGTTCGTCCTCAAAGATGCTACAACTCTCTGCTGAGCATAGCATATCAACTAAATATACTGGTGTAAGCCCTGCCATTGCTGTGGTCATCTTAGTTGGACCTTAGGCTTGTAATTTTTGTTTTTTTGTGGTGATGGTTGTGAGAAGATTATTGGAATACCATTTTGAATGAAGTTAATGGGTAACCTAGCTAATTTGGACTTCATTCCAGATAGTTTTGCTGGGGGTTTTTTACCTGCAGCAATAGTTTGGCAATCTTACCAGTATCAGAACAAAGCAGCAGGAGTTTTGCTTTGTTCCCATTGTATCTCAGGAGAAGTGTGCTTCTGTTTTGTTGAGAAAAAGCGAGATAATAGCACTTGAAGTTGCCAAGCCATGGTCCCACGCTGTGAGTCAGGCATTAAGCACTATGCAGCTACAGTGGAATTCTTAGCAGGAGGATGCAAAGTGGACTCTGTCTGTGTGCCGCCTGTCATGCATGACCTACAGTGGGGCAGCCACTGATCACAGAATGTGAAAATTGCCCATCTGGGACCCGACGAAAACACTGTAAATGAGCAATAAACTCAAATTGGTTTCAGTCACAGGGTCAATTGCCATTGAGTCAGAAGTCCTGAGTAACCTCATCACGGCCCTTGTTACCCACACAACTGAGTGGGTTGCTGTCTTCTAACAGCGGAGAAGGAATTTAGTGATTAAAACACATCTCTTCATAGCCTCTGCCAGGAGATCTTTGGTTGTAGTCTTCAGAGACACCATGATGCAAATGTGACACGTCAGACGTAACCTAAAATAAAACAATGGAATGGAAAATATCATCCAAGTTTGAAAATGCTGCCTTTGTCTTTTGCTGGGTTTTTTGGTACTTTATTTACTAGTATCACCTGAGATCACAGCTTTTAACAAATTTCAAAAGGAACACACAGAAGATATTTCTGCTTGATAGAAAATTTGGATTCTTACAATTTCTGTGCATGTGCAAGCTACCCATGTTTTAGGGGAAGCACAATGCATTAAGTTCATATATTTTGCAGTGCCTTCAGTACAAAACTGCTAGATTAAAGTTGGGATGTAGTGTTTTATCCAATGTTAGTCGCAGAGCCATTGAAATTAATGGATATATGGACTATGACCCTTTATTTTCAATGGGTCTGCTCAGAGTAGAAGTAACATTGGCTACAACCCATAGTTCATTATTCTGTTATGGTGATAAAAAGAAACATGGAATGATGCATTACTATTTATTTGTTTATCCCTCCTCTAAATGCCCAGGATGTTGAGAACAGGATAGGCCACTGGAGTGATACAGCAGTTTCTTGCTGTGCTGTTATGAAAGCATTCAGGTGAAATGAACTTCTGCAAGGGAGGGAATGGATCATATTCTGCAATGGAACAGTGGAAGAAACCAGCAACCAATGGGGAGAATAAGAGCAATGTTCCATTGGTCTCTCACCTAAACTCTCAGACCTGAAGTCTGAGGCTAATAAATTAGAAAGGTGCTTTATCCAGTTTAATCCTATTTTGCTTTTGCTCATAGTCTAGCAGCAGGACAGAGTCTTGATCTCAGTGGGTGTATTTTGAACTAAACCAGCAACCTCATTTTAACTGCCCACAATGAGTTGAAAGAAAAGAAGCAGAGAGAGAAGAGAGAAAGTCTGAGCTTGCTCCATTCGTCCTTTTCCTGTTTTTAAATTACAAAGAGCTTTTATGCCACAGGATGAAACATCTACATAGTTTAAAGGTCAAACAGGTGAAGAAGTTTCACTCCTTTTTACAGTTTCCGTGGAATTAGGTATTTTAAAAATCATTTTTCATTTTTTATTATCTTTCCACACTGGTAGAGACAGCTATTTACAATGACCCATAAAATCCTACATATAAACCATTCTCTCTCACATATGAAACACATATAGTTGGGGTCATAAATCAATACTTATCTAATGGTCTTCCTCTAAAGAGCTTTAAAAATTTTTAAAAAACATTTTAAAAAAATGTTTATGTGCCTTACAGATGTAATTGTGACTTTTAAAAATGTAATTCACATGAGGATGGTTGCATTTTTGCAGACAAAGCCAAACAGGATTCATTTCATTTTAATATTATAATTTGTAGGGGATGTTTCCATATTGTGGTCATTTGGACATGGCATTTGGAGGCTATTTTTTCTTCTTTTTCCATTCTTCTTATTGGGGTGTGTGGGGTGTTTTGTAGGAGGGAAATCCCCTAGAGCTGATGCACTATTCTTACTACAGATGCAAAATAAGATCCTGGCTGAGTCTAATTAATTTAGCGACACAATATCCCTTTGAGGTAGAAAAATGCTATTAAACTCATTTTTCAGATAGCCAGAAAGGTTAATAATTTGCCCTGGAAAAGTTTCTAAAATGCAATGCAGAGGTCTGGTATAATAAAATTATGGAGCCAACATTTGCATGATTATCTCACTTCTCTTCCACTCTTCCATCAAAAAGAAATTCTAGGGCTGAGCCGCATTTAGGTGGGTGAACATATTCAGTTCAGAAAATGGAAAAAGGGATTCTCCACACAAACACCAAATATTGTGTGAAATATATCTCTCATACCTTTCGCATTTTTGGGGGGGGGGTATCCTTTTGCTCCTTTTCATTCTTGCTCACTGCTTTTTTTTAGCTGCTATTCTGGTGAATTCCTCCTTATGTTGGCTGCATGATCCAACCAATCAGGGATCATGTAGCTAGTGTAAAGGTCAAATCCCCACCTATGTGGCATCATCACAAAGCTAAAGTGAACTTAGGGCAGTGGTTCCTGCTCCCACATTGAACGGGATAATTGTTGCATCATGTTTTTAAGTCTCTCAGATTGTCACCAAAAGGGTGAGATTTTATGTTTGATATACTGCTGCCACAAACTTCACCATCCTTCCATTCCATTCAACCCTAATAAATCATTCACTTACTCACTCACTCAGCCCTAAAAGAAAATCCTAAATGGACAGTCCTGAGATGTTTCCCAAGAGCTGTAGTGTAGTGTGTGCTGAACTTGCGGTATGAAGAGGAATTGCCTAGATCAAGCTTCAACTCAGCTGTAAATTCTCTGAATGGTAAACCACAATCTTTTAACAATTCCCCCATATGGAAGTAATAACTGCAATCTTCCTTACATGCAGTGTTTCTTTACTCCCTTGTGCCCTTGAGGAGAGTTATTTAAGGTAGGTGACATCAAAACATGTTCCGATGGATTCCAGAAGGTAATTACATGTGCAGATGGTGGACTGGTGGCTTTGAATACACCATTTTCAGTGGTACACTACCAGAGGCTGATGGATTCAGAGGGTTTTCTTGTAGATTTGGCCAATGACCCTGCCAAGGTCCAGATCTCTGCTTAGAATATGGGGGTGATTTTGGCCATTCAGATGGTCACTCCCAAATGACCGCAATTTAACCACTTCATCATGTTAGCTGCTTCATATTCTGAGGAGCTGAGGGGAGTGAAATGGATGACCAACTGATAGCACAAGACTTTTGGCAAATGCAACCAAATACTGATGAGGTTCTATTGTAGGGCCTGCTGTGGCTGAGATGGCTCACAGAAAACTTTTCCACCATTGCATCTGGATGTTGTCCAGTGGAGATTTTTGAAGTGGCCGAAGGCCTTTTTATGCAGGCCCAATGGAACAATTGTGGAACACTTGGATGTTCACTGTGACCAATTTGCATTACATTTTTAGATAATTTTGAAGAGTTGAATGCCATAGTTATTACAAAATCAGAGGTGGACATAGCTAGAGCACTGTCTAGGTATGTTGTCACAGGCTCTTGTGTAGCCTGAGAATGTAAGCAAGGTGCTTAGAGGTTTTAGGCCCATACTTGTACTTGCCTTTTCTAGCTAGGGAAATCAACCAGGCTGGGTTTCCAACTTGGACCACTGAGATCGTGAATGCTGCTCTGAGGGAGGGAAGCTTTTCTTGTTTCCCTTAAGGAGGAAATAGTGAGGACTTTCTGGAAGTGGGGTAGAATCTAGTCTGGACTCTACAGTTCTGAACAGCTTTAAGCCAGTGTCTAACTTACTCTCATCCTCTTCAATACCTTGGTCATAAATGGTATCTCAACCCTAGGCCTCCTTTAGCTTTGTGATGTCATCCCTGATTGTTTGGATGCATACCAATTTGGGTCCCGTGCTAGTTTGGGAAGGGAAACAGCCTTGGCTGACCATGTGAATATACTAAGACAGTAATAGAGCATTGGAATGGTTGGTTCTTGGTTCTCCCGGAACACAGGTTGTTAGCACTGAAGTGCATTCAACCCTAATTACACTGGCACACTCCTGATTTACATACATGATTTCTCACTAATGTTGTATTCCATATTAGCTGAATGTGGGTCATAGGTGCTGTTTTTCACCAACCCAAAGAAAGGATCCTGTGTTAGAGAATGCTGTTGGGATTCCCAGCTTGTCTTCTAAGAATTACTACAAGAAGATGATGTGCCAAATTAGTACTGCTATGGTTCTCAAAGGTTCATAAATACTAAATACCAGAAAGCATTGCTTTCCATGTACAGTCACCCCAGGAGCAGAAAGATTTAAATAAATGACTCTTGCTTAGATACCTCTGACATTGTAAAATGAATCACCATTTAGTTAGCGTTTTGAGCTGGCAGGAATAAAAATCCCAGTGTTGGGTAGAGGGGAACAAGCCTGCTTCATAAATTTCACTTGCTCATTATGTCTTATTAAATCTTTATAGAATATTATCCTGGCATACAGAATGCAACTTAGACATAAGCCAAGTTCATAATGCCCAAGCTTCACAGAAATGGACAGCATTCATAATAAATGTCCAGCATATTGAATAGTAGTACTAACTATTTGCCAAACATCCGTGCCACAGTAAGTGAGTGTCTAAGCCACAGAGTTAACTTCAAATATTACCACATTTTTAATGCTCCCCCATATTTAATAAAAAGTTACACTTGAAGAAGAAAGGTTGCAGTCTGGTATAGTCACAAAATTTTCCTATGCTATTTTGCTGGACCTTAAATGTGTTGACATGTCCTGTACCTCAGGTTGTGTGCTGTAGTTCATTGTGAGCTCTCATTTCTGGCTTTTTTTTTTTTTAAAAAAAACCCCACATGTTTAAACGAGCAGATGTCTTGCTTAAATTTTTTTTAAAAATAAACAACATGGATATTTTATACATGTTTTCTACATCAAGCAGTATTTTGATGGATGTGGGTAACCAAGGGCATTTTTAGTTTGTGAACAATATTTACATTTGAAATCCTTTGACTAATATTTTGGATTTACATTGTGGTCCTTCAGAATGTACCAGTGATTAATTCTGCTTGTCTAGATTCACATCTCATAAAGGTTGGGGTGATAACTATGTAGCAGTTTTCCCAACGTGGCAACATAACAGTATGACACATTCAGTACATTTTGATTCATCTGTTCAATCACTGGCAAAATTATCTGATGTGCGATCTAACCAGATCCATGACTACATCACTGTTACTGAGCTTTTCACATAGTAAACAGAATATATGAATACTTCTTAATTATTCTCTACTATCCAATTAACCTTGAAATTCCACTACAGGTAAAATCTCTACACCCCTGAAGTGCAGAGTCCTCTGCCAGGAAAATATTAGACAATAACCAGATAGAGATATTGAGAGAAAGATTGAAATTATTTCTTCTGCACCTGTACCCACACAAACAAAACACATACATACACTGTTGTACTATTTTGAGGAATGATTGATTCCATTCTTAAATGGTTCAGTTAGTGGATCAATCCACTTAGGCTCTATCAGTTGGTTAAGATTGGAGACTTTCCTAATGAATTAAGTCTGTGCCAATATTTCATCCCTTGCCCTCAGTCTTTCATTGATCTACATTCCAAGTTACCATCTCATATTTTTCATTCTCAAATATTTCCCATTGGGCTAAGCATATAGACCAGGAGTTAAGTGCCTGAATAATATAATTACAGTGAACATTTTCTGAGGTTGCAGCATCTTAAGTAGAAAGTGGCTACCATTAAAATTTTGTGTTCATTACTTTTAGATGTGTTTTACAAGAAGACAAGATAAACACAACATGGAAATAATGCGCAGAAAGGGAAAGACAAGCAACCATCCCACAACCCTCATGTTATTGTTCCCTCCACTTGTACCTGTTTAACAGCTGCGGTACGTATTTGAGTATCAGTCGCTTGTGACCACTAAATTTTCACCTAACACTTATAAGTTAAGGAGCAGGGGTTAAGGTGCAACAATTACCTTAGCTTTGCTGGAATGCATTGAATTTTGTAATCAAGAATATATTTAAAGATTTAGATGTGTGACAGTCAATACATGCAAACAAAGCTACCTCTTAAAATGTATTTTCTGGGTTTTACGGCACATCTATTTTAAATTTTAAATGATTGGATGGCAGATGCCATCAGGCCCTATTGATGTAGCTTCTTTTGATATGATATGATACTTACAAATCCATTACGTACTTAATGCCTCACATATAATAAAAATGTAAGAATGTCATAATGCATTGGATGATTTGCAGTACAGCATCGCTTCTTAGTTTTGCAGCTTAGTTATTCAAACATCCAAATCTAGCATTTAGGGAAAGGATAGCCCCATCCATTTTAGCAATGCGTGATTATCCCTTATGAACACTTATGTATCTGATTATTGTAAGGAATAAAAAGTCACCATAGCAAATGAATTTAAACACGTTTGGGGCAGCTTTACAAGCAGGTCTGTGAAACCTGCTTCTGCACCCCATCTATATCTATATCTGTAATCTTTGCCCATTTTGTCCTTAGATGGAACCCCTGGTGAGTCCTTACTCCTTGACTTTTCTGAACAGTAACTTAATGCTGGCTCACTCGCTTTCGCTGATTTCAGAAGGGTGGAATAAGGCATACAAGCCATGTTGTGTCTTAATTCCTTTACTCTAACATAAACCCCGGTTCTCATGACGAGCCCTAATATCATCAAAGCAATTCTTGGTGTAAGGAGATCCCTTGTGTCCCCCCCCCAACCCAAACAATAAATGTTTTCTTTTCTTTCTTTCCTTTTCCCTGCTGTGTGTTAGCCTAGATTTTATGCTTCCCTTGGCTGCATGGGCCTTGTTTTGTTTTCACGGCTCTTAAAGGCAAATTCCCTGTTCTAAATGGCATGTCAACACTGGTGTCCTTGTGTCCATTTCCCTTCTGTCTCTTGATTGATATTTTTAGGGCAGATCCCCCTCCCCAACATCTCAGCATGAATTTACTGTGGCAGAGCATAAAGCTGTCACTCAGTTGATTTCTTCTTCTTTGTGTTTCACGAATCGATGGCTACTTAGGGAGAGTGACAATGCCTGAGGAGGGGGAAAAAACCTATTGACTGCAGATTTTGGACACTTTGGGTTGACTTTTAGATTCACGTACTCCCTGCGCACTCCATGTTGCTCATTTGGGCATGTTGGGCTGGCACATTGTGCTGGCACGTTGTCGATTTTGCTATGTTTCTTCTCTCTCAAACAGAGAAATTAAAGGATTTCATCAATTACCATCAGAATTTACTGCTGTATCTGATGAAAGGGCTGCTGGTTCCTTTGATTAGAAATACCAGTTTGGGAATACCACAATGTTCACTGAGTCTAAAACAAAGTCAATGGTGTTGTCATTGAACAAAGAGTCTGATTGTAACAATTCCAACTTGTGTTGGAATGGCCATTTGTAATTTACAGCCTGATCCAATGTGTTTTCACCTAGATGCAAATGCCTTTGTGTTCAATGGGAGAGATTTCCAAGTAAAGGTGAGCAGTATTGTATGTTAGGCATTGGTGGCATGTCATGTTTTGTTGCAAAGCACGTACACAAACAATATTTTTTGCCTGGAAAAAAACAAATTGTTTAGCGGGATAATGGATATTCTGTGAGAATTATGGTAAAAATAGTTTTATAAATTGGTGACTTTTGAGGTTGTATTTTAAGGTTTTTATACATTTTTAGAAAGGTTTATAAAAAAATAAGCATGGTTTGTCCCATTTCTTATAGGAAAGCCCCTGTTCTGGCTAAAAGTGTGCCAGGTATTTAGACTCTTCAGCATATTTGAGATTGGTTCTTTTTTAGTTTTTCCGTGGTGATACGGAAGGGGGGGGGCATGTCTTCTTCACCTTCTTCTTCGCTACAATATATCCATTTATTTCCATCTGCCAAGCCCTTCCTCCGGGCGATGCCAGGTGACAGACTATGCAAACATGGACCATTGTCTTCTCAGGATGTGCTTATCTGCGCATATCTCCAGCTCTCTGCATATTCCCCCCTCCCTCCTCCATCCAGCTCTCTGCATATTCCCCCCTCCCTCCTCCATATGTTAATCTGTGTAACCCAACCTCTTAATGTATTCATGATGTAACTGGGATGTATTTTGCACTGTATTCTGGGATATGGAGGGAAATTTCAAAAGTTCATGTCACCCCTTTCTCGCTGTTCAATCTCGCCTTGAACCTGTTGCGCAATAAACTTGGATCTTCTGCAGTTTGCTCCTGCTTCCGGCTGAGCTCATTTTCTTCCGCATGGACCCGCGGACCTAGTCCGACGAGCTGGGTGGCAGAGTAGCCCTGCACCCAGATTTTAGCCGTAACAGTGGCAATACAAGAGCCACGTCTACAGCCAAATTCTTCTTTCTCCATGAACCCCTTTCCCTAGTGAAAGACAAGTGGGAATCAATACTCCTTTTCTGCCAGCATTGCATTCAAGCGATTTAGAGATAATTCGTTCCATTAATTCTCAGTGAAAATAGGTGCAGAATAACTGGTTTGTGTTTGAAATGCCTGAATTAAAAATAACTGTAGAATGCATGTGAAGACTTCAGTTTGCAAACTATATGGTTACCACAATGGGGTTGGGAATGGGAATGCCCATAGCCAGGAAGAGGAAAAGTTGAAGACTGTGTTGTTTCTGCATCCCTTTACGTCAGCCTTTGCCAATTTGCTGACCTCCAGATGCTCCTGTCATGGATCAGTTGATAGAGAATGAGACTCTTAATCTCAGGGTTGTGGATTCAAGCCCCACATCAGGCAAACTATTCCTGCATTGCAGGTTCTTGGACTAGATGCCTCTCATGGTCTCTTCCAACTCTATGATTCTATGACTTGGAATACAACTTCCATTAGCCCCAGCCAGCATGGCTGATGGGAACTGTAGCCCCAAATATTTGGAGGGCACCACGTTGGCGAGGGTTGCCTTACATGAATATCAGTACCAGTCTGCAAGAAAAACTTGTCGGGGTGCAGCTGTATAAAACAGGGGTCAGCAAACTTTTTCAGCAGGGGGCCGGTCCACTGTCTTTCAGACCTTGTGGGGGGCCAGACTATATTTTGAAAAACGTATATGAATGAATTCCTGTGCCCCACAAATAACCCAGAGATGCATTTAAATAAAAGCACACATTCTACTCATGTAAAAACATGCTGATTCCTGGACCATCCGCGGGCCAGATTGAGAAGGTGATTGGGCCGCATGTGGCCCCCGGGCCTTAGTTTGCCTACCCATGGTATAAAACAAAAATGATAACATTTGAACGTGCCTTGTGTGACTCAGTGTAATTTCATGGCACAGAGGTGGGGATTTCTAAATCTGATTTAAACATCTCTTGTGAAATTGGTTCCAGCTCTTCTGTATATATTACACTTCAGCCACAAGAGCTTAATAAATGGTTATGGTTCCTTAACTGCACATATTTACCAACATTCACAAAACACATTGCCTCCTTGTGCTGAATATGAATGCAAGAGCACAAAAATGCAGGTAAATATAAGAGAGCAGATGGTGCTAGAGGAAAAAAAGAAAAGAAAAACCTTTCCCTAGATCTTGAGCCAGTATTCCTGGATGTTTTATATTGCCACTGAGTGTAGTAACTGTAGACCTTCACGCTGCACAGATGGAAGTGTGAGTTTGAGGGCTATTGAGCATGTGGATTTTCCCAGTGTGTCACAATTACGGAAACATCTGTGCTAAATAACTTCAAGCTGATCTACGGCAAAAATTGGCAATGTTCAATAACCCTCAATATCCCTTTCCCCCTGAGGTGCGATAGCTTGGTGGCTGTGAGTTGGGCTGCTTCGTAAGCCATGTAGCGGCAATAATTCAGGCCTTATGTAGAGGGCTCTCTTGTGGTCTGTTACCTGTGAAGCCCATATGCTATTTTTCTTCACTGATTTATATACAGACTTGTTTTCAAATGTGCTTCACACCTGGAGCTCACGTTGTCTTGCTGTCTGAGAGATTTTGCAGTGATGGTGACCAGGATAGACCTTCTCTCTCTCTCTCTCTCTCTCTCTCTCTCTCTCTCTCTCTGCCTTTCTTTCTGTCTGTCTGTCTGTCTGTGTCTGTGCATATTTATAATAAATATGTTATACAGGCATAACTTTGAAAACTCCAAGTGGCAGTTTTGCAAGTGTATTAATTCAACAGGACTATATCACTACACAAACTACGGGAAATATTTAGGTCACACTTTATACATATTGGTTACTGCCCCCCCCCATGTTAGCCTTCCTTAATTTCCCTATTTTCAGTCCTCAATTTGATTTACACATCTTTTGGCTCATCACAGCACTGCCATTTTTTTTTGCTATTCTGTGGCTCATTGTACTATTTTTGCCAGTTTGTATTCACCCCAACTCACTACCCCCCAGATAGGGTGCCACTATCAACAGTAGGAAAGCTTTTGTAGGCTCTGTGTGGCATCCAGAACTTGTGTTGGAAATTCTTCATTTCAGCCAATTTCCTGAAAGTCACTCTCTCAGTGGGATGGAACTGTGATTGCTAGCTTCCTGACAGGAGTGTTGCTGCTGCTTACTGGGAGGGGTGAGGTAGTCAGTGTGGTACAGGCACACCAGCAAAGCTCCTGCTGGTGAACCCACCTTGTACCTCTCTGCTGGTTTACATCTCTCTCTCTGGATAAGCAGCAGTGACACAGTTGCTGGAAAGTTGATATTGCAGCTCTGCCAGGTGAGCTGCTCCTGATCGTTCCTTTATTTCAGACCACTGTGTCTTCTTTCCCTTTTCATGGAGTGGCCTACTAACACCTATTTTCTCTATATATATTTCCACTGAAACTAAGGTATTTTTAAAAAAGTAAAGGGACCCATGGCCAACTCTGGGGATGCGGCGCTCATCTCGCTTTATTGGCCGAGGGAGCCGGCGTACAGCTTCCGGGTCATGTGGCCAGCATGACTAAGCCGCTTCTGGCGAACCACAGCAGTGCACGGAAACGCCGTTTACCTTCCCGATGGAGCGGTATCTATTTATCTACTTACACTTTGGCGTGCTTTCGAACTGCTAGGCTGGCAGGAGCAGGGAACTAGCAACAGGAGCTCACCCCGTTGTGGGGATTCAAACCTCCAACCTTCCGATTGATCGGCAAGTCCTAGGCTCTGTGGTTTAACCCACAGCGCCACCCGTGTCCCAATCTTTAACCAGACACAAATGCATACCCACCAAGTCTTCTGGAAAAAAAGGACACCTGGGTGTTTTTTTTTGCATGAGATTGCAGTGGCCATTTTGGGTGATGTGCTCTCATGCCACGCTCTCACCCCCCAAAAAAGTGCTTTTTGGAGGGCCATGATCTCCTACGGTGCCCCAAAACACACACATTTTGGTGCTGCACAAGATCTCACCCCGATAAAGCACTTTTTTGAGGCAAGTTCATTTTGATCTTGAGGCAAGGTCATGCGTCCCTGTTTTGGATCTGAAAAAGTTGGGTGGTATGCAGATGTGCAGGCACACATGAGTGAGAAATCACAGCAACACTGGGCTGCATAGTCCATGTAGATTCCAGTGGGGAATACTGACTGTGAGATATGAACGTGTGAAATTTCTTTCATAGCTATGGAAGTGCTTGTGAAAAGTTGATAAGCAAATAGAAGACTGAAAGATAACAAGGAAGGAACTTTTCTTTTCCCATTGATAGCGAAACCCGCTTGAAGGCACCCCCCACTCCCTGTTCCTGAGTTTGTCTGCCAAGTGTAACAACATCAAATGACGCTTTCCTTATTTCCCCATAGCAACAAACTCCTTGGCCCGAGTCAGAGCATTCCCATATTGTCAATTGGAAAACATCCCATATAACTCTGAAGAGCACACAGTGCTTTCTTCGGTGCAATCATCTTCATTTTCTTTCTTTCTTTTTTTTTAAATGGCTTATGTACCAAAGGCAAGTTATTTATATCAAAAGCAAAGGATGGCACGATGACAGCTGAGTGTTTGAAATTCTCTGCAAAATTCCACAAATCTGTCCTCTCAACTGACTTTATGTTCCACTTGAAACAGCTGTGAATTTTAATGCCATATTTAAATTAAAAGCATACTGATAAAGTAACATGCAGGAATTTGATAACTGAAAAGAGAAAATATGTAACATGCTATGTGACACATTTTGGGTGCCTTTGATGTTCAACTGAAAGTGCTAAATAAGTGCTGGAAAACAAGTGAAAATAGCTTGAGTAACCTTATGTGGAAACATATTTTAAATCCCCAAAGTACTAGTAACTTTGTGAAAAAAGGTCTTCTGTAAAAATGATTTATCTTACGGAGATTATTGCAATAAATTAAAAGAACAACAGTCAAATGTTTGAGCTGCTACAAACTGGGAAATGAAATCTGGCTATAAGTCCAAAGATGTAAGTTCTATTCACATTTAAACTCACTTTGAACTTGTCACAGGACTCACAATCAAAAGATCTGTTATGAATTGGCATCTGGTCAATGAACAGGAAGCAGAGTAGGAATAAATGGACAGTTCTTAGAATGAAGGTCCCCCAAGGATTTGAATTTGGGTCAGTGCTTTTTAATTTATTTTCAAGTGGGACATGTTGGGGCAACAGATCTGAACTTCACATGTACACAGAGCTGGCAGTGACTAAACAGAAAATGGAAATGGGTATCATGGTGGACATTTCAATGCAAATGTCAACAGAATGTGCAGCACTATGAAAAAAGAAAATTCTATGCAAGGGGTCATTGGGGAGTTTATTAGCATTGCACTTCAGCTCGAGAAAGGGAGAATCCTCTAGATCAAACTGATTTGCCTTGCTATTCAGCCTCCACACAGAACCTGTGTGTATAAGTGTGTGTGTGTGTGTGTGTGTGTGTGTGTGTGTGTACAGAACTTCTCATCATCTCATCTTATAAGAAATCCAGCCTGATTTATACTGACATAGCACAGAACAGATTTAGGCCTGCTGTTTTCCATGTGAAATGCAAAACCCAGTCCCTGTAAAACCCAACTTCCGAAAACAGTTGTGAGTCTCAGGATGTTAATCTTGGTGTCCTGGATACATTCCAAATCAAGTAATTACATTTTATTTACCCAACGTTCCCCAACAGTTTCGGCTGGAAATGGAATTCATCTCAACAGTTGTGCAGCATTGGTGTACGCTTCAAAACAGCTGTTGTGCTCCACTCTACTCCAGAGAGGCTTTCATTTCAATGGTGAGTGACATGATGACTATATATTCCTCATTTGTGAGGCTTAGGGGTCTTTTGAAGCTTAATTAGTAAACGTTCATAAAGTGCTGTAATTAAAAGTGATGTAAATGTGCAAATTATCTTGATCTGAATAACATGAGGGATGTGTAACATGAATAAAAAAGAACCTTTTTTCAGACAAGAGGTCTACTTTTTTCTAAGAAAATTACAAACAAGACCATCAAAATATGGCACCTGCAATCTAACTTTATCTCGGTTGCAACTTTGGGGCAGCTTGATGACCACAAAGGAGGAGCTGAAATGTATGTCAGGTTCCTAGATGCTGAAGAACCAAGTGTAAATATTCAGAAGGAGAAGCTTGTGGGTATATCAATTGCCTGCTTTAAGTGCAGGATAGCTAATATCAGCTGTTTGGGAGAAATTAGCAGAAGTTATGTTAATTTCAATTAGTGCAGGGTGGGAAACTGTACTTGTTGCATAAGCTCAGTTGTATGAATATTATATTAGCAGGCTCCCCTGCTCCCAAGCCTTTATGTCACTGTTCCACACAGATATCAAGGTGGCCATTCTTCAACCTATCCATTCATCTGCTCAATTAAACTGACCCCTGCCCTGTACCTGGGCAGATAGTAACATCTTGCCAGCCATTATCCCAGTAGATGCCATATATCCTTAAAACAGAGCATTGTGGGACAGAGCTGAAGCACTAGAAAAAACAGAACTGTAGATCCTCTGAGAGGCCTGATACCCCTGATACCCCTTAGGTTTAGAACTGCATTTTCCAGCTCTATGATTCGTGTTTCTGTTATTAGTTTATTTATTTATTTAGGGGGGAAATGATAAGTTGCTTAATAAAAAATAATGCACAGGATACATTGTTGCACGAACCAAGTTCCCTTCCTCCATGCTCCCCTATAGCCTCCCCATATGTTCTGAGGGTACCCACCCCTCAGAGTAGATGTTGCAGGTTCACAGAGGGAATGAGGAAAAGGCTAAGTCCTGCTTACACAAGCAGAAGTCCATTGTGCAAGCCAGACACTACATTTGGATTTCACCCAGAATATTTCATCTACTCTTACTTTGTTTTCCCCTCTATGTAGTTATATCCATATCCATAGGGGTGTAAGGAGAGGGGTTGTACCTCTGGTGTGAGAACATCATGCACCTTCAGGGGTAGTTTGCCCACCTTTGGTCCCCACACTGCACTCAGTTCTCACCTGTGGCTCCTAGAAGCTGTCAGCAGGTGACAGCAGCCATACCCCAGAATAAGGTTTCGACTGAATGGCGCACTTGATTGTCACTCAAGGCAGGCAGATTGTGTGCAAGATATGTTGCCTCAGCATGCAGGTGTGTGCATTCTGTCAGTATTTCTGCCATGGTTAGTAATCCATGCACTAGATTAAAAAGCCAGTGGAAGCCAAGTGTTAGCACTTCCTAGTGGTTGGAACAGTGTCCCCTCAATGGCACTTCTATCTTCTTTCTATCTTAAGGCTATAGCCAATGTAGACTGTTCAGCCCGGACACTGAGATCCAGTGCCGAGGGCCTTCTGGCGGTTCCCTCATTGCAAGAAGTGAGGTTACAGGGAACCAGACAGAGGGCCTTCTCGGTAGTGGTGCCTGCCCTGTGGAACGCCCTCCCATCAGATGTCAAGGTAATAAGCCGATATCTTATTTTTAAAAGACATCTGAAGGCAGCCCTGCTTAGGGAAGTTTTTAATATTTAATTCTGTATTGTTTTTAACACTCGATTGGGAGCCACCCAGAGTGGCTGGGGAAACTCAGCCAGATGGGTGGGGTATAAATAATAAAATTATTATTATTATTATTATTATTATTATTATTATTACTACTACTACTACTTCAACAGCAAGTGGGTTGTGATTAATTGTGCTTAGGAGTAGACAATTACTTACATTTATGTTTAAAATAATCTAAAGGCTGCAGTTTTCATTTATGCCGGATCCTAAAATGAAATGCCCAATGGGTGATAATATAGCCCAAGGCTAGAGTTAATGCCCAGCTAGCTCTGAGAGTCTATGTATGTCTATGTTTATTTATCAGATCAAGCTCTCAAAGGGGGTGGGAAATAGTTGGCTGGTGTCTCACAACAACAGTATTGCACAAGCTGTATGGCTTCTTCCAGCCTGCTCATTTATTGCAGAAGCCTGAAGATTGTTTAACACATTTAAGAGTTGTTAATTTTCATAGCAGTAGCTAGCTGCAAACCTAAATTAAAACAGACTGCTGCTGTGCTGCTACTGGTTAATCTCGCCATTAGGTGTTTTGCACTTCCAGACAAGTTCACCGAACACAAAGCACGACCGTCTTTTTGAGTGCAAAACTATCCCCTGCCAAATAGATGTCATGACTTGCGACGCTGTGCTTTGCTAATGCTGTATTATTTTCCTAATGGTGTGTGGCCTCCTTCTGTTTAGGATCACACTAACATTATGCTGTTTAATGGCATATGAGATCACGTTGACTTACATTATGTCAGCTGTCAACATCTAACTCAGATTTGGAGTGGTGCAGATTTCAATATGGGCATTTTACAAAAAAATAGCTTTCTTTATTAAAAACTGGAAGGTGGCAGTCAGCTGTTTTAAATTTCAAAAATGCTGGGTCTGTCTGTGTGTTTAGGCATGGGGAAGATGGAGTTTATTCTATCATGTGAGGACTAGCCCAGAATATGTTATATTTCCCTTTATCTAACACAGGGAAAGGTAATGTGGTGCCCTCTAATCTTAGAGTCCAGAAATTTAAGCTATTGGAAATAGGCTCTTTGTGAAGTTTTGTTAGGAATAAGATAAAATTCATGAAACATACTATTGGCTTTTATGCAGGAAAATGGCCTTTGTAATGCGTGTTTGCTCTCAGGTGATGAGAAAGTGTAAAAAAAAAAGTGCTAAAAGTTTTTGTAGTACAGATGCAGACTTATAGCTCAAACGCTTTTTTAAAATAAAGGAATAGTGGCCATTCAACTTGATTATAAGAGAAAGCATTATGAATGGTCATGCTGGGATATACTGTTCAGAAGCTTATCTGTCTCATTTTGTTTCTGCGGTATTTTTTATTGGACATTGAATGTTTTGCTTACCCTTTCTCTAGATACAACAGAGTACAGCTAAAGTCTACAGTTGCAAAGGAAATGAATTCCTGAGAAAGTATGTTAAGCTTCATTAACCATCCCAACACAGTTATGCAGGGGTGGGGGACGAAAGCAGAGACCCCACAAAATGCTGTTGTTAATAATTCTAATAAGCTTAATAAACTTAAGATCGCTGAATGAACAGGAGACTCAGACAAGGACAAGCTTGGGAAAAGGACTTCAGGGACATACAGTTTGCAACTTGCAATAGTCTTACATGAGCACAAGAAAAGGTTTGCTCAGATGCTGACTGGCCACCCTTTGCTAAGTTGATTGCTTGCTAATGGTCAAAAATGACTGGCTGATATTTCCTCTATGGGTAGTCCAAGATTTAACAAAGGAGCCTTAATGTTCCATTAATGGCCATGGATGTTCTCCTGAATGGGCAATCTATCTGCAGGGAGTGAGATCTGAGACCAGTGCTCTGCAAACCTGTGTGTGTCTAAAAGAAGGGGAAGCTGTTTGAATTTGGAGAGAGCAGCTAAAAGGTTTGCCCTGCAGTTAGCTGTAGCTGGGATATAGCCTAATAGAGTTTATCCCATGGGTAGGCAAACTAAGGCCTGGGGGCCAGATCTGGCCCAATTGCCTTCTAAAACCGGCCAGAGGACGGTCTGGGAACCAGTGTGTCTTACATGAGTAGAATGTGTGCTGCTTTTATTTAAAATGCATCTCTGGGTTATTTGTGGGGCATAGGAATTTTTTCATCCCCCCCCCCAATATAGTCCGGCCTCCCACAAGGTCTGAGGGACAGTGGACAGGTCCCCTGTTGAAAAGGTTTGCTGACCCCTGGTTTATCCAGTGAGTCTTTAGGATGTATGTTTAAATAAAGAAAAAATAAACAGCACCAGCTCACAGTAGGATGGACTATTGTTTTTGTTTGTTATTATATCTTTTTGCCTTTTTATATTGTAAACCCCCCTGAGATCTTCGGATGACGGGCAGCATAGACATTTAATAAATAATAATAATAATCCATCAGTGACTGTCCTAATTTAAACGTAAGTGGTCCATAGGTCAGATGTATCTAAAGTTGAGTTCTGCTGAAGATGTGTCCCCTTTCTTCCAGTATGCCCTCCTGGTGTGTTTGTAATTAAAGTAAGTATTTAATAATCATTTAGTGTTGCCCATTGGAATGTCACAATTACTTGGGGAAGCAGGAAGTAGATAACAGCATCTTCAGAAAAGGCAAATATGGTTTCCCAGGGAACATCTCCAAGTTCACACAAGGAAGCCAACACTGCAGACTTTAGAGAGGTTCAGTCCTGTGGATCAGGGAAGACTGCAAGCATAAACAACCTCTCCAAATATTGTCAGCCTCATTTACTGTTCTTGATATTTGGCGCCATAAAGGCATGCATCATTTTACAAAGTTTGACTACCGGGGAAAAACTGGCTTGTGTCCCAAAGGAGCTTACAACCTCAATTTTGATTGTGGAGTGAAAGGAACAGGAGGGACAGGAGATGGATGTGTGGAAAGGAAGTCACACATTTACCCAACCCAATTGGTCCCTTGGGTAAGAGTTGTGTGAATATGCTTTTCAGGATACCTGGAAGCAGCAAGAAGTCAGTAAATGTGTGTGTTTCACATAGGGATGCCTGAGAAATGTTAATATCTACTAATTCCTATATGACAGGGGTGGGGAAACATTGTCAGCCCAAAGGTCACATTCTCTTTCTGGGAAACCTTCCTAGGGTCACGCCCCAGTTCTACACACTTATGAACCCCCTTTTGTTCCCCATCTGGATAAGCAAAACACATTCAAGCAAAATGTACAAGGGCACATTCTAGTCAGGCAAAAATGTTCAAGAAGGGTGCAAAGAAGGGCTGGTGAGGGGTGTGCAGCCTGGGGAGAGTCTAGGGTCAGATACAGAGGCCTAGAAGGAGATGTCAAGGAGATAAAGAACTATACAACTTTTAGAATACATCTGAAGGCAGCCCTATATCGGGAAGTTTCAAATGTTTGATGTTTTATTGTGTTTTTTTAATCTGTGTTGGAAGCCACTCAGAGTGGCTGGGGCAACCATGCCAGATGGGCAGGGTATAAATATCATCATGATTATCATGATTATTTGGCCTCCTGGCTTGAGGTTCCCCATCCCTGCTTTTGTGAAATGATTGGAACAGTGCCCCTTGGATTTTCCACCTAGAGCTCACACTTCTCCATATGTTGTGATTCAGCTCTCTGCTGTTTAAACATACCAAAATATGCCTGTGAATTCATATTTTAATAGAAAATACATATTTTGAGGTGTGAGGAGGAAAGAACAGAATGGACTTGTCATAGGTGATACATGTGAAAGTAGTACCAGCACCTCCAGGTGTCCCTGTTTTCCAGGGATGTCCCTGATTTAGAGAAGCCGTCCCGGTTTCTGATTTGATCCTGGAATGTCCCGCTGTTCCTTAGGATATCCCTATTTTCATTGGAGAAATGTTGAAGGGTATGGAGTTAGCCAACTCCTGAGCCATCTGAAGGCAATCTTGTATAGGAAAGATTTTTTAAAAAATATTTTATGTTTTTATATATGTTGGAAGCTGCCCGGGGGCTGAGGCAACCCAATAAGATGTCTGAGGTAGAAATAGCAAAATTATTATTATGGAATGGGACATCCCTATTTCCATCAGAGAAATATGTTGGAGGGTATGTAGTACAGACCAGAGATAGGAATACTTGCACCTTTGCCTTCTACTCATGTTATTGTCATCTGTGAAATGGAGCTACTTTAGGAAGAGATGATCTCTATGAAGAGAAGACATATGGGCTTTCCCCCATATAAATCAGGAACTGCAAGCACATCTGTGTGCTTTTCAGGACTTTCAAAATAATAATCTCACATATTCTAATGTGATGGGGAAATGATAAAGAAAATAGCACAGGTTGCGTGTTTTTCTGAAGCAGAAAAGGGTGTTTAGAGGCTTTTGATATATATACTTTGACAATAAAATGCAGCAGTCATCATCCACAAGGAAGTTCTTCTATGCAAACCCCATTGAACTGATCAGAAGTTGTGCCAAGTTTCCTTTGCCTTTCAGGTTGCCTTGTGTAGGACAATTTCCTGAAGGATTCCATACCCAGAGGAATCGGGAAGAGGAATGGCAACCAGGAGGCCTCCAGCACTGTCTGCCGATGTTACAGGGAAGCAGAGCCACCTGAGCAAACAAAGCCATATGGCCAGAGGTAAGAGAGAGCAGTCTTAACAAACATGCCTGCAAACAACATTTTGTGCTGTATGTTTTACTGCAGTGGTGCTGATTTTACAATCGAGCATCTGTTTAAATAGCCCCGGCCCTTAAAACAACGTTTCTTTAGAATTCTTCCTGTTGCTTTAGAATTGCTCCCTAGTTGATCACTCTTTCGGTGCCTCTGTTGGAATTATATCAGCCAATAGATCTCATACCAAGGTTTTTGGTCTATGGGTTATAAGCGAACCATTTAGCAGCCTGTTGATCCTCCTGGACACATTATTTTATAGATTTTATTTGTGTGTGAGGGGGGCAGGACGGTAAAGCTGCTGAAGTTAAGGGTATCCATTGAAAGCAGATAGTATCAAAAAGACAGAAAAGACAGATGAAACAAACAGATGAAACTCTTAAAGAAGTAAAGAAGGTAATGTGTATGTGTGATAGAGATGTTATTTTGTATTAGGTATTTTTATTGCATTGCAGATTATTACTTACCTGGGGAGGCTAAGCAAACCTGCCAATAGTAAACCTGCCAAAATGTGAATCAGTGTACTTACTTTAGTGCAGCCTTCCCCATCCTGATCCCCTCCAGATGTTCTGTATCATAACTCACATCATCTTTGGGCATGCTAGGTGGGACTGATGAGAGTTGTAGTCTCAACAGCACCAGCTTAAGGATAGCTGTCTGAGGACCACACAATATTAAAAGCTACAGGCATCTACCACAATTTGTTCTCTCTTTGCTTGCTCTCTTTGTTCACATTTAAGCCCTACTTACAAAAGCTGTAGTATGATGTTCAAATAATGCATGAGGGAATAAATGTGGAGAGGATGTGGGCACTAGCAGCACCCCAATTTTTTGAGGGGGGAGACTTGTAAAATAAAAATTTGCAATCTGTTGCGTGTTGAGTCCCACAATGCCACCCACCAAAAAAGTCACACTTCACACATCAATTTTGTTTAAGTTTTTTGGCATAATTTTGGCCACAACTTTATTCAAAATACAAAAAATGTGAGTGGTTGCTTAGGCATTGGTTATGACTATCTGTCCTTGCCCTCAGGGACAGAGCTGGCCTTCTGGACACCAATGGAAGCCAGCGTGGAAAACAAGTATTGGGTGAGAAAATGAAGCTGGGCATCAGTCCCTCACTTCTCACCCTCATGTTCCTGTGGGGCTTGCACGGCCCAAGTCTGATGCCAGGGACAAGGACGAAAAGAATGGCAAGCCCCTGGATTCCTTTAATGGAATTCCCTTTCCGCACCATTTGGAGGGGTAGGCACTTACCCCTCCAAGAACCAATTTAACCAATGCCTAACCGCCAACCTTACAAGTTGTGACGATTTGCTACGCAGTAGGCAAAAACCAAATGGCACCAGCCAATCAGCCAGATGGCAAAATTCCTACCAGGCCCCCGCTCCAAGGCAGACGACCCCATGACAGGCATAGCAAGGTCAAGCGATCAAGAAACCCACCCTATTAAAGGGAGGGAGGGCGGGTGATCTGATGCAAAATGGCCAAGAGGACGCCCAACGTTGGGCGTCCTGTATTTAAAGACTCTGACCCCTCCTCCAAATTGGCAACAATCAAAACTCCCTAGCAACCCAATTAACTACTTAAAGGCTTGGGTTCCTCCCAAAATCTGCCCAGTAACAGGCAGGGTGGCTTGTTCCCCAAACCACAACACGTGCTCTCTGTTATGGAGAACACGCTATGTGGAAATGTGGTGAATTGAGTTTAAGACTGTAAAAATCAGAAGCAAAAATGGAAAGGTGATTTCATTGTTCTGTGTCTCCATCTCTCCCATTCTCTTCTTTACTTCTGACAGCAGGGGAGATTCACAATATCATGATGTGGTATCATGCATGGTTTTGTAATAGATATTACAAGAGAGAGGAGACAGAGAGTCCTGACAATCCCACGTTTCTTATAATGTTGTGCTTGGCCATTACTTGCAAACACTGGTCAATTTGACTACCAAAATTAGCCTAGAAGCGACACAAAGGTGATGGGCTATTTATTACATCATCATGTATAATTTTGACTACCATCAGGAGTGCTTGAAATTGATTTGTTAGGTGTCAGTCAACAAACTGATGCTAATGATAGCTGACACACGCCAACATTATATAGCCACAGTGGTTCAGACCAAATGCTAAAAATACTAATAAGCCATGTCGCAATTTTATGCGTTGAAAGTCTTGAGCTAAAAAAATGGCATGAATGCAGTGGAGCTGTGTTTTTGATGATGTCCTTGCAGAAGTGGGGTGGGGGTGGGGAAGGATGTCCAGCATAGTAAAATGTAAGGATAGGATTAGTATTCTTTTGAAGACTGTTGTTGCAAACTTGATTTCCCCTGCTCCAAGAACTGCTGCACACTGCATTTTTTAATTCCTCTTCCTTAGCCAAACACTTTTCTCCTGCTCCTATCTTCATCCCCCTTGGTATGTTTGGATGAAATTTTGCACAGTGGTAGAATATTTTTCCTGGATGACGTGCTTCTCATATGAAAGTCTCTCGAGAAGTTTATGTTTCATACTCCCTACAATTATACTTCTTGTTCCCTTACTTGTGTGTGCTGTGTATTTCTAATGCAGGTTGATGAGCTGTGATCTCACTTCCAATTGCTAAAGCTGGTCTATTAGCACCCATTTGTACAGGGTTTCCCCCCCCCCCAAGGTCAGATGCGTTTCACAGATTAAATCTCACAAGCCATATGCCTCTGGGTTGAGTCAGTCTATACAGCAGAAGGTGCAAGAACAAGATGTGAAATCTCCATGAGCCATAGGGCAATCGTATGTCAATAGTAAACAAGAATAAGAACAGGATGGATAAGTATGAGTCATGAAGCTCAACAGAAGTTTTTTAAAAGCTAGTAAAATGAATTAATGTGGAATGATCATGACTGAAGACAAATGCTATTTTTAGGGGACGTGGGTGGTGCTGTGGTCTAAACCACTGAGCTTCTTGGGCTTCCTGATCAGAAGGTTGACAGATTGAATCCATGCAATAGGGTGAGCTCCTGTTGCTCTGTCCCAGCTTCTGCCAACCTAGCAGTTTGAAAGCACACCAGTGCAAGTAGATAAATAGGTACCACTGTGGTGGATAAATTGGTGTTTCTATGTGCCAGTAGCGGTTTAATCCTTGTCAGACACATGGCCAGGAAAGCTGTCTATGGACAAACGCTGGCTCCCTCGTCCTGAAGCGAGCTGAGCGCAGCACCCCATAGTTACCTTTGACTGGACTTAACCGTCCAGGGGTCCTTTACCTTTACCTTTACCTTATGTGCTTTTAGTTCTACTTAACAAAATAAGTATGTTTTGCTATGCGTTTTGAAAGTCATGCACATCTACAGCACACTTGTCACAATCATTTGTTGCATTATTCTACAGAATGCACTTTGATTTAGTTTAGTTCAAAGAACAATCTACTAGTCTGGCTTATCAGAAAGCAGGACCTTAACACTTATTTATTTTGATAGATTTGGATACTTTGTCTGGCAGGTACACCTGGCATTATACCTCCAAATCTCCCTGTGCTCCCAAAATTGGACCAGAAACACAACTGTATCCCCTTGGCATCAATACTCTGATACGGAATACATAAGTTCCAGTGTGTAATTTTCTCTATTTTTTTTATTTGCTAATTTAACAAGAAAAGGAAAAGGGGGGGGCGGGGAGAGAAGATGAATTAAAATTAAGAAGAAAGAGAATAAAAAAAGAAAGAAAGAATAATAACAGTAGACCACCATGAGTTCACACTGAGGATACAGTGACTATCAGTACATGAATCTTAAACATAAAAGTTAATACAAGATCTCCAGATGTCCAACTAGGCATCCACATTAAATTGTTGCTTATATGAAATAGGTATGAAAGTGGGCAAGGCAGTGAGGTCCTCAGACCATTGAGTAATAGATGCCTTCCAGGGTCAAAGTTTGAATCTCCATGCCACCATCTGTGTTCATTTGTTAATACTTATGCTGCTAAGATATAGTTTAAATGCACATGAGCATCTGTAAATATCAAGGATTTTGCCAATACAAAATTGATGTGAGTGGCAACTTCAGTGCAAATTAGGTAGTTTCTTTTGAAAGGCAAAAAAAAAATTGAATTTCTTCCTCATTCCTACTTCCAGGTAATCATGCCTTGTTGCAATCACTTCCCGCCTTGAAGTAGAACCTAAGCTAACTACAGGGGTCATGGCTGTCCATCATTTGATATCCTTTTCTTTTATTCAGCTTGGCCTCATTCTTAGGAATCATTTAAGTAAGCTGCATATACTATTATACCAGCATTCCATCTTTTATAATTCAGGAAGGCATATTTTCCCTCTTCTTCCAGTGAAGTTCTATGCTCATAGATCATGCTTTGGCTGAAGGTTAGCAACATAAATCTTCCAAATAAAGAACAAAGGTCTACCAACCTCCCCTTAGTTCTCCGTGAAAAACACTGCTGTTTTCAAAACAGCAATTACCCGACACCATAAAAATACATCTTCCAATTCCCTTCTCAAATCAGAGACAGGAGAGTCTTTTTTCACGGGAAAAATGTATACAAATCTTCTCTTTTCGATATATATATTTTAACAAGCTGGGTTTCATTTACATTGTCGAGGTGTTCTTTGTGTCAAGGCTTTTTGATCAATTGCTTTTCGTTTTGCATTCACTCTTCCAGTAGAGATTATGGGAAATTGAAAACTACGGATTTGACATTTTCTACAAAGAAAAAGCTCCTGCCATTTTTATCGAAAGCTTAATTGCTCTGAGTTTGGATAACCTTATAAAGATCAAAGGGAGCATGAGAATAATAATACACAGCAATTATGCACCACTTTTAACCTCTGAAGTGCTTTACAAACATTAACATTTAACAGATGACTAAAATGAGCAGGGAAGTTAAGCCAAGGTGGGAAACGGTCGTTGTCAATTACAGCATGCTGTTCAGTTTCTCCAACTGTTTACTTACAATAGGTTTGTGACAAAGTGGTCAAATGGCTTGCAGCATCTTGGATATCAGGTGGGTCTTTTTTTAGATCCTCTGAGTGGATCGCTGGGAGATCATTCTATAAGAAACTTGAATATTTGACATCTTTGTAGAGCTATGTAACCATTTTTTGTCTCTGTACTTTATATAACATGAGAATGATGTTTAGGAATGCTTGAGAGATTTAAACAGTTTTAAAGGTTGTATTCTTGCTGCCTTAATCACTGTAGTTTTGATAGGGAAATAGGAAACTGTTGTGTACTTCATCAGACCCCTTCTAGATCAGGCACATCCAACTCCCAAGAGACTGAAATCTACTCCCAGTATATAAAAACTGGCAGTGATCTACCCATTCTCATTGGAGGGAGGAGGAGCATTTCCCAAAAGTCATTGCCCACTTCAGTTAATCCAGCGATCGATAAGGCTCCCGTGATTGACCGCTAACATCCAGGGATCTACCTGTAGATCGCAGTTGACCGGCTGGACATATCTGTTCTAGAACAAGGCGCTTTTGGAGAAAACTGATATTCTGGATCCATTTCAATTTGGATATGTGCTTTGGTTGCTCTGTATGGTGATCTCTGTCAGAAGACAGACATGAGAAATGTGTTCTTGTTAAATGTCCTCAACCTCTCAGTGGCTTTCAATACCATTGACCATGGTATTCTACTGGAGTGGCTGTCTGAGTTAACGGTGGGTGGCACCACTATGCGATGGTTCCACCACTATTGGATGGACGTTTCCATTGAAGATGGTGCTTCTTCCAAATTAGGAATCAATCTTAGAAAGTTTCCTGGTTAAAACTGAATTTGGGAGAGGTGGAAAGGAGAACAAAATGAACTCAGGGGACCATACAAGAATGGAGTGAAGGAAATACACTCTTCTCTAGATAGGAGCCACAAAAGCACATACAAGAGAGAGCATGCAAAGGGGAAACAGGAATTTCTTGGGAAGTTTTCTTCCTGTGGCAGCTTCTGGTGCTAAGCACAAGACCAGGGTCGGTGCTACCATTAGGCAGAGTGAGAAAGCTACTTCAGGTGGCACTAGCAGCTACTGTGGGAAGTGGGAGGATATTGGTGGCTGTCCCCTGGGCTTGTCCCCTGGCCATTTCCTTCTTTTGTTGGACAAAATTGTGTGCGCCACCATCTGCCTTGAACCCCCTATATTAGTTGGCTTCCCTCAGGTTTAGTGGAGAACACTGTTCCATCACCAGTGTTAAAGTAAAACTCAACAGCCAATATGCTTGAGTTCTCTGCATAGACTGAAAAAGGAGCCACCTTGTCCTTCAGCTCCATCAGCAAAATGTCTTGGGGTGGCACAACAGCATTTGTTGTGTTATTTGGGAACTGCTGGGTTGAAAATGTAGGAAAGCCCAGTGTTCCTACAAATCTTGCACACATACCTATCAGCCCAGCCATGAAAGACAAGCTAAGGAAGCCATCAAAACTCCCAAATGTATTTGTTGTTCCTGATCAGAATGCAAGTCCTATCTTAGTTCAGATCTACCTTGGGAAGGCATATGTAGCTGTTGGCCCTCACTGGGATAGAGGGAGCATCCCCTTCCTAATGGAATAAATTCCTATTTGTAGGCTTGCATGAGGTATTGAACTGTAAGCGGTGACATTTGTATCCATAGAAAAGCTGTCACTGGTCCCAGTGTTTGAAATTACACCTGCCTGGGAACAGAGCCAGAGATGCCAGATGCAAAGAACTGCTGAGAAAGCCCAGAGATTAAACATGACTGACTGGGCTGCCTCCTGCTGATTTTGAGAAACCCACACAATTATCTGGAAATTGTATGATGTTCAGGTGTGTACTGTTCTTTGCTATCTATGCAATGGGGGACCACATTCTGGGAAAGCCCTAAACAGGAGGCTGCACCTTTTGAAAGGCTCAACTCAGTAAGCAAGTTAAATTAAATATTAAGAAGTGTTATTTAAAACAAAAACAAACATGCATTTAAAATCATTCCAAAAAAAGATCAGTGAGGATAAATAAAACATTGTCTATCTATCTATCTATCATCTATCTATCTATCTATCTATCATCTATCTATCTATCTATCTATCTATTTATTGCCTTCCACATATATATCTCAAGATGATGTGCAAATTGCAATAAAAACATGTAAAAAAACAAAACAAAAATGAAAGCAGCAAAGAAAACAAGAGCAGTCAAAAACAATATCAGGCAGACACCCATGGCAGAGACCAGCTATGAAAGCTTGTTTGAACAAAAACACCTTCAATTGTTTCCAGAACATATAGATCATGGTCAGCTGTTGTGTCTTGACAGGACGTCTTTTCCACTGAACAGGGACAGCCACACTAAAGGCCCTGCTCTGTTACTGTGGAGTGAGCTTTTGAGAACTTTGGAACCAGAAAGACAAGTTTTCCCATAGACAATAGTGACCTATGAGCACAAGACTTCAACTTGTAGTTAATGGCTACTAATTCCTCATATGTCTCTCATTATGACTTCATACTTCTGAAAATAAGTCTTTATCTTGGGCTGTGGGTTGGAGCTATGTGCACCTCCTCATTAATGCCCTCTTAGCTCCTCCATGAGCTTACCAAGGTACAGCAGGCTGAGCAACTGTGGACAGAAGAGGGAAGCGGTGGCAGTAGGCAGCCTGGTGATGAAAAGAGAACCACCCCAACCTTAATTTTCCCAGTATGCCTCTGAGCCCTATTTTGGAACCGGGAGGCATTCTGGGAAAATTACAATGGTGACTGGAGTCGCCTCTCCTGACATGTCTCTTCAAGGTGCCAGACCATTTTTGGAAAAAAGTAAATTAAAAGAAAAAGAGGCAGGTATAATCAGTGATAGAGTTTTCTTGGCAGGGATACTGGAGTGGCTTGCCGGTTCCTGCTCCAGGTGGATCACGTTTGGTCAAAACTCTCCACTATGACCTGTCCATCTTGGGTGGCCCTGCACGGCATAGCTCATAGCTTCTCTGAGTCTTTCAAGCCCCTTCGCCATGGCAAGGCAGTGATCCATGAAGGGAGTGCCTGGCGTGCTCTGGTCCATGGAGTCACGAAGAGTCGGACACGACTAAACGACTAAACAACAACAACATAATCAGTGATAGGACTTCTTGGACTAATGGACCCTGGCATTCGCCCCACCATGCTGGGGTGCTTGCATTGGACCATCATTGGACCATCTCTACTGTCCTGTTGTCCTCCAAAGGGTTAACACATTGTGAAGTATGGTGTGTGTGCTCAGAACATTCAACTCTGAACATAAACAAAACCCAAAATAAATTTGGAAATGTTTCCTAATGTTGCCAGTAATACCAAGTCAAGAGACTAATGGATGAACTGTAGCTTTGGTCATTTAGGTTGTGGATGGGGAAGTCCTTAGAGAAAAGGCACAGCAGGCTCACTTGGTGACCTATCTATAACCCTGAGTGCAGGGAACTCTAAGCAGGGTCTTCTGAGCTGATATTAGTGTACATTTTGAGAGAGAACAGACTTGCATAACAAGAAGCAATTCCTGAGGTAGGTTCAGGCCAGGCTAATGTTTCCATGCTTACTATTCTATCCTTCTCATCTTCCAAGGAGATCAGAGCAGTGTACATGGTTCTCCCCGCCCCCCATATCCATGATGTGAGGCAAATTAGACAGAGCGATGGTCACCTAGTGAGGGCTTATTACAAATTTGGACCTGGATGTAGTTTGGCACTGTAAAGACTGCACAGCATTTACCATCCACCAGCATCTTAACCTTTAAACCTCACCCCATTTAATGGCAAGTTGAGTTTTGGCACAGCAGAAATAACATTTTCTCCTATTGTGAGAATGTGTTCATCTGCACTGCTTCCATAGTTGTTTCCATTACAGCACTGGGCAGGGCAGATTAGTTTTGAATTCACTGGGGATGAGAGCTCCTCATCTTGATTCAAGGTAATTGGGTTGTTGGCAGTGGTTGGTCCTGACCAAGGGTGGGAAACTGTAGGTTGAGAGGTTCTCAGAACTTGGGATGCAAGAGAAATTCCCTTTGCATTTATAGGTGAACTTACCCAATCCATCCTTTTCAAAACAATATGTAAACCAAACCCATTAAAATCCACACTGAATTTTTCAATATAGCTCATAAGCCAAGTAATATATACAAAAATGCATATATTATGTTAAAGTGTGGGTAAAATGTATATATTAGTGAAAGCAGCATACAAAAAATGTGTTCTGAAGGGGGAAATTCCTTTGCAAAAATATGTATATTAGGCAAAAACTGCATGCGGCGATGTAGAGGGAAATTGCACTAAAATGCTGGTGGATTTTCATGAGAACCTGACTTTATTTATTTATTTATTTATTTATAAAGTCACAAACTAATGTGGAAATGAACTTACGAGTGGGAAAAATGAGAAACTGAGAGAAACCAAAATTGACCAAGTAGTCCATCTCTACTTAGAACTCTCCCTAGATCACATCCTTCCTCTAGCACTACTTCATACCCTCCTTAATCATATTTTTTTTTGGCCTGGCAGAAATGTGTCCTTGAAATGTAATATTGTGTTTTGATTTCCTGGATGGAGGATAAAGAGAGGTGGGTGAATGTGTGTAGAAACTAACCTAATCTATTGTACACAGATAAAATGTATGCTTGTTGCTTCACCCATTTTTCCTTTGATGCTGTCCACCAATAGCATATGGGCCCCAGGATTGTTGAGCATGGTTCCCCAATCCTGATCGTGACAATGCAATGCAAATTAGAATAATCTGGCATTAGTTTATTTTGTAATTGTCAGGATCAAACATACTTCTTGCTTGGTCACCAACATTTCCCCTTTTTCATTTGCACACTTATCACTCTGGGCTGTCACTGACACAGCAGGATATCAGCTCCAAATGTTTATAACTGCGGGTTTGCCATTAACATTAAATGTAAAAGAAAGCATCTTCTTTCTTGGAAGCTAATCGTTGGTGCATTAGAAAGCATCTCCGATTAAACAGGGGGGTGGTGGGGGTGGTGACAGAAGCTATGTTTATCTAACTACTTTTTGTGTGTGAAAGATTTGCAAAAAGCTTTTTTGACATTAGTGGAAGTGTAATCACACACCCCTCCCCATTTCACATGAATGTACCCGCTATTCTCAGAGTCTTTTCTTTTCCCCCTCCCAGATAAAGAGCTCCTCAGGTTCTCTCTGCTTATCTGTCAGTATAAAACCCCTGCTATTGTGCAGAAGTGAGAAGGAAGGTAATACCCAATTTCAAAAACTTTGAAGAAGAGTTTTATCTTGTATCTCTCGAAGAGAGTAAGACATATTCTACAGTTGCCTTTATATATGTTATTCTAAACACACACACACACACACACACAGAGAGAGAGAGAGAGAGAGAGAGAGAGAGAGAGAGAGAGAGAGAAGTTGGTAGCATTAAACAGAAAACCAGGATGCAATTAAAGCTCTTTCAAATTTGGGTGTTACAGTGTTTTTCACCTCGCTTCATACATGCTGAGTAGAGGATGGTCAATTCAAAAGTTAAAGAAGGTTATTTTATTTTTCTCAGTCTCTTTTAAGGCTTTTTGAAAATGGTTAAATAGCCAACTTAAGAAATAACAAAACATGACTGGGACAAAAGCTAACATATAAGGACAATTCAGGAGAGAGAAGTAGCCAGAAGTGGTCAGACTCACAGCACCTGCTCAAAAACACAAATGTCCCCATGCATAGGTGCCAACTCCTAGGGGGTGAGGTCCCTTTGTACCCCCCCAAATAAAATATTATTGCCCCAAATATTAGTGCCCCCAAAGTTAATGGGCATTGCCATTCAAATGGTGTGTGTGTGTGTGTGTGTGTGTGTGTGTGCGCGCGCTGTGTCATGTGATCAGTTAGGTGGAACCGGGCTTCCCTACCAATACTTTATTTAAGTAGCCCCCCCCCCTCCAGAGCCAAAGAGGTTAGTGATCTCTGATGTGAAGCACTGGCTGCAGTATGAAGGAGATGATGAAGAAACACAGAGATCTGAGTTATGGTTTAGCTGGCTCACTGGATGTGGGAGCAGAGGATTTTGAGGGTCTCCACCAATGCTCAACCTGCATATTTGTAAACAAAAACAAATATTAAAAAGCACCAATAAGCCTTCCGTGACCTCGTTCCAAAGGAAACCAATGCATCACCTCTGAAGCCTCTCACCATCCACAAGTGATTATGGGCCACAGGTCGTCCCTCTGAATTTCTAGACACTTGTTGAGATATATTTTTTGTGTTGACAGTCTTAGTTTTCATCACTGCATTAACACAGAGGTAAATACACCCAAGCCTAAGCGGCCATTGGCCTTGCAGCAAATCTTAGTGCTGAACAATGAATTTTACTTCCGAGACAGCGGCAAGACTCTTAATCCATGTTGATCACAGAGCCCTTTTCAAAGACTTTACACATAATTTTGCTAACTGGATTAATTAAAAACCTATCTAGCCTTATCTTCATTCAGTTAGACAGGTGTCATAGTCTATTTCACAATATTTGGCTTAGTTAATACAAATAGTGAACTACTGTATAAAATGAACTCCGTACTGTTCAACAAACACTTAGAATGGAAGCAGGAAGCCACTTGTTTGGTCTCCTTTGATTTAGGCAAGCTTAAATGGGCAAATAGAAGCTGCCTTTCACTGAACACAACCAATGGCCCCATCACTCCTGTCCTATTTCCTCCAACTGACCATGTATAATGTTCAAGCAGTCCTCATAACCTCTGCAAGCAGCTTATTATAGTCCATTGCATTCCAGTGTGGAGGTGTGGACTCTGTGCAAGTGTGTTTCAAGAGGAAAAGATGATTTTATTCTGTTTTTGTTTTCTTTAACAGTAAAAACATATTTTAAGTCTTATTTTAATCATGGAGGACTGGGCTAATAATTAGCTCATGATATGGTATAATCTAATCACCCTGCAAGTTTTGATGGAGGAAAATTGTATTTATGTTCTATGGATTTATGATCGAGTAATTCTGCATTCCTCATCCATGACAGGTTTGCAAGAGGCAATTCCATTTGTTATTATATGTGATTTCTTTATTGATTTTTATGCCATTAAAGATGACAGTGAAATTACTGGGGGGGGGGGGTTGTGCTAAATTTTCTTTTGCTCCAAAAATGAATCAACTATGGAAAACATCAACTAATTCTTAAAATAGGATTTATATAATCATTTTAATATTCTAATCCTTAGATAGATAGATAGAAAAATAGATCTAGATATAGAACAATCTCTCTTTCCTCACACACCCACACACACCCCTTGGGCTGTTTATGACTGTAATGCTCCTCATAAACTCTTTTTTGTAGTCCAGGCTACAGACTTGTAGATTTTAACTGGTTCTGCTCTGCAAAACATACTTTCTGCAAAAAGTACAGGGCAGGGGAATCTTCTTTTAAGAGCAAAAGGAAGAGTGAAGAGTGTAGAATTCCCACCCCAAATACCCACAGCTTACCTCCAAATTCAATCTTTCCATCCACCAGGTTCTGTGAATGGAAGAGATCCTGGCTGGGGGGGGGGGGCGTGTTGCAGAAGGCTGTAAGGAGGTGATCTGAAGAGGGGGTGAAAGGATTAGAACTGTTCACCCATGAACTTGTTTGTGTCTTAAATTGGACCCCCCCTCCCGCTTTATATGTGTTTTGGTCAGGTCCAGGTTTAAAACATGCATGGGATGCCACCATGTCCATTTTGACTCTGTTGCTCTTTAATCACATACGTTGTGTTGCTGAATAATGTTAACTTGAAGGCCATAGCCTTGTATAGTCCACTGGTTTGGGTTTTTTTAAAAAAAAAAACTTTTCATGGGACATAAAATTCATCCATGTGCATCAGCACCAGAATGGAAGAGGAGGTTATTTGAAATGGTTCAACATGGTTCCTTCCAATGCATGACAGGTACAAACCTCCTAGCAAATAACCTTCCCTTAGGAAAGCAATTTCAGAATCAAATAGTTTGAGGAGAACTATGTCATCTAGGGATGGATCAATTCCCCCCGCCCCATTGGATTCTGAATCAGGCTCAGCAAACTGAGCTATTTTTCAAAAACAAAATAAAACTGAATCACAGAAACTTCCAAGCCCAATTTTTATGTCACCACATTTCTGATGACATCACTGGGAGCGGGAAAAGGTCTTATTCCCTCCCCACAAATTCCCTGGGAGCCCACAGACCCATTTAACTGACTGCTCTTCAGTTTCTGTTTCTTTAGCAGTAGGGAGGGAGGAACATTTCTCTCTCTATGCCTTTCCTTTATGAAAGTCCAAATGCTGCCATGAAGTTGCACTAGGGTATATTTCTCTACTACGCCATGAAATTAAATCAATTTTAAGCCAAACAGAGGGTTTACTAAGGAATTTCAACTTGATGAGGGTGCTGAGAATTCACTGTTGGAGAACCCTGGTCTCTCTTAAGCCAGCTGAAGTCAGTAGTGTAGATGCAAAACCTGCCACCTTGACGCACAATAATTTCTGCAGAATAACAGAAGCAGTGATGAGGAGAGGGGACCGGGTGGTGGCAATGGAAGATGACCTACACTGTCTAGCCCCCTTCATATGTTCAGTAAGATTGCCATAGATCAGGGAAATTCCTGACATGCCCCTGGTTTTCAGGTGTAAATGTCAGGGGAAACCCGGCTGTATAGCATCATGATGGAAAAAGCAGTGGAAAAAGCTCCAAAAGCTTAAAATCACTATTCTGAAACATGGCAACCCTATGACCAATGAATAAAGGGGTTTGCATGTGATTACCAGGGAGCAGGGCTCTGGTGCCAGCCCCACTCCTGAATTAACATGGTTTCTGCCAGCCCCACCCACGATATCCGTTTGTTAGGTGCTGACATCTGCAGGGTAAAAACCTGTATGCAGAGGTAGATTCCAGGAACTCAAATCCTGCACAATCAGGGTAGCATCAACTCACAGGAAAGCTTACATGCACAGAGATCTAGATCAGAGATGGAGAACACTTTTCAAAGCTGTATTCCCATCTAGGCCACCTTTTGGGGACCACATGCCAGGGCTGGGTGGGGCAAGAGGCCAGTGTAAAAAAGGTTAGCTTCTATACACACACCTCCCTATCCTTCACCCAGGCAGGGATGCATTTCAGCCAGGCAAAAACTCACATAATAAACAGGCCCCATGAGGGTTGTTGCTGGGAAAGGGGTGTGGCCTGGAAAAAGTGCCTAGAACAGGGTTGCCATGCATCCAGACTTCAAAGGCAGAATTGATATCTGGGGAGAATTTCTGAAAGGTGGCGCTTTGTCCTGGATCTTAGGCAAGTCAATCAAACTCAGCAACTAACCCAGAACCAAACAGAGACTTGGGGGCTGCGTTTGGCCCCCCTCTGCATAGAGGAAGTTCTAATTGTCATGACTCCTATTAATCCCATGCAAATCAATCACCAGCAGATTGTCAGCAGCTTCTGGTGTAGTTCCATTTTATTCAGAGTGGAAACTTGAAAAAAATGGGGAGGGGAGAGAAAATGTTTCTGGTTGTGTTGTGGGAGGGGAGCAATTTCTTTAAAAAGTAATAAACTGTTCTTGAAATGGGAGAATTGATTGTGGGGGAGTGAGGAGCCTTGTACCGTTTTCTTTTTCTTTTAAAGGACTTAATGAATGTTCACATGGATAAACGGCTATTTATCCATCTATCATACTTTTCATTATCTTTTAAACTACCCTGAGCCATGGTAGGAGGGTGAAGGGAAGAGAGAAGGGCAGACAAATTCGTTACCCGTCATAATTACTGTCAAAGGCACAGTTTAATTGGTCCATGTCACTAAAGTATATATACCCCAATAAAGGCTGCTGGATTAGTTTCCTCTTTTCCCTGGGAATGTGTGGAGTGCCCCCAAAATTCTCAGGCTGTGATGCTACATAAATGCCCCCCTAAGAGTAAATACTATTGATCACAGTGGGATTCACCTTTAAGTAAACGTGCAGAGAATTGCACTGTATTCCAGTTCATTGAGAGACCTTTGGGAGAGGAGGAAGGTGATTGGAAGGAGAGACTATATCTTGGTTGTAGAAAACATGTTTTGCATGACCGAAGCACCAGGTTATACCCCTGGCATCCCCCATTAGGGTGTCAGACAGACTGAAACCCTCCCAGGCAACACTGGGTTAAGGCAGCTAAGGATGGCCAAATCTGCTAGATTTGGTCTCTCTCAGTTTCTCATTTTTAAAGTCTTCAGTTCTCAACTTTTGGAAAAAAAAAGTTTTCATAAAAAAAATCTCTTTGTCACTAGGTGGGGTTTTTTGTTGTTGTCATAAAATGCTTATAAAAAATCACCACACAACTTTAACACAAATTTATCCTAATATACAGATTTTTGAATTCAATTTTGCCCAACATGCACATGTTTGCAAATGAATTTCTTCTAATACCAATGCATATTTGTATGTTATCTTCAGTAATATATGCATTTTTATGTACACTTTACCCTGCAATATGCATTCTTATACACATTTAGTTGAGGAACTGCATTGCAAAGCAACTGGAGGAAGAGGGGAGGATAGAGGATGAAGAAAGAGGTGGGAGGGGAGGGGGGCCCTTTCCCCATCCTCTGGACCCCGTAGGAAACTCAACAAACCTTCTGTACCTGAACTGGGTGTGGAGAGTGCAGCTGAATGGGACACAGCTGGGGGCACCCTGAAGAAGTACCGTCCACCTTGGGCCTGCCCATAAAAAGCAAATCTAGAGTGAGAGACTAGGGCGATGCCTGCAGTTTCCAGGAACGCTTCTTGGAGTGAGACTTTTGTGGGTGAGCTGAGAGTTTGTTTGGACCCTGGGTGAGAACCCAGAGCCTGAGAGGGAGGGTGTATCAGAAAGAAAATGAATTGATATTGATGTGTATATATATTGGTAACTTTGTATTAATGCAACATTTTTATATGTAATGGTGCATTTTTGTAATATTTTAAGTTGCCTGTTGTTGCTCCACTTTTTTTTTTACACTACTTAGGTATATTTTTAATATAAAAATAAAATATCCAAAATGTATAAATATATAAAAATTAAATATCCAAAGTGTCAATTTCAGAAGATGGCTGTGCTTCAGTTTGCATATTGCTTTGGAAAGAGTGAATTAGATAAGTTCTCATTTAAATGCCAACTGAACCAAATCTCCCCATCCCCAGAGGCAGCTCTACAGTGCCATCTCTAAGTTTTTGAAAGCTTCCCGTCTGTACAGTACAGCCTCATTTGATAATGCTTTCTGCTTTGATAACTGGTGAATGCTACTCCTTTAAAAAGACCTCAAAGACATCTTCCATGCATTCCTAAGGAGAAGCCCTCTGCAAAATGTCCCTTGCAAATGACATCTCAGTGATCACATAAGGTGCTGATTAGAAGGGATGGTTCATTTTGAATTCTGGAAGGTTATTCACTGGGCAGAGTTGTTCTTACAAAAGAATAGCTGTTAAACTTCTTAAATTGTCCATTTGATGGGAGACATAAAGCACTAATATATATTTTGACATCCCAGTTGTTAAATGTTAAGCTCTTCACACAGGACATTAATACTTGAAAAATGACCTCATTCCCGCTTGATGTAGATAAATTAAATTAGTTAAGATTATTGTAGATTTTATTCATATATCCAGACAGTGGAACATCATATCAAGGCAGTGTGCCAGTGATCTTTCCTGTAGTGAAGAAATGGTTATGATGTCAAAGTTCATAGGGTTTGCGAGTTCCAGCAAACTCTTGAGATTTGCCCAGTGCAAATCAAATCAATGCTGAAATGAAGCGGTCTGCAATGTGGGTTGCTCCTGCTGGGCTGTGTTTGGGAAGATGGGGTGAGAAGTTGTGCAAGTCTAGAATAACACCACAAACTTCCTCTCTCAGCCACATTTACGTTTTCCAAAACTTGCTATGCCTACATTTAATTATAAGTGGTAAAGTTTTATTATGTGGCATGTTTGGTTTGGATGAGACATCATCATGGCCTATTAACTTCCATGCAAGTCAATTTCCACATCTGTAGTATTTTCCAGAAAGTAGCTGTAAGATTCACATAAAGTTTAGCAGGAAGCAAAACACATGCAGTGCTAGTTTCAAGCCAGGTGAAATGGTCTGTGAATCTCCAGGGTTGGTCTCCCAGTGCCCTAGTGCAAAGTTCTGACATCTGCAGCCACTTAATAAAGAGACAACTGTGTGAGACTGGAGGCTGCATGCTGACATCTCAGGCAATCATAATAATTATGCATATTCATATTAATATATTACTATTCAGATAAGGATGCCCATATTATAGTAACTTAAGTTCACAGTAGAACAAAGTGGCCTTCAGCTCCCCACCGCATTTGGCTTTAGTGTCTTGGATAATTTTATTTATGCTTTACTAATGCCTTAAAACTCATTTTCATTCATATACATATCACAGTCATCTCCAAGGAGCACATCACTAATTGTAGAGATAATGATAAAGCAAATGTTGTACTAACAGAACTCAAAAACTGCATGTAAACGGCTGCATTAGCATTGAACCAAAGTTCACTTCAAAGCCCCATTGGCTTACCTAAGATTATTCTAAACAGAAAACATGCAGGCTTCAAAATGACTTTGAATTAGAGTATTTGCTGTACTTGGGAGTTCAGGGAACGGAACAGCGAGTGATGGTGTGTGCTTCTAATGGAGCATACTGATTTTGGTTGTTGCTGCCCAAGTTCTACTTTTGGATGAAATGTTGTTAATTATTACAGGGGGCGAGGGTGTGTGGAAATCCATGTTAATTTCTCAATTAGAATTAGCAGCTTGTTCCTGCATATTATCTCACCCAGAACAGCTGCCTGTAACCAGTGTTGTGTCATGTTCTGAAGCACATCCACACTGCTACACAGGACAGTGTCAGTTCCATCCTCATGTCTGACGAGCTGCAGAAACCACAATGAAATCAGGGAAGCAATATGTTTCTATACAGGAAACTAATCTTTCAGGGGAGGACTAAAAATACTGAGCTTAATGCCACTTTCTCTAAGGAGGAATATTTCGCAGCACTTCTGGGGATGGCAAAATTTAGATTTGTATGCATTTTTCCCCTCCTTCCATTTTTCTTTATCTCTCTCTTTGCCTTTCAGGCCCTTAAATGTACATTTTCCTGGAGAATCCACCTTGCTGCTTACTATTTTAATCAAAGGTGTGCTGAAGAGTTAATTGGAATCTGCAGGCTGTGAGACAGATAAGGGACTCTAAATAACCAAAGAGAGAGAGGAATCATTCTCCCAGATCCACACTTTTGAGGGGCTTTTCAGTGAGACAGTGGAATTGCTTCCTGTGAAAACACTGCATTTTCCTTGTTTTACCATACCATGACTATGGTGTCATACCAAAGAATTGCTGTCAATCAAATAGTGAGTGGATAGATTAGGTTTAGTGATTCCAGCTTCACATGCATGTTGAACATTATTTCTCTGTGGCTCTTGAGCAAGACTGTGGGTCCCAGGGCATGGTCTGAAGGCACCTGAGGTTAACACCTAGCTGAAGTTAAGCAGTGCCTGGGAACCACTTCTACACCACCTGGGGTTCCATGATGAAAGAAAGACAATATATAAATATAAGAAAATAAAGCTAAAAGAGCATGAAGTTATAGAAATGAAGGGAACCCTTTAGCACTTCTAAAGACCAGAAAGTGTAAGGCGGTTTTGCTTTTGCTGCCCAACTCTCCAAGAGACTGAGTTCCATAAGTCCATGATCGGTCAGAGGTGAATGGATGGAGGCAAGATCCATAGAAAGCAAGGCAGATATTTATTTTTCTGTTGCAATAGAGTTCCCTCCCCACCTTGCAAGGAGGTAGTAGAGACCCAGAACAATGGTGCTAAAGTCCCCATAAAGACTTTTGAAATTGCCCACCCTGTAACCGAAGACCAGCCCCCAAAACATCATACATACATCACAGAAGGAGGTGGTCTCCAGCAGAAATTGGAGTGTTGCTTCTCTCCTGTCTGCCAGGATACCTGATAATGCCTTACTTGATTGCATTTTCTGGGTAGCCTGGCAATTCCTTTGAGCTGGTAAATACTTTAGTTCCTGAATCTCTTACACATATTGATAGTTTGCTCAGCTTAACAGATACTTGCTAGGCTGTATTTGCAGGGAGGTGTAATCCCCTACAGTCCAAAGACAATTGGAAAGCTTTTCCCATTTCCTTCCTCCTTGCAGAGAAATATTTGAGGTCAATTTGGGAGAGTCAAAAAAGCTTCTGGATTGCTCTCCTGTACTATTTCAGACACGTGGTTTATATACTTATGTATGTGTTTGCCTTGTACATTTATGAAAATTTATTCTATATTTGAGACCTTAGAATTATTATAACAAGGGGGAAAATAAATTAGAAGAATCTAGCATGATTGCTTTTCTCTCATAGAAGGCTTTCCATGGTGAGTAAATAATTGGTAACATTCCCCAATGGACAAGAAGCTCTCATGGCACATGGTACCAAATTGCACCGGTAATTTATTGTATTTATTTGATTTATATACCACCCTTTATCAAAAGATCTCAGGGCGGCTGACAATGAGAAAGGTAGCCAACACAGTCTAGACTATGCCCTGCTTGGACTGATTTCCCAGCAGTCCTTGCAAAAGACCCCAGAATTAATCCCTGGCATTTCTGGCTAACAGTTGGAAAGTCTGAAATCCTAGAGAGCCACTATCACTCCCTGTAGGCCATACTGAGCTAGATGGACTCACTGCTTTATTCAGTATAAGGCAGCTTCCTATGAAACAATCAGAAGCTTCTGACAGGCAAGCGCAAACAAGGTTATAAACAGATGGTTAGCAACAATGCAAAATTAGTAGCTAAAGAATTTCACAGTATGGATGTAAAGTTGATCGCCTTGTAATGCCTACACATTGAGATGCTGTTAAAGGCACTGCTATAATAGCCAGCTGAAAAGTTGTCTTCCTTATTCTGAGGTTACAGCAGACACATAGCATTTTTTAAAAAAATAATTAACCATCATCTGATTCTACCTACCCTAACTGAGCCTCGCATGGGGGAAGTTTTCCCCTGCAGCTCAATGCTTATCCTAATCTTCCCTTGTTGTTTTCCTGTCTGTCCTGTTGGAACTACCAGGCACAGCCACAGCTAGTTTTCTGCTGGCCCTGGGACCACAGGCTCTGGCTGCCTACTCGTTTTGCATTTTGCAAAGTTGATAATGCTTTCTCTCACTTCTTAGATCCCATTACCACCATGCTGAACCAAATCTAACTTGCTTGAACCTGTTCCTACTGTAGGTTGGATCCTGTTATTCCCCATTCTGGAAAAAGATTTAGGTTTAAGCTTTCATCAAATCTTCCCAAGACCTGGTTTAGCTGAGCCTGTAGGTTGCCTACAACCCTTTCTAATGATTCTCTTTCATTTACCTCACTGCTTTGCAAGGTAAGGCATTCCAGAGGTACAAAGCTTATTACCCAGGTTTGGTTTCCTTTGGAAGAGGCCACTGGAGACACATTGGTGCTTTGTAGCACTTGAGTTTATTTACAAAAATACAGGTTAAGCATAGGTCAAGGTACAGCTTAAGCACTCCAATAGACAGCCTAAATCCAGTGATGCTACCTCTGAGTTCTAGGGAGATAGCTTGCTCCCCAAAATGCTTACAGAACCCAAACCCCACTCTTTCTGTTTGCCTCATTTTCTGTCTGAAAATGCAGTCTGTTTTCTTACACTCAGAGACACCTTGTCTACCCTCTGGCTAGAGGGTGTGGCAACCTGGATGAGTAATTTCTTCTGACAATCACATAGTCCCAGGGAAATACATCACTAGAAGATCAGGGCTATCAGCACTATTTTCGCAAGTCTAACTGGCTGGCCGACATTATTTAAGGGCAGGCACCCCAGGTCAACAGCATTACAGAAATTAGTTAGGAAAGCCATAACAATACATTAGAAGAGAGTTGTCTTTTCACAGAATGAGGCATTAAACCAACTATGTTAGCACCTGCCATTTAAAGCTCCATAATTATATTGCTGCAAACCACCTCAGTCTCTGAGCGGTGCAAGATTCCAGGCATCTACCCAGGGCTTGTGTTTCCTTTTAGGTATGAGGCACAGCAGAGACTGTGGTGTCTTTAGGATATATGGTTCATTTACACATATATATAACCTGTGCATACAATGAAGGGATTCCCAGTATTAACTGTGGGGTCTAGTTTCTCCCATAGGCACTGCCTTGGATTCAAACAGAAATCAAACATTGTGCTCTGGCCCTCTCTTCAGCTTGCTGTCTTTACTACCCTGCAGCCTTTTTCTCCCTAGGTCACATTACAGCCAACTCTCAACTCTGGCTTTGTATTCTAACTAACTCTGAGTTTACCTTTCCTTTGTTTTCTTAATAGCCCATCTGCCAGGCAGTCACCTGAATACAGGAATCTGGGTCCAGGGTTTAGGAATATGGCATCCAATTGAACTCCCCAAGACTTGATTAAATTATAAAACCTATTGGACCCGGGAATTTATGGGAGACTGGTGCCCACAAACGATATTATTCAATTAACTTTAAATTCATCTACTGCTTTACCATTTGCATTGCACTTCATGAGCCTGGATAGCTCAGTTGGTTAGACCATGGTGCTGATAACACCAAGGTTGCAGGTTCAATCCCTGTATGGACCAGCTGCATATTCCTGCATTGCAGGGGGTTGGACTAGATGATCCTCAGGGTCCCTTCCAACTCTACAGTTCTATGATTCTAACTTAAGGGCCCCTGTCCTTGTCCTTCTATATCTCTGTGGCTGCTTCATGTTGTGCAGCAATACTGGCAGAAAAATCCCTACATCCTTCTAAGGGAGCTCATGCAGGAGAGACCTCAGAGCACACCATTCTAGCTAGCTATTTCTGTTCAGACTGATGGAGGAATTGAAATTCGTTTCAAACATGGAGAGGAAACCACAGTGTTGTGTTACGGGATTAACTAAAGCAGCTTTTAATATTGCATTCACCACAGCCTGTCTAGTTTAATACTCGCTGGGTGAAAGTGCCCATGTGCGGGTGGAGGAGAGAGAGGAAAGCAAGTACACAGCTCTGAAGTATATTTATCTTTTCCTCTTTATAGCGGCAATCCTATACCCTCCTGCAGCAGGAACCGAAGTCCGGTTGCATTGGATGGGATGGTGGATTTCTGATGTTTTGTCTGCTGTTAAGATATTGTTTATACTGTTTTGTATTATTATTATTTTGCATATTTTAACCTGCTGTAAAATGCCTCAACTCTTTTTAAAGAAATAGGCATTTAATAAAGTTAATAAACAAAACTATTAAGCACAGTAGGGCTTGGTTCTGAGTAGACATGTTAGACAATTTAGAGCTCACTTGCACTGTAGGAACAGCAGATAAGAGGAAACTATAATTTAATATGTGGGTGGATTCTTTCGCGTGACATAAGCATACAGAGAGAAGTTAAAATTTCTTAAGGATGTATGGTATACATAGCACTGCCAACAATGAGCCCTGTTAAGAAAGAGATTTTAAACCTGGCTCAGATATGCTATGCATACCATCCTGGCATATACCAACGTTAAGTGGGATGCCCAGCTATAGTCTTAATGCCAGTGGTGATATATGGCTAAGGGAAACATGCCAATCAATTCCCATACAAATTATTTTATTGTGATCAAGGAGAAGATTCATTCACACAAAGTGATTTCCCATCCCAGTTCAGTCCCTTGGCAGCAGGGATCCCTGTGGTATAGGTTATATCAAGCTCGCATGGTGCAATGTGATTCTGACCAACCTGAGTTTTGCGTCCCACAAATTAGAATCAGTCATAACGCAAGTTGAGACCATGGATTGGGATTCCCTGCCACTCTAGACATTGATGCTGTTGAACTCCAGCTCCTGCCATCCTTGAACATGGGCCATGCTAGCTGGGGCTGATGGGAGCTGGACTCCAACAATATATGGAGTGCCACAAATTCTGCATCCCAGACACAAGCAGCTTGAGTTGAGTGCCAGTTATAATTTAACTATGCAATTTGCAATTTTTCTTTGGGTCATTTTAGGGGGCAAACCTGTATAACGGTGATCACCCTAGAAGCTGTGGAATGGAACAGAAGCAAATTTCGGTCATGAAAACAGTGAGTTTCATGGCTGTGTGGGGATTTCAGTTGTGTCTCCCCACTTCTGTTCCAAAATGCCACTCCCTGCTGTCACTGTTGTCTTATTTTGCATTCCTCTTTCCCATGCACTGGGAAGATAAGGAAAGCTTCCCTTGGAAGAGAGAATGCCATAGAGCCTAGGAAAATGATCCGTGTGGGTTAAACATGGTATATTGTAGTGCGCAGAAAGGCATTCCTAGATGGGGAAGCACCTTGAATCTTCTTAGAGGTTATATAAGTGGGATAGGAATCTAGTTAAATAAATAATAGAATTCAAAAAACTCTCCCCCCATAACCTTTTTAGCAAAACCTGGAAGGGAAAGAACTACAGCTCAGTGGTACAGCATCCACATTTCATGCAAAAGGTTCCCAGGTAGGGCTGGGAACAACTCCTGTCTGAAACCCTAGAGAGCACTGCTAGTCAGGGCCAACAGTATTCAGCTAGATGAACCAGCAGTCGGACTTGATAGATGGCAGCTTCCCGTGTCTTGCTGTGATGTGTATGAGTGTGATTTTTTTTTTTTAAAAAAAGAAAATTCTAAACACTTAGAACAATGCATGTATTGCTGTAGCCAATTCCTCATTAACAGCCAAAACCTGTGCATGCCTGTTCAGAAGTAAGCCCCTTTGGGTTCAATGGGGTTTGTTCCCAGGGAAATCTGTATAGGACTACAGGTTTGCAGCGCAATCCTATATGCTTCTATGCAGAAGTAAGCTGCAGTGAGTTCAATGGAGCTTACTCCCAGATTAGAGGTTGCAGGATTACAGCTGGATCCCCCAAATCCCCGAGCAAGTACCAAAGCCATACCAAAACCTAGAAGGACTGTTTACATACTAGGGCAGGATGGCTCACAGCAGTATATTTACTTATTTTAATAAATAGGCACTTAAAGGAAGAGGAATGTCAGTAACAGCCTCATTCTGTTCTTCAGGCTAATGCTGAATATTTATATTTCATTGATTTAATATCCTGTTTGTATTAAGCCTCTAAGCAATCTCTCCCCCCATACACTCCAAAAATGGTAACATTCATGTGAGATCTGCTGTGTAGTTTAAATGAGGGGAGTTTTCAGTCAATTAAAAGTATTCATTTTTGAAAAAAAATCTTTGCCAAATCATTCCATTCTTATTTACATTTTCTAGACAGTGGGATGCTCGATCGTGTAAACTGGCCAAACTAAACATGTGGTTAAATGCTTTCATGAGGATTTTATGGGTATGATCCTTAAAATGCGGCTTCCATTCATGGAGGGATTATCCTAGAGTCATAGAACTTTGGACCTGGAAGGGATTCCAGTGGTAATCTAGTCTGCGCAGGAATCACAAACTAAAGAATCTCTGGCAGATGGCCATACAACCTCTGTTTGAAAACCTCCAATGAAGGAGAATCCACCCGCCTTCTGAAGTAAACTGTTCCACTGTTGAACAACTCTTACCTCACTCATGAGCACCCATTTATGAGTATCTCTTACCATAGAGTCTAACTTTGTAGTTCCTTGGGTTTTCTGAAATCAGCTTTCTTAAAATTCATAGTGTATGCTCAATTACACTAACCTTTCCCTTTCCTCTGTATAATGGATGCCAAGAGAATGTGGTTACTTCCTCCCAAGGATCCCACTTTTTCCATCTCCTTGACCACTTCTTCCTCATTAGGCTTGGGACTGATAGGAAGGAAGAATTTAACCCTTTCTCTTCCTTTCATGGTCCCCACATGATGTCCCCTCTTCTCACTGTTATTTGTATTGGAAAGAAAGATCCTATTGGTACAATAGGAACCAGCGTCCAAATAGCAACACTGAACACTGGGCAATTGTCAATGGGAAGCAAAGGTTTAAGATCATTGTTCATACCTCCTGCATTACTGAGTCTACCTGCCTCCAGCATTTCACACACAGATGGGATTTCAATGTCAGAGCACCTGTGTAGACTGCAACCCTGTAAACACTTACCTGGGATTAAGCGCCATTGAATCCAATTTGGCTTACTTCAGAGTAGACATGTATAGGCTCCCACGTTTACTTTAACTCTGATACCACAGTGTTTCAGCCTGTTTTCAGACCTTTATCTCAGCTGCATTTTGCAAGCTCAAATTATCAGTAACCATCTCCACACACTTTGTTTGTGAAGGTCTCAAAATGGGGCAATTTTGTAATTGGATGCAATAGATAGGAAGGAACTTCACTGAAAATATACACTTCTCTGCTGAGGTTCTATTAAAAGAAAATTGGTTTGGAATGATGTTCAGGCACACAGTGAATAAAACAAAAACAAAGTCAATACTACAGTGTTTTAAAAAATCTATATTCTAGCAAAATGTGAAAGATACGAGATGTTTACGAGGTGCTTGGTTGTGACCCCTTTTTTTCTTTAATTGGCGCATCTGAGGCAATTATGTATGTTTTCTTTGCCCTTGAAATGATAAAATCTTATTCACAAAGGCCTCAATTTTTAACATACTTACTGAACATAATATGACTTCCAGCTACATAGGATTGCACTGCCAAAATGGCTCTAGCTCCTTCCCACTTTGAAACTTAGTCTTCCCATCGCATTTTCATTTTGGTCAGGCCCTCTAACTCTCCAGATGTTTCTTGAGTACAACTCTGACCAGTGACCAGTCTTGCTGCACAACAACCTTGTGAGCACTCATGGGGTGTAGACGGACCATTGTGCTCCTGGTTGTGGCAGGACTGCCACTTATGGGGGACCAAGATGAGATGTGGTGGGAGAGTATCAGGTTGGAGGCAGCAGGTAATACTCAAATTTGCCAAAGCAGTTCTTCCCCTCACTCTCATGGCCACATCACACTGTCCTTTCCCAATCCTAGAGAGCAACAGTACTGCTGCAGCTGGGAAGGCAGAGCTGTGGCAATCCTCCATGTGGGATGTAATCCACTGGGAGCAGTCAAGCACAACATTACCTGTTTTGCTAGAGTGGCCAAGCCGGGGATGTTGGTTCCTCCTAGCCTGGAACATCCTTTTCTGCATGTGACTAGTAGGTGGGTGTGACCTTTCCAGACCTGGTAAAAGGCCAAGTCACGCTGCTACCTCTCTTTTTCGACCTTCCTGTTTGTCCTGTCTGCTTTCTGCATCACCTGGACTGGACTGCTGGCTGCCACAGTAATCCCCAGGTTATCTCCCACATGGGGTAAACCTGTTTGTACATGTTTGTAACTTTAAGCCTTAAGCCTGCCTTCGGGGATCACACTGTGCTCTGCCTGATCGTGAGTAAAACTACTTTTTGTTACTTATGAATAAGACTGTGGTGTCTTTATTTTTTTTAGGAGGGATGCAAAGGGGTCTTACCAGGAATATTAGCACATATCTCAATCTGGACAAGCCAGATTGAATTGCTTATTGTCTTAAGAAACTCACACGAGTTTGCAACCAGCTTTCTGCTGCATAAGAAGGGGAATGCATTCTGCTAAGTGAAGAAACTTGCTAGTGCAAGTTAGGAAGGATATTAATAATCAATATAGCCTCTCCTGCCACCCACAACATTCCCACACTCCACTCCACACTCTGCAACTGAGGTAGGGATAAAAGAAGATGTAGTTTTTGATTCTGCCCTCTATTTGTCATATGCAGCACTGTTTCTGTTCTACTGCAGTTCGACTGGAACGTGACAAACTGGAACGTGTCCAGAGGAGGGCAACCAAAATGGTCAAAGGCCTGGAAACGATGCCTTATGAGGAACGGCTAAGGGAGCTGGACATGTTTAGCCTGGAGAAGAGGAGGTTAAGGGGTGATATGATAGCCATGTTCAAATATATAAAAGGATGTCACATAGAGGAGGGAGAAAGGTTGTTTTCTGCTGCTCCAGAGAAGCGGACACGGAGCAATGGATCCAGACTACAAGAAAGAAGATTCCACCTAAACATTAGGAAGAACTTCCTGACAGTAAGAGCTGTTCGACAGTGGAATTTGCTGCCAAGGAGTGTGGTGGAGTCTCCTTCTTTGGAGGTCTTTAAGCAGAGGCTTGACAACCATATGTCAGGAGTGCTCTGATGGTGTTTCCTGCTTGGCAGGGGGTTGGACTCGATGGCCCTTGTGGTCTCTTCCAACTCTATGATTCTATTCTATTCTATTCTATGACTTCTGCCAAGGGCTACATTATTTATCTGGATGTTCACAATGGCAAAATTATGTACATTTTATTGTCATCAGGTTATTCCACTCTGTTCATTCCAATGTAAAGGAAACACAAAGTGCAGATGGCAGGGATGTAGCATTGTATCCAGCTAAATGCAACTCTGATTAGACCCATTGAGATTAATGGACCTAAGTCATGCTCATTGACTCCACTCTGAATAGGACCAGCATTGGATAAAAACTGTAATCAATTGTATATCATTTGTGGACTGAAAGCAACAGAAAATACAAATCCTATTTGCTGGATTGATTTTCATTCTGGGCATGGGACAAATAAGTAAACATTGGCAAATCCCATTCCTATTCCCGTCAGATTTTTCCAGCTTCCCTCCTGTGATGTAGGTTAGCCTGAGAGATTGTAACTGATTCAAGGCCACTCAGCAAGTTTCATGGCAAAGTAGAGATTTGTTCCTGGATCTCTCCAGTGCTAGTTAGTCTGTGGAACTCTAATGGCTACACCACACTGATTCTGAATTGCAGTCAGGGCCACTAATATTCATACATTCTGCATGGACTAAGGAGTACCATCAGCAGAGGATTCTTCCATGTCATATCCTTGTTGCTCTGTGGTACCTAAAGGAGGCCCTAATGCACAGGCTGCTATGCTGCTCATAAGCTATTGTTTCTCAACACTAGACAAATGTTTCAATCATTATCTGACTCCTGATATGTATACAATGTGTCTAGCTTGTGGAAGTTCCTATCATACTCCAATCTGTTTCAGTTTTAAATCAAATCTTTTTACACTATGCCATCTGCCAGAAAAAAAGCACAGTAATTAGATTTATGGCTTATCTGGCAAGAGCTGCAGCAGGTCTGTTCATTAATAGCTCTGGTATTTGGTTTATGATGTCGTCATTTTAAGTTTTGTTCTAATTAATGGAGTGAAAACTGATGGGATTTGTGGTTCTTTTTACATAACGTTTGCATATTTAACTTCTGAGGTTTTAAAGATACATATTTTTTGAACAAAATGCAAGGAAGTATCATATAAATATTCCACTTCTGTGACTTTGAGGCAGCAGAATACCATTAGATGTATGTAAGAGGTCATTTCAGCATGACAGATCAAGAAGGGGGCATCTGATTGGTGGCTTTTTCTTTATCCCACCATGTTACATTTTCTCTTATTACTTACATCAGTGGCTTCAGCCTCCTGACTGCAAACACAGCCAGGAAAATTAAGCAAGGCCAGGTAAAGCAAGTTAAACATGATAGGATCTGCAGGGTGACCGACTGTGCAGAAAACAAAACTGTTGACCAATTGGGTAAGCCCAACCCACCAACAGCAAAGAGGCTGGTTTTAATACCACCCTTTCCATCAGCTCTGCCCCTAGGGATAAGGAAGAAATTCAATTTGTTTCTCATTTTTATCATAATTGTCCTTCCAGAAACAAGCAAAAGGAAACACAGTTACCTTTGGAATCCACACTTTTCTGAATTTTGCAATGCACTACAACAATGTTTACAAAAATGCATATATTAGGGGAAAGGGTGCATAAAAATAAAAAAAAGTGGAAATAACATACAAAGATGTATTATATTAGGGGAAATTGTCTGCAGCAAAAAGTGCTCACCAGTCAAACCTACATACAAGAATGTGTTTAGGTTTAGAGTTATGGTGAATTTTCATGAATATATATTGAAAGTAATAAATCACAAATTGCTGCAGAACTGTAGAGAACTGAATTTAAGATTGAAAAATGAGAAACTGAGGCAACTGAAAGTGAAATATCCTTCAATCCCAACCTGCCCTTAAGATTATGTAGGAAGGCCTTCTTGACCCATCCCCTCTCTGCGTTCCATAGTCCTGAGTGAGTGTTTTTACAAGTTCACCTTTCCCTGACTGGTTTCAGCCAATTGATTAGTCCACTACCCAAGCCTAAAGAATCCTGGGAACTGTCCTGGGTCCTGAGAGTTGTTAGGAGATATCTCGCAGGCCTAAAATTCCCTTAATAACTACACTTCCCAGAATTCCTTGGAAGAAGCCATGACTCTTAAATTGCATGAGTGTTTTAAAGGTATGGTGTGGATGTGACTTCTGTGGATAAAATAAGTGATGTCAAATAAATTGTGACCTTTATGCCAACGTTGGTTCTTGAGTCTTAATTCCATGTGTGTATGCAAAATGGGAGTTGCAGACCAGCAACCTCTGGAGAACACCTCTTTACTAAAATTTAAGTTCATGCTTGGCTCTGGAAATCAAGTTTATAGACCTTAAACATGCAGTTTTTGAACAATGGCCACTGAATCTCAATTTTTTGTACATTAGTATTTTAAAAAACCTTTTGTGTTAGGAATTTAATGATCAAAAGGAACCTCATATACCTATAGTTGTTTTAAAATAACATCCCTGTTAATAATAACTACTTGGAGGTTGATCATATGTGATGTTTCAAGGCTTAGCTCAGCTTATCAGAAGAGCCAGTTTCTATAGCTTTTCTCATTATCCCCTGAACCTTCTTGAAGCTATTTTCTTCCCACTTCCTTCAGTTGTTAGAATTGCACAGTAATGTACTGGAATACATAAGCATGAAATATGATTTTTCATTTTTATACATTCTTGATCATATTTTTTAAAGCACCGATACTGAAAATACTTTAGGGATAAGTCAATGTCTCTGTGGGCTATGTTGTGCTGATGAGTGAAACTGGCCATTCTGATATAATACTGTTGCACGGCACCCCAGTCACTGAGTGGACCAAGATTCCAGGGGTTTCAGGAGCTTACCAAGGGTTTGTGTTTCCTTTAGGAATGAGGCACAGTGGAGACTATAGTGTTATTTACACATATGTACAACTTGAGCCAATGACGGAGGGGTTCAAAGCATTAACACCCCCAAAGAGTCTTGTTTCTCCAATAGCAGCAGCCTTGGATTCAAGCAGAAATCAAACATTGTTCTTTCTCCTGCTTTTCTTCTGGCCTGCATCACTGCAACTTTACTCTAAACTCAGGTTTGTCCTTGTAACTAGTTGGAGGGGGGAAACCCATGTGCCATCTCACACAGATCCCCTTTCCTTTGTTTCCCTTAATGGCCCATCTCCTCAACTACCTCCTCAACACAGGAAGCTAGCTTGGCTGTTTTCAGGGTTAGAAGGCTTGATTAGTTTTTCACACTTGCTGGATCAAGGGGATAGAACATGGGTTGGCAAACTAAGGCCCAGGGGCCAGATCGGGCCCAATTGCCTTCTAAACCCGGCCCGCGGATGGTCTGGGAATCAGCGTGTTTTTACATGAGTAGAATGTGTGCTTTTATTTAAAATGCACCTCTGGGTTATTTGAGGGGCATAGGAATTTGTTCATTTATATTTTTTTCAAAATATAATCCAGCCCCCCACAAGGTCTGAGAGACAGTGGACCGGACCCCTGCTGAAAAGGTTTGCTGACCCCTGGATCAGGGGTCTTGCATACAACTTACTCCCCACCCCCAACTCATCACAATACTGTCAGTGCTAGCTTGTAAACTATGGCTTTAATCAAGTTTCTGAACAGAATCCCAACAAAATATTCTTCCCGGGGTTGTTGTGATTTTTGTAAAACCAGAGTAAGAAAGCTTATTTTCTTTATTCCTTTGTACTTCTGTTTTTTTTAAAATGATATTTATTAAGAATTTTAAGGTTACAAAGAAAAAAGAAGGAAAAAGCAAGAGAAAGAGAAAGAGAAAGAAAAGAGTAGATAAAAGTAACAATTAAACAATACAAATCAGTAAAAACCAAAGTCAAAAAGAAAAAACAAAACACACAATACATCAAAATCAAAAAGCAAAAATAAACAAAAAATTAAGAAACAAATCCAATATTCCCAGATCCTTAACTGTCATTAACTTATTTCATCGACCTCCTCACACCTCCCTTTTTTGTATTCTAGTTGTTAATTATCTCAGCAAATCCTTTCCATCTTTCACAATATTCTGTCATTAAATTACCTTAATCTATTTTAACCTTATCTTACCATAAGAAACCCTAAAACTTAAAACCTAAATCTTATTTATACCAAATTCTCTTAACCATAACATATTCTTACATAATTCTTTTTAACATTTCTGCTAAAGCCAAATAATTTCATTCCAACATTTTTCTAATACTCATTAATTTTACGATACTTTTCTAAATAAATTTTTAAAACTTTCTTCCAATCTTCATCCATCGTCTCTTCTTCCTGGTCTCGGGTTTTGTCAGTCCTTTCTATCCCATCCATCTAGTCCATCAACCTGGTAACCTTATATCCGAGGCTCTTAAGTCTTTTCCATGTCCCTTCCGCAGGTCTTCTTCATGTTTATACCTGTACTTTACTTTGTCTTCTGCTCCTTTCACTCGGGGAGACTCCAGCTTGACAATATTTTTGTCCCTTCTCGACAAGTCAGCCCCTTTTCCATAGTCAACACTGAAATCCATGTGATATTTAAAGGCATGTTTCAAGGTCCCTCCAAAGTTAAAGGCCCCCACAACTCCGAGCTCCCCCGGCCCCAAGCCAGCCTTGAAAGGTCAAAACATCCCTGCATTGGGGGGGTCTATCCAGCCCCCCATCTCCAAGCCAAACTGGACTCCATCTCTCCAAATCTGACTTTTTCCAGGTTCGTTCCTCAAATCCAACAACTCATGTTCCTGCTGGGCCACAGCTCCCTCCATCTCTGCCACCCGAGGTCCAGCAACAACCTCCTCCCTCATCTGTTCTGTCAAAGCACATTCCTGGATTAATTCCTGAGTGGGTTCTATATAGGTACCCACTGCCTGTCCAAAATTTCCGATCGCAACAGTCATCAAATCCATCTTCTCATGTAACTGTTCCAATAAAGCACTTGTCTTGCAAAAGGCAAGCACCAGAGCCTCCGAGCACATTCTTGTTCAAGGTCGAAGTCTGGTCCCACGATCTTAATCTGTTACAGCTGCAAAGCTCCCCAGTTCGGTTTTAATAACAGTTTCACAAGCTCCCTCTAGGGGAAACAATTTCTATTTGTATCCATCTTTTTTTTTTTTTTAAAAAAAGCAGATCTAGCAACAAAGTTTTCCTTTTTCGGATATTTTGTCAATATTTTGTTCCTTTTAAATGTGAAGGGGAACAATGGAATCAATATGTTTCTCTTCTTTTAACTATCTGTCAAAAACGTTTGTCCATAGTCAATGAACTTCCCCAAAACGTCTGTCCTGACACCCCGCTCCCAGGTTCAAGATGGTGGAAAAGTGCCTTTCTTTACTCTCTCTTCTGCAGGTTTAAACAGTCTAAAAAAAAGTTCCCCCCTCTTCTCCTGCTTCCAAGGGGGGTTCAGTAATTTTAAATGATGAAAATTTGATCCTTTACAGACGACTTTCTAAACTCTAGCTTGCCGTGTTTTTGCTTCAATCTATCTACAAAAGCGGAAGGCAGACTTCCTGTTTAGACCTTCCCGCTTCAGTGCCAAATTAAAAAGTTTCTTAATCCAATTTTCCGTTCTACTCACGGGCAGTTGTTTAAAATCCAATTGTCCACAGGAAAAAGTCAGCGCTCTCCGGCAACAGCAATGCGGCTTCACTCCGTGAAAGAAGCAGTCGATTCAAAGCACCGCGCCACTCACCCCACATCGCTCCGGATCCCCGAAACCGGGTTTCCCCATGAGTAGGGGGGGCGCAAAGGTGCCAGCCGAATCCCACGTCCACAGGCTTCTCCCGCCTGTGGTTTTTGATGGGTCTCCGCCTCGCCGTGGCAGTTCAGACCCTGTTATCCATGGAGCAGATTCCTCCCGATCGGAGGAAATCCGCCATTGCCAGAGGCGCCAACCCGGAAGTTATTCCTTTGTACTTCTGTTCTCTGAACAGAACTTACTTATAAGAAGAATATCTGAAACTCTATGATTAGATGCTTGGATGGGTTTGTAATCCTTCGAGCTGCATTAATACCAGAGCTTGGGCTGTACGTGCTCAGTTCAGAAATAATAATAATAATAATAATAATAATAATAATATGCACTTAGCAAATGCTGTAGGTGGACACACTATGGAAATTAATGGTATTTGATTTAGAGAATTGGTGTTTCTAATATTGTTTTGCTATTTGTGTGTGTGTAATAAGGAGACTATAGAAAAGGAAGGCAAGCTGGTATGGAAGTAGATGGAAACCATGCTGGCTGGGGCTAATGGAGTCCAACAAATCTGGAGGGATGTTTGTCCCCTAGCACTGAACTTCTTTGATTCATAGCAGTTCTGTATGGGCTATGGCAGATAACTTTTATAGCATCTACTTTCTCATCCTGGAAATGCTGGGGACTTTCAGCATGTAAAGCTCATTCTGTACCCTTGAACTCTGGAGGTAACTATCTTTGAGATTCTTCAGATGCCAATTTCTGTGGTAGGTGCTAAAATCTGCATGTACATAAAGTTGACTCACATTGTCATAATCACATACATGATGGTGTATGAAACTGAACATTAAACCACAGAGTCTAGGACTTGCTGATCAGAAGGCGGTTCGAATCCCCGTGACGGGGTGAGCTCCCGTTGCTCGGTCCCTGCTCCTGCCAACCTAGCAGTTCGAAAGCATGTCAAAGTGTAAGTAGATAAATAGGTACCGTTCCGGCGGGAAGATAAATGGCGTTTCCATGCGCTGCTCTGGTTCGTCAGAAGCAGCTTAGTCATGCTGGCCACATGACCCGGAAGCTGTACGCCGGCTCCCTCGGCCAGTAAAGCGAGATGAGCGCCGCAACCCCAGAGTTGGTCATGACTGGACCTAATGGTCAGGGGTCCCTTTACCTTTACCTTTATGCTCCCTGTTGCATGTAAAACATAATCCAAGTTATACATATCTGTTCTGTCTGTACAGCCACATCCATCCATTTTTGTGGCCTATGGGTTGCACAAATACCTTGAAATGAAAGATGGTCAGGGGGAGAATTGTCTTGCCTTTTCCATCAAGAAGTCCAAAATTAAAATAACTGCCCCATATGGCATTATGCACATGGGAAGGTGCTTACCTGAGACTCTTTCCTGGGGCCTGTCATAGCACCTACACATCAAGAACCAGCGCATAAAGTCCATATGGTCCAATGATGTTTAAAATGTTTTCCTTACACAGGTGTAGTCCCATCACCTAGAAGGCCCTTTCCCTTGTACTTAATTATGTGCTCTCTCATAGCGCATTGTCTCTCAGATCAATCTTATTTGCCATTTATTCTTTACTACCATTTGCTTGGCGCTACTAACTAGGAAACTAATACTCCAATTGTCCAAATGCTGGCCAGTGCTATATACAGCTGGAAGGAAACAGGATAAATGCCCATCAATATCTTATCATATCCAGTTGTCAAAAAGCCTTATGTATGCATATGAAATATTATATAGCTGAGGGTGTTCTACTGATCTTTCCCCTCATTTTCAGAATGAAAACAGTATTGCAGTCTCAATATCTAATAACTTGAACTCCTATTTTTGGAATATGGCCTTCCCATTTTCGTAAGAAATGTAGGCATGGCTGCTGTGCCAAAAGAGAGAATACATCCCCTTTACCTTTTGTTGACCATGATTGTTTCTCTGTGAATATCTATTGCTGAGCTAACCGAAGAAGAACATCTCGTCATCATGGCAAGGTATTGTGTTTCATTTGCAATTTCTATATGTTCGGTATCATTCTTTTTTGACTAATATAGTGCACAATGGTGCAAACAATTATGCTTTTCAGCCCATCCATTAAAACTCAATGCAACATAAATCAGCCACAGAGACTGGATGAATATGGTGTGAATATCTCTTACGTTGATGTGCAGGGAAAGTGGAAATTGCGAATATGATTATGCTACGAGCCTCAAAGGTTGATGCAGCATTTCTCCAGATCTGCAAGCTTCTCAGCTGTACATATCCAAAGATGCATAATTAGGATGGCATCTGAAATAAAACTCTTTGCTGACCCCATGTCAGCTCAAGCAGATGTTCATCACAGTATTGATCCAAAATGATTGGCACTAGAGCAACTATTAGTGAGGAGGTAAGTGCACACATAGCAACTAGCTAAGCTAATGAGACTTGTTTGTGCCCATCTGTGAGCATTGATTGTAAGAAAAATGAAATGAAATGAAAAACACAAGCCACAAAAATTAGGATGACAGCCCAGAACCTATGAATGTTTATTCAGAAGGAAGATCTACTAAATTCAAGTAAATGTGCCTAGGTCTGTAACTATACAGCACCATTCTATGCATGTCTACTCAGATGGAAGCTGCACTGTGTTGAGTGGGGCTTATATTCTCATAAATGAATTTAGGATCCCTGCCATAGCATAGTTAGTTATTTAACTATGGATTCTAGCTTGAAGCCATCATCTCTAATAGGGCAGTTTAACAGCTATTTGGGACAGGAGGCAGGAGAAAATATCCAGTTAAAAATCAAAAGAGAAAAAAAAGGGTGGTAGGGAAGTTGAAATGTGACAAAAATCCCTCAGCCAGGCATAAACACGCTGCAATGCTATATTCAACCATTCCTGGCTATGAAAGGCCATGTGACCTCCCACGGGAAAATTCAACCAGCCTGTTTCTTGTGGGGCCCATGTACACAAGGAGCCTAGGCTCTCAGCTCCATGAAGGACCAGACAGATCTACATCTGGACCTCTCAAAGCAAGTAATAGCAAGGAGTGTTCTTCTGAATGTCTTGTTAATAAGGAGTGCTTGCTGTGACTCATGCATCAGAAGTGAAGAGGCAGGGAGGAAATAAAACCCCTTTAAGTAGAGTTGCCATATATTGAAGAGCAAAAAAGAGGACACATTTGCCAACTTCTACTTTTAATTTTGTTTTTTTAAAAAAATGATATTTATTGAGAATTTTAAAGTTACAAAGAAAGAAAAAAGAAAAGACAAGAGAGGGAGAAAGAAATAGATAAACATAACAATTAAACAATACAGATCAATAAGAACCAAAGTCAAAAAAATTTTTAACAAAACACACAATACATCTAAATCAAAAAGCAAAAATAAACAAACAATTAAAAAAAACCAAATCTAATATTCCCAAATCCTTAACTTTCATTAACTTATTTCAACGACCTCCTCACACCTCCCTTTTTTGTATTCTAGTTATTAATTATCTCAGCAAATCCTTTCCATCTTTCACAATATTCTGTCATTTAAATTACCTTGATCTATTTTAACCTTATCTTACCTAAAAACCCCTAAAACTTAAAACTTAAAACTTATATATACCAAATTCTTTTAACCATAACATATTCTTTCATAATTCTTTTTGACATTTCTGCTAAAACCAAATAATTTCATTCCAACATTTTTCTAATACTCATTAATTTTACAATACTTTTCTAAATAAATTTTTAAACTTCCTTCCAATCTTCATCCATCGCCTCTTCTTCCTGGTCTCGAGTTTTGTCAGTCCTTTCTCATCTATCTAATCCATCAACCTGGTGCTCTTATATCCGAGGCTCTTAAATCTTTTCCATGTCCCTTCTGCAGGTCTTCTTCTTGTTTATACCTGCCCTTTACTTTATCTTTTGTTGATCTTTTTCTTGTTTTCTTCACTTTCTCATTGGGGGGTAGGTCTCGGGAGGACTCCAATCCAAAAGTATCTCCATCTCTCCTCAGCAGATCAGTCCATTCCCCACAGTCCCATTCCCCACAGTCAACACTGTAATCCAGAAAGTATTTAAAAGCTTGTTTCAAAGTCTTTCCAAAATTAAGAGCCCTCACAACTCCAGACCCCCCCTGGTCCACTCCGGATTCGAACTTCAAGAACAGCGGCTTATACTCCTGCAAGGCCTCGGGTCTCTCCATTTGTGTTATTTGAGGTTCAACAACAACCTCCTCCATTTTCTTCTGCCCTCGCGCTTGCCCTATCAAAACAGATTCCTGGGCTGGTTCCTGAATAGTTTCTATATGGGTATTTGCCATTTGTCCAAAGTTTTTAAATTCAACAGTCATCAAATCCATCTTCTCATGCATCTGCTCCAGCAAGGCACTTGTCTTGCAAAAAGCAAGCACCAAGACTTCTTGTAAACACATTTCCCCCCCCCCCCAAGGTTAGAGTCTGGTCTCACAATCCTAATCATACAGCTGTGAGGTCCCCAGATCAGCTCCGGCAACAAATTGACAAGCTCCCTCTAGAGGAGACAATTTCTATTTGTATCCATCTTTTAAAAGCAGGACCAACAAAGAAAAGTTACTTTCACTTTTCAAATACTTTGTTTCTTTTAATTGCAAAAAGCAACATTGGAATCAATATATTTCTCTCTCTTTTTTTTTTACTATCTGTCAAAAGGCGTTCCGTTCACAGTCGATGAACTTTCCCCATAAATTTCTGTCTCTGACACCCCGTTCCCAGGTTTGAGACGGTGGAAAGTTTATCTTTCTTTACTCTCTCTCCTGCAGGCTTAAACAGTACAAAATACCCCTCTTTTCTCCTGCTTCCAAGAGGGGTTTTGGTGGTGATGAATGAAGGAAATTTAAAACTTTATATACGACTTTCCAGACTTTAGCTTACAAAGTTTTTGCTTCAATCTATTTACAAAAAACGGGAGGCGGACTTCCTGTTTAGAACCTTCCCGTTTCGGTGCCAAATTAAGATATTTCTTAATACTTAATCCAATTTTCTGTCCTACTCACGGGTACTTGTTTAGAGTCCAATTGTCCACAGGAAAAGGTCAGCGCTCTCCGGCAACGGCTGTGCGACTTCACTCCGTAAAAGTAGCGGTTGATTCAAAACACCGCGTCACTCACCTCACGTCGCTTCGGACCCCCAAAAAAGGGTTTCCCTGCGAGTAGGTGAGGCGCTCCTGGTGTCAGCCGAATCCCACGTTCCCAGGCTTCCTCCGCCTGGGATTTTTAAAGGGTCTCCGCCTTCGCCGCGGCGGCAAGACCCGATTTTCATGGAGCGGGTTCCTCTCGGTCAGAGGAACTCTGCCATTGCCGATGGCACTGTCCCGGAAGTCCTTCTACTTTTAATTTTGGATCACTATGATGACTCTACCCATGAAAAATACGACGTATTCTGGGAAAAGAGGACATATGGCAACTCCTCCTGTTCCTGCAGCTCTATGTGGAGTAGGTTGCCTTGTATGAGTCAAGTCATCAGTTTTACCTTGTATTGTCTACACTAATAGGCAGTCAGACCAGACCAGCAACTGGCATGGTGGGACAAATGCCAAGGCCCATCATGATCTCCAGAGGCCCCATCATGTTTGACATCATCACCTCTTCAAAGAAACAACTAAGAAATATTTCCTTAAACACACAATTCATGGGGGAGCACCCAGCAGAGAAGGGAAGCATTGCAGAGCAGTTGCAGCAACATCTTTATGACTCCCCAAAGACATCTGAGACTTCTGTGCTCTACTGAGTACAGACATACCTCAGAAATATAGTTTGGTTTCAGACCACTACAACAAAGTGAATTTGGCAATAAAGCGAGTCACACAATTATTATTTTTTGGGGGGGGGCGTTTCCCATTGCATATAAAGTGTTATGTTTACACTTTACTGTAGTCTATTAAGCCAGGCCCCCTGGCTTCAGGAAGGAAGAGGAAAAACTCAGCTCCAGCCCTAGCCAGCTCCACCCCCATGGCCAGAAGAGGGGCAGTAGTAGTAGGGGATTCCTTTCCCTGGAAGCAGCCGGGCCGCCTGCAGCCACACCTATGTCCTCATAAGGACCAATATATGTGAAGCACAATAAAGCCAGGTATGCCTGTACTGGGGCAGCTGGCAGTCAGCACTGTTGGTGATGGATATTGCCCTTCAGTCTGATGCTCAGCAGAGCAGAGAGGTCCTGAGAGAGGCAGCTGAAGCAATGGCCAATGTCCTTCTTGGGGGCAGGGAAAAGGCACCAAGTAGGTGTGGTATGTAGCCCCAGATTAAAATCTGGTGTTGCATTGCTGGCAATGACATTCTAGGGTTTAATGCAGGCATATCTCTAAATCCTTAACTAGATTGTGGCTGGAATTAAACATGGGATGTTCTGCATGCAAAGCAAGTGTACAGCCACTGAGCTTAATGCCCTCCGCAGAGTGTACTTTTTGAGGGGAATTACACTTCTCACTGTAGAAGCATGCATTGCATATAGCTAAAGAATATCCTTTTCTTCTCCCCTAACCTGCCCAATGTTTTCCTCTTTTCTTTTTATGCAGCCTCCCCTTTATTTTCAGTTTCAAACAACTGCAGTAATTCCTGGATCACAGGGGCATGTTATACGGGCCTCTGCCATTCTAAATCAGTATGTAGGCTACAATCAAACATATTATGGTGTGATTCCAGGTGAGTCAGCAGACAATTTAGTAGTAAGCTGTTTGCATATGTATACATATACAAATGGCAAAAGCAGAACACAATGTCAGAAAGCAAGAAAATGCAATCAAGAATTTATATAGTACCATTACCATCCAAGTGGAAAAAGCTCTGCAAAGAAATAGCACCACCCTTGTTTTGTCAGTTACACAGAAATGATACAAGTGGTTAATGCAAATATTATTGGAGAAAATTATAGAACCATTCTTTTCAACTCCCTTTGGTTTTATGTGAAAGAACAATGGCTTTCTCTTCCTCTTTCCCCCCAGTGAACCACTCCTGAATAGAGGGTGGAGGATTTTAATGGCTGCATGTACCCAGACATTTGACTGAATGGATCTTGCTGCAGACAATTTATCTCAGTGCCGCCTCAACCGCAATTCTCCAAGGAAGCCATAGGTCAGGGGTCTGCAACCTTTAAGACAAAAAGAGCCACTTGGACCCGTTTCCGAAGGAAAAAAAACTGGGAGCCGCAAAACAAGCCAAATGTAAATAACCACACATTCTTCCCCTTCCCCCATTCTCTCTCTTTTCCCTGGGTCTGTTTCAGATAGCAAAGAGGGGTATGGTACCTCTCATATCCATTTTTTGCAAAGCACCATGTGCCTAGAGGGCATTTGTCAGAGTTGCTTCCAGATCCTAGCTCACAGAGGATCACGCTAGCCAGCGATCATTAAATAAAAGTCTTTATTGAGTTACAGTTTCCATTCTCAAGCTGCTGCGTGCAACCCTACGTCTAATGGTTAGATCGGCGAAGCTCCTTCTGAGTCTCCGCCCCTTGTACACCAACTTAATATCCTAGCCTTGCTCCACCTTTTCCGCCTGACTGTTCTTCTCTGGGTCCCTCTGCCCCCCGGGGTCTCTTCCTTCCGGGATTCCTCTGACGCTGACGCTGACCCCCCTGACTCTTCTCCCTCCTTTCGGCGGGCTTTAGGACCTGGCTCCCTTTCCGGGCTGCCTACTGCGCCACCTTCCTGTGCATTTGAACTTGTCGCGCGCGCCCAACCTTCCACCTTCCGTCTGACCGTTTCTTCGCTCCCCGATGGAGGTGTGGCCACTCCTGACTCGTGCCCTCCCCCCTGTTGTGAGCTGCCAGCGCTTGATCCCTGGCGCCCTTCCTCTTCCCTGCTCTCTGGCGGTGACGCTGGTCCCGATTTCCAACTGCTCCCCTCTGAGTCCCCTCTGGCTCTATCTTCCTGGGGTGTCCCCCTAGGCTCCCCCCTTGCCCTGGCCACTGGTGCTCCTTTCTGTGAATCTTCTGATTCACTGGAAAGACTCGGAGATCTCGGGTCGTCGTCATCACTCATCTTTTCTTCTGCCTCCTCCCCCTCGCTCTCTGTTTCCTCCCTTGCCCTTGCCTCTGCTCCTGAACCCCTGACATCCATCCCCCCCTCGAAGCCCCCTCTTCCCCCCTCCCCTCCTTCCGGTGCGGGATCTGGGTGCTGCTGTGTCAGGGGGACGAATGTCGGATACAGTTCGCTTCCCGTGGCGGGCCGCCATCCGAAGTCTTCCGGTTCTTCCTCCCTGCTCTCGTTGACGACGGTCACCTCCGCTTCCATCTCTGTGCCGCCGTGCTCGAAACCCGGGTCGTCCCCGAAAACGTCCATGTCCATCTCTCCCTCGTTGCCTTCTGGAGACGTTGCTCGTCCTGGACCCTCCAGCCACCTTCTGCGGAACTGCTCCTCTGGTCGATCATCCCACCAATACGAGGGTTCTGAAGCAGATCCCGAGGGTGACCCCTCCGGGGAACGGGCGTCTCGTGTCGGTTCCTCGTCCGAGTCGAACCCCCGGAACGTGCTGGCTGAAAGCGTGGGCGTGAAAAGCCAGTCGTCGAAAAAGTCTGCTGGCATTGGCCTGTGTGGGAAGAGGGCATGAAACTCTTCTTTGAGCAGAGGTTCGTCTAAAGCGTAGCCCGGCACCCAGCTGTTGGCACTGGCCGGGGTGCCCTCCTTGGCGAGAAGGTATTCTACCCCCTCTTCCCCCCATCTGGAGTCCAAAATCTCCGTGACTTCGTTGATGCGCTCCTCCTGTGCCACTCCCCCTTGCCCGGTTCTCTCTCGGAGCGGACCCGGTGCCGTTCCTGGTTCCTGAAACCTGTGAGGTGCCTTGTAGGGAGTGAGCACCGATCTGTGGAACACCGGATGCATTCTGGAACCCTCCGGAAGAGCCAGCCTGAAAGCCACCGGGTTGACCTGTTCTTCGACTTGGTAGGGCCCCAGTTGTTTATGCCCTAGTTTCTTCTTCGCCAACGACCTGGTCGGCACTGCGTGGGCTGCTAACCAGACCCAGTCTCCCACATGGATCTCTTCGCCAACCCTTCTGTGTTTGTCCGCTTGTACCTTGTATGCGTGTTTAGCCAGCTCCAGGTGCCGCCGCAGCTGATCGTGGACCTCCTGCAACTCCGACGCGAACGCATCTGCTGTCTGCGGCTCCCCCTCCCCCATTCTTTCCAGTCCCGGGAAGGTTCTGGGGTGCCTCCCGTTGTTGGCGAAGAACGGCGTGACCCCCGTGGACACGTGCTTCGTGTTGTTGTAGGCGAACTCGGCGAGAGGCAGGTAATCCACCCACGTCGCAGGCTGTTGATTCGCATAACATCTCAGGTACTGCTGCATGATGGCATTGACCCGCTCCGCTTGCCCGTTGGTCTGCGGGTGTCTAGCCGACGCCAGGTTGATCTTGACGTTCAGGAAGCCCATCAGCCTCTGCCAGAAGTTCGAGATGAACTGTCGCCCTCGGTCGGACAGAATAGACCGCGGCAGACCGTGAACCTTGAACACGTGGTCTATGAACAGTTTGGCGGTTTGTTCCGCCGTGGCCACCTTCGCACACGGAATGAAATGTGCCATCTTGGAGAACAAGTCCACCACCACCAGCACAGCCGTCTTGCCCCTCGAGCTGGGCAGATCCGTGACAAAGTCCAGGGCCACTCTGTCCCATGGTTCGAACGGAGTTTGCAGCGGTTCCAGCAGTCCGGCCGGCGGTCTGTGCACTGGTTTGGCCCTCTGGCAGGTGTCACACCTCGCCACGTAGTCCGCGACTTCCCCTCTCATTCCGGGCCACCAGAAGTCTCTGGCTACTAATTCCACCGTCTTCTCCTTGCCAAAGTGCCCGGCAGTGGGCGCGTCGTGCAGCTGCTGCAGTACCTTGGCGCGAAGTTCGTCTCCTGGCACGTAGATGGCCCCTTTACGGATGAGCAAACCATCTCGCAGCTGGAACTCGTCGGTCGCTGCCGTGCCCCTGTGCACCTCTGCCATCTTTGCTTGCGCGAAGGAGTCATCCTGCAACGCTCGTCGCACCGCATCCAGGTCAACTGTTGCCGCCGCGCACGCCCACACTGTCGGTGCGAAGATGTGCATGGCGGCCGCTGGCGTTGCCTCCTCCAGATACTGTGGCTTACGGGAGAGAGCATCCGCCATGATGTTGGTGTCCCCCGGGACATATTCTATTCGGAAGTCGAAATTCGCAAAGAACTCAGCCCAACGTATCTGCCTCTGGTTCAGGAACTGTGCCGTGCGCCAGTGCTCTAGATTCTTGTGGTCCGTGCAGACCTGCACCGTGTGCTTGGCGCCGATCAGGAAGTGCCTCCACGCTTTGAACGCTGCATGAATGGCCAGCAACTCCCTGTCCCAGATGGTGTAGTTCTGTTCGGACTTGCTGAGCTTCCTTGAGTAAAACGCTCCCGGCCTCCAAACCCCCTGCGGGTCTTTCTGCAGCAGGACTGCTCCCACGGCTCTGTCTGAAGCGTCTGTCTCCACCCTCATCGGCCTGCTGGGGTTGACATGAAGCAGCTGCTCTTCCGACGCGAAGAGACGCTTGAGTGCCTGAAAGGACTGCTCCGCCTGCTCTGTCCAGATGAACTTCTTTTTCTTGGAGCTGAGCGTGTCCGTGATGGCCGCTGTCTGCATCGCAAAGCCTTTGATAAACTTGCGATAGAAGTTCGCGAAGCCGACAAACCGTTGGACCTCCTTCCGGTTGCGTGGGCTTTTCCAATCCAACACTGCTCGGACCTTGGCGCTGTCCATGGCGAGCCCTTTATCAGACAACTTGTAGCCCAGGAAATCCACCTCCGTCACGTCGAATTGGCACTTCTCCAGCTTGGCGTAAAGCCTATGTTGCTGTAGCCTGCTCAGCACTTCCTTGACGTGTCTGTCATGCTCCTGCTGCGATTCCGAAAAGATCAGGATGTCATCCAAGAAACAGACGCACGTCTTGTAGAGGAGCCCCGCCAACACGTGATGCATGAAAGCTTGAAAAACGTGGGAGCCATTTTGCAATCCAAAAGGCATAACTCTATATTCGTAGGTGCCCAGGGGCGTGAACATGGCTGTCTTCCACTCATCTCCTTCCCGCATGCGAATGAGGTTGTATGCCCCTCGCAGGTCCAACTTGGTGAACACTCTGCCCTTCCGTACCTTTGCGAGGAGGTCGTCGATTCGGGGCATGGGGAAGTCCGATGGCTTGGTCACACTGTTCAAGATGCGAAAGTCCACTACAAGTCTTTTTTGGGGCGTGTCCCTCTTCTTAACAAAGAATACCGGACTGCCCCCCGCTGCCTTGGACTCTCGGATGAAACCGCGCTCCAAATTATGATCTATGAACTCTTTGAGTTCCTGCAGTTCGTCCTCAGACATGGAATACAGCTTCCCTTTGGGCAGCGCCGCCCCCGGCAGCAGGTCAATTTTGCAGTCATATGGTCTGTGGGGGGGTAGCCTGTCTGCCTCCTTCTCGCAGAAAACCTCCAAAAATTCTGCGTACTTGTGGGGAACCGCTTGCAGCGTGCCTAGCTGCAGCTGTGACTCCTCTTCCTCTCCTTCCTGCCTGGGCACGATGCAGTGTTCAGCGCAAAAGGAAGAGCCGAAGGTCAGCTGCCTCTGGTACCAAGCCAGCGTCGGGCTGTGCTTGTCCAGCCAACTCATGCCCAATACAATGGGCGTGTCCGATAGTTGAGTGACATTGAAGCTGATGATTTCCCTGTGATTCCCAAGTCGCATCACCATTGGTGGCGTCTGCTTCACCACTTGCCCCCCTAGCAGCTCCCTGCCATCCACCGTGACAACCTGCAGGGGCAGCGTGGCAGGCAGCAACTGTATAGCGTGCCGGTCGACAAAGTCCTGCCCTATAAAGTCCGCATTGCTTCCGGAGTCAATGGTGATTGGCACGTCCATGGTGATTCCATTGGGCAGCTGGAGCGACGCGGTGAGCCTCACTACCGGTTTGGGCGGGAGGGGGTCCATGGGCTGTAAAATCTCTGGGGACTGCTTCACTGACACGTCTGGCTGGGCCCCAGTGCCTCTTCCAACCAGACTCCGTCGTTTCCCTGCTGTGGTTGTCCTTGCTGCGTTGCTGCAGTTACCATTGCTGAGGCTGCAGTGTGCTTGTGGAGCCTCTGGGGACACTCTTTCGCCATATGCTGTGGATCATCGCAGATGTAACACTTCCTGTTCCCTCTAGGAGGCTTCGCTTTCACTGCTGCCGGTGCTAGGGCTCTGGCTGCTGACTGAGCCCTTGCACCTCCAACCTCCATAGGTTCCGCTCCTCCTCCTGGTGGAGGCGTGGATTGCGCACGCGCTGCTTCTCTGGGAAGGAAGGAGGAGCCCCTGGCTGGTTCGCGCCCTCCACGCCCTTCGCCACTGCTCCACGGACGTCCTTCCAGCCGCACCCCCACCGCCAGCGCCCTCTGAACGATCTCCTGCGTGGTCCGGGGTCTCTCCCCCCTCGCAATTTCATCTTTAACCGAGCCGTGCAATCCCTCCCAAAACAGGTCTCTTACAGGAGCCGAATCTCTGTCCCATTCCAGAGCACTGACCAAAGCGAAAAAGCGGGCATGGTACTGCCTTACGCTGGCCCTCCCTTGCTTCAGTCCATGTATCTGCTGCCGAGCAAGATCCACGTCAATGCTTGACAAAAAGCACCCATCCATCGCTTTAATAAAGGCATCCGCGTTTTGGAGCGCCGGATCCTTATCTCTCCACAAATTGCGCAGCCATGCTTTAGCATCTCCATGCAAATGGGACATGATGAATCCCACCTTCTCTTGCTCATCTCTAAAGTCTTTGTTCAGCAGTTGCAGTGCACACATTACATCTGCTCTAAAGTTGGGGTACTGTTGCAAATTCCCATCGAAGTGAGAGACCAAACCGCCTGTTCGTCTCCCCAACCCAATCCCCTCCGGTTTGGGTGTCAGTTGCCCTTGCTTCGTAAGCACTTCCAACCTGACCTGGAGATCCCTGTAGGCGGCAGCTGCGTCCTCCTCTCTCTTCCTGGATGCAAGAGCCTCGGCATTCAGGCGCGACACTGCTTCTCTGAGTTCCACTATCTGCTGTTCGGCCGTCATGTTGTCTGCCGTTCGTGAGCTCGCTAGTAGGCACCCGCTTTCTCTCCTCTCCGCGAGGCTGTAGATGCCCACAATTCAGGAGAAGGAGCTTACTGTCAGAGTTGCTTCCAGATCCTAGCTCACAGAGGATCACGCTAGCCAGCGATCATTAAATAAAAGTCTTTATTGAGTTACAGTTTCCATTCTCAAGCTGCTGCGTGCAACCCTACGTCTAATGGTTAGATCGGCGAAGCTCCTTCTGAGTCTCCGCCCCTTGTACACCAACTTAATATCCTAGCCTTGCTCCACCTTTTCCGCCTGACTGTTCTTCTCTGGGTCCCTCTGCCCCCCGGGGTCTCTTCCTTCCGGGATTCCTCTGACGCTGACGCTGACCCCCCTGACTCTTCTCCCTCCTTTCGGCGGGCTTTAGGACCTGGCTCCCTTTCCGGGCTGCCTACTGCGCCACCTTCCTGTGCATTTGAACTTGTCGCGCGCGCCCAACCTTCCACCTTCCGTCTGACCGTTTCTTCGCTCCCCGATGGAGGTGTGGCCACTCCTGACTCGTGCCCTCCCCCCTGTTGTGAGCTGCCAGCGCTTGATCCCTGGCGCCCTTCCTCTTCCCTGCTCTCTGGCGGTGACGCTGGTCCCGATTTCCAACTGCTCCCCTCTGAGTCCCCTCTGGCTCTATCTTCCTGGGGTGTCCCCCTAGGCTCCCCCCTTGCCCTGGCCACTGGTGCTCCTTTCTGTGAATCTTCTGATTCACTGGAAAGACTCGGAGATCTCGGGTCGTCGTCATCACTCATCTTTTCTTCTGCCTCCTCCCCCTCGCTCTCTGTTTCCTCCCTTGCCCTTGCCTCTGCTCCTGAACCCCTGACAGCATTATACAAA